>NC_140584.1:415513437-416113437 GCF_964204655.1 Triturus cristatus
CCCAGGGCTCGTGCTCCGTACGGCAGGGCCCGGGGTGCGGGAGCCCCCCGTCCTGCAAGCCAGCCGAGGGTCCGGGCGCTGGAGACAGGGGTCCACCGGGGCCCAGGGAGGCTCTCCCCGGCCTGGCTGCTTTCAGAAGCATGGACCGGGCCCGTGGGGAGGCTCTCCCCAGCCTGGCTAGGGTTCTGAACCTGGGCCCGGACCCGAGGCTTGTGCTCCGTCCCAGTGTCCAAGGGTGCGGGAGCCCCCCGTCCTGCAAGCCAGCCGAGGGTCCAGCAGCTGGGGAAGGGTGTCCACCGGGGCCCCGGGAGGCTCTCCCCAGCCTGGCTAGGGTTCGGAAGCTGAGCCCGGACCCGGGGCTTGTGCCCCATCCCAGTGTCCCAGGGTGCGGGAGCCCCCGTCCTGTAAGCCAGCCGAGGGTCCGTGCGCTGGGGAAGGGTGTCCACCGTGGCCAGGGGAGGCTCTCCCTGGCCTGGCTAGGGTTCGGAAGCTGGGCTCGGACCCGGGGCTTGTGCTCCTTCCCAGTGTCCCAGGGTGCGGGAGCCCCCCGTCCTGCAAGCCAGCCGAGGGTCCGTGCGCTGGGGAAAGGGTGCCCTCCGGGGCCCGGGGAGGCTCTCCCCGGCCTGGCTAGGGGTCTGAAGCTGGGACCGGGCCCGGGGCTCGTGCTCCGTCCGGCAGGGCCCGGGGTGCGGGAGCCCCCCGTCCTGCAAACCAGCCGAGGGTCCAGGCGCTGGAGACAGGGGTCCACCGGGGCCCAGGGAGGCTCTCCCCGGCCTGGCTGCTTTCAGAAGCAAGGACCGGGCCCGTGAGCCGGGGTGGCTTGCTTTTTTATTCTACGCTGGCGGAACGGAATTTTCCGCCCACCCCTACTTATTTCACATCCTTCATGTTTTGGTCGGTCTAGTTTGTGCCCTGATGTGAAATAATCATATTATATCTAGAACAGATATTTCTCCTGCAAGTTGAGGAAGTCTGGTCTGTCCTACATTGATTGGCTGAGTAGGCTGTTTTGGGCCCCTGTCATGACAGTTAATGTTTGAGGAGCAGTCTCGTCTTGGGCACTTCATGTTAGTCACTGGTTCAGGTCCCAGTTTTGTATATTAGGACCAGCAGTTTCTGTGTGGTCATCAGTAGTGGACTGTCAGCGTGGCGACTCTAAATGATAAAAATATGGCAGCCACACGGGAAGCCTGACCAGAATGCCATGCTGCAAATAACCAACCATTGAAGAAGACTGGCTGGAACAGCTAAATTATTTCATTGCAATTGTTGAAATACAATAGGGAAAACAAGATAAAAAAAACATAGCACTGGATGGGAATAATATAACCGCAAGAATGTAAAGAAAAAAAAGACTGCATGCAAAAGTAAGTACAAGAGTTGTTACCTGACAGGATATTTCAAACTACACCATGTGTAGGGTAGGTTACAGGAATTTGACAAATCCGTTTGTATTCGATGTTACAGAAAATCAATTGAAAATTCATACATTTGCCCAGGACCACTCTAAGCTTCAAGAAGTAAAATGTACACAGTAAACAAGTGATTGCAAGAATTTATCTAGCACATGTAAAATTACGTATTTTTTCCAAAAGTTAATAAAATGGAACACGGCTGTATGTGAATTAGAAGTTACATCAGTTCAGTAAAAAAATGCATACACTACATGTGTAGCACAGGCCTACTTCAGACTTGTTGCCACCCCACAAGTGTTTAGAAACACATTCAATAATATGCCAACATATGCCATTATCAGTTTTATCTGCTGCCCAAAAATGTGAGGCTAATGGGTTCAGTAGTAACTTGGAACCCAATCCGATCCTGGCTCTCATTTTCAGGGTGATTTGAGCAAGACAAAGCAGGTCCCCCATGGGCACCAGATGGTGTAGACCACATTCGAGGGGTTCCAATTTAAGAAATCTCTGAAGCTTTGTTTTTCCGCCATACAGGTAGGAGCACATCAACAAGAATAATCTTCTGAACTACCAACCAGGCTTCAGAACAAAGTGCAGCAGTAAGACTGCCACATTCGAAGCAGCCATCAAACCTTCTCAACCCAACGCATCATTGTCTTGCTTGGCCTTTTTGCAGCCTTCTACACAATTGAGCATCCTGGTCTTTATAACGCCCTGAAAACAAACATTCTAACTCACCAACCAACATCAGTTTGTGCAAATCGGCTTCAGAAACACCCCGTCTGCCGTGTACCCCCAGTCTCCAGCAACTTTCCCATCCTCTTTAACCTCTACATGGAATCCCTCAGATCAGTTGTTGCAGACAGGAGCATCAAGATCCATCAATATGCAGATTTTTCCAAACTCTTGTAAAGATATCCTCCCCCACAAGATACAGAGATTCAAATCTCTCCTCAAACTCACTCAATCTTGTATGTCATATAACTTCCTGAATTTAAACCCACAAAGATTTTATTCCACATGTTTGCCAAAAGCACCAAACCCCATATTCAGGACTGGCTCAAACTTAAACGTACCAGGATTCAATCCCAAGCTAATAGACCAAGTGAAATCTACAGGGTGCACCGTCGACACAGATCTCTTATTCAAGAAGCATCGCCAGGAAGACAAAGGCAACACCCTTCTCAACAGTCTCCCCAATACCAACCTAGTAGACCTGAAAGGTATCGTACATGAAGCAACATAGCTCCCGTAGGGATCAAAAAAGTTTGACCAGATCAAACCCATGTTAAACAAGCATTGGCATAGCCAATAGGTCTCGCCTTTGGGACCTTATAAGTGTTTAGCCATGCAACAGTTGCATAACTAAATACTTATAAGGTCCCAAAAGCGAGACCTATTGGCTATGCCAAGCGGCCGCGAAAGTGAAAGTGATCGCGATTACGATCAAACATCAAAGTGGCCGCACGGCCGCGAAAGTGAAAGTAATCGTGGTAAAATGCGGCGCGCGTGCCCGCGCACATGCACTGTAGCTCTAGGCTGGCAGCACTTTTTGGAGCCCTCTCAATAAGTCTCGCCAGACCAGCGCATGCGCTGGGTCAGGTGAGACCTAAAAAACCTATAGGGTTCCTCTTCAAGACCAGCTCCATCACTTATAAAACCCTCAGTAAGACCCTATCTTACAGGCAAACTAGCAACATCTGGGAAACAATGCCAAATTAGCTTTCTGGATATTGCCAGACTGGAGATAAAAACAATGCAAGAAGGGAAAAAAAAAAAAAAAGAATGAATGCCTAATCTCTTCTTGTTCAAAGGAAGTGGATGAGCAACCCTATTGACATTAGATCAGCATTGATTTCATTACAAGACAGGAGGCTACCATTATGCATATTTCTTCTAATGCCACTCCAAGCAGACAATGCAGAAAAAAGCTGAAGACGCAGCTCTTCAAGGAGCACTACCGCAAACAGTGACCTTCCCTCAATGATTTTATGTTCCCAGGGACCATGCCCCTTGTTCCGCATTCGACTGTTCTCAAGCTAGGTTTGTGCTCTAAAAATACCAATACATAATACTATATAGATAAATTATTTTGTTTTGAAGGTAAATAATCATGCTGTGTAGTTATCAGACTTAAATGCCCCACCAAATTGGGTGTGTCCCAGATCCTTGGGATATTCTGTTTTTTCAATTACCTGTACAATGTAGTTGTAAGGAAATGCCTTTTTTTGTATGGTCATCACCATGTTCTTCCACTGATGCTGCTGGTTTTTTTACTCAGAGTGCACTGAGACTGCACGGAGGCCTGCTAATCAGACCCCAGTGCCCTGACCCTGAAGTGTATGTCGAATTGGCTGTCCCCAATTGGAAATGGCTTACCTACCTGTAAGTCCCTAGTAAATGATACCATGGTATCCAGGGCATGCAAGTTAGAGGGGTATCTAAGGGCTTGCAGCACTGATGGTGCCACCCTGGAGATGCCCCACATGTCTTGGAAGTAAAATACGTAAAACTACTGAATTGGTCGCCCTATTGGCGAGTACATGGTTACATGCCGACTCCTCACCTGTCCTAACTCTTGTACCACATGACTAAAGTGGGCACTCCAAGGTATCAAACAACTTGTTACATTAAGCCCGACTAGTATCTCAGGTCAAAATTAAAATAACTTGTTGCAAAGTGCAGCCTTGGCAAAGCTGCCACTTTGTCGCCCTTAAAACTCCAATGCCATCCAGGGCACAAATGGAACCTGATTCACGAAACAGCTTCCTGCCCTCCTGGAGAGACATACCAACAACTCTCAGGAAGGAGAACAATGAGGGATTGCAGGCCAGGGAGATGTTACCTCCCTCGTACAGGAAACCACTTGGTTTTAGCCCCCAAAGGCAGGCTTCAAAGGTGAAGTCACCTTTGAAGGGCAGATGCATAACACTAGGGGAGGGCTGCCCCAATCCTGAGGTGGACAGGCTGGCACAGGAAGCAGAGAGGCGAAATCACTTGCCAAACCGGTTTCCCTAGAGGCAGGTAGCCCTGAGGTAGCCACACCCAGGGATTGGCTAAGGAGGTCTGAACACAGAGAAAGGTGTCTCCCCATCGTGGAAGTGGGCAGAATGGTGCATCATGGCCAGATGCCACACTCCACAAGAAGAGGTCACCAGGTGGGAGGGGACTTGGTAGCCCGTTGGCTACAAACCGCATCCTGCCCTGAGGGCATTTTTCAAGCATAAAGGGGGCACTCCTGGCACCCAGACCTCAGATCTCGACCGACTTGGAAGGAGGGCCAAAGAAGGACTCTCCTGATGCACTGAGGGACCAGTATAGAGAGGCTGTACTGTCAATGACTGCGCCTGGTGGCTAGCGAAAGGAGGGACTCTACCTGCCGTGTCCTGCTCAGGGAGAATCTGTCTCCAGAGCCCAGTCAAGCCAAAAGACTCTAAGAGCCAGTCGACTGGCCTCCTGTTCGCAGGATAGGCACAACACAGCTGAAGTTGCCTGCTGGGGCAAGTTGGTAGCCCAATTTCTTCAAGCCGCTACCACCACAGCTGTGCAGCACCAAGGACCGAGACCCGACGCATAGAGTTGCACCAGAGTTGGCTGAACCCGGGAGTGGTGTCGGAGTGTTGCTGGGACACCCAGGTGAGTTATTAACTCAGGAAGGATTGGCCTGTGAATGAGACAACATTCGACTGGTAGTTCAGTGGTGACTGGACTTCCGCCATACCGGAGAGGAATTTGTGGGATGTTGACCCTGCAAACAGGACCCCTTCCCATTCTTCGTAGACTGAGGAATATCTGCAGGAAGCCCCTGTCAACTGCATTGCATCTATAGCATCTTTAGAGCATCTTCAGCATCCTTCATCCCTTGCATCAGGATCACTCCATAGGAATCCATTCCAGCGCAGAAAACGTGCCTGAAACTGCTGAAGGACTGCTTCTTCTGTGAAGGTAACTGTTCTGGAGGACCTTGCTGGTCCACCCGACTACCTCCCTGCCAAAAATGATTGCCCTAAATACTTCTAACCGACCGCAGTGACACTTAAGTTTTCCTTGAAAAAGTTTTTAAGTGTGCAATTGGTTGGTTTTGCCAAGGCTTGTGCGCAGTTGGGTGAAATTGCTTTGAATTATTATTTCTTGTACAATCTGTATCACTAGAACCCTCTGGTGGAACCTTTTTTTGTTCTAGTGTCTAAATTCTTATAAAAGTACAGTCTATTGTTATAAATTGGTGTCAAATTTCTTGAGTGTTGTGTCGATTTTGTTTTGGTGCTGTTTAAATGCTTTACAATTGTCCCTCTGGGTAAGCCTTGCTGTTCAGAGCCACAGCTACCCAGGGTTGAGCTGAGGGTTCGACAGACTAAACGTAAGGGTCCTAAAGGGATTGGTAAGCATCAAACAGTAAGGTTGCACAACCACACCACATAATACGCCCTATTTCCACACAGTAGTCCTTTAGGTTATAACCTTTCTTGAAAGCAAATATGGGGTAATGAGTTGCTAAGTTTGCTTGTTATTAAAACATACCATTGTTTTTGATTATCCTTACTACTTTATTCCATGGGGCAGAAAGTAATGATGCAATCCATTCTGCTCATTTCTTTCTTTGGTTGTGCCATCAATAGATTTTTATATAGGCAGTAGCACATGGTTTGAGTGAACATTTCACATTTTTAGAGCCCCTAGCCAGGTGTTTCCTACCTAGAAGTTCTGCTTCTCTAAAGTAGCTGTCTTTTCATTAGAAGCTTTTCAAAATATGGAGGAAATGACTAAATGGGAAGTCATCCTGGGTGTTGTATGCTGGTTATGAATACACTTTAGTAAGGCATTTTGCTCTGCTTGCTACCTATTGTAGGAAAGTGGCTCTATATATACTGTTCCCAAATAGGTACAGTGTGTATAGAGTCCACAGTCCCCAGAGGTTTGGCAGAGGCTAAAGTTAGATATAACCTTACTCTCTAAAGTGGTAGCTTGGTCGAGCAGTAAGGCAGTATCAGAGGACAGTGTAAAGCATTTGTTGTACACACTCAGTCAGCAAATGGTCTCACACACTCAATAACTGAACTCTAGGCCAATGGTTTGTATAAAAATATATGGCTGTTTTATTTTAGAACCAACAATAGGTATCAAAAATATACTTTCTCAGAATGAGATGCTTTAGTTATATACTTTGCAAAAGACTATTGACTTGGAATGCAATAGTTACAGTTTGTTGCAATAGGACACACAATTTCAAACACAATAATACATTGAGCTCAATGGGAATTTTAAGTTATATGCAATTGATTACTCTCAGGATTACTTTTCTACCTCCAGGACTGGATCCTAGATTCAGTCCTGGGACAGTTCTTGGAAACAAGTGAATAAATACTTTTTAGTTACTGATGTGATTTTTAAGCAATATTTTGCTATTTTAAAAGTTGACACTTAAGAACTTTTTCTGATCAAATTACCAATGTTATCCTATGGAAGGAAATTCACTTAGCAGGTAAGTGGGGTTATGGGTACTTTTTCTAGGTCTGTGTTGGATCCTCGATCCAGCACTAATGTACCACCAGTAAGCAGTTTAGAAACTGTGTTTAAGTTATACAGGCGATTTTTCAGGAATATTTATAAGTTTGCAAAATCGACACTTAGAAGAAATTTCACAGAAAAACAGTCAATGGTTTCCTATGGAAGAAAATTCGAGTTACGGGTAAAGTATGTTCTCGTTACTTTTGTAATCCAGTGCTGGGCTCCTAGGCTCAGTACTGGGACGTCTATCTAAACCAGGTAAGTAATTACATTTTCACAGTTGGTACGATTTTTAAAGAATATTTGTAGTTTGCAAAAATCGACACTTAGAAGAAATGTCACAGAAAAACAGTCAATGGTTTCCTACGGGAGAAAATGGAGTTAGTGGTAAGTACGGTTGGGAGTACTTTTCAGGGTCAGTTCTGGGCACCAAGATCCAGCACTGGGATCTCTCCTAATAGCAGGTGCGTATTTCCGTTTTCGTTACTCGGTTGATTTTAGGTGAATATTTTAAAGTTTAGAAACTCCACACTTAGAAGAAATTTCAGAAGAAGCCAGTCAATGTTACCCTATGGAAGAAAAGTGAGTTATTGGCTTTGGGGTAAGTTCTGGACTGGCAGAGTTAAGGTCCTGGGCACAGACTCAGGGGTTTCCCTGGGTCAGGTAAGTACAGATGTTACACCATCAGCGGCACAGGGGCGGCCCGGTGCAGAGTGAATTAGGCCCAATGTTATCCTATGGGAGGCAGGGGGGCCTTGGTTGGTGGCTGCTGACTTGCAGGCCACGCGGCTGTGGGAGCTGGGCTCCTGGTCACTTGCTCAGGGCAAATGGGGAAGTAGGTAGGAGTAGAAGTCGCACTGCCAGGGCCACTCGGGCGGCTGGGTGCAGGGTGATTTTGAGCCTTCGGGCGCTCAATGGATTTCAATGGGAAAGCTCAAGGACGAACAAAGGCTGCAAGCTCGGGGACAAAGATTCTTTAGGTGTGCCCACCACTTCAAGAGGTAAGTTGGGCAGTTGGAGGATAGGTATGTACCCAGGAGTCAGGCACAGGGGGGGCCACAGGGCGCCGGAGTTGCCTTTTGGTGTCGGGAAATCTTACCCTCTTGATCGCAGTAGGGGGGGGGGGGTGTCCCTGGTTCTGAGGCTGCAGGCGTCGTCAGGAGCGGCGAGGTGGATCCTTGAGTGCTGGATTCGGGGGTCACAGTCGCCGGGGGGACGTCCTCAGGGTCTTTGTCCACTCCAGCACAGGCCAGGCTTGGCGGTTGCAGTGCACGCAGGGTTTGCGGTTCCGGGCTGGTGCCAGGGGTTAGATACTTGCTTTGAGCAGAGCCACTGCTCGTGGGAGTCCCAGGTCATCAGAGTCACAAGGTAGCCAGGTCCTCCGCGGTTTGTGAGGTTGCTGGCCACAAGAGGTGCCGGGATTTAGCAGGAGCAGGTTCGAGGGTCGACAGGCCGGTAGGACTGGGGACAAAGGAGTTGGTGTCTTCCTCTTCTTAGCAGCTGCACGGCAGGTCTGCTTCTTGATCTTCTTTGCTGTTTTAGAATCTGGAATCTGAGGAAGGAAGGTTCAGGGTGCCCCTAAATACTACATTTAGGGGCGTTACAGGTAGGTAAAGGGCAGGGACCACTGGACCCCTGTCCTGGGGTGGGTACACCCCCTATCCTGCCACTCTCCTGTGGGAGGGGGGCAGTGGCCTAGTCCTGATTGGGTAGGGCTCCCCATCTTCAAGATGGCGAGGGCCCGGAGATGTGCTTCACCTCGCCTCGCCACCTGAGGGGTGGGGTTGGCAGGGCTGGCACATCCCCTGTCCTTACTTGGAGTTTCCGGCCACCCTTCCCGCCAGAGAAGGGGTCAGAACCGAGGGGGCCAGTTGCTGAGTACAGCTAGTGGCCTGGAGAAGCTCACAAAGGCGGCATGCCTTTGAAGCTTCCCCCTGCCATCCTGGGGGAGGAGACCTAGCACCTCGTCCAGGATGTACATTGTTGCAGGCCCAGGAGAGCGGGGGCTCTCCACCCAGGGGTCCAGAAACATGTCTGCTGTGTGGCAGCCTAGGCAGCCTCTCAGACAAGACGTGGATTGTAGGTTAAGTTTCAGGGGGCATCTCTAAGATGCCCTCTGTGGTGCATTGTACATTAAATCCCACACTGACATCAGTGCGGGTTTAATGTGCTGAGAAGTTTGAAACCAAACTTCTCAGTCTTCAGTGTTGCCATCATGGTGCTGTGGAGTTTGTGTTTGATGAGCTCCCAGCACCATATACTCTTATATGGCAGCACTGCACTTACAGTGCCCAGGAATGGACCTGGGTACTGGAGGGACACAGGGCTCATGCTCCTGTGCCCACACCACTGGCATAGTGCACCCAGCTAGAGGGGTGGCTGATGTATGCCAGGGCAGTGTAGGTTGTGGGAATGGCACACAGGGATGTGTGCCATGTCGACTCTCTGTTTTGTCTTGTACCCAGGCACTCAGCCTGCAAGGGCAGTGTGTTTGTGTTAGGGTACAGGGACTCTAAGGGTGGCACAATAAGTGCTGCAGCCCTTAAGAGGCCTTCCCTGGTCACAAGGCCCTGGGCACCTAGGGTACGATTTACCAGAGGCTGACATGTGGCCAGGGTTTGCCAATTTGGGTTTTAGGGAAGGAACATAGGCCCTGGGCACCTGATTGGCAGGAGTCCAGGGCACACTCAGCCAAAGTACATTCAGTAATTCGGCAAAAAGTGGGGGCATACCATGCAAGAAAGATGGCACTTTCTCACACCTATATAAAGGAGTGCCTAAAGTAACCTCATGTGGTTTAATAGTAAGGTCAAGAAGATCTACATAAGTCTTACTATAGGCGTAAAAAGTGCAAATCAGGGTGTACACAATGGATCCATTGGATGAAGCTACCATTTGAACGGGCATCACCTCTCCATACAATGAATGTTGTCCATGAAGCGGTTCAGTAGGTAAATCCAGTGATAGAATGAGCCCACACAAGCATAAGAGATATTGTGTTAAAGGTTGTCAACAACATACAGAATGGCAAAAATAAGCACCCACTGAAGTGCCCTTTACTCACAAGTACTCAAAGTAATTCTTAGCAAGGGCAATCTCCGTACCGATGTTAAATGTTGGTATGCACTTCCATGGGAGCTTGATAGTTATTTAAGAGCAGGCAAACCCTCAAATTCCTTAGTCTTAAGAAATACTAGTGTGCGAGGCCACACATGCACGCTGTGTTAGTTCCTTTCTTTCCACACCAGACACGGATCCTGAGCTTCCTCTGGTCTCTCAGGAGACCGGTTTATCTCAGAAATCTGAAAATCCACTGTGCAAAGGAAATGCCACCTACCAAAACTACAGGGCTTATGCCTTGTAGGGACTTTCAAAAGCAAATGTCTGTGACAGATCCCCATCATGTTTGCCTGTGGTACCTGGGGTCAGACTATGACTAAGACCCGCAGTGACTGTGAATCAATGAACCCGAAAGCCATAAAAGACCACAAGGCAAAGTTACATGTTGCCAAGCATCAGAAGACTCCACGCCAAGACCGGTCCAAGGTCGCTTGTTGTCATGCTCCAAATCCTTGGGTAAGTCAAAGAAGAAAGATGAAAATAAATGAATAAATTGAAGCGGGACTCAGCCCCTTCCCACCACCCTCCTACACAGAAGAAGGTGCAAGGGCCTCATCATGCCCCCAACCTCACTTCTGAAGTTAGTTGACATCAGAACCTGTCCTGTAACTTGGTCAGGCACAACCTGAGTTTTTGGGGCCGTTTGCTACACTGAGGCAAATCTAAATCTTCTGTGAGGCCATGCTCCAAACCTTCAGAACCCTTTCGACTTCTCTGGTGTGCCTGTGGGCCTCAAGGAGCTGAGAGGCTCTCAATCTGGGATATTGCCAGCAGGTTCAACTTCAGTGCCAGAGGAACCCTCCAAACTCATCAATGGGCCTCTTCCAGTGCCGAGAACTCTACTGTCATCACAACGCCGATTCCCGGAACATTAACACCAATGGAGACTTCATCGACGCTAGAGGACAAAGGGCCCATTGTGCTCTCAGACTTGGAGAAGGCGCTGCTCCAACCTCGACAAAAGCTGTGCTTGGTCTCTGTTGATCTGAAATTTCCTCTTCTACCTGCTCAGTGGTTCACCACCACACAGCAGGTCTCATACTACATTCTTTGCTTGGACCGGACACAGATAACAATTTCGATGCTGGTGATGAGATTGGCCAACCCTACCATGAAGAAAACTGGTATGATGACCTCCAAGATACCAGTGGTCTTAACACCTTACCTGATTCTGGCCTCATCTTGTACAGAGGTCCAGCCACTGAGGAAAGTGCCTCCTTAATGATGGTCAAGCGGAGGGTGGCCAAAGATCTCAACCTCATGCTCCTCTCCTTGAAGGTCAAGGCTAATATCCTGATAGAAGTCCTCCAGCCGGGCCCAAACTACTACTGAGCCCTTGCTACCTTTCCATTAGGCACTCACCAGCACTCTTAGGGCCCTGGGCCAAACCTTGCTCTGGCCTCCCAGTCAGATTGTGAGGTGCCACCAACCTACCCCTAGTGCCCCTTCGTTTTTGTCTCAGCAGTCCTCTCGAGAGCTTGGCGGTGCAGGCTTCCACCAGTCAAACAAATCCTTACAGTTTCCAGACTACTCCCCTGGATAGGGAGTCTAAGAGAGTGAGGACCTTTGGGAAGAGGGTATTTTCTCCCACAAGTTTAGCCCTTTGGTCTGTCAATGCCAGCTGCCTGCTGGGCTGTTCTTCCCATGCGGTCTGGAATTCTGTTTAATCCTCTCAGGACTGTTGCCTTGTACTAATAGAGGCCACACAGTATAGCCATAATGCTGCCAAGTTTACAATATACGGTGGCCTAGATATCACCAATCCCATCAGACAGGCAATAGGCAATGTTGCTATATGTCACCATTCCTGGTTGCGCTGAACATTTTTTAAATTCACTTTCCAGTCCCTTACGGACAGGCCCTTTGACACTACCCCCCTTTTTGGGGACAAGGCAGAATCTACTTTGGAGCTCTTGAAAGAAAGCCAGGCCACAGTGCACTCCTTGGGCTAATCTGCTTCACTACGCCATCCACATCAATCCTATGTTCTTTTTCCAGCTTTGGCAGAAACACCCTATATATACAGCCACTTCTGCCTCACCAAGGTGCCCTGTCCTTTTGTGGAGGAGGCCACTGGACCCCAGGGTCAGGGATAGCACACCAGTCAGTCTACTGTTACTCATCCCCCCCCTTCATGGACTTACCTGACAAACTCCTTTAGCGTGCCCTTAGTGGAGCACAGCCACCCGGTTGGGGGCAGGATCCAACGATTCTTACCAGGTTGGTGGGCCATATGATTTGAAAGGTGGGTCCTGCAAATTGTCCAGATGGGGTATACTCTTCCCTTCGTGGCCACTCCGCTGCATCTCCCACCATCCCTGGAACCACTGACGGCAAAAAGTGCAAGTCCTTTTGGCCAAATAAGTTACGGGGAGGGTGTCAATGCCAGTCACTGGACGTGGCTGGTATACCCACAACTTTCTGTTGCCAAAGGACAGAGGCCTTCATCCTATTTTAGACCTGCGTGGTCTCTATGCCTTCCTCCGTAAGGACAATTCAAAATGCTCACCGTGGTCCAGGTCTTTACTACCCTTGACCCTGGAGAGAGGATGGTGGCATTCGGTCTGCATGATGCTTATTATCATGTACCAGTCCTGGAGGTTCATCAGCGCTACCTGTGGTTCAGGGTAGGACAGGAGCCTTTTTGGTTTGCTGTGCTCACCTTTGGTCTCACCAGTGCCCCATATGTGTTCACAAAAGCAAGGATGGGGGTATCACATCTTCGGAGGTTAGGACTCCTAGTCTTTCCCTACCTCAGCGTCTGGCTGTTGGAGGTGAGCTCACCTAAGACAGTCATCAACTACCTCCAGACTACAACAAACCTGTCATCTTTGGGGTTCACTATCAACATGCCAAAGCCACACAAGAATCATTCCCCTTCATAAGAACCATTCTAGACACGGTTCTGTTTTGTGCCTTTCAGCCTGAAAGGAGAGTCCGGGACATATAGGCTACGAGTCCAATCTTCCAGTCTAAGTCCCGAGTTTGTGATGTTGATTCTGAGGCATGGCGTGAGTGAGGGTAAAGACTTTTGCCAGAATATATGATGTCATTCCACTTCGGTCAAATTATCATCTTATTAGCATTATTTGCCCACCACTCCAAAGAGGAGACACACCATTGTTTGGATCCCTAGGCAGCACTGAGCTTTTACATCCATTGCACCAGAGAAATACGGGGGGGGGCACGGGGGGAGGGACAATTAGATCTTTGCGGGGTAGCCGAAATGAAAAAAAGACAAGGCCATCCAGAAAACAACTATCTCCTGCTGAATCGTGGTCTGCACCAAGATGATGCAGTGGCCAAAAAACAGCCCCTGCAGGGGCTGCCTGCACATTACACCAGAGCCAAAGCTGCTACCACAAACTTGGCGCACAGAGTTCACAAGGAACTACTGTCTGGATAGCCAGGTTCGTCGAGAGGAGCATTTCGTCCATTCGGTGCAACAGGACTTTTTCGTTGAAGTCTATTTACAGACCCACCTCCAAATACTTACTGCTTTGTTATCTATTCAAAAATGTGAGAAACCCTTGGTTAGAAGTCTCTATTAGACAAACAGGTTACTTACCTTCGGTAACACTTTCTGGTAGAGACTCTAGCCAACCACAAATCCTTCACCAAGCCTCCTATACTCCCTGTTCTGTCAATTGGACCATGTCCATTGAAATAAATCCCAACTCTAGAAATCTGTACACTTGATAAAGCCAATTTGCTATTGGGGCTCTGCCTCCAGGGAAGCGGACAGTGGGCACCTATATTGGCCCCTCACATCATTTCAGGAGTGTAACAGCTTGCAGAGGTACTGTTCAAATTTTCAGGGATCCAGTCTGTCACCTGGAGAATATTCAACAGGTGAAGAACCTGCAGTTAGATACTGTCCCTACCAGAAAGAGGATTACAAAACATAAATTACTTGTTCAATAAGTTCTAGAGATACCTGCTTTTCAACTTTTTTGCAAGATTCAGTGGCTTGTGCCTTAAATTGTACTAATTAATTTGCAATTTACTTTGCCTTATCCAGAACTCTAGCAGATGGTGTACACATGGATGCCACCACTGAATCTTTGTAAAAATAGTTTCTTAATCATCAAGGGCTTCATTATTATCATGTAGGAAAGGGGGATAATTTTTGGTCCATTTATATTTTTTTTACCCGAGTGAAAAGTCTCCAGTTGTAGAAGTATTACCACCATACAGGCTTTTACGGCTTATAATTATGGTTCATTTTTTATCTTTTTTAATAATTCCCATGGCTATGCTTTAAATTGTACTGGTCCTGATGATGATCCCCTAAATATTCTTACGGTTGAAACAGAGTCCGCATCTGTGGCATTTAGCAAGAATACTTCGGCCCCGATTACGAAGTTGGTCGGAGTTGCCTGCGACCGACATCGTTGCGGATGGGGAACCGACCACCCTCAGGTCAGCAAATCCGACACCACAATTAGGATGTGACTGCACATGGTGGGGTTGCAAACTTCCATTTTTCCGAAACCGCCCGCAGCACAAGCTCCCATTGAAAAATGGAAGGTTTTAAACATCCCTGCCCCCTAGGGCCACATGTTGGCTGGGGGCCCTGATAGGGGCCTCCAAAGTCACTTTCCGACAGCAGTTCGATGTCAGAAAGGCCAACACGGAACTGCAGTCGGAAAGTGCAATCATAATCCTGATGGCGGAAAAGCAGTCCTTAAGGGATTATGAGCCCTTTCCGACTGGCTCCTTGAGCCCTTTGGAAGCCAGAAGACTCCCCGGTCGATTTAAACTCTGACCACTGTCATTGAAGTATGGCGATTGGAGTTTAAACCTACAATGTCAGTCGGAGACTTTCCGACCGACATTGTTATTAGGCCCTCAGTGTCTAAACTAGATAAATTGGACGGCTACAATATAATTCCCCCCCCCCCCCTACTCTTTTGCCTTATTTTTCTCCACAAAGATATTACTTAATTAATTTTTTCACTGTGAGCCTAAATGCAATTCTAAGCAACTAATTTATTACAATATCACTGTTGAACAAGTTGCTGAGAATTAAAGTGGTCAGTTTAGTATCTGTGCTAATTACTGCATGGCTCTTCTTTTTATTGAAAACCATAACATTTATTGAACAGTTACAACTGATATGCAGCCTGAATTTTCTGAACTTATCGAGGATCTTGTTTATACACATGACAGTGAACCACTGTTGCTTGCTCACCAATCTGGTCACCATCAAAACCCTTAATGTCAAATCTCTTCCCGTTGTTGACACTGTGCATGAATGGCACCTCTTCCCTGAGGAATTTTTCTGGGCATCCTTCAGACCATGCCGTCCAAGTTCCGGGAAAAATAGATCCTCTCCACTCTTTCCTTTTTCTGAAGGTGACCTCATTTAGAGGGTTCCGGATTTTTGCTCAGAATGCTCAGTTTAGCTCTCAGCTGGACTCCTTCCCGTCCTTCAGTCTCTTATATAACATTTCCTGATCTGCTGCACTTCAGTGACATTGTAATCTGGATGCAAAGCAGACAAACTGTTTTTTTTCTCCATATTTTAGTACCTAAGGGCGGACATTACTCAAAGGAATCAGTCAGTGACTAAGAACAGGTGAGAAAATCCACAGCAGAAAAAATGACAATGAGTGAAGTTCAAATACCCTTTAAAATGAAAGCCTTGTTCAGGCACACTTGCTCATTGTAGTGAAAAAACAACCGCTTATGTGACTCTGCAAGGGGTTGCTGTATAGTGATGTTTCAGGAATTCTTCTTGGGAATCATCAGTTTTGTTTAGGCACAGACACAGGGGCACATTCACTACTTTATTTATCCTAAAGTGGAGAAGGTA
Organism: Triturus cristatus; assembly: GCF_964204655.1. Lineage (NCBI taxonomy): Eukaryota > Metazoa > Chordata > Amphibia > Caudata > Salamandridae > Triturus > Triturus cristatus. Next base: position 415,529,299 of record NC_140584.1, read on the forward strand.
AGGAAGGACTTTGTTGGTTTTTGTTTTTCCTCTTTGGTCAGCCAACTATAGTGTGTAGTATTAACTGGCTATTTATGATCATATGTAGCCATAATGCAACCTATTGTCTCTTATGGGCATGATTTCACTTTTAACATATGGTAATTATATAATTAAACTGTGTTTGGAGATTCCGCACATAGACGGAGATATACTACTGTTTACTAATTCAAAAAAAATGGGGAACCAATAACGGCAAAACTAAAAAAGATGGCAAGAGATGAGCAGATTCCTGCTAATAAACCAAATTTATATTACTTTAGAGCAGGGGTCTCCAACCTTGTGTAGTGGGTGCCAATTCTGCTCGTGACAATTTTTCCCCACACGGCACTCGTATTTCATCTTTTTCTGTGATCATTGTAGAGCCTTACGTCATTGATACAGAGTCCCCTTTTTAAAGGAGCAATGTTTTGAGCAAGTTAGACCAGCTCTGGTTCATTTACAAATGTTGACAAGTCTTTTAATATGTTTTACTAGAGCAAGTTTTTGATAGGGGCTCTTAGAATCAGGAAGAGGTTACATCGCTGAAATGAGGATTTTATGTTAAGTACACACAATATTAATTTGTTGTTGTATTTTAATGTATTTATATTGGTTTTAATTCTTATCTGATAAAAATGTTATGGTTGTGTATTTGTCATACGTTTACTCTTATGGTTTTTACTAACCAAATACAGTTGTATTGACTACAGTACAGAAAATGTTATCAGAAACAACCATCTGTACATAACTTCCCACCCCATTCACATTTAACCAAAATACAATCTTTCTCCCAACGTCTTATTTCACTCTTGCACATTTTAGCATTCACCCACGTATTTAAACCCAATGAGTCAGGGCATGCACCAATCCAACAAAATCACCATCTAGATTTTTTTACTTGCACGTTTTGCCTTCCTCTGGTAGCACAAGGCTGCTTTCGATGTTACGGCTTAACTGGTAGCACAGGATTCTCAGAAAGTACTATGAGAGAAGATTACACTCAGAATATAAAATCAGTTGAGGTGGGCTATTGAATATGCTACTTACCAGTATGCATCTGTTCTTGGCATGTAGGGCTGCTGACATTCACATCTGTGCATAGATCGCCGCCTAGTGTTGGGTCCGGATGATTGCACATTGTTGTCCTGGAAGCGTCTTCGAAGTATCACGAGATAGGTGGCTCCTCCCCTGGACTACAGTGCGCATGGGCATCCTCTCCATCCTCAGACTGTTTTTCGCCATTGTGCCAGTGATGGAGTAGATACCGTAAGTGATGACCATGCTATACAGTAATTCTGAGTGCTGCAGCCGCTACAGGGGCCAGGGAGGAGGGTGGGCGATATGAATGTCAGCAGCCCTACATGCCAAGAACAGATGCATACTGGTAAGTAGCATATTCAGTTCGAGGCATGTGGGCTGCTGAATTCATATCTGTGCATAGATTATATAGCAGTCCCTCTATTAGCGGCGGCTGCCCGTGCCAGCTGCAGCAGTCTGAAAAAGAGTTTTGAGAACAGCCTGTCCTACAGCTGCCTGCTGTTTTGAATGTACATCTACACAGTAGTGTTTTGTAAATGTATGTATAGTGGACCATGTGGCTGCTCTACATATTTCCTCTAAAGGAATATTCCCTAGGAAAGCCATGGACGCCCCTAACTTTCGTGTTGAGTGGGCTCTGGGAGGAATCGTTAATGTGCGTTTAGCTTTTTCATAGCAAATTTGAATACATTTAACGATCCATCTGGCTATCCCTGCTTTGGAAATGGTGTTGCCCTTGTGTTGTGGAGAAAAGGCAAAGAACAGTTGTTTTGTTTTCCTAAAATCCTTTGTTCTGTCTATATAGTACATGAGGGCCCTCTTTACATCTAGTGTATGGAGCATTCTCTCCGCGACGTTTTCTGGATTTGGAAAGAAAACAGGCAGTACAATAGTTTGATTCATGTGGAACTGCGATATCACTTTAAGCATGAAAGTGGGGTTAGTACGTAATACAACTCTGTTTGCGTGAACCTGTATGAATGGCTCTTGAATGGTTAGTGCCTGGAGTTCACTAACTCTTCTCAACGAAGTGTTTGCCACTAAGAAGGCTACTTTCCAGGTGAGGAATTTAATCTCACATGAATGTAGAGGTTCAAAAGGTGGACCCATTAATCTGGTGAGGACCACATTCAGGTTCCACACCGGTGCCGGTGGGTGAGTTGGAGGAATCACTCTTTTGAGTCCCTGTAAGAAGGCTTTGATGGCAGGCACCTTGAATAAAGAGAGGTGCTGCCTGTTCTGAAGATAGGCCGCTATTGCGGTTAGATGTATACGGATGGAGTTGTATGCCAGATTGCATCGGTATAAGTGTAACAGGTAACAGATGATGTTCTGAATGGATGCATCCAGCGGATTAATGTTATTGTTTTTACAGTAAATGACAAATCTTTTCCATTTAGCCGCATAGCAAGCTCTGGTTGTGGGTCTCCTGGCCTCCTTGATGATATTCATACATTCTGGAGGCAGGTTCAGGTAGCCAAACTCTAAGACTTCAGGAGCCAGATCGCCAGGTTCAGCTGTTGCGGATCTGGGTGCTGAATTTCGCCATGGTTCTGTGTTAAAAGTTTGGGTGTTAGCCGCAGTCTTTGAGGCGGCACCACGGACAGTTCTAGTAACGTGGTGTACCATGGCTGGCGTGCCCACATTGGAGCAACCAGGATGAGTGTCATTGAGTGTTGCCGTAGTTTGCGTGCCACTAGCGGTATTAATGGCGCTGGGGGAAAAGCGTACGCAAATCTGCCTGACCAGTTCATCCATATCGCATTGCCCTGCGACTGTGGATGCGGAAACCTGGCAGCAAAGATTTGGCATTTAGCATTTTCCCTTGTGGCGAACAGGTCTATCTCTGGATGACCCCACTGCTGGAAGTACGGTTGGAGTACTGATGGATGTAGCTCCCACTCGTGCATTTGGTGGCGGTGTCTGCTGAGCAGATCCGCCATCTGGTTGTCCTTGCCCGGGAGGTGTTCCGCCATGAGGAACATGTTCCTCTGAATGGCCCACTTCCACATGCTCTGAGCCAGATGAGACAACTGTGGAGAGTGTGTTCCTCCCTGCTTCTGTATGTAGTACATGGCAGCCATGTTGTCCGTCCGGATCAGCACAACTTTGTTGCACAAGTGTACTTTGAATGCCTTCATTGCCAGGAAGATAGCCATCAGTTCCAGAAGGTTGATGTGCATCTTCTGTTGCTGTGTCGTCCATAGTCCCTGCACTGTGTAATTGAGTACATGAGCTCCCCATCCCTGGAGAGACACGTCCGCCGTCAGTATTATTTGTGGAACAGGCTCTTGGAACGGTCGGCCCTTGCAAAGGTTGTGTGGATTCCACCAATGCAGAGAGTTGTATGCCCGACCGCTCACCAACACTAGGTCTTTCAACTGTCCTTGAGTCTGATTCCATGGACGTGCCAAGCACTCCTGAAGCGGGCGCATATGTAGTCTCGCGTGCGGAACTATGAAGATGCAGGAGGCCATCATGCCTATCAACTGCATGAACACTCGCGCTGGAAGGGAGTGTTGTGGTCTGAACTTTTTTTATCATCAGCAGTTGCATGCTGTTGATTCTCTCTAAATTTGGCTGAGCTTTGGCAGCCAGAGTGTCTATAGTTGCGCCCAGGTACTGCCGTACGTGGGCGGGTTGGAGATGTGACTTTGGATAATTCAGTGAGAATCCCAGACTGTGAAGAACGTGAATGGTGTGGGATATGTGGCTGGCACACTGCTGGGCTGACTTTGCCTGAACAAGCCAGTCGTCCAGGTAAGGGAAGACATGAATGTGCTGTCTCAAGTGTGCGGCCACTGTCGCTAGGCACTTGGTAAAGACTGTGGGCGCTGTTGTTACTCCGAAAGGGAGTACTTTGAACTGATAATGCTGATCCTGAAGAGTGAACCTGAGATATTTTTTGTGTGATGGGTGTATGGGTGTATGGGTATATGGGTATATGGAAATACGCATCCTTTAAATCTAGAGTTGCTAGGCAGTCTCCCTGACTGAGTAACGGCAGAACCTGCTGGAGAGTGAGCATATGAAAATGCTCTGACAGAATGTATTGGTTGAGAGGGCGGAGGTGTAGTATAGGTCGTAGAGACCCGTCCTTTTTTGGGATTAAGAAGTACAGATAGTACACCCCTGACCCCCGCTGTTCCATAGGCACGAGCTCTATGGCTCCTTTTTGCAGCATACTTAGTATTTCTTGCCGCAATAATGTCAAGTGCTCTGCGGACATAGAACGGTGTCTTGGTGGTATGTTGGGTGGATTGGATGTTAATTCCAGACAATAACCGTACTGGACAATTTCTCTGACCCGCCTGTCTGTGGTGATGGATCTCCAGACTGGCAGGAACTGTTGGAGTCTCCCCCCGACCGGTGTTATGTGGGCGGGGGGCAGCGACAAGACGTCACTGTTTGTTATTGGCGGAGGACCTGGTGTTGTTGTGTACTCGTCCTCTGCCTTTGGTGCTGGATCCACGATATCCACCCCTATTGTTTTTATTATAGGTACTCTGGGTACCTCCTTTACTGTACTGCTGCTGGGACCCCTGACCTCTAGCTGCTCCTCTATTCCCGGGGCGACGAAAGGAGCCACTCCGAAACTGCTGCGACTGTAGAGCCCCCATAGATTTCGCAGTTTCAGTGTCCTTTTTAATCTTTTCCAGTGTAGTGTCAACCTCGGGGCCAAATAAAAGTCTGGGTTGACTGGTTGATTCAAGATATTATTTTGAATCTCAGGTTTGAAGCCTGATATTCTCACCCATGCGTGCCTCCTCAACATCACACTAGTGTTGATTGCCCTTGCTGCAGTGTCAGCTGCATCTAGTGCGCATTTGATGGACGCATTTGTTATGAGTTGTCCCTCTCTGATGAGGAGCTCCGCTCCATCTTTGTATTCATCTGGTAGGTGTTCTAGCAGTGTTTCTAGTGTATCGTAGTGTGACCTGTCGTATCGGGCCAGGAGTGCCTGAGTGTTGGCAATGCACCAGATGTTTGCTGCTTGTGCTGCTACCCTTTTGCCTGATGTTTCTAGCACTTTGGACTCCTTATCTGGAGGAGGAGCATCACCTGTAGTCTGCGAGTTAGCTCTCTTGCGAGCATTAGAAACTACCATGGAGTCCAACGGCAATTGACCCTTAATGTACATTGGGTCTCCGGGTGCTGGTTTGTATTTCTTCTCTATTCTCAGGTTCAATACCCGTGCCCTGGTTTTTTCCTTAAAGATGTCCTTAGCATGTTTAAGAACCCCTTTTAACATTGGTAGAGTCTTGACCGTTCTTTCTGATGTGGAGAACGTGTCCACCAAGAAATCGTCCTCCACAGAGTCAGAATGGAGTTCCACTCCGTGATTGGCAGCTGCCCTTTCAATGAGGGCGTTAAAAGCAGCAGTATCTTCAGTGGGAGATGGTTTGATATTACAAAGATGAGTGTCAGGAGCATCTTGTGGGTCACCTTGGTCAGTAGGGTCTCCCCATGCTTGATCTTGGGTCTTGCTGTTGGTCATCAGGGTCAGTATCCACAGGATAAGTGGTATCATCCCCAATATAGCCCTCTCCTGCATCCGCCTCAGAGCGTGTAGGAGAAAAGGATGGTGGTTCCTGATGATAGGTGTGGAATGTTTCTACAAGCACTGGCGTCGAACCTGATGCCAGTTTCCTTTTTAGTGGAATCTTGTATGAGTCCAAAGACTTCCCTGGAACAATTCTCCGCTTGCGGAACAACAGCCTACCAGTGTCGGCGTCGATAAACTGGTCCTGCGAGTCCTCGACATCGGTTCTTTCCGTGGACACTGTTCGTGGTTGTTCGACACTCCTAAGTTCGAACATCTTCGGTGCCCCTGGTGGCGGCAATCCAAACTTGATCGGTGCCGGCGCCGAGTGAGCTTTGGCGACCTTGTGTGGTTCGGGACCCGTTTTTGGTTCGAGGGTTGCCCGTTCCCTGATGCGCTTTAGGGACTCCGACACCTGTTGCAACGTGAATGCAGACGGTGCTTTGGAACCGATAGGCTCTTTGGACACAGGCCTCGACGCGGTCTCCGGTTTCTTCCCAGCCTTCGGGTGTTCGATCTGAAGTTTGGGATCGACGCCCTGTTGATCCGATATTTTGGCAGTCGCCCCACTCTTCGGTGTTGACGTAGTCGGATCGACCACCGTGACCTTGGTGGTCGGTGCTCCAACCTTCGGTGCCATAGGCCGTTGCGTCTTCTCGGGACCGAGGGCCTTCTTCTGTGTCTCGGTGCCGAAGCCCTTTTTTGGTTTCTCGGTACCGAAGTCCTTCTCTCTTTGGTCGGCTCCGATGTCCCTTTTCTGTGTCGACGGATTGGAGGTCTTCGATCCGACCTGAACCAGTTGCACTTTCGGTTTCGATTTGACCGGTGCTGGGTTTGGTTTCGCTTTCACTAAATCGAATCCAGTCTTTTTTGATATTGTTGGCTCTTTTGAAATGTTCGAAGCCGGGCCTTCAGGCGGGGCTGTAGAACGATCCGACTGATCTTGGGTAAGGCCCGCAGGTGATCCCTCGACCTGAGCCTTATCAAGACTGTCTCCTTCGGCCTCCGCATCTACGGATTGGCCTAGCTCCTCGCCCGAGCTATCTTCCTCGGCCCCAAGGGCCTCATCGTCGTCTCCTACCTAGTCGACGACGTCTTCGTCCTCGAAGATCACCTCATCATCGTCGTCAGATTGGGATTCATGCTCCGAAGCATGGCTCGAGTCTATCTCTTCGACGCTCTCGACTTCTTCATCCTCGGTGCTGAATAGGTTAACCGGGTTAGGCGCCGATTGTTTGGCCTCCAATCTAGCCGCCCGTCGATTCCGAAGTGTCTTCTTTGACCGGAACCGGGCGCAGGCCATACACCTTGACTCATCATGATCCGGTGATAAACATTTGTTACACACCGAATGGACATCGATGTGTGGATATTTCGCATGACATAAAGGACATCTCTTGAAGGGAGTCCTCGATTCCATCCTCGAACGTCGATCGATGTTCGGACCGAAACTAGGTCCGAGAAGTGTGAATAAATCCGAGAACAAGTATAATAATTTGTCGATACCGAACGCAAACAATACCGACGATACCTAAAGGCTTTTGGCCTTAACCCCTTCAATGCCCATGACGAGATGGTCTCGTCATGGAGCGCGGTTGCGCTGTGCCCATGACGAGACTATCTCGTCATGAACCCCGCCCGCTAATGCAACGCCCGGCACAGGGCGGGGAAAGGGCGGGGCACTGAAGAGGTTAAATAAAGTTTTCCTAACTTGAGCTAAGATAAGCACATCCGAACCCAATGGCGGAAAAAAACAATCTGAGGATGGAGAGGATGCCCATGCGCACTGTAGTCCAGGGGAGGAGCCACCTATCTCGTGATACTTCGAAGACTCTTCCAGGACAACAATGTGCAATCATCCGGACCCAACACTAGGCGGCGATCTATGCACAGATATGAATTCAGCAGCCCACATGCCTCGAACACAGTGATCAGATGTTGCTGCCCTGGAAGTTCAGTCCATCTGGGTGCAATGATTTCAAACTCTAAACGTAGAGGTTTTCCTTATAGCCTTGTAGTTTATTCGTGAAAACAAGATACACAGAGGAAATAGTCATGTACACCAACTTATTGCCCCCGTTTTAAATGACCAACTAGAAGGAAGCAAAGTTCCATATTAATTAAGTGGTTTCTATTTACACCAGGTACATGTGCTTGATTAGCCATCAAAGGTAATCTATTTAAAAGGTTTGTAAGAAACTGGCTCTATATATACACAGTACACCAAAATGAGGTAGAGTGTGTATAGAGTCCAAGTGTGCCCAGAGGTAGGCAGAGGTTAAAGTTAGATAAAACCTTACTCAAATAGTGGTAGCTTGGTCGAGCAGTAAGGCAGTATCAGAGGACAGAGTTAAGCATTTGATGTACCCACTCAGTCAGCAAATGAATTCACACACTCAAGAACTGAACTCTAGGCCAATTGTTGTTGTATAAAAATATACTGTTTATTTTTAGAACCAAGCAGGCCTGGTACAGGTAAGCATTAAATACGTTTCAGTAATAAGTTACTGGATATAGGACAGTTTGAAAATTGTACTTTGTTTGATTAACAGGGGAGCAGTAGTATGCAACTCTTAGCAAATACAGTACATTGGAATGAATAGGCTTTTTCAGTAAATTGCAGGTAAGTTACTTTTTACGTTACTTTTCTAACTCAGTGCTGGATACCTAGATTCAGCACTGGCACATTTCCTGCAAACAGGTGAGTAAACACGTTTTGGTTATTTGTGCGATTTTTAAAGAATATTTTTAACTCACACTTAAATCTTTTTGGAGAAAAAGTGTCAGTGTTATCCTATGGAAGGAAAACAGGTTAACAGTTCACAGGTAAGTAATCGACTGTGGGAGTTAAGGTTCTGGGGTTAGACTCAGGGGTCTCCCAGGGTCAGTGATGCACGGTTGTTGAACCCTCAGCGGCACTAGGGCGGCCGGGTGCAGAGTGTTGAGGCCCAATGTTATCCAATGGGGGATAGGGGGCCTCTGGTTGGTGGCTGCTGGCAAGCAGGCCACTGGCTTGTGGGAGCAAAGCTCCAAGGGTTAAGCTCAGGGCAAGTTGGGGACCAAAGTAGCACCAAAGGTGTACCCTCAGCGGCACTAGGGCAGCCGGGTGCAGGGTGCTGTTTTCAGGTCGGGTGCCCCGTTTTCGATGGAGAACCTCCGGGACAAAAACACTGCAAACTCGGGGACGAGGATCTTCTGGGTGCGACTACCACTTCGAGGGGTAAGTTTGGATGTCGTGGGTTGGTTAGGCACCGTTGGTTTGGGCACACAAGGCCGTGGGGCGTCGGGTGCAGGGGTGCCTTGCGACGTCGGATTTTCTTACCTGCTCTGGTCGCGGTAGGGGGGGTCCTCTGGATTGAGGTTGCAGGCATCGTCTGGAGGCTTGAGGCAGGTCAGGGGCCGCCAGATCTCGGGTCAGGATTGCTAGGGGGACCTCCTTGTGGTGTTTTTCCAATCGGGCCAGGTTCGGCAGGTGCAGAGTGGGCTGGATTTGCGGTCTCTGGCTGGCACCAGAAGCTGCAGTTTAAACACGTCCGGTGTTCACGGGAGAAACAGTCTGGGAAGTGAAGCCATGCAGGTCCTCCGGGGTTTGTGAGGTTGCTGGACACACCGAGATTTCGCAGGAGCAGGTTCGAGGGGAGACAGGCCTGTAGGGCTGGGGCTAAGTCAGTGAGCGTTGTCCTCTTGTTAGCTCTGCACGGCTCTTCGTCCTTCTTTTCTTCAGGGTGCCCCCTACATGCTAAATTTGGCGGTGTTATAGGTAGGTAAAGGGCAGGGACCAATGGGTCCCTTCCCTAGGGTGGTTTCACCCCCTATTCTGCCACTCTCCAGTGGGAGGTGGGCAGGAGCCTGACCCTAGTTGGCTGAGTCCCCCCCCATCCTCAAGATGGCAGGGACTCGAGATAGTGCTTCACCTCGCCTCCCGCATCTGAGGGGTGGGGTTGGCAGAGGTGGGCACACCTCTTTTCCTCACTTGTTTTTCCCGCCGGTTCTCCCGCCCAAAGTGAGAGGGTAGAACCAGTGGGGACCAGTTGCTAAAAGCAGCAATTGGTCTGGAGAGGCTCACAAAGGCGGTATATGCCTTTGAAGCTTCTCTTTCTTTAACCCTGCCCATCCTGGGGGAGGAGGCTTGGCACCTCGTCCCAAGATGTGCATTGTTTCAGGCCCCCGAGAGCAACAAGCTCTCGACCCAGGGGTCCAGAAACAAGTCTGGTGGTGGCAGCCTAAGCAGCCACTCAGTCAGGTCACTAGGAGTTGGTCGAGTTTCAGGGGGCATCTCTAAGATGCCCTCTGTTGTGCATTTTACATTAAGTCCCACACTGGCATCAGTGTGGGTTAAATGTGCTGAGAAGTAGGATACCAAACTTCCCAGTCTTCAGTGTAGCCATTATGGTGCTGTGAAGTTCGTAATGACAAACTCCCAGCACCATATACTCTCAATGGCAGTACTGCACTTGCAGTGCCCAGGAATGGACTCTGGCACTGTAGGGGTACAGGGCTCATGCACCTGTACCCTCACCACTGGCATAGGGCACCCAGCTAGAGGGGTGACTGATGTAGGTCAGGGTAGTTGTTTGTGGGCATGGCACACATGGATGTGTGCCATGTCGACTCTTCACTTTGTTCTGCACCAAGACACGCAGCCTGCAAAGGCAGTGTGTGGGTGTCAGGGTACAGGGCCTCTAAGGGTGGCACAATAATTACTGCAGGCCTTAGAGGCCTTCTCTGGTCACAGTGCCCTGGGTACCTGTGGTACCATTTACCAGGGGCTGACATGTGGCCAGAAATGCCAATTGGGTTTAGGCTTCAATGCAGTTTTACGGAAGGAACATAGGCCCTGGGTACCTGATCAGCAGGAGCCCATGGTACACTCAGTCAAAGAACATCAGCAATTCAGCAACAAGTGGGGGCATACCATGCAAGAAAGAGGGCACTTTCTCGCAAGGTTTCAGCAGAGTATGAAGGTTGTGGGTAGTATCACCTTTACGCCTTGGGTGTTTACACTGAGTAGTCTCTCTTTTGGAGAAATACTGCTTGAGTGAACACTGTTCTTAATATATACCTTTTCAAAATCTGTGGTATATTCCTCACGAGATTTTGGCTGTTTGCAAACAGTGTGATACAGGGTAAAGTCTCTGCATATTTATTTATTTATAAAGTTTTATATAGCGCGAACAATATCCCAAAGGATATCAGAGCACTTTACAAAGGAAGGAAGGAAGGAAGGAAGGAAATAAATCCAATAGACAACAAGTAAGAATAGACAACAGGAATAATTGCATAAATCCCAGACCAATAATCGCACAATTACCAGACAAACAAATCCAGGAGAGTAGTACAATAAACGGGTATGTAGCAGGCTACGAAAGGGGCTACACAATGCGGAAAAGAAGAGCATAGATCCAATATCGACATCAAGTAGGAATACACAACAGGAATACTCGCATGTATCCCAGACAAGTGACTCAAGGAGAGTAATACGATAAACAGGAATATAACGGGCCACGAAAGAGACACACAATGCGGTAAAGAAGAGCAGCATCACATGAAGGCACAATGGTTGTAGCAACAATGATTTCGAGCAAGTGATCCTAGCCCAAGTTAAGGTAAAAATGTGTTCATTAGGAATCCTTCGGATTCCAGTTTGAAAGCAGTCGTTGAAGAGATTCTGCATATTTCTGGTGGAAGAGAGTTCCATATCCTTGGGGCAGCGCCAGAGAAGGCTCGGAGACCATAGGGTAAATATTGTTTACATTACCCACTTTTCTACACATGTCCACTTCATATCTCATTAGAGGTTTGCTATCTGTGAAGTCTTTGATACAGGCTAAAGGTAGTCCGTAGGAGGGCATTAGTTATGTAACAGGGTTTAAGTGTCTGGAGGAAGTTGTTTTTTGTGAACAGTTGTACAGTTTGAACACCATGTGTAGTAGGGGTTACCCATCTATGTATGGTTGATTGTCAACATGAGATCAGCTATCCATAAAGTGTATGGTAGAGGGTCACATTTCACACATAACAGAAGCTTGCTTCATCTAAGGGGGTTGTCTGTGTGATGGCATGAATGATGCTTTATATTATTGTGAGCTATTTGGCACTTACTTTCATACCTCCAATTCCATACTCCTTTGAGAGTTGCTAGACCGTGCGCGACGGAGGGTTGGCTGCAGACCCTGCTACCAACCACTCGCAGGTAAGCAACCCCACTCTTCGCACAGTTTATGCATGCATGCCACGGTGCTGCCCAATCCCACACGTGCAGGCAGTCAATCTTCTGCCGATCAGCAGCAAGGCGTAACGTGAGCCAGCAAAAAAAAAAAAAAAAAAAATTACATCCATTGTTCCACCCCCCTCCCAAGCCAATAGAGGCCTCGGGGAGCTCATACCCCAGGGCCTAAACGCATATGCCTGGGTCACTTAAAAAAAAATACGTGGATTTGTGGGTGCATCTCCCTCTCCCCGAGGGAGTATTGGCCTCAGGGACCCCATTCTCCGGGACCTTCTTTTTTAATAAAGAGGAGGGGGTACATGCACCCACCCCCTAAAGGCCTGGTGTCTTTTTTATTGTTTAATACAAAGGGTAGGGGGTCGTTTGCCCGCAAGCTTCTGATGGCCCAAGGTCTCCATCCACCAGGGCTTTATATATTATGAGTGGGTGCCCCACAAAATAAGGGGGGGGGGGGGGGTAGCCGCAGGGCACCCGCATGGCAGCCAGCATTGGTCCCGCATGGCAGCAGCAGTTGCTTCTGTTCTCTCCCTTAGTTTCCCTGCCTGCAAGAGCATGGGCAGGGTAACAAAAGTGTGCTCCCCCCACGTGGTAGCATTTTCAAAGCTTCTGTTGGGTAGGGGCACACTTGCTTTCCCTGCTCGCGCTCCTGCGGGCAGCGAAAACTACAGCGTCCCAGAAGTGGGTTCCTCGGGACTCAGTGAGGAAGGCATCCATGAGGACTCTACAGGCTCGGGAGAGGCCACATGCTCCCTCCTATAATTTATTTGTTTGGCAATAGGGGATGGGGTCCCAGAGGCCTTTTAAGGCTTGGGGGAAGAGGGTGTGCACCCCCTCACTTTGAAAGTATACTTTCCCCCAGGGATGGGGTCCCTGTGGCCCACCTGTGGCCCGGGGGATGAGCGCATAAACTACTCCCATGAATCTATATTTTTTTTAAATAAACAGCAGTTGTGATCCCGCTGGAGTCCCGTGGCATCGCAACTTAAAAAAAAAATATATATATATATATATATATATATATATATATATATATATATATATATATATATTTGTTTTAGAGGTCAGATTCATAATTTAGATAGATTTGAGCAGACTGGGATTCAAAGATGCCCACTGGGGCTGAATTATTCAAAGTAAATGTTGGCAATTGACACTTAAGAATAGAAACGATACTTATATAGAGAGTAGATGCTGCTATACCCACTAGGGTAGTTAAGTGAATATTTACAAAAGAAAAACATTTGCTTGATTTAACAAGGGTTGTGTTAGTATACAGCGGTTGAATAAAGTTTTATTCAAATTGTAATTGAATGCATTGGAACATTTATAATTGCAATTAGTTAAAAATTCCGCCTAAACTAATTGTTGTATCAACAGCTACTTTAAGAAAATATATGAATTTTCTCAAAAGATGATTGCAGGAAAAACTGACTATTCCGTTTTGAAAGAACTACCAGTCTTTCATCTAATACACTGGTTTTGTAGTAACACAACGTGAGAGGGTTTTCACATACTGTGGTTAAAATGGCCGATTTACAAATGGTTAAGCTATTAGTGAACAAGCATGCTGGGCAGGCGAACCGCGTCTTTTCAAGCTGTCCTAATAAATTATTTGGCCAGAACATAGCGTTGTCAATCTTTACCTGCGGGAAAAGGAGAGCGCGATATTACGGACCATTCCTGGGTGGTCCTTTGGAGACGACGCACCCGTTGGTTTGGAGAGCAGCGGCTGTACCTAGGAAGAGAGGAGTAAAATATATTTATATATTTTTTGGTCACAGGTGGTGCTCCCTCTGGGCCCCCACTAGGCCTGGGGGGCAAGGTATCCTTTAAAACTAAGCCATTACAGGACTTGGGACCTAGTCCACTGTCCTGAGCCGTTTGCAAAAAAAGTTCTCATGTTACATACAGTCAATCAGAGGCTGGCCCCTGTAGGATCAAGATAGTCCAATATTTTTAGAGCTTACCATTTCCAAAACTACTGAACAGGTCTACACCAAATCACAAAAGGCACACCCTTTGGACCAAGATCTAGCACCCTGCCAAATTTGGTGCAATTCCATTCAGCAGTTTTTGAAATATAGCTTTCCAAATAATTCTACGGAAAATGCATGGGGACTGTGTTTTAGGACCCCTTTTTTTCTCTCAGCTTCAGCTTGACAGTTCACCCCGAACCTTTCCAGGAAGATGCAGAGCTGAATTTCCTTTGATTTTTGGGAACTTTTCATGAAGATTAGCCAAATGGTGCCAACGTTATTACCACACCAAAAAAGCTCTGCCTACGGAAAAGCAGAGCTAACTGTAACTACCAAGTGGTGACAGCCACTGGGATGGAGATGGAGATATATACACACACACACACACATATATATACACTTGCCAAAGAGATCATCTTCTATGATGATGATGTATGCCATGGGTTCTTTCTGTAAACAAAAATTTGTACAAGGTATTCACGGGTTATAGCCCATTTGTAATAATGGCAGTACACTTCTGGGATGGTCACAGGCTGTTTATTCCAGCTCTGACACTCAAGGTTACTAAATCGTGAGCTATGCAAAAGGCAATGAGCCGAGGATTAGGAATAAACCTTTGGTTTAAGGTTTTATTAATTGGCCAATGATGTTTTAGTGAGTTTTGCAAAGTTAGATGCTAATCTTTTGCAAATGGCATTAAGCCACTTTTGTTTCAGCTGCTGGTGATCCAAATAAGTGTTTCCCTAAGATACTGCAAAGATTTGTTACTGTTGCTATGCAACATTAAGAGGGCAGGCTCGCATTTGGAATGGTAAAACAAAAAACTCAGTCTTTTTTTTTTTTTTTTTTACAAGTATCTCAGGTATGTACGCATATGCAGCACAAGGGCAATACAGTTTAACATTCCGATGTGTTCCACGAGTATGGAAGACCTGCAGTCAGATTGTAAAGGAAAAAAGACCATACAGCGAAGATATTAAAGGTGTGATGAGAGCATTCAGAAATAAGAATTTACCATTTGGAATGTAACTTATTTCAGGATAATAGGGTGGATAATTGGATAGTCCACATACAACAAGATAGTTTTCTATAACAGCTTCAATCCTAATGTTAAAATTAAAAAGCCCAGCCAAAGTCACTTTGTGACTAGACCACGTCATACTAGATGAAGCAGAGCGGACTGTGCATGAATAACACTATCATCCTAGTAACTGGAGTCACAATCAAATTCATTGTTATTCAACGGGCTTCAAAGTGTAGAAAAACACCCTCACACCACACCAAAAGAAACAAATATTGGAATTCTTTTTCATAATATTTCGTTCACTCCCTAGGTCAACAATTTTGTAAAAGGTGCAAACATGCACATCAATCCCTTTTGTTAAATCCTCCGATAATCCACGCCAACCACTGAATAGAGCTGGTCCTTGCACATTTCATCTACTGCTAACATCTGCTTCGTAAGCAGGTCCTAATAAAACCAGTCCTCAACACGCTCCAATGGCTTCCTTTTGATGCCAAAATCAAAGTTAAGTTCCCAGGTACTGTTCATAAGACAAACCGAGACAAAGGCCAGGTATGCCTACATGAAGTGGCATCTCACAATACTACAACCAAAGCACTTTACTGAATGTCTGCCCACTGGATTAACCACCAATCACTCAAAAGGAAAAGGAAGAAACATGGAGGAATATTACTGGGCATAGACAAATGTAGACTCTGGAATGCTTTCTGCCCAAGTCTAAGATCTGAAACCATCTTCCCTGATTTACAAGACCCTTTTGAAATTAGCAATCATCCATCTGTCTGGACTCAAACTTCCTTCCAAACTGTACATCTTTCACAGCACTACCAAGAATTCTGAAATAACCAGGAGAAAGGCGGTCCTTTATAAAACTATAAAAGCTAGAAATAATCTTATCAGTGTCATATCAAGAAGACATCTTTTTTCAGTCAAGTATACATTTTGATTGAAGGGTAGCTTTAAACAAATGCCAACCAATCAATGGATGTGACATGCTCACAAACGCCCCACCATCTTTATATTACCTTCCTTCCTTCCCCTTATATTCACATAATCTGTTCTCACAAACTCTTGATTTCCTGCATGTTCACATTTCGCCCTCTTTCTGCTACCCCCATAACCACAGAATATACAAACAAGGCCAGGATATGCCAAGTCAGGCAACAAGAAGACAAGTGATCAAACAATTCCCAAGATCAAATCTCTCATTGTAGGGTTTTGGGACCCAGGAAGAAAATAGTGCTCTCCTTTTCTTATTAAAGGACAGAGGACACAAATCTCTTGAAAAGTCTTTCAACACTGGTTCCCAAAGAGTGATATTTTAGGGAAGGCCGTAACATAAAGGTAAGACATTAAACATACCCACAATTCTTCGAACTCCCTACCTATGTCCTGTGTAATAATTCCAAGTACCACTACATACAGTGTACTACACCATATAAAAATATTGGAGCGTGCATCTGTCACAAGCCACAGCACTGTAACAGCCAAAAATTAGCAGTTTGGACTAATTCATTTTCAGAGCCACAAGGAGACTTTTGTCAGTTTGTCACAATAATCACGAGGTAAAGAAATACCATTCTTTAACAGGATATAGATTTGTATAGATTCATTCAATTAATCTCTCTGCTTCGCTAACGGCTAGTATACTTCTCTTCAAGTCGAAGTATTTAAAGAAGGTCTTCCTATTCAAGTAATAGAATGATTACTGTCCCTGAAAAGACAGGAGCTCCGAGTTTGAGAAAAGCTGACCTAATATCGCCATGCTCACCTTGAGCCACAATGTCGAAAATATCACCCGTTTCCTTCTCAAAGTGTTTTTTGTACCATAAAAGTGCTGCGTGAACAATACCTGGGTCTGGGCGTACTGTTCTGTGCAAGAGCATCTATATTTTTCCAGTGTGGTAAGAACAGGTCAAAAGTCACGTTTTCAATCTAGCGCATTAGTGTTAAGGGCCGTAACATGATGCTCTACTTATTAATGGGTATTATTCTCTTCCACTTATCTGTATGCCTCAGATGCGTACTATGATTTTGACATGCATACAAAAAAACACTGCAAGTGAACAAACGTCAGGCTTCCACTGTCCCTCTCCTTCTGCTGCACCTGAAGATTTACCTTTGGCTTCCATGCAAGACAAAGGAAGTCCACCACCTTGTCAGAACAATGTACACCGTGTCTTGCTGGCCACAGCAGGATACATCAGTTCAGGGGCCATCAACACCTTAAGCAGAATTGATAATGGGGCATTTAGCCTCTTAACTATGCAGGTCATTCTTTAATCTGCTATGTAAGGTCTCAATGCCTAGGGTAGATGACCAAGGATGCAATGCTGCAGTGTATGGCACCTGCAACACTGCGAGAGAAGGACGGAGGGGGGAAAAAACACTCGTGTCTCTGCATGCCTCCCCTTGAAATTGAAGTTGTTAATACTCAAAAGGATTACTGCCCTGATTTTCCAGTTGTGTGAAGCAATGGTTATAGTGGGTGGCGAGTTGATCATGAAAAAAGGTTGGAACAGATCATATAAGGTCAGTCGCTCTGCCACTCATTCAAAGCTTTAACTGTTTACTGCTGCTCCGCGTGCGGTTGATATATGTGGACCTACTCTCACAAAGGGATCGGAGAGTTCTCATTCTGTTGAGGTGCATGTGACTTGTATTCCGGACACCCCCATTTCTTTGTAACTTAAGCAGCTCTTCTCACTTCACAGGTTTGGAGCTGTAACTGTTTGGGCAAGAGATATTTCTGAGCATTCCCTGTTGTTGACGGTTGTAGGAATGCATACATGTAGAAGTGTTGAGGCCTAGAGGTTAGACACAAGGCAGACTCTCTCATTAAGACTAATTATTTATAATGAAAACAAAATCAGTAGAGTTTAATGCGAGTCTCTGGGAAGCTTATAAAGTTCTACGGCATCAGGCCACATCCAAGACAGCGTGGAAAAAAATAAAATAAAAGGTGCTTCCCCTTGTGCCAGGGAGTTGAAAAGCAACTTGTTAGCTTGTGCAGCAGACTGTCCAAGCGCAAGCGTCATGCCACGCTGCAGAAGATTGCAAAGGCAGCGACTAAAAGTCCTTTATTAGAGTTCCTGAGAATATTAGATACTGGTAATAAAGAAAACAGGTAGAGTGTTTGAGTAGCAGTAACAAAGGCGATACACGAGTAACGGCAATTGTGATAGCAGCATTCCCGGTGACACTGACAGTTCAAGTTTCTACAAACTATTATGAGCCAATATGACTCCTAATTATGCTGTGGGGAATAGGACTGGAGGACTCATGTCGGGAGTACACGCCTTCCAACCCTGGGTGGAGAAGGGCAGGAAAGTCTAGAGCATTTTACACCAGAGGGTGAAATATCTATTGCAACATCCCAATTGCAGGAAGGCAAGGTGGCACAACTTTTTAAAAGAGTGACAAGCAGTTCTTCCCTAACAGTTTCGATATGGAAGTGTCGAGAAAGAAGGGTTGTGTACTCCAGAACAGGGACCTGTCCACTATGCTGGTTATTTACAAGCCACGCAAACCCAGAGATGAATAGCAATCCTACCGTCCCATCTCATTACTTAATAGAGGTGAAGGTTCTTGTTAAGGTCTTGGCCATTCGATTGCACGAAAATCTTTATGTACCTTATCTGACTTTTTCTGAATAAATTTAGGACACAAGTAAAAACTTTGTTTACATCTACGATAGTTGCCTCATGATGCATAACAATGATGCCTTAGTCAAAATACAAAAATATCGAGGTGTGTAAAAAGGTTTAAGGAACATATGGAAACCTCATTTACCGATAACAATACATTATTTTGGTATAATTTCTCTCTTCATTTATCATGCTAGAGGTATTCTCTTTTGTATACTCCAACAATAAGCGAGGTCAGTAAAAGTGGTGATCTCATTGGTGGTAGCCAGAAGTCTCATATTCTTTTGGGGATAGAATATCATACTTTATTTCTCAGAGTCAGAATCACTAGTAGACCAATGACAAGTTTAATGAAGTGTTTTTTTCCCTTTCTTGCTTTCTAGCCTACATGAATTTCCTCCACCGCTCAAGGATGCAAGAAACAGGTCTTGGGAAAGACATTTTTTGGTTCATCTCCCTTCCAATGCCCCAAGCAAACTTGATTCTCTCTCACCAGATGAAGCACCTTCCTGTCTGAACTCTCAATTTAAAACTCTCCACTAGTACTGGGTTTAGTCCCTTCCCCATCACAGCACAAGAAACAATGCAATTATCTGTATTGTGTGGTATAGCGGGGTTGACATTTTTACCCATCTGCTCCCCAACAAAATAAGAATGCAGCCTATTTATACAATTTTTCTGAAACTGATAACTTTATTTGCCCCACTAACAGAAACCTAGGGCAATCCTGTACCACAACGACTAATGCCACACAAACACTACAGTTTAAAACATCTACCAAAACCATAAACCAAGTCAGTCTCATTATGCCAATTCAAGAAAATGGCTGCAAAATCAGTTATCAACCACAAGCTGGAATAGATCAATACTCTGTACGTGGCTCCATTTACTATATAAAGCTATGAGTTATAAAAGATCCAAAATCAAGGCTCCCTGTTGTTCCTTAGCCTAATACAAGACCATAGTTCTTAATATCCACAAAGCCGCCACTACTGGAGCCAATGACCACATTTCCCCAGTGCAAAAAGTATTATATGACCAAACAATAAGAAATTAAACAACAATGTGGTATTAAACTCGTTGAAATTTACGACTAGCAATTTTGCAACCAGTGTGGCATTTGGCAAATCAGCCTATGTACTAATAGGTCAGCTCCTAAAAATTACAAATACGAGTTTGCCGCAATACAATCAACCGCATTAACATTCACGAGGTAGCCTGCAAACTGCGTCTCACTCTGTTTGGACAAAATTACAAGGATGGTGGCTTGCAAGGCCACCATGCTTGTCATGGTGTTAAAATGAAATTATTATATATATATATATATATATATATATATATATATATATTTTTTTTTTTTTTTTTAATGCAGCCCAATTTTCTTAACAGAAACAGGACTGCGCTGAAACAGAAGGTTTAAAAGAAAGAAAAAAAAAAGCACACCGTCAATTGGCCACTGCCTAGCCTTATTGACACATTTTTCAATATTCACAACCCGGAAGCAGCGCAGAGGGGACTCTTTCCCATTTGCAAATGTGTTACCAACCCATCTAGGGGTACAGTAAATGTTCCATGGTTTATGACGGGAATTAGTCACAAACCTAGAATATGTTCCATACCGGTAAGTATGTCCAAGGGACTAACAACACGTGCCTTTCAAATACTGACTGGGTGTCCAGTCACTATCCCATTGTATTATTCAGGAAAACGTTGACTCTTAAAATGGGATTGGTACATTGGAAAATCCATTTTTGCAATCGTGCCCTCAGATTCGGATTGCTTGCAATTGGGATAAAAATTGATAGCACATCTAGCCCTAACTATATATGCTTTTGAAAACCTTGACGCTGAAGCAATCAAATAAACAATAAGATGCTGTTTAAATTATCTCCAGATCTTGCCGGAATGTAACCAATATTATCACAGTGAGCAAAGTAGACAACATAAGATGCGCAACAAGCTCAGTACCCCAAAACAGAACGCTACAGTCATGTCCTAGAACATTGCCCGGCACCTCACCAATCAGAAACGGACGGCATACATTTACATGTTTAATCTTTATTAAAAACAAAGGCAAGAAGTTTCTTACATGAAATGTGATCTACATGATTAATTAGAATAGAGGTTCACATAACATAATACAAATAGAGAATGTATCACTGCTTTGTGCAAAATGCACTCGACTTGTACAGTCCAAAGCCAACACAAGGCAGAAGTGCAAGAGACACTTGTGTCAGCTTTAAAAACGCTGAAAGACAATATTTCAATATTCATTATGAACAAGTTAATATAAATGCAATATTTTTTATCTTTGCAGGTTTGCACAAGACATCTGAGGTACCAGACATTGGAGGCATCCGGGGGTCCCCATCCTTGGCACAAAAACAGCAGCTCAAGAGTGGCAAAAAAGTCAGTTTCCATATATCCTAAATGCATCACATTCTTACTACAGTAATATCTGGACATTAAGGGGAGAATGGGCTGTCTCATATATACATATTGGAGAGAAGAGAAATACTGTAGCCACAAAAGGTGAGTAATCATAGCCCACTCCTCCAGGTCCTCAATGAGGCAATGTAAAGACCATTTACAATAAGTATAAATGCAGCCGATTCCCAAGGTTAGCCTGCCACACTAGTGATTTTCTTTAGTGGGTGTTTTACTTTAATACTCCAATGGTCACAGCAGTTTTAACTAAATGGGATGTAATATGGCCATCAAATTAATTTAGACTGGACCACATCTATATGTCAATCAGTAAAACAGACTCCAAGTAACATTCAATTCAATACATCAAGTCTGGATTAATTGATAAAGCATTTCTGGTTTAATACGCCAAGCACCAGTAAATACTTCACCCTTACTTCGAAAGCAAATGTAAAGTATGCAAAACAAGAGTTTAGGATGACCTGGAAGAGAAGCAATTTTCCTTTCAACCACATGGTGCTTCAGAAGTAGGTCCATGTTAAGAGCGCCCACAAGAAAAGTGACTATTCCATGAAGAATTAGAACTTTAAGATCACCAAAAAGTAATCCTTGCCAGATTTCTGAGCGAAGGTAGCTATGCAGTGGTTCGAAATGAGCATTTCATGGAGCAGATTGGATTATAGCAAAACCAAGCTTTTGGTTCTTGATTAGTCAAAGGACAAGGAATGAACAAATTGGGGTGTTAAGCAGTGGCGTGGTGGAGGGATGGCTGACCTTGGACATTGCAATTCTACATGCTCAAAAATTGATTGGTTGCAGTATCATAACAACTGATGACATAAAATGTGATTTATAGAGACAACAGAAGAGCACATAATTCATCATCATTCCCGAAAGGAAAAATCACATCCTAGAAAATGGTTTAAAAATTGAAGCATTTACAAAAGGTGCACTGGTAAAAAATATATATATAAAAAAAAAATTAAGAGAAGTGGAATCACCTTCACAGAATTATTGCCACAAGTCAAAATTGCCAGCAGTTCCTTTAGGACAAATAGAATTGGCTCAGAGGTAAACCCTGAAGTACAGCTAAGGAGCAGAGATCAAATATAGAGGTAAACTGTGGATACTTGTCTGAGTGAGAGAAATATTCACAAAAAAGGATTAATGTGTATTGGAAACACAAACACATGGTTTTAGCCTGGAGGGCCCCTTTCAGCTCGAGTACAGAGGGTCTCCAAAAATCGACAAAGAAGTCCAAACCAGAATAAGCCCTTTTTAGAAAACAAAAAAGGCATTTAATTCAATTACTCCTGCATGTTGGATGTCCGGCGCCTCTAGATACTAAACTAAATATTGAACTGAGCCAACGTCACCCACTTTAAAACTTTAAATCAAAGGGGGAGGTTTAAAAAAGTTAAAATATCACAGTTCGATTCAGAAAACAGGTTCCATACAAAAAAAAAAAAAAAAAAAAAAAAAAGTCTGAAAAGAGTGTATGTTACAAAGTTACTGAAGCAGTGACCGACTTTAAACTTGAGCCTTAACATTATGCAGCGAATTAGCCACCACCTGACTCCTTAACATCTGAAAAACAAAGCAACATATCTTTGCAATTTGTTAAAGTAATTAAAGTATACGGCCAGGCTGTTCGCTCCCCGGATCGTCGTCGTTTTTCTTTCGAACTCCATTTCCGTCAGAAAATTATCCAAATCTGCAAGAGAAGAACGTAGAGTAACAAAACACAAAAAGCAATAACTGCAGCAGTCACCACTGAATCTGCAATGCTTCACCCCTCCAGCGTGCCATTCTGTAAGGTGCATAGGGAGCATTAAGACTTAACCCAACGCTGATAAATGGAGCTGGCTTGATTACCATTCCAACCTATAAGCTTTTAAAGGGAAAAAAAACGCTTAATGAGCCTGCTACTTAACTACGATAGCTGTAGATGATGAGGGACTATTCAGTCTACAGAGGGGTGAATCTTTAGCACAGAACTAAAGACTATTGAAAATAAGGCTTAATGAGACTTTCAAAGCACAGGCCATCCACGTGCATAAGTGAGTAACAGGACCACATGCAATCCTTCCCAAAAAATAAAAAGATTAGCGAGCCATTACTGAAATTGTTTCGAATGCGGAAACTGTTGCTAGCTATAAACAAAAGAAAGAGGAGCAATTTCATGAAACAAATATTTTTAACGCAACAATTAAACTGAGCTGGTACATTGCTGAAAATGGTGCCAAAACCACAACCCCTTTTGCCACCACTCAGAAGTCATAACGAGAGAAGAGCGATCCACACTACACAACGCGGCTTTACTTGCCATCCAACATCGCTTCACGCCTGCACATCAACCAACTCGGGTGGCATCGGCGACTTGGGATGTTTGCTCTCAAAGTGCTGTTTGAACGTCTTCGGGTCGGGCATCTGTGTCTGAAAAGGAAAAACGACCACACCACTTAACACTGGACAATAACTGAAAATAAGGTTATGTGAACAGCTCTGTACTACTTAGTACAAACAGAAATGATGGGTCAAGCTACCTGACAACATTAACTGAAAAGTTAAACGCCGTCATGACATCTTTATTTGCGTTAAAAGTTTTCAATGGTCCAAACACAGTAAAGTGCATATAATGCATGAAAACAGAATGCAACACATCACATAGTGGACTTCGGATCATACGTTTCTGAAAACTCGGTAAGGAGAAGCCAGCAATAAAGCATCACTTGCTTTGCTAACAAATTAAAAATATATATCATATTTAACTTTAAGTCCAAGAAAAGCGCACTGGGCACAGCTATGTTTGTGACCTAGTAAAAGGGGGTAAAATAGAAAAACAAATTAGCAAGAAAAAAAGATTCGACTGCAGATATTTGCAACAAACCTCTTTTCCCGTTTCTGAAGAAACAAGCACTGGCAAAGCAAATAGGTTTCGCCTAGGAGAGAGCGATTGGCTTGGCCAATGTCTTTTAACCACGTTGTACAGCAGTGTGGCTGCTATTCAGCATGGCTGCAAGTTAGTGATGTGGCGTAGAGGAGAGTGGCTTGGAGTAGAGTCCCACAATGGAGTGGCACAGAGTAGTACAGTGGGGGGAGTAAGTTACTAAAGTGCAGATAGATGCTGCAGACAGCACGACTGCAACATAAATTTGATCCTGTATGCCTGTGTTAATAGTAGGGAAGCACATTGCACGTCTAGAAATAAAACTAAAATGCTGATATATATTATTTAGTGTTGCAAAAAGACGCAGAAGAACAAAGACGTGGAAAAACACATGCACTTGGTACTAGCTCCAGAGAGAAGCTAACAAGGAGGAAGGAACACTTATGGGAACAAAGTAATCAAAAGATTAGAAAAGAAAGGAGAGTGACAATGAAAACAGTTACTAGAATGCTGTGGATGGGTTTCAAGCCGACTGAATTGTAAACAACACATCTCGCAGCAAGGTATAAAGATGCAAAATGACACAATGCAATAAAAAACAAGAATGAACTAATCCACGTGCACAAGTGCCCTGTCAAAACTGCCCACAGCCCTTTCCCCTCTTAGATGTTCATTTAGTGAGTGAACGAAGAAGTGGTTATCAAAAACCATGGCTACACATTTTAAAAGATGCTACTCTTCGATACAATTGCGGCAAGACCCTAACTAGAGTATAGACGTGGACAAAATATGAACACTTGTTCCTTTTCCATAACACTGCCCATGGTCACAAAGTGCTTGTGACGGCATCAGTCTTTGAAAACCCCAATTTGTGTGGGATTTGAGGACAGCATAGTTACATATAGGGTGTTGGTTATGGGGTGCGTGCAAGGAATGAGGGTGCATGGTGCAGACAATTATGGATTTGGCGCAACGCAACCTAAATTGGTTGAGGGCTGTGTTTGAGGTTGCCCAGACCACCTCTTATCTCAGAGTCATCCCTTTCTGCATGACTCTCCTGAATTAGATTGCAGGGGGTTACAGTGGTCCTGGGAGTGAAAATGCCAAGTCTTTTAGCCCTTGAAACTTGCTGGCAGGCCATTAGCAGAGCACTCAGCTCCGCCCTCTCTTTCTTCATATCTGCATCAGCAAAAAAGGTCGCCTGTTAAGCAAGTTCCATAAGAATCTTTAAAAGGTTCGCATTTCTGGGGCAGCGCTTGGCCAGTGGTTCGGAGTGGTCTTGGATTCTAAACTCAATAAATTAGGTCTACAACAAGAAGGCTAGGGTCTGGTGTGAGGACACCCTATGCTCTGCCTTGTTAGAAGGAGAACCTTCTTTCTAGAGAAGAAGTACAGCCAAGCTGTGGCATGGAGACAGGATTGTCATTGGACTGTGCCAACTCGAAGCAGTAGCCCTCCACCCCCTGCATTCAGCAGTTTAAGGACATCTCCAAATTTCCATCTGCCTACATACTGAAGGGCAAGAGTAGTGGCTTTTCAGCTTTGTACCAAACTCACTAATGCTGCTGGATAATTTTCGAATGCATCTCAGTTGACTCCACTAAGCCTTGAAGATCACCTCAGCCTTCCCCTCCACCCTCAGTGCTTGAGGTTATTAGAGACGTAGATGTAGGAGATGGCACTAATTTAGGGACTGATGACGGATTCCAAATCTATTGCTCGGTTGCTGAAGGACAATCCCCCTACTGACTGTCTTATAAGTCACATTACTGGCCGTCTGTACAAATTGTCTTACATTCTACACAGTACTGAGAAATACAACATCTGTCCGGTGATGTAATAAAATACGATTATAAAGAGCAAGGGACAGTGCCAGAGAGCTAAATGCTGCCTTGAAGAAAGGGGGGAAAAAAATCTGTGGCAGGGGCCCAATACATCTAAAGGCCCAAAGGGAGGAGAATCTTCTGCCATAGGACCTCATGTTAACCTCCTCTGGCCCCCTGGTGGTTCTTGAGAGAAGCAACATCACACGAAGAGCACCTTCCAGATGATCTGTTTGAGGCAGAGGCATTTTTGTCTTGCAGGTCTCCATGGCGGTCTTACACCTTACAAGGAGAGTAATAAATCCAGTGAAGTGGTGATAATCCAAAGAAGGTTTATTTGTATTCAACCACCGACATAAACAGGTCTGCTCTTCAGTGCCTCTCTGGTCAGAATGCCAGTCTCAACCTAGAACTCATGAGACACACATTCTGTTACCATGACCACTACAATCAGTGAAAACATACTCAAAGAATACTTGCAGGTAAATTACAACACAGAGCTTCGACAGAGGTGTTTTTTTTTTTAAATAAAGAGAATGTTGCATGAAAATACATTCAGAAGGAAATAGGAAGCACCCAGAAAAAGGTCCCAGAGGTCCCATCTTTGTCTCAAGAGCACTTATTAACTTCTTACACTACAGCTTTCAACACATCAGATTCAGGAGGTCCTGCATTACCACAGAGAAGTCCTTGCATGGAGACTCCACAACCTCAAAAAGGATGACCGTCTAGGAGCAAGCAAAATCCAGATAAACAATTCTCATAGTTGTCTACACTGTAACAGTGTAAGGAGATGCAACATTCCGATCAAAACGGAGGATGGAACAGACTGAGCTGTTGCTACGTTAGCAGCATAAATCCTTCAGTCGCCAGTCTCTTGGACAATATAGCGAAGTAGCGTGAGATGTCAAACAGGGGGCCAAGGAAACCAAGACAGCTCTGCTGCACAGATCAGTCACTTGAGAAAACGCACCAAAAGCCTCCAGTAAGATTGCTAATAATTCTGATCATTTATAGTTAGCATCTTTCAAGTAGCCAAAGTTTATCAGCCAAAAATAAATAAATACAAATAACCCTACACTCATTATTTTTAGGAGAGAATTCACCCGCAGCAAAGCTGATGAAATCAGCAGTAACAACTCTATTACAAGGCTTTGCTCCAATATCCTAGACCGTTATCAGGCTGGTTGTAGATCAGGCAAGAGCATCAAACTGTTTTTTTTCCTGATTATAGGCAATCTGAGGATGTAAGTTGACAGAGGTTTCAGACCCTAATCTTTTGTCCCTTTAAGTTGCCATCAACACACTTGATCATCCCCTCCCTACTCTGATACTTTTCAAATGTGAGATAAATATTACGTTTCTATGATGAATCTAAATTATTCTACTTAAGAGATGCATTTTCAAACATATTTGTTTGGCAGAAAGAACACACACCCATGCAGGAATAGTTCTATATCACTTGCATTTTATGCATTCCAAGAGGAACAAAATTTGCGTCAGAAGGGTCATGGTTTGCCATAACCAACTGTGTGCGCCGCTGATTTTACATTTTGTCTGGGACTCTGTCCAGTCCTTCAATACCGGTTAAGGATGTGCCCTCAAAATGCAAAAACTGTGCACTCAGATGTGCTTCGTGGGAGATCCTGTGGAGTCTCCAGTTCCTTCTAAGCCTGCGAGTCGGCCTTGCCAGCTCAGCAACGGGGAAATCTGGGGGGGCGGGGTTGGGAGCGCTCAAATCCTCAATAGCCAAACTGGGATTTCAATTGAGAACATTAATAATTCCCCAGAACATCTTAAACCCGCAGCTCCTCCTTTGTCCATTATAGACGATGACAATGACTTCAAGACAAAAGATCCCAATGCCCTGGATGAGACTACCCCATTTGGGCTGGAGCAAAAATTGTGTGGCTATACAATTACTCATCAAGGTAATAACAGCACTCTGAGGCCTCAAGGCACTCTGTCCCTAGACTCGGCTGGTGAACACTTCTTTTTAGTGTCAGGTGGCACAGACTCCGCGGCTGAAGAGAGTTCATCTACCTCAAGCGATGGAGATCAGTCTGATAACAATCGTAGTAATTTTTGTAAGGAAACCGGTATGGTGCAACGTAGGGAGACCCCGTTTAGTAAGCGAGAAGGGAAGCACCTAGAGAAGCATAGTCAGCTTAAATGAGACTATTCCGACTATCAACTTACCTTCCCCTACGGCGAAGATTCTGGCAAGCCCTTAGCCCCAGATAATCAGCGAGTCATATCGGATCCTTCAAAAGAACCCTCTTTGACTTCTATATTACTATCAATTAAGTAGTTCCAGGAGGAAGTACGGTCAGACAGCCGACTAGCCAATGGAACTGCTAAAAAGCTGCAAGGGGGTTTGAGAAGACAGAGTAAAACCTGCTCAGATATCGGGGAAAGGGTCACCATGATCGAAGGCCGCACCGAAACTGAAGCCACCACTTTGAAGAACTTATGCTTTTCTCAAAGCGCATGCATGACAGACATTATGTGGAAAATGGAAGACCAGAAGAACAGGGAGCGCCCAAACAACCTCCACCTTCTAGTGATACCCGAGAGGGAAGATCCCCGGCATTACATAGTGAAACTCCTGAAGGGGGCTTTTCCAGAACATACGGATTCGAACTGGGAGCATGAGATCCAGTGGGCTCACCGTTTTCCTTTCACTTTGAAAAAACAACATGCCAGTGGGGGAGAGAAGCCCAGAGCCTTCCTGTGTTCTTCGGAAACTTTTTGCTCAGGCAAATGGTCTACGAACAAGCCCAACCAAATTCCCAGAGGAGCTTTGAGGGGGTGTCCTTTTTTGCAAAGCTGGATTTTTGCCACACTACGGTGGAACGGAGGTGGCGTCTTCGTCAGCTATTCTCACCCTTTCAGCAGCTGGACGCACAAGTATTCCTAATGATCCCTGCTAAACTAAAAGTTATTCTGAACGGGTCCTCACGCACGTTTATGTCTGAAGCTAAAGCCCAAGAATACCTTAGCGAAATTAAGGCCAGGAAGAGACAAAGTTAGCTACCACCATGTACAACAAGTCTTAAATCTATATATTAAAACAACCCTTTTTTTCCTGCATCGGCAGAGTGTATGTGAAAGGCCCCTGGCAGGCCCGCTAGGTTCTGGTTTGGGCTTAGGAGGGAGGAAAAGAAGCCAGGGATTCAAGGGCGATCTAGGGCTGGACCAGGTTTAAAGCCTATGGTCCTGAAAGCGGAGGCAAAAGTAAGGGTTTCTTATTCCCTCATCTTATTGGCCTAAATAGGTTTAAATCTTTGTCAGAAATTTAAGCGGGGCTGGGTGGCGGGGTTTTACTACAGGTGATCATCATTCAGGTTTTACCGGATTGCTCTATTTTGGGGGGGGGTGGCGCTGAAGGGGGGGATGAAGGAAGGGCAGGGAGGGTTAGGTTGGGAAGGGTTCCTCTTGGGTTTGGTTTTCTGCAAAAGCTTGGAGTCTTCTCTCCAGCAAGATCGATTCCCTAGAGTCAGACAGGGCCCCTTTTGGGAGTTTGGCTATGTATAGCTTATATTTTGATGTACTTTTTTTATGCTATTCTCAAACATAGTATTGTATTAATATGACCAATGCAACATACTTTAGAATTGTTTCTATAAATATTTGTGGCTTAAATGATGTACGGAAAAGACAGAAGGTTGCCCAAGGGTTACGATTAATGGGGGCTGACGAGGTTTGCCTTCAAGAAATGCACATTGAGGGGGTCGCAGGTACATCTTTTAAATTCATTGGGATATTGTGTAATTGGGGGGGGGGGGGGGGGGAGGAACGGGGGGGGGGCACGTTTGAAAGGCGTAGGTATTTTGGCTCAACGTAACCGCTTAATTCAGTCCTCTCGCACCAAACCTGATCCTTATGGGAGATGGGTTTTAACAGAATGCTGGCTAACTACGGAATTTTCTTTTACTCTTTGCTCAATATAAGGCAGTTTTGCAGACGAATCCCGGAGTAATAAATTGGGTTTCTGAGGAACTAGCCCACTGGCCCCTCACAGTTATTGTATATGGAGATCTAAACATGAATCTACCGAGTAACTGGGGGGGTGAATAACCAATGGAGGTATACAGGCCGGAAACCAAAGGTCTTACAGGCCTTAAGGAATTTAATTCCCAGGATGCCTGGTCTAAGCTTAAATCTTCTCAGCCAGGGTATACTTTTTATTCGGCTCCTCACCATTCTTTTGCAAGATTGGACTATTTTCTGGTATAGCCTTCCCTCCTCCATGAAAGTAAAATGGATATTGTACCACGATTTTTGTCAGACCATGACCCGTGAGAGCATCACTGCTAGATTCGAGTTACCAAATTCATATGAAAAGCTGGATTCAGGACTTTCTAGAAAAAAACATTGGGTCGGCCCCTATTATGGTCTTCTGGGACGCACTGAAAGCGTGTATCCGAGGGGAGACACTACAGTTTTCTTTGAGAAAGAATAAACAAGAGAAGGCGCTGATTCAGGAGCTACAAAAAAAGTTGGCTACGGTGGAGGAAAAACTGATCGGTGCTGTCCAGTTGGGGGCAGAAATTTAAACTGTGCAGCTGGAAACGGCAGCCATTAGGGCAGAAATCGTTTCAATCCTGGCAGAGAATGCCGCTGCAAAATGGGCCACTGCACGCGAAAAGATATATGAATGCAGTGAGCAAATTGGCCACCAGTTGGCCATAAGAACTAGGCAGCGCCTCACTGCAAATGGGATACATTCCATCAGGAGGTATCACTAGTGACCCGAAGGAGATTCGTGCAGCCTTTCGGGATTTTTCTCTTGACCTGTATACCGAAGAAGGTAATGGATCACAGTAAACTAGACAGGAAGAGATTGATAAGTATCATTGTCACGCCTTGGTTCAGAGGATCATGGACAATTAGAAGACGCTCCCTCTTGGGAAGTAGTAGCCACAGCTTTGGCAAATTTACCAAATGGCAAGGCGGCAGGTACCAACTGTGTACAGGTCAAATTTTATAAAAGTTCTCTCCCCTCAGATCAGAGATATTTTTATGGCCCTGGTGGCTCAAATTTTCCAATGCTGAAACCCCTCCCGACTCTTGGGCGAAAGCCAAGATAATCATCTTTCCTAAAAAAGATAAACCTCCTTTAGAAATGGGCTCTTACCGCCCAATTGCACTCATTAATGGAGACTCCAAAAATCTACTCCAAAATCTACTCCAAAATCCTTGCATCTCGATTATCTACCAAAATTTAACGTCTAGTTTAAATATGGCAACACGGGTTTATCCCCGAGAAGGGTGCAACTGATCATATGTGGAGGATCATTACTTTGTTTGACGCACAGACCACTGAAGATCCAATGGCGCTAATACTTCTTGATGCTGAAAAAGTATTCATTCTGGTCTCCTGGCAGATTCTGTGGTGTGTCATGCAGAAAATGAACTTTGGACCCAAGGTCATTCAAGCTACTAAAGCATTATACTCTAGTCCTACAGCAAGGGTATTAATAAATGGGAAATTAAATGAGCAGTTCGAAATCACATGGGGGACCCGGTTGCTTTTCGCAATATATATATATATTAGACCCCTTTATTAAAAAGCTTAAAATCAATCAGGAAATCAT
This sequence comes from Triturus cristatus, assembly GCF_964204655.1. NCBI lineage: Eukaryota > Metazoa > Chordata > Amphibia > Caudata > Salamandridae > Triturus > Triturus cristatus. The sequence goes on from NC_140584.1 coordinate 415,560,517, forward strand.
GGCTATAATTAGGCATGGTCTAGAAACAAAAATTATGTCTTATGCGGAGGACCTAGCCTTTGTAACCCCGGATCCCGAGAAAGCTATAACAGTATTTAGGGGTTAATATCTTGGCAGAAACAGATTTTATAGTCCGCGAAAATTTGGACGCCATCGCTGTGGAGACCAAAAAGGCATTGAATCGGCTCAATAATTTACTTCTGACAAGGGTGGGCCGTTGCATTGTTCATAAAATGATTTTTTACCCCCCTTTTTTTATAGCCATCCCCCTAGAATTTACAAACCTAATAATGCAGAAATTTGATCTGTCTCTTTTATCCCCAATTTATATGGGCGTACTCTAAACACAGGAGATCACTCAAATACCTATCACTTCACCTCGAAAGAGGGGGCTGGGTGCACCCAAAATTAAGATTATATTATTGGGCCACGGTCCTGCAGGCATACTCAACATTGATTCAAGAACAACCTTCGATTTCAACAATGGGACTCCCGTCGCCCTTTGAACCATTATTGGGTCCCGAGGCCAGAGGTTGCTTGTGGCGCCAACTTGAATTGGAGTACTATAAAAAGGTTCGATTCAAGACCCTCATGGGAACCTACAAGGTATTTACAGCTGTATGCAAACTTCCAGGTAATTGGGCAGACTGAACCATTATACCCCTACCAATAATAATACCAACTTGCCTGAGATATTTGGGGGGGTCATATTTTCAAGATTGGTTCAATTCCTGCATAAAAAAAAACTAGGGGCTTTGTTCTCGTCAAATGAGGTCCTGGCATTTGAGGATCTCAAAACCCAATTTGATCTGGGTCATGGTGAGGCCTTTAAATATCTTGCAATCAGGGCTTTTTTAAAACTTAAGGTTGGCGGGCCCTTAGGGTTTACTAAATGCGAACTTATAGAGTATGCGAGCCCGCCATCCCTTGTATTGGGTCCATCTATGCTTTACTGAACAGCCTTATGCCCGATGACATGGCCAAAATTTCTAATAAATGACAACAAAAATCTGAAATATCCAACAGCACCTTTCACTTAGCTTTTCAATATGCTCTAAGCGACCTACTATCAGCAAATCTAAAAGAACAATTCCATAAAACTTTTTTTTTTTTTTTTTTTATATTTTACACCCAGCAGAACTGCGAAGTGGGGCACTGGTAAAGGCACGCCTTGTCCTCGCTGCTCGGAATATAGGGCAGATTCTGTTCACATGTTTGCCACGTGTGCAGAACTTGGGACACTGCTAAGTACAAGACTTTCTCAGGTTAGTATTGTCGCGGGATATCCTGTTAACCCCCATGACCATCCTGCTGGGGATACACGATACTGTTGATAGAAAGAGCGAAGGGGCCTTAATTTGTGTTGCTATGGCTATTTACAGGTTATGCATAACATCTGCTTGGATAGACCCAAATCCCCCACTATTCTCGCAGTGGCTGGCCCGGCTATTATCAATAGGAAATCTTGAGAAGGCTATTTATGCTAAGAAGGGTATTTGGGCCCAAAAGAAAGGGCTTATTATCTGGGAACCCTTGTCTAGCTGGCTTCACCAGGCTAACCCCTAATTAATTTAGGGAAGGAAGTAAATCTTTTTAGAGATTTACGTTGGGCCGTGAAAGTACTAGAATACTAGTCTGCTCATAGACTGGATGACTGGCTGTTTCTATTTTCCCATGTTATTAGTATGGTTGTATAATGCATCTTTAGCACCGTTTTTGATTAAGTTTTTCTTTACAATCTTAGCCGAATTCATTATATTATTCCTACTGAATGTACATTAGAAAATAGACTAATTGTACCGTATTGTTGCATTTTTTGTAGAGATCATCATGAAGGCCTATGAAGTGGTATGTGCATATTGATCTTTCTGCTATTTCCAGGGATTAATCTTAAAGATTGATTCTATTTTGTACACTTTCTTGTGGCTTCATTTGCACTGTTCTGTCTGATTGCGTATTGTGCACTTTTGCACTGGTCACTTTACATTAAGAAGTTACATCTTTGTTAAATTATGTAAAAGATCGAACTACAATTTTGCACTTCATATAATGAATTGTATCTAGGTCAGAAGTTTGTTTTTAGGAAAAACTACCTCTAATGTTATTGTGGGCCTGAATTGTTGAATAAGGTTGAAATTCAATTGGACTTTTCTGCCTTTGGCTTATAGATATGTTGGACTAAAACGAGGGGGGGGGGGGGGGGGGGGGAAGAGGTTTTGGCGTGGTCTCAAATGTCACTGTTTCTTTTGTAAATGGCATATTTAAAAATCATTAAAATATAAAGTCGTACTTGCTACACAAAGGATGTCAACCACCTAAGCCCATACCGGGTCTCAACACTTAAGATAATAGGAATCTCCTCTACAGAGGTCTTGAAGAAAGACAGGGTCTTAGCTTAAGTGGCAGAAACACGCTGACCGTACTTTTTTGAGATGCAGGGGACCATTAATCTATCCCCATTGACATGCTTTGTGTTTTTAACCTTAACCAAGTACCCATAGACCAAATAAACTATACCTGGTACTTGAGGTAATGTTACACAGATTACAGATCCTACTGGCAATTCCACTTAGAAGTGCTTCCTCCCTCTGGAGGTTGATCCCACCCGGACACGTTAGGTGTTCTGGGTGAGGACTCTATGATTAAGCATGCTACTAGTGAAAAGGAAAAAAAAAAAAAAAGAAGAGTAGAGGAATAATAATAAGATTCCCGGATTAGGAGAGGATTTATAGTGGCTCCACTCCTTGAGTTCTATGAACACCACCACTAAGACTCATCTCTGGCAATCTAACTAGGAGAACACTGTGATGAAGGTGTCAAATGCTGCCAAGAGATCCAATAAAATGGTAAAGCATGCATAGTTTTGATCTACAAACCAAAGAAGCATATCTATGTACACCAACAGACTAGACTTACTTTGTCTCGCTGAGAAGGAGCTTTGGACTGGTGAGCACACTATTAATTCCACAAGAGAAATTTATATCAGTAAGTCACATCTTTTCCCAGTACAATTCCAAGATAGGTAATAGGCGGGAAGTTGCTTGGCTCTTCTGGGTCCTGAGCTTGATGCTCAAGAGACTAGCCAAGGCCAGGCTTGAGATGCATTGATAGCTGGTGACTGTTCCAATATATTTGCTTCAAACTGTGGACATAAAACCTGAAGTAGCCAGAAATCCACTGGATCTTATAAGGGTGGCTGTAATATAGTAAGTTACCAGTAAGAAGACTTAAAAAGAGCAAGGGATAATTGGATGACAATGTAATTAGAGGCAGCACATTGATCACAGTCAGGGATTTCATGAAGAGAGGCTATGAGCTCTTATAGATCTTAAGAATTATGCAAGGAAAGTAGTGAATGTTGCAAAGCAGTTGAGGGGGAATAAACAAAGTCTGGAAAGAGTTCAAGATTTTATGACCGATTTTGAAAATATCTGTTCGCAGGTGAAGAATGTAATATGGAGGCAAAGTAAATTTTCTCCATAGCCATAACTGACATATTACATTCTTATATTATACTGGTCTCCTATTTGGTTTTCTTCCAACGCCTGTTCTGCATACCTCAAACAATGGGTATGCAGACCAGGTCTTGGAAGAAAACTAATAGGGGGATCATATAACAAGTGGTGGTCAGAATGTGAATGTGATTAATTTATCCGATTTTATCTTGGCACCAGAAATGCTGTCTGTACTTAAGAAAGGTATGGCTGTTTTGAATGTATATGCCTTCTGTGAGGACTAAGAATCTTTACCTCTGTATGAACTGATGTTAAGGAACATGGACTAGAAGAAGTAAAGGAAGATTCATAAAAGACTATGGAAAAGATACAACTCCAATTTGGAAATGTATATTTTATTCTACTTTGAGTGCTCAGGAAAAAAAATTCAAATTATATTTCTTGATAAAGTGAGTATCGCTTGCCCTCAGTTGTGTGTTTTTTTTATCTTCTATATACGTTTATGGGATAATCGGGTATTAGAATTGCACCTTAAGTCCACTCACCCCATGCGAGATCGCTAGTTCTGAAAAGAACAGATAAAGTTCAAAACTGATGTAGTTGAAGAGTTGGCATAAGGCAGAATTTGATCAGAATATTTTAAAGATCTTAAGGTACAGCATGATACCTTTAGCTAGGCTGAGAGCTTTGCAAAGATCAACAGAACCCAAGGTGAGTAAGTTAGGGCAACGCAATTAGTCTTGGATTGTTTTTCTCTGAAAGTATTAAACAGTAGTTCTGAGAAACTGATATTTTGAATGGATATAAAAAATTTTTAAAAATTCATAAAATATGTCCATGCTTATGTATAGGATCTCAGAGCAGCTGGATATTGCCTGAAACAGGTAACAAGCAAAACAGGGCTTTGGTCGCAAGTCTAGAAACAAGTTCAGTCCACGTGTTAAAACTCCTTAGACCTAATCAAACAAAGAGTGGGTGCAGCGAGAGAAAGGTGGTGAGGGTGGTCACACAGGCTTTCAGCGTGTATTGATCCAGAATAGTGCATCTAGATTTAATCAGTTATAATCCGTGCTTGAAATAGAAATACAGAAGTGTGGGAACTCACTATCCCAGAGTACTTGTATGTTCCTGAGAAGTACATAAACACCAAGAGTGCGGAGAGTAATTATTCAAGGAGATTTTCAATCTCCCTACCTAACATTTATAAACCCAAGTGGCCAGTCAACAAAAATATTCTGGATGAGGTTGTCTCACTCACGTAATGTGGCGTGCTTCATCAGAGACCACGTCACCCACCCTGGTTAGTTGGTACTATCAGGGCGGACACAAATTCAACTATGTTAAGGGTGTTCTTAAGATATATTGATCTTCTAAATAAAATAGGGATCCAGTTATTCTAAAATTACTGTAAGGTATACCACAAAGATTTCCTTTATTAGGTGGTTCCTTAGGTATGATAAAAATCCATGTATGTATAGTTACTGGATGCTTTCCCGATACTATGTCCTCAGGAACCTAATATTCCGTCAACATGTTTCTTCCCTTTTTAATTAGCATCTGTAGGTCTTTGGCATACTTCAGTGCTCTAAGGTATCCCTATTACTAGTTGTGCATGGATAAACACCCAGCACTGAGAGAATGAAATTCCTACCTTCTCCGTAAGCTAGTTTCACCTGGAGTATGGAGACAAAAATCATTAGGACTCTTAACATTAACATTCTCCATTAGAAGACACGAATATAAAAAGTCAACCATTCATAACCCGGCACCTATGTGAATGAGGCGACACTTCAAACACAATTACACACCATGCAAATGTTGTGACAAAGAACTTGTGGATATTCCATGGCAATACTTAGGAGTGCTCTGCTGGCTTACCCTATTTGGGATATTTCTATGCTTCATGGTCTGCAGCAGGGAGGTGACTCCTTTAGTCACACACATGTAATGCACCATGAAAATCATCAGTAATAACTAATATCCTCTCTCATCTCATTTATGATTGTAAAGTAGCTTTTGGCATCCCCGCTTGACTGCTAAATGTTATGCTTTTCAGTCAGTGTCCTTGCCCTGTATTGTGCTAAAAGTGATACTCCTAAAATTTGTTTTATCTCACAAGACAGGACAGCGCAGAAAGGTCTCCTCGTCTAGGTCCCGGGAATGCTCCTAATCAGTGCACAGAAACAATCTTTTCATTATGCTCCTGTAACAGATGAGCCCCAATGACTCACATGGTCTGGGAGATGCACCTGCAATGCGCATACTTCACACCTGCTCACAGCCGAACTCGGAAAAGCGTTTTCCGGGGTTCGTCCTGCATTTCAGCCAGCCAGCTGCCATTGTAGGGCTTGGCTAGAGCGTTAGGTCACACGTGATGTAGGATAACTCTGACGTGGGCAACTCCTCCAAAAGTTGGACAGGCCATAGTACAGAGGAAGTGACACCCAGTGGGAATTGTAGTTCCTGTAAATCCTGTATGGGAAGTTCAAGTCGTGTGATTAAATATCATGGGCCAACACTCCCCAAATGTAATGACTAATGTAAAGGATGACTGCTTTAAACTAAGGTTTGAGATTGCAGAGTTTGAGAAGGATAATACTCAAGATTTTCTTCTTCATCAAAAATGAAATTGGAGAGAAGAAAGACAGAATGCAGGCCTCCATAAACGCTCGACCTTTACTCCAGCATTACATCAACTACCTCCAGAGGTGGCAGCATTGGAACAAGCTGCTAATCTAGAGATACATGGGTTAAAAGATGGTAATACAAACATTTTAAAATCTTACAAGGCACAAAAAGGGAAGCACTGGAAGATACGAGTGAGGATCGGTCTATTGCAATGAAGCCAGCTTATAGGGGAGGTGGGGGTGGGGCAGTGGTGATACTACCAAAGAATATGCATCACAAGGAGTGTCTCTGCTTTCTCAATGACGAGAGAAATTACAAGAGATTAAGCAGAGATCCCACTATAGAGGTAATGGTGAAGATTTCATTTTGGGTACGAAAAGGCTTGGAAAGTGAGTGGATCATGAAGAAGGAAGAGGATTTCCTAATAAAGAAAGAGCCCCGGACCACATACTTCTATATACTTCCGAAAGTGCACAAAAATAAACATCCCCCACTGGGTCGCCTGATAGTATTAGGGATAAGCTCGGGACTAGAACCACTGTCACAGTTTTGTATCTTCTTCTTGAAACTGTTGGTATACACCATGCCCTCATACCTGAAAGACACTAAGCGTGCATTAAAAGACAATAAATGTGATCCAGAAAATGAACTGGATTACTCTAGATGTAGTCCATTTGCATAACCATTCCCCAAGAATCTAGAGGTGACATGCCTCAAAAAATCATAAAAATGTTAATAGATCTGCAAGTCTAGTAACTTGAATAATCTACTTGACCTAACTAATGTACCTGACCCATAAACTGGTCTCATTATTCCATCCTAGGCAAATATTTTACTTTGCAGTGCCACCTTTTTCTTCACCATCACATATGGGAGAACCTTCCAAAATGCGAGTTCTGCATTCCTGCTGTACAAAAAAACGATTTGGTTTGATTTAATAGACTAAACGTTTGCTCCAAGCAGAATAAGAAACTAGCCCACATATAGGGTACAGATGACCCCCGACTTGTCTCCAAGTTTACTAATAGCATTTATTTCCATGTGAGGGGAGGAATACATCTCTTTAAGAAAACACTTAATAAATATATTACTACAGCATGAGGTGGTAGTGCACGGTCATTTACAGATAGCACATTTTCTATTTAAATGGCCGAAAACCTTCCCACTTTAATGAAGTTTTTCTTATAAAACTATATAATGTATAAACAAATCAGTGGAAATTGGGTTTCAGCAAACATTTATCATTTGCACATCACCAAGTAAAGTGTTCTGATTTGTTTTCCTCCTATTAAAATATTTTTTCATAACACAGAATTACAAAACAAGGGCTTTCACAACTACTGACATTTATTTTGAAATGTTTATACAGTTGATTTTTTAGTTATTTAAATGTGTTAGAATGAAACATGACATTCTACAGTCTTTCATTTCAAACTTTTTGTACAGCACATTTGTTAGACTGTTCACTTTACAAAACCCTCGAATTATGCATTTGGAGAAATTAAAGTATTTGTAAATGTAAACGGACTTTTGACCTCGCTCTCTGAATACAATACATGTGACAAGATAAAAACAAGATTTAAAGGCATCTTTAAAGCTTGTTCACTTTGCGAGTAAACAGAATACATGTTTGTCAGCTCACCAGAAGGGGGGAGCAGGCCCTAAATATAGCACGCCATGATAAAATCTGACTCGCCATAGCGAGTGGGTGAGTAGATTTGTCGAGGCCTGGGCGATTGAGAAATTGCTTACATCTAGAGTTTGGAATAGGATGACACCTTCAGATTTGGGGTTAGATGGTGCACATAGACCATAGGACCTTACTGGAGGATGGAAATTGGAAACGGAGGTACACTAAAAATCAACGGACAGGAGCAGCCTGCTGCGCTAGGACCGTTTACACACATGCCATCTCAAGGAGGGTCTTTCGGTAGGAGCCCAAGATGTAACTGTAAAGACGGGAGTACATACAACATACATGCTGAACTAAGTAACAAGAGAAGGATTATCCAGAAAATATCATTAAGAGAGCAAGAAAGAGGGCCAGCAATAACAATACGGAGGCACTTATGTCACATGAGTAACAACCGGTCAATAGACCCATTTGTGAGGCAACATACTGTCCCAGCTCAAACAAGTTGAGAAAATTGATCAACAAACAAGAATATCCTAGTATCAGGCAAACTAAAAATTGAAAGACTTACGTTCTCATTTAGGAGTGGACAGAACTTGGGGGGAGAGAACAGCACGCACATGCCCTAAAAAACAGACTCCAGACGAGAGCATAACAGCCCCTATAGGACACCATCCATGTGGGGGATGCGAGGTATGGAGGTTTACAAAGAGATACACAGAGGTTAATTTGGGATTGCAGACCACATGGCATTTAAATAGCCTTAAGAACTGTAACTCCAATTATATGATTTGCGTGCTCAGATGCCCATGTTCATTAATGTATATATGAATGACAACTTGAAAGATACAAGTGAGAATAAATGAACACAGGAGCACTGTGAGATGCAGGAAGGATACTACAAAACTAACACATCACTTGATTGAGAAAAGACAAAGAATATGAGATTGAATGGTGTGTCATTGAGAAATTAAAATCTGTTCAAGCTGTGGTATCAGCCCTCTTGAAATATACAGACAAATAGATATATAGGCTTACAACTAACATAACTAGACTGAATGATGAGAGATTCCATTAGGACAACTGAACTCCTAGATGTATATTCTAGTCCTTTTATCACAATTACCCCACTTGTATCACTCTGCCTTGCTCTTAGTATACAAGTGCCTATTACAGTTATATTTGAGTGCAAGTACAACACAGGTGGATTTCCACCTGGAAGGGGCATTCAGTGATAACAAGTCTTTTTATATATATTTTTTATTTCTTGAAAAGGGGACTGCCTGCCTGCTGTTGGACCCTTCGAATACTGCTGAAACTTAAATACATTTGGGGAGGGTCCCCACGGGATCATTAATCACACAATTTGAACTTACCATGCTTAATTTACAGGAACTACAATTCCCACTGGGTGTCACTTCCTCTGTATGAGGGCCTTGTCCTACGATTGAAGGAACTGCCCACGTGACAGAGTAATTCCGGGTCACCTGGTCAGACAAGACCTCCTAGCCAAGCCCTACAATGGCAGCAGGCCACCTGAAATGCAGGACAAACACCGGAACAATGCTACTCCAAGTTCAGCTGTGAGCAGCGGTGAAGTAGGCACATTGCGGGCACATCTCCTTAACGACGTAAGTCACAGGGGCTTATCTGTAATAGGAGCATAATAGAAATATCATTCCTGGGTACGGGTTAGTGGAATTCCCGGGACCTAGACAAGGAGACATTTTTGTGGCGTCTTATCTCTTGGGATAAAAACATTACTTTTAGAAGTATCACTTTTAACAATACAGAGCAAAGACAATAAAAACCATAGAATTTAGCAGTCAGGCATGGATGCCAAAACTTACTTTACAACCCTAAATGAGATGAAAGAGGATATTAGCTATAACCTATAATTTTCATGGTGCATTACATATATATTTGTGTGTCAGGTGTGTGACTACATGACTCACCTCCCTGCTACAAACCATGGAACATGGCAATATTCCAAACAGGATAAGACAGCTGAGCAATCTTACGTATTGACATAGAATATTCACAAGTTCTTTGGCACAACTTTTGTAAGATGGGTAATAAGGTTTGCAGCGTCCCCTCATACACATAGGTGCCGGGTTGCAAATGGTTGTCTTCTTATATGGAGGTTTTCTACCGCAGCATGTTAATGTTTGGAGTCCTAATGAAGTTTGTCTATATACCCTCGGTGAAACTGTAGCTTACGGAGAAAGTAGGAATTTCCTTCTCACATTTGTGCGCAATAATAGGAATCCCTTTGAGCCCTGAAGAATGCCAGAGACCTGCAGAGGATGATTAAAAAGGGCACAGACATGCTGGCAGAATATTAAGATGCGGAGGACAAAGTACCAGGAAAGCATCCAATAACTACACATTACAGTGTTTTTAATCATGCATAAGGTACTACTTAATAAAGGAAATCTTTGCTGTATACCTTAATGTATTTTTAGAATACCTGAGTCCCTGTTTTATCAAGATCAATATATCTTAACTCCCTTAACATAGCTGAGGTTGAGTCGGCCCTGGTAGTACCAACTTCTCGGAATGGGATGAGGTGGTCTATTATTAAGCATGCCACATTACGTGGGTGGGACAACCTCATCCCAAATATATACTTTAAACCTGGGCTTAGATGTTAGGTAGGGCTATCGAAGCACGTTCCTTGAATAATTCCTCACCACACTTGTGTTTATGTTTGATCGGAGGATGTTCGGTGAGTGATCCTCTTGCTTTCCCCATGTGCTAAAAGAACTCCTGAGAAGTGCCAGTAGTCTCCCAATAAAAGTATTACACCCTTGCTGAAAAGTGCAGGTAATCTCCCCTTTGAATAAAAGAAGCACAGGTAATCAGGATCGGCCCATTTAAAACAGTGGTTATGTTTATTATGCCTTTAATGCAGCTTTTGTCAACGAAGAGGCTAGTATGTCAAACGTCAGTAACGAAAACTATTTATTATCTGTTAAACTTTTCAAATTCACAGATCAGTCAGTCTAATGAGTTCCACAAATGCAATATTGAGAGAACAAAATAAAGACTGGCCATATTAGAGAACAGACCGAACCATACCCTGCAAACGGGACAGGTGAACACAAGGGCTGCCTTGGCTGCTGCTTTCTGGTCTGCGCCATGTTTCTTTTTATCTGCCTGCTTCTTGGCATTCTTTTGCTGGGACTGAATCTTCTGTTGCCCGCGAGCCATTGCAAATTCCTGGAAAGAACACATAAGGGTGGCTTAAGAATGAGATTTATTAACCCATATTTGGGTGTGGAGGTCGTAAACTATGCAAGTCTAAGAAAAAGGCAGCAGAAAGGAATTGGTGACTATAGTTTGATACAATTGCGTCACATACTGTGACAGTGTATTTACATTCCAGCGCGCCCAGGCAAAGTCAGCCCTACCAAGTACCACATATCAGGGGTTAAACCAACGCATTTTAGTTTAGTGTCCGCATCACCACACTAAAATGCATCCGTCCCGCTTTCTTAACACCCTGACCACCCATACGTAGCACACTCTACAAAGAGATAACTTAAAGCAATGAGCATTGTGCTTTCAGCAGGTGCAATCTGTGCTGACCGCTGCCTGGACTACACGGTGGAAAACCTCTTAAGTTAAATAATTATTCACAATATATATGCTGCAAGAACAGAATTAAGTATTTTATTTTTAGCGGTGCAGGCCCAATACCATGTGGTTTCACTCAAAGCGTACTGTAAACACCTGGGAGTGACTGCCTTTATGTGAATCTCTGGGCTGCGCCTTGCCTGTTGTCGTCCGGTTAGGTACCACCTATTCTGGGACCATGCTGGTGTCTGATTGGCCACTAAGGCAAAAGGCGTTCGCTTTGATTTTCCATACAGCGCCCACCTCCACCAGTGGTGCCTCCTGTGAATAACATGGGACGTCTGTGCTGCTTAATACTGCAGAAGAGGTTGCATTCTGGGCCCCAGGCAAGATCATGTTTTCTTCGCCTGTCGGATGAGAATGAGTGAAAACAACTCACCTGCTGCCCTCTGTATTTTGGCACAGATAAGACTGTCAGGTGCAGGTCAACTGCCCAAGGCTCTAAAAGGCACAGTTCCACTGACCAGCCAGTGACTCTTGACTTGAGGACTGCAGTGAGGTCAGAGAAAACTGCAGCAGCATTAAAACCCCCGGGAGGCTCACACCTACCAGTGTGATGTAGACCTCGTCCTCCAGCCAGCCAGCCAGACTTCAAGTAAAGTTTTTTTTTTTTTTTTTTTTTTAAGTGTGAGCCTGGGCCCCAGTTTACTTGTGTGTGTGCGCAGTCAGTAGGTGTATCAATACATCAGACATCAGCACTGCTTTTGTTTGAGTGGCATCCTGCCTGGGGGCTAGCTGCAGTTTAAAACCCTAATGCCTATGCTGTCAAATGAATTCAACTTGCCACGTCACAAGTGCTTAAACAATGATTAGGAGGCAGGTTTATGAGTGTCCATAATTTGTTGATCATAAGAGATGCATGCATTGTATAAAAGGTCACATGTTTAATCTGCTTTAAATAAATAAATTTGCAAATAAGTATTTCTAAAGTACTAACAAGTCTTACTACCCAAAAAAAACCTTTATAGCAACCTTAGAATAAGTAAACCCTGGAAAATAAATTACGTTCCCAACTGATGCACTGCAGTCTACATGCAGCTGGTTAGTGCCAGTTCGTAACTCACTGAGCTTTAATTCAAGAAGTGTAACTTGTGACCTGAGGGTAACAAAAGGATCTGTCAAGCATAAGCAGTAACCGGCTGAGCTGTCTACACAAAATTTAAATCTGTGAACTGCGTGATACAAGTTGAGCTTAGCAGCAGGCATATTACCCCCAATGCTGCATGATGTGCCAGACTTGCGACTAGACTGCACAGAGATTTTTTACAGCAAGTACGCTGACCATCAAATAGTTTAGTGTAAATTAATCTTCATTATCAGGCGGTCTGCAGCAGTTTCAATGGGTTCATTTCTGATATTTATCTCTTTACATGGACGTTACTACTTTCTTTTACTTGAAGGGTCACATATTTGGCAGTAGATTGATTGTCACTCATACTATACTGAAACCCTGAAAATGTCACGCATTAGCAGTTTAAAGACTTAGCAGCTATGCTGAGAACTGTAGTCACGCAGTCTGTCTCCAGTTAGAGCCCTTCCATTTCTGGTTCTTTGCAGCAGTTTTAAGATCTGCTTAAATTTTCTCGTTGCTCAAATGGGTGCAATTTCTGATATTTATATGTTTCCCTCTTCTTCATTGCTTGATTTTGCTTGCGAGAGTGTCGCTCGTAGTCGTTGAAATGTCACTCATATTTACACTGAAATTACGGAAATATCACACATAAGGAATCTGAAACCTTGGCAGCTATGTCAAGTATGCCTGTCAGAGTGGGGTCCAATCACTTGGTGTAACGTGATATCCCAGAGTAACAGGGTCCGCTCACCCTACCAACAGAAACTGGCACCTTGCTCCGTGTTGACAATGCACACGGTTTCAATTCTGGGGCGTTCCTTTTACAAATAAATCACTGTTGTCAGGAGAGCGAGTCCAAATTGAATCAATCTAAGACTCCAACGTCAGAATGCAACAACAAAGCACATTGCTGGAAACATGGATTATTATGGAAAACCCTGTAGAATGCCGCCAGTGCAACCTACGAGGTGCTACGCAACCGAAGAAGTCGCGACATAAGCTCTCTTTGCAGCATTCACACTACACCAATAACACGGTCTACAGCGCAGCAGTGTTCGCTCGGTGCTTATCCAACAATAACACGGTCTGCGTGTTTGCCAATCCCCAAGAACTGCTTTCAACACATACACCAACTCCTCTCCAGCGCCACCGCCTTCAAGTTTTAAGCCACTTCCTGTCCGACCCACCGGTCCGTTCTCTCTGAGCCCCGTGTCTCGAACCTCTCTCTCTCGCTTGGTCCTTCGGTGTTCCGGCGGCTCTCATCACAGATATTCCAATTAGTACCGGGTTTGGGCTGGCGTCACTTCCTCTATCAGCCGGCGGAGGATGAACAAAAGGACCTCCTTAGCAACCGTCTGCCCCTGGCGACAGCAGGCTCAGCCGCACGACCATAGAGCCTGCCTCAGGGGTAGAGAGTACCAACGCGAAGCAATGGTGCTTTTTCAAATAGTACTCCCAAAACTTGGTTCTTTTAAATACTATTTAATAAATAGTTGTTCTGGCGGTATGATTGGTGCAGTGTCAACTGAAAGAAAGCCAAAGCATTGTTTCCCTGGTGTTGTAGTTTCTATAGCACATAAAACCAAGCAGCAATCGTGAGGTATCCTGCTATTAGTGCATAGCTGTCAAGAGTCTCAAGTCTATGGGTGACTACTTGGGGCAGTACCGTTGTTTTTCTTAGAATTCTGGGACTTGTAGTATTATTATACGATTTCTAGTACAGGCAGGGCAAACTAATCCTTTTATTCTGAGTTCGATAGAAAGATTGCCATTCAAATAGATAATACTGCCTGCCACCTGTTAGTTACAGCATCTAGAAAAGGCAAACACATCATAAAAAGGTCACTAGTTTTTTACAGTTACCACAAATCTGATACATTTACTTTTTGCATAACTAGGGCCACTGAAATAATGTGGCAAGGGAGAACCACATTTTCCAGCAGGGTTGAGTAAAATATGCAGTGTAATACAGCACATTCTGTGGTACTACTTTGCCATTTTCTCATTTCACCATACATTAATACCGTCTGGGCAAAAAAGTTCAACTTGTTAAAACCACTTTTACACCAGAATACAGAAATCATTCTCCCACCTCGCCGCCAGGACATGGAACACCCTCCCCATCCGCCTACGGCAGACCCAACTCCTACTGACCTTTAGAAGACTCCTCAAGACCTGGCTCTTCGAACAGTAGCAACATCCCCCCACCCCCTTAGCGCCTTGAGACCCTCACGGATATGTAATGCACTTTACAAATGCTATGATTGATTGATTGATTGAATCAGAACATGGAAGTAGGGTCGGATTGGTAAGGCGGGCAGTGGCCGAGGGGCCGGTATCGAAGTTCCAGCTGTTGACTGCATTTTTGGCAGCCTGGGGGGCTGATTTGCGCTGTGTGTGGATTGTTCAGATGTCCCCAGAGGCCCAGTGGGGCCCTGAGTGGCTTTTCTGGAGGCAGATGGGCGTCCATTACCTTCCTTTTATCAATGGGCAGAGGTGTCCATCCCTTTCTCTCGCTTGACCGGTCAGTTAATACATGCTACATGCATACTAAGCTGGGGCAGAAGGCCTGAGCAGAAGTGGTCTCACTTGTTTTCAGGTGTTTATAAAACTTCACCTAAGCAGTGTTTTGAGGAAAGGCAATATGCAAATGTGGGCCACTTTTTTTTAGCGTGCCCAGTCTGATTTCTATTCCCAATACAACACTGCATGGAAGATAACAAGGTAACCAGTTAACCTTCACAAAGGGAGGAAAAGTAGGTCGCACACCGCTCGTCACACCAGCAAGTTGCTGGTGTGACGAGCAGTGTGCGACCAATTTGTGTACAAATTATTACGGCTCCCTTGAGCTAACGGGCTGACGAGCCTTGGATCTGCACCTGCGCGCCATGAGGGGTACTTGACCTGTTTTTAATTACATTTTGGCAGTCCACACGGCACCCCTTTACACTGTCCTACTCCCTGCTGACGAGAGGCAACTACCTCGAAACACGTGTCCAGGGATGGCTAAATGCAACACATACTGTTCTCTTTACACATCGTGGCATAGGCGTACCCGCCGTCTCCACTTCATTTACCACAGTCCTTTGGGGCAACTTGCTGGTGTGACGAGCAGTGTGCGACCAATTTGTGTACAAATTATTACGGCTCCTTTGAGCTAACGGGCTGACGAGCCTTGGATCTGCACCTGCGCGCCATGAGGGGTACTTGACCTGTTTTTAATTACATTTTGGCAGTCCACACGGCACCCCTTTACACTGTCCTACTCCCTGCTGACGAGAGGCAACTACCTCGAAACACGTGTCCAGGGATGGCTAAATGCAACACATACTGTTCTCTTTACATATCGTGGCATAGGCGTACCCGCCGTCGCCACTTCATTTACCACAGTCCTTTGGGGCAACTTGCTGGTGTGACGAGCAGTGTGCGACCAATTTGTGTACAAATTATTACGGCTCCCTTGAGCTAACGGGCTGACGAGCCTTGGATCTGCACCTGCGCGCCATGAGGGGTACTTGACCTGTTTTTAATTACATTTTGGCAGTCCACACGGCACCTCTTTACACTGTCCTACTCCCTGCTGACGAGAGGCAACTACCTCGAAACACGTGTCCAGGGATGGCTAAATGCAACACATACTGTTCTCTTTACACATCGTGGCATAGGCGTACCCGCCGTCGCCACTTCATTTACCACAGTCCTTTGGGGCAACTTGCTGGTGTGACGAGCAGTGTGCGACCAATTTGTGTACAAATTATTACGGCTCCCTTGAGCTAACGGGCTGACGAGCCTTGGATCTGCACCTGCGCGCCATGAGGGGTACTTGACCTGTTTTTAATTACATTTTGGCAGTCCACACGGCACCCCTTTACACTGTCCTACTCCCTGCTGACGAGAGGCAACTACCTCGAAACACGTGTCCAGGGATGGCTAAATGCAACACATACTGTTCTCTTTACACATCGTGGCATAGGCGTACCCGCCGTCGCCACTTCATTTACCACAGTCCTTTGGGGCAACTTGCTGGTGTGACGAGCAGTGTGCGACCAATTTGTGTACAAATTATTACGGCTCCCTTGAGCTAACGGGCTGACGAGCCTTGGATCTGCACCTGCGCGCCATGAGGGGTACTTGACCTGTTTTTAATTACATTTTGGCAGTCCACACGGCACCCCTTTACACTGTCCTACTCCCTGCTGACGAGAGGCAACTACCTCGAAACACGTGTCCAGGGATGGCTAAATGCAACACATACTGTTCTCTTTACACATCGTGGCATAGGCGTACCCGCCGTCGCCACTTCATTTACCACAGTCCTTTGGGGCAACTTGCTGGTGTGACGAGCAGTGTGCGACCAATTTGTGTACAAATTATTACGGCTCCCTTGAGCTAACGGGCTGACGAGCCTTGGATCTGCACCTGCGCGCCATGAGGGGTACTTGACCTGTTTTTAATTACATTTTGGCAGTCCACACGGCACCCCTTTACACTGTCCTACTCCCTGCTGACGAGAGGCAACTACCTCGAAACACGTGTCCAGGGATGGCTAAATGCAACACATACTGTTCTCTTTACACATCGTGGCATAGGCGTACCCGCCGTCGCCACTTCATTTACCACAGTCCTTTGGGGCAACTTGCTGGTGTGACGAGCAGTGTGCGACCAATTTGTGTACAAATTATTACGGCTCCATTGAGCTAACGGGCTGACGAGCCTTGGATCTGCACCTGCGCGCCATGAGGGGTACTTGACCTGTTTTTAATTACATTTTGGCAGTCCACACGGCACCCCTTTACACTGTCCTACTCCCTGCTGACGAGAGGCAACTACCTCGAAACACGTGTCCAGGGATGGCTAAATGCAACACATACTGTTCTCTTTACACATCGTGGCATAGGCGTACCCGCCGTCGCCACTTCATTTACCACAGTCCTTTGGGGCAACTTGCTGGTGTGACGAGCAGTGTGCGACCAATTTGTGTACAAATTATTACGGCTCCCTTGAGCTAACGGGCTGACGAGCCTTGGATCTGCACCTGCGCGCCATGAGGGGTACTTGACCTGTTTTTAATTACATTTTGGCAGTCCACACGGCACCCCTTTACACTGTCCTACTCCCTGCTGACGAGAGGCAACTACCTCGAAACACGTGTCCAGGGATGGCTAAATGCAACACATACTGTTCTCTTTACACATCGTGGCATAGGCGTACCCGCCGTCGCCACTTCATTTACCACAGTCCTTTGGGGCAACTTGCTGGTGTGACGAGCAGTGTGCGACCAATTTGTGTACAAATTATTACGGCTCCCTTGAGCTAACGGGCTGACGAGCCTTGGATCTGCACCTGCGCGCCATGAGGGGTACTTGACCTGTTTTTAATTACATTTTGGCAGTCCACACGGCACCCCTTTACACTGTCCTACTCCCTGCTGACGAGAGGCAACTACCTCGAAACACGTGTCCAGGGATGGCTAAATGCAACACATACTGTTCTCTTTACACATCGTGGCATAGGCGTACCCGCCGTCGCCACTTCATTTACCACAGTCCTTTGGGGCAACTTGCTGGTGTGACGAGCAGTGTGCGACCAATTTGTGTACAAATTATTACGGCTCCCTTGAGCTAACGGGCTGACGAGCCTTGGATCTGCACCTGCGCGCCATGAGGGGTACTTGACCTGTTTTTAATTACATTTTGGCAGTCCACACGGCACCCCTTTACACTGTCCTACTCCCTGCTGACGAGAGGCAACTACCTCGAAACACGTGTCCAGGGATGGCTAAATGCAACACATACTGTTCTCTTTACACATCGTGGCATAGGCGTACCCGCCGTCGCCACTTCATTTACCACAGTCCTTTGGGGCAACTTGCTGGTGTGACGAGCAGTGTGCGACCAATTTGTGTACAAATTATTACGGCTCCCTTGAGCTAACGGGCTGACGAGCCTTGGATCTGCACCTGCGCGCCATGAGGGGTACTTGACCTGTTTTTAATTACATTTTGGCAGTCCACACGGCACCCCTTTACACTGTCCTACTCCCTGCTGACGAGAGGCAACTACCTCGAAACACGTGTCCAGGGATGGCTAAATGCAACACATACTGTTCTCTTTACACATCGTGGCATAGGTGTACCCGCCGTCGCCACTTCATTTACCACAGTCCTTTGGGGCAACTTGCTGGTGTGACGAGCAGTGTGCGACCAATTTGTGTACAAATTATTACGGCTCCCTTGAGCTAACGGGCTGACGAGCCTTGGATCTGCACCTGCGCGCCATGAGGGGTACTTGACCTGTTTTTAATTACATTTTGGCAGTCCACACGGCACCCCTTTACACTGTCCTACTCCCTGCTGACGAGAGGCAACTACCTCGAAACACGTGTCCAGGGATGGCTAAATGCAACACATACTGTTCTCTTTACACATCGTGGCATAGGCGTACCCGCCGTCGCCACTTCATTTACCACAGTCCTTTGGGGCAACTTGCTGGTGTGACGAGCAGTGTGCGACCAATTTGTGTACAAATTATTACGGCTCCCTTGAGCTAACGGGCTGACGAGCCTTGGATCTGCACCTGCGCGCCATGAGGGGTACTTGACCTGTTTTTAATTACATTTTGGCAGTCCACACGGCACCCCTTTACACTGTCCTACTCCCTGCTGACGAGAGGCAACTACCTCGAAACACGTGTCCAGGGATGGCTAAATGCAACACATACTGTTCTCTTTACACATCGTGGCATAGGCGTACCCGCCGTCGCCACTTCATTTACCACAGTCCTTTGGGGCAACTTGCTGGTGTGACGAGCAGTGTGCGACCAATTTGTGTACAAATTATTACGGCTCCCTTGAGCTAACGGGCTGACGAGCCTTGGATCTGCACCTGCGCGCCATGAGGGGTACTTGACCTGTTTTTAATTACATTTTGGCAGTCCACACGGCACCCCTTTACACTGTCCTACTCCCTGCTGACGAGAGGCAACTACCTCGAAACACGTGTCCAGGGATGGCTAAATGCAACACATACTGTTCTCTTTACACATCGTGGCATAGGCGTACCCGCCGTCGCCACTTCATTTACCACAGTCCTTTGGGGCAACTTGCTGGTGTGACGAGCAGTGTGCGACCAATTTGTGTACAAATTATTACGGCTCCCTTGAGCTAACGGGCTGACGAGCCTTGGATCTGCACCTGCGCGCCATGAGGGGTACTTGACCTGTTTTTAATTACATTTTGGCAGTCCACACGGCACCCCTTTACACTGTCCTACTCCCTGCTGACGAGAGGCAACTACCTCGAAACACGTGTCCAGGGATGGCTAAATGCAACACATACTGTTCTCTTTACACATCGTGGCATAGGCGTACCCGCCGTCGCCACTTCATTTACCACAGTCCTTTGGGGCAACTTGCTGGTGTGACGAGCAGTGTGCGACCAATTCGTGTACAAATTATTACGGCTCCCTTGAGCTAACGGGCTGACGAGCCTTGGATCTGCACCTGCGCGCCATGAGGGGTACTTGACCTGTTTTTAATTACATTTTGGCAGTCCACACGGCACCCCTTTACACTGTCCTACTCCCTGCTGACGAGAGGCAACTACCTCGAAACACGTGTCCAGGGATGGCTAAATGCAACACATACTGTTCTCTTTACACATCGTGGCATAGGCGTACCCGCCGTCGCCACTTCATTTACCACAGTCCTTTGGGGCAACTTGCTGGTGTGACGAGCAGTGTGCGACCAATTTGTGTACAAATTATTACGGCTCCCTTGAGCTAACGGGCTGACGAGCCTTGGATCTGCACCTGCGCGCCATGAGGGGTACTTGACCTGTTTTTAATTACATTTTGGCAGTCCACACGGCACCCCTTTACACTGTCCTACTCCCTACTGACGAGAGGCAACTACCTCGAAACACGTGTGCAGGGATGGCTAAATGCAACACATACTGTTCTCTTTACACATCGTGGCATAGGCGTACCCGCCGTCGCCACTTCATTTACCACAGTCCTTTGGGGCAACTTGCTGGTGTGACGAGCAGTGTGCGACCAATTTGTGTACAAATTATTACGGCTCCCTTGAGCTAACGGGCTGACGAGCCTTGGATCTGCACCTGCGCGCCATGAGGGGTACTTGACCTGTTTTTAATTACATTTTGGCAGTCCACACGGCACCCCTTTACACTGTCCTACTCCCTGCTGACGAGAGGCAACTACCTCGAAACACGTGTCCAGGGATGGCTAAATGCAACACATACTGTTCTCTTTACACATCGTGGCATAGGCGTACCCGCCGTCGCCACTTCATTTACCACAGTCCTTTGGGGCAACTTGCTGGTGTGACGAGCAGTGTGCGACCAATTTGTGTACAAATTATTACGGCTCCCTTGAGCTAACGGGCTGACGAGCCTTGGATCTGCACCTGCGCGCCATGAGGGGTACTTGACCTGTTTTTAATTACATTTTGGCAGTCCACACGGCACCCCTTTACACTGTCCTACTCCCTGCTGACGAGAGGCAACTACCTCGAAACACGTGTCCAGGGATGGCTAAATGCAACACATACTGTTCTCTTTACACATCGTGGCATAGGCGTACCCGCCGTCGCCACTTCATTTACCACAGTCCTTTGGGGCAACTTGCTGGTGTGACGAGCAGTGTGCGACCAATTTGTGTACAACCTTCACAAAGGGATTTAGCCATTTGTCTACTAAGCCACTAGGGTAGCTCTGTGTATGAGGTTTCTTAGTGTAGTGTTGTGAGACTATGTGCGCTACGACTCTTGTAGTTCTGGGCAGACTCAATGGAAGAATTACGTAACTTGCTGGAAGGTGTTAAGTGTGATTAATAGCACTTACAACATAAAGAGAGTTGCAGTGTGTGATTGTATGCCGAGGAATAAAGACGTCTGTTACAGAGTTAGGGGAGAGGTTGTAGCCTTACGACTAGAGCGTTCGACCTCGAAGCTGGGGAACCGGGTTCGAGTCTCAGCAACAACGCTAGCATCCTGTGATTCTGGGCATATCACTTAATCTCCCCGTGCCTAACAAAAATGAATGTGTCCTTCTGTAAAAAAACTGGTGCTATGTAAAGTGCTCCGATACCCGATGTTTCGGGTCTTGTTTGTGCTATATAAAACTCAAAAAAAAAAAAGAGTTCTGTCTGTGACATATTCACTTGCATGCTTCCAGGCTGGGGAGGATGCTACAATTGGCAACGTGCAGGGGATATGTGCCCCAAATAAATTAGACTGCTCTCCCTGAGTGTTTACAACGATACAGCAAATTGCATGTGCTTGGCACATGCGCCCAAATCGATGAGAAGCAGTTCGAAGGTGGCGTATGTGGTGTTAAAGTCCCGCTCCAGCCCTGACACAGCCCTCAAAGAAGGTGAAGGTCTTATAGAGGAGCACTGTCGGTAAGCCCGGCAGAACTTGCTGGTAAGGCTGAAAGAAGTGAAATTGAGCTGTGCCATAATAATGGAGAAATTACTTGAATGAAACAAAAAGACGACAGTTAAGACAACCAGGTGCGAGAAACAAAAAAACTCATTCACGGTCAAGGATGAGAGAAGTGCTATACGATCTCCAAGCGGGCATGATGAACCAAAGCTAAAGCACAAGGTTGGTGATTACAGAATGTGTAGATTCAGGTGCACATCAAAAGCAGTCGGAACACCACATGCTCTCAAAGTCAGCAGAAGGGAGCGCGAAATACACGGTAAACCACCATCGCCATTCGACACCACCAAGAAGCAGAATACTGGAACCAGGCAGACTGCATGTTTCGAGACGTTTGATGACTTCATAGATGCCTTGGAAGAAGATGATGAGAAAATCATTAAATACTTAAAGAACCTCGCAAGTGACAGAGTAAAACAAGTGCTGAAGTAAATCTTGTAGACTGATGCAGTATAGTACCGTCAGATCAAAGAAGCATGCAAACCAAGTTAAATCGGGTGCCGAATTTCGACTATGAAAGGTAACTTTTCAATCAAGCGAGACAGCAAGATGGTGAAATGATGGATGAGTTTGTTGAGAGACTTGACGTCCTTATCAAACATTGTAAGTTTAATGAGTTTACTGACGAAGACATACGCCTCAAAGTCATCACTGGATGTCTTTCAGATTCATTCAGAAGACACATGTTGAGAGAGACGGTCAGTTTGGAAAAAATATTAATAGCTGCAAGGGACAATAGAAGAGCAGATCGACAAGCTGCTTATATGGCAGCTGGAACAGTGAAAAGTGAAGCAGAGTCAGTCATGAAAAACAAGCACAAGGTAGATGCACACAAGTCGATGTCTTCAGAGAAGAAAAAGTTGTGTTTCTGATGTGGGTTTTCGTTTGCCCTAGAGGGTTGATGTTCAGCCATCGGACAGGCATGGAAAGATTGCAGGAAAGACAATCACTTCAAAATAGTTTGCAAGGCAAAAGAGAAACCAACTGCGTCACAGCAAGAAGAGAAAATGATTGCCAGAAGCATTCTCACCAAGCCCACATGGCCAAAAAGCAACATCAGTTAAGACAAGAAGAAACCAGATAAAGTTCATTGTCATTAAGTTCACCCTATAAAGGCTTGTCAACATCATTATCAAGCGCCAGTGAAGAAGATGGATGTGCGATGATGGTATCTACTAAAGAACGACATGCACATGTAGGTTTGGCTGCTTACAGAGAAGAACAAGGGACAAAGACACACCAACAACAAAACAACAGAATTCATTTGGAAACTGCCTCAAGATTACAATAAAGGTCAACGGTTTCCCCATAACCTATATCAAAGACACTGGTGCGTCAATTAAATTCATGCCAGTCAAAACGTTTAACAGCCTCTCTCCGGTGCCAGACCTCAACTCGTCAAACACAAAGGTATACATGTAGGCTGCCGCCAAACCATTGCAGAGTCAAGGGTCTTTCATAACTACCATGCAACATAAAACAAGGGCAGTGCAAGCACAATTCGCATTCTTCAAGGACTTCATCCATTGCATGCCTACTCAGGTTTTCCACTGCTGCTTACATGGGACTGATATCTCTTAACTATAACCTCCAAAATCAATCTGAAATTGTGAGTCAGTTCCCATCATTGTTTCATGGCCTACGAAGGCTTAAGAAAATGAAAGTGCAACTTCATATGAACGCGGACATTTTCCCTGTTGCCCAGCGGCACCGCAGAATCGCTTTTCACTTGCAAGCAGCCATTCAGAAAGAACTGGAAATGCTGTTGAAGCATGACACTATTGAGCGTTCCACTGGTACTATGTCCTGGGCATCGCCCATAGTGGTGCTGCCAAAAAAAGGACAATGGAGGTGCAGCGCATATCTGTGTTGATATGTGCCAGGCCAACAAAGCAATTGAGAGAGAAAGACATCCTGGTCCACACATAGCGGACATGATCATGCAGTTGAACGGAGCCAAAGTCTTCCACCGTCTTGACCTGAACAAAGGATACCATCAACTCGAGCTGGAAGAGAACTGTAGGTACATTACTATTTTTTTGACTCATGTGGATTTGTTCTGATACAAAAGGTTGAGTTTTGAAGTGTCGTTGACTGCAGAAACATTTCAGGATCTTATATGTCGAATAATTCAACCTGTTATACATGCTGTTAACTACAGTATTGACATACTGTTATTTGGGACTACGGAAAAACAGCATGACAAGACTCTTACAGAAGTGAGCCAGCTACTTGCGGATGCAGGTCTCACTCTGAATGAAGCAAAGTGTGAGTTTCACAAGACCAAAGTTAAGTTCTTTGGGCACATATTTTCTGATGGGGGAATGACTCCTGACCCAGATAAAGTGCATGCACTGTCAGCTACTTGACCCCCACCAGATGTCACCACGCTGCGATCCTTGTTAAGCAACCAGTTATTGCTCGAGGTACATTCGTGACTTTGCAACTGCGTGTGCCCCATTGAGAGACTTGACAAAACTAGATGTTCATTTCTAGTGGTCTCCTAAATGTGATAAAATTTTTTAAAGAATAAAACATGCGATTGAGAATGCAACTGAGATGGACTATTTTGATTCCAAGTTACATACTGAGATCACAGTAGAAGCGAGCCCGGTGGTGCTGGGGGCAATCCTTGCTCAACCTAATGGTCATTTGAAGGCTCAGAGACACATTGTGGCCTATGCCAGTCGAGGCCAGTCTGACACAGAACGTTCCGATTCTCCACCGGAGAAGGAGAGTCAGACTGTATTGTGAGCCTGTGAACATTTTCATGTGTTTCTATATGGAAAACGTTTCAGTATTGTTACAGACCACCATGCGTTGCTCACTATTTTTGGCAACCCGAAAGCCAAGATGACCTCTCGCTTTAAGAGGTGGAGGATGCAACTGCAAGAGTACGACTATGCCATTGTACACAAACCAGATAAATATCAGAACACTGCTGATTACTTTTCACAAGTAGCACTACATTGTCGCATTTTGACATCCAAAACAGCGGAGGAGTACATCAACTTCATTGTGAGGTCCAGCACGCCAGCAGCCCTATCATTGAACAGATTATTGCTGCTACTAATCCAGGAGAGGGTAGTAGCACCACAAGGCGTGGAGGCTTACATCATAACACTTTTTTAGCCAGGGGCCAACAAGACCCGCCCCAACGAGGCAGAGTGAAGAAAACCCAGTGGTGGTACAATCCACCCGGAGAGAGGAGGACACGCAACAATTTTTACCAATGGTAATAACAGACACTCCCATCGAACAGCACACTGACGTGATCCCCATCTTTAATCTCTCTTCCCACTCACTGACCTCAGATGAACTCTCCCTCCTCAAGAAAGGATTATCCTTTGTTCCCACAATTCCACCTAACTTCATGGATCTACAAACTGAACTTCTCAGATTTTTCCGTCGCATCCGCCTACAAGCGTTTTTTCAGTTGCATACAACGCCAGATTAAACGGCAAACACACCCTTTCGGCCCCCATCTACTTTCTTACCATCTGCCGGTATGGTACCCCCAGAGATAATCACTTTTGAAAAAATGATACTGAAGGACCTATCTAGTCTACAGAGTAATAAAAGGTTTATTCCATTTAACATCACACTAAAAGAAAAACAAGCTATCAATCACCTGAAAAATATTGACTCACTTGTAATCAAAAGTGCAGATAAAGGTGGCGGAATAGTGCTCCAAGAAAAAACAACGTATATATTAGAAATCGAATGCCAACTAAACAACAAGGACCATTACATGAGGCTAGCATCGAACCCCACTAAAGAGATTCAGGGATTGATCCTTAGCACGACTACAGACGGACTCCGTGCCGGCTTCCTTTCAAAAAAGGAATTCAATTTCTTGAATGTAAAATCAGCACGCACTCCTGTAATATATACGCTCCCCAAAATCCACAAAAAT
This sequence comes from Triturus cristatus, assembly GCF_964204655.1. NCBI lineage: Eukaryota > Metazoa > Chordata > Amphibia > Caudata > Salamandridae > Triturus > Triturus cristatus. Next base: position 415,586,321 of record NC_140584.1, read on the forward strand.
ATTTCAAACCCTCCAGGCCGCCCCATCGTTTCTGCTTGCGGCTCAATCTTGGAACTGCTTGGGGCATATGTAGATTTTTTCATCAAAGACTTCATCCCCACCACCCAATGTTACGTTAGAGACTCAATGGCAATGATTAACATGATTGAACATCATCCTTTTGATCCTTTGTCAGAGACTCTGTGTACTATGGACGTGGTGTCTCTCTACACCAATATTCCTCAGACAGCTGCCCTTCTGGCAATACAAAGGATACTGGAGTCACGCCCGCGCCCACACGCTGTCCCCAGGAATTTCATACTACAGCTCTTAGAGCTATGCCTTACCCGCAATTTCTTCATCTTCAACAATACCTTCTACCAGCAAATCAAAGGCACCTCGATGGGTGCGATTTTTGCCCCAAATCTGGCAGTGCTCTTCATGGACCAATTGGAAACTAATGTCATTCTGACATCTTCAAACCCCTTTTTTCCAGGTATCGTTTTTTGGCGTAGATACATCGATGATATCTTCATTATTTGGAGACAAGACGTCGATGTCCTACGCCAATTCCTACACTGGATGAACAACAATTGTTCTGGGCTGTCCTTTACTATCACCACTGACACTGACTATATAGCATTTTTAGATCTCACAATTTTTCACAAAGATGGCGAACTACTAACACGCCTGTACCGCAAACCTACTGAACGCAACACCCTCCTTAACTACGCCAGCAATCACCCTAGGGCTCTAAGGGATTTGTTGCCGTATTCTCAATTTTTGAGAATTAGGAGAAATTGCTCATGTAAGGCGGACTACTTCAGAGAATCAACTGTTGTTCATAGAGATCATAATGGCACGGGGGTATTTAGGATCTGAACCTGCCGGGGTCATTTGCTGTTTTTGACGGAGTGGGAATCGATGAGCTCTCTGGATCTGAGTCCCCCAGTCCCACTGAGAGAGCTCCGGAAAAGCCTCGATGAACAGTTGAATTATGAATTGTCTTGTGTCATCTTGCTCCACCCCCTCCCGAACACCCAGCACGCGAAGATTATTCCGTCGCATTTGGTTTTCGAGCTCAGATAATTTCCAAGTAACATCATCTTTTTGCTTTTTGAGAGCAGTCACCATATCTGTCTGCGTGGATAATGCATCTTCCAGAGCAGAGATGCGGTTCTCAGTCTCATTGACTCTAATACCTATCTCCGCAGTTGATTTATTAATACGTCTGATAGCGTTTTGGAGTTTACGACAAGCATTTTGGGTTCTGGCGTTCTCAAGACGGGTCTCCGCTCTATGTGAAATCATTGTCTCATAACTCATTTCTAAAGTTATAGGTTTAGAGGGGTCCGATGGTTTAGAAACAATTGAACTCACAGAATCTACTTCTTGACTGTTGGAAGTGGGGTTCGCTGCGGAGAAAGAATAATCCCATGCGAGATTTTCCCCCAACTCCAAGTTCTCTTCCAGCGTTTCAAGATTATTATCTGATGGAGTATCGCCAAAATGCCTCCCGACCCCACTTTTATTATTTCTGCGAATAGTCCCAGGAGTCTTATGTATGGATCGAACCACGTCTTCTCCTCTAATTACAGACTCTGCCCAATCTCTACCGATCCCTTCTTCATCAGAAGTGGTGGATCCATCTGATAGTGGAAAAAAATATCAAATAGTTCATTATCCACGTTATGAGGAGTCTGAGCCATGCTTGACCCATCTTGAAAAGCCAATGATTGCGAAACTTCGTTAAATTTGGGAGAAGGAACTACTGGACCCAGAATGCATCCTGCTAAACCATCCAAAACGCTTACAGTCTCATCCCCAGCTTCTGACACATTTCCATCACACTTACTGTGACCAGCCTCTGATGTATTCAATAAGCCAACCGCTTCCGTGGGGCGAAGGATAACATCTGAAGTCTGCTGATCCCCGCTGTCAACCGTTTTGTTCAAGGATTGTGTCACCGCCTTCGTTGCACATTTTACAAACAGCGGGGCAGTTTTCCCAGCACCGGATGGCGCGGAAGCAGGCAGAGAGCCCCTGGGGGCTGAGGCCCCCACACGAGGTGATAGACCGGGGCCGGGGGGGCCGTTCAAACCTGCGCCTGCCGCCGGTGCCCGTCCGCCGCCGGAGATGGAGTCCGCAATCCCTGCCTGCCTGGTAGCTCCGCGGGACTTCGGGTTCTTCGCAGGGGGTTTCGGGGCGGCCTTCGGTGGCATTGGGAAACAGTGCAGTGCAGCGCCGTTCCGAAAGGTGTTGCAGGGCACGAATCCGTAAAAGGAACAGTCCCGGTATAAGGGAAGGAAGCGCCAAAACCCTCCACGAAGCCAGGTAGATGTAAGCGCGACTGTAAGTATTTTCATTGCCAAAGTAAGCTACAGCTAGGCGCATTGACAATATTTTCTCATCTTCTATAAAATATCCAACCGCTTATCGCAGCATAACGACAGGGGGAGATCACCGCGAGGAGTTCAGCCCAGCTCACTCGGCTAAGAGGTCAGCCGCCATCTTGGCCCCGGACTTCCTAGCAAGAGATGCTGTTTTTGACCTAGCTCGCCCCAACCGTAAGCGCCTGGCAAAGGGGATCCACTTTTTTGTCAGACCTGACTTCTCCCATGAAACAGTTTCCCGTCGATGGCATTTGCGTCAACTAATCCCTATGTTTCAGGCCAAGGGGGCGCAGGCGTTTTTAATGAACCGGGCTAAATTAAAGGTGGTGGCGCAGGGTCGAAACCAATTCTTTCTGTCTGAAATAGCTGCAGAGGAATTTCTGCAACAACTAGCGCCTCTGGGCTGAAGATAGCACAATGATTGAGATTAAGATTAAGATTGTAATCTATACTACGTAGCCACGTTGTCATTTTTGTCTTCACTTTAGTGTATAGGGGCACCGCGGGGGGGTCCATCCAGCTCTTCATCACCAGGACCAAGGTCCTAACGCCTCATTATTGGGTGGGTAGGTTGGGAGGGGGGAGGTTTGAGATCGGGGTGGGGGGGGCTCAGCAGTGGGGGGGGAGGTTTGGGTTGAGGGTGAAGGGAGAAATGGGGGGAAAAATAATATGTTCCGCAACCGTCCTTCTTATTTCTATGTTTTGTTATTTAGGCAAGCTTTGATATACTTTATTAAAGGGTTCTTAGGTCTCCAACCGAATGGCTAGTTTGAATTTAAAAATTGTCACGTATAACGTGTGTGGTCTTAACCGATATGAAAAACGTAGGAAGATGCAAAGGGAGTTACAACTTATTAATCCTGACATAGTATGTATTCAGGAAACACATATCTCGTGGGCGGTACGACAGAAGCTAGATGATTTGGGGTACATTTTGTTAGTTGCTTCTAAACAATCGGATACTACACGGGGAGTGGCTATTCTCGCTCGCTCCTCTATCATTAAAACTGAGCGGATTTCAGCTGATACACAAGGTAGATGGGCAATTCTTGAGTGTTTAATTGGCGATAAGCGCTTTACCCTCTGCACAATATATGGCCCTAATGTGGATGATGCAAATGTCTTTAACTTTTTAAATGGTGAGCTCGCTCTATGGCCTTCACCAGTTGTGTGCTGTGGGGACTTTAATATCCATCTAGATAGTGACTGGGCAGGCCCTCCTTCGTCCCCATATCGGGGCCGTAAACCCAGGGTTTTCCAGGCATTAAAGAATTTGATGGCAGACCATGGCCTCGTAGACGGATGGAATTTCTTACATCCTCAGACACCCGGCTACACCTTTTTTTCCTCTCCACACACCAAGTTTTTTCGGTTGGATTATTTTCTTATCCCCGCTGCTTGGGCTTTCCATTGTCAAATTCAAATTTATCCTAGATTGCTATCCGACCATGCCCCGGTAACCATCTCCTTTTCTAATGTTGCCACCATACGACACAATAAAACTTTCACTTTTGATAGGAAGCTTTTGCTAGACACTTCTTTCGTGTCGTATATGAAAAAGTGGATCTTAGATTTCTTTCAGTGTAACCGTGGCTCAGCAGAACCCGCTGTAGTTTGGGACTACTTTAAGGCTTGCTTTAGAGGCGAAGTCCTTAGTTTTGCGTCCCATTTACAAAAATTGCGCAAACAAAATCTGCTGCAGTTATACACTCATCTACAGAAAGCGGAATTGGATCTTATAACTAATTTACAGGCAGCCACTGATCCCAAGGATAGCCTTGATATATTAGCTCGTTGCAAGGCTGAGATTAATCTCGTTTGGGCCCAAGAAATAGCACTTAAATATCAACTTTACCGGAAACAGATGTATGAATATGGTGAAACAGTTGGGAGATGTCTAGCTCAAAGGATCCGGGCGAAAAAACAAACATCCAATATCAAAGCTATTCATAATGACCAACAGGCACTAATCCAAGATCCCGTGGCTATCATGAAAGTTTTTCATCAATTTTATTCTGAACTGTATAGCCAGCCGGATTTTGATGATATCCCACCTGATCTTGGACTTCCTATTTTAGAATGGGACAGACTTGACCCTGCCGCCGTAGAAAGATTGGATCTTCCATTTTCGGATGATGAAATTGAGCATGTAGTTTTTAATCTACCCTCCGGTAAAGCAGCGGGCCCTGATTCCCTTCCATCCGAGATTTATAAGACTTTTTTTCAGGAACTTCGCCTCGACCTGCTGATCACTTTTCAGGCAGCTAGGTTGGGCACTCCACCTGAATCATGGGCCGCTGCCCATATAGTCATATTCCCGAAGAAGGGGAAACCCCCTGACCAACCTGGGTCATACCGTCCGATTTCGTTGCTAAACTGTGATGGTAAACTATATGCGAAACTATTAGCAAACCGCATGGCCCCTATCGTTGCGGGATTGGTTTCATTTCAGCAACATGGTTTTGTGCCGGGGCGCGGTACGGTAGATCATATCAATAGGGTCGTCGCACTTCTCGACGTCGCGCAGGCTGAGTCCAGACCTCTGGGTCTTGCCCTGCTCGACGCCGAGAAGGCGTTCGACTGCGTATCCTGGAGGTTCTTGTGGGAGGTCATGACTCGCTTGGGATTTCGCCCTAATTTTCTCCGGGCTCTCCAGATATTTTATCAGGCTCCTACTGCAAGGATTTGTGCTATGGGCCTTAAATCTGAGGAGGTACAGATCAGTAGAGGGACCCTGTGGTAAATAAAAATTCCTTTACCGGGACTGAATTTGATACAGAAACATTATAAAATAGCTCAGTAAAATGAGAGGCAGAATCCGTGATATTAGAGTTTCGGAATGGGCTTTATTCCAATAATCGATTATAATCGGATGCTTCAAGTTCCATCACCACGGGGGTTCAGGAAGTGAAGTACATACTTTATTGACAAGAAGTAACTTTTATAGTACATACATTATAATGAAGTGAATACAGTAGGCGTAACAATTGATAAGGACATTGACGTTTGGTCTGCGTAACCGAAAATGGGTGTAATAATGAGTAAAAAGGAACATGATTGGTTATGATGTAATACATAGGTGGATCTATAAGATAATACTTGGCATAGATGCGCGCGCAGCAGTATGACGTGTAATTGACGTGTAATTAGGGGGTGACGGGGACTTGACATTTAGCTCTATATGTGGAGACGAGAAGTCTGGGGGGTCAAGTCAACCTAATCCCAAATCATATCTAACATCCTATGTTTAAAGAACTATGTTATCCATAAAAGAGGGACTCTCGGACAGAATCTATTCTATACTGACTGTGCGTGCGTGTACAAGCGTCTAAGTGTCTACACTGAATGCGAGGGGGTAGGAATATTCCATGGTAACAGGGCTATGAATTACTTGCATGAGGACAGAGAAGATGGGCCTTTTTGCTTGGTAACTGGAAGAATGTTTACTTAAACTACTAGGCAGGAATGCATCGGCTGAGGGGGAGGCAGATAATTCGAAGGTGAAATACAGTTCTTGGCAGAGAGTAGGCTGATGTCAGGCTTCGTGAGCCGCGCAGAGAATGAGACAAAGTTCATGGTCACAGATGCAGGCTCGGACTGGAGCTTTCAGAGGCAGAAGGCAAGAGGAGTTTTGATGACAGAATCAGGGCCTACTTGCCTGGACTGTAAAGTGGCATAAGTGAACCATATAAAGCCGATGGCCTTTCATATTTAGGAATGGGATATCCGGCCTATACATGGCGGATCTGTCAAAGGACTTGTTGACGGTGGACGCACATGTATTTGCGTCTTCATAACTGGAACTGGAGGGAACATACATGTACTTGTGACATGCACATGGAACCGTTGGGGTCCAAGATAGGGGACATAACTGACCAGAAAAATCCATATTTCCACATTCCCTCCTTGTCCCCTACTTGCCCTTCAAGAGATATCAATCTTCATCAATCCATTGATCTGTTCATATAGCATCATTTGTTCTTCTTTCTTCTTCCGGGATCTTGAATGAAAATCTTGATGTGGAATGCACGATGTGGCACACAGACCACAAATTGCTGGTCCACATTGTAGACATAGACAGCAACTGAATAGTATGAGAAGGCCAATACCTAGGAAGGATAAAACTCTCCATCCCCAGGCTGATACCGCATTCCAAAACCAACTGGACCAAGTCCAAGTGCCTGGGTTCTGGTGTATCTGGCTTACAATCTTATGAAGGCGAGTGATGGCTTTATATACAGATGGCGAATTTTCTGGTATGAATACGCAGCAGCTTGATCCGATGACCCTACAAGCTCCGCCCCTATCAGCCAGGATGACGTCAAGGACAAGACGATTTTGAAGCACAACAATCCGCATAGCAGACTGCTCTTCCGTTAAATTGCCTAAGGCGGAAATAGTCTCATTCACTACTGCTTCAAGGGTTCTAGTTAATCTACGTATCAGCTTACTATTAGTAACAGTACCTATATAGGGAAAGATGCCTTTATTAAAATCTACATACTTGTCCCATGCCGTCTCAGTGTAATCGACAATGGGGAGATCTCTCCGTTCTCTGTTGTGTACTAAATGAATATTTCTGTAATAATCAGGAGGAGCTAGGAAAACAGGTGGCAAAAGGAATGCAATGTAGCAGGTACCATCCCAATCTAGAGGTAGACGCATATATGCAGTCTGACCACATATAAAGTAGGAGTGGCGAGAAGCTCTAAATGAGGATTTTCCTTGATCACTGAATTCTACTATAGTAGTGCATTTACTATGGCCCATATGTATGGAACCAACCTTTCTTACACATAATTCACCCCTCGCTGGGAATACTGACATGGTGGGTAAGACTAGTTCAATTTCAGATACGACATTTAGAATCATGAGATTAGGTGTAAAATTACCTAATCCATATACTTCATTTTCTAGATCAGTTCCTGTTCTTTTGGGGCGACCCTCCTTGTCAGGGTAACAGACCTTGAGTAAAGCTAGGTTCAGATTTCCCCATACCCAATGATCTTGGTAAACTGCTGTGTCTGAGTCTATGGAATTAATTAAGCTAAACCATGCTCCACAGGAGCCATTATGTGTAAATGGATGTGGAAAGAAAGGCAGGACTCCTTCATAATTCTGATAGGGAGGGAGTCGGCCACACACCCAACAATTGGTGGCATTACTAGTCTGATGGGAATGATGTAACATACTAATGAAAGTGTTATTGCGCAGCGCAAGTCTATAAGACAATTCATGCGGAGGTAAGTCACTAAAAGAATGTTCAGCAGCAACATTATAAACATGTCTAGAAATAGGGTAATATATGTGCAACAACATACTTGTAATAATCATTAAAAGACTCAATAAAAACAAAATTAATAATGTCACTATGCAGTGGCTACGCAGTGATTTACAATACGCCTGTCGTTTCAACATTTTTCGGGTATTTTCTCTACTCAGGTCCAAGGGATACATGTCAGAGACAATTCAACCGCTTCAACTTGGAGAGGACTTAAACAATCAAATTGCTCGACTGGTTGGGCCTAAGCTTTAGTTTGTAATTTTCAGATTTGTTAGGTTCAACAAAAGGGAGTTTTGTATCAGTCTGTGAGGGAGTGCAGGGCACAATGTCTATATCCGAAGATAGTCCATGAAATTTCTTGATGTGGCTTGAATGAATCCAGCCCTTGCGGCCCTCGATCTTCACGGCTGTTCTTGTGGTCAACAGGACCAACTTGGGTGCTTTCCACCTGGGCTCCAGCTGAGTCTTTCGGTCGAAATTCCTCACAAAGACAAGATTACCCGGAACAACGTCATGGGGTTTCACCTCAGTGTTGTCGGGAAAGGCTGCAGCTACCTGTGAACGAGAAGATTGTAGTGCAGACATCAAGGAAGCCAAGTAATCTGTCAGCATATTACAGTCAATATCAGTTATTTTGCGTGGTATAGGCGTCCCCCACATATTCGGTGGTCTACCGAAGATCACCTCATACGGGGATAGCCCTGTTCGAGAGTGTGCTACCATTCTCATGTAAAAGAGTGCAACTGGTAACGCTACTACCCAGTCGACACCTTTCTCTCTGCATATTTTGGACATTCTAATTTTCAGTATCTGGTTATGTCTTTCTACGAGACCTGCTGCCTCGGGATGTCGGACACAGTGGAATTTCCACTGATATCCTAACAGAAGTGAAACGTGTTTTATTAATTCGGATGAGAACGGCTGGCCGTTATCTGAGTAAACAGCACGTGGTAAACCGTATCGTGGGAAGAATTCTCGAACCAACTGTTTGGCAGTAGTCGGGGCAGTGTAATCTGAAACCGGGTATGCCTCCGTCCAACGGGACAGAGCGCAAACAACTACGAGAACATATTTGAATCCTCTGCATCGTTCCATCTGGATATAATCCATCTGGAGGACTTCAAAAGGATGATTAGGGGTATGAAATCCACCCTGTTCTACGGGAACGCTTTTTCCTGGGTTGAACTGACAACAGATCATACAGGTACGGACCTTTTGTTTTGCTGCTGCTCGTAAATGTTTATTGAACCAAATGTGTTGAATGCTGTCTAGCATAGCTTTTTCTCCTAAATGTGCTGGACTATGTATAGTGTTAATTATGACTTGGACCATTGAATCAGGAAGGAACCATACAGACCTTTCCTTCATCATCCATCCTTGGTCCGTTTGGATCCCTCCTAATTCAGTCCATTTCTTTATTTCGTCTGGTGTAGCATGTGTCTGTATGTCAATTACGTCAAGAGTAGGATCTTTAACTGTCATACAATGTGTCGGTGTCGGGACTATTGTCTTTGTCATATCGGGGGTTTGAGTTTGAGCAATCAGTTTAGCTGTTCTGTCGGCTAGATCATTGCCTTGGGAAATGATATCAGTAACCTTTGTATGGGCCTTACATTTCATAATTGATATTTCAGTGGGTAGATGTATTGCATCTAATAATGCATGAATGAGGGGTCCGTGCTGAATGTGGGCACCGTGGGAAGTTAAATAACCTCTCTCTCGCCACAGCACGCCGAAGTCATGTACAACTCCGAATGCATAACGTGAGTCAGTGTATATGTTGACTTTTTTATTCATGGCTTGAATACAGGCTTGTGTCAGAGCGATAAGTTCTGCGGCTTGAGCTGACAAAGTAGTTATACGATTAGTTTCAATGACCTCAGTATCTGTTGTGACTGCGTAGGCGGCTACTAACTCTCCTGTACTTGTTCTCATGCATGAACCATCTACATACAAGGTCAGGTCTGGATCTGACAATGGGACATCGGTTAAGTCTTGTCTGGGTTTTGTTGTTATTGTAATAACTTCAATACAGTCATGGGCTAGTGGGTCTGTTCCGACTACTGGTAAAAGTGTGGCAGGATTCAATGTGTTACAGCGTCTGATTTCTATATGTGGCTGAAACAATGTAAGCTCGTATCCTGTAAGTCGCGCTACAGTCAAGTGTTGTGTTTGCGTTCTATTTACAAGAACCTCTACTGCATGTGGTACTTGAACTGTCAATGGATGTCCTAACACTATGGCATCGCTTTGTCTGATTGCTAAAGCTGTTGCTGCTACTGATTTTAGGCATGCAGGCAAAGCCTGAGCTACGGGATCTAATGTACTAGAAAAATAAGCACATGGTTTGTGTGCTCCTGCTTGTTCCTGTGTGAGTACTGACAAGGCCGTACCTTCGCGTTCTGTAACAAAGAGTGTAAACTGTTTTCTGTAACATGGCGTTGCTAAAACGGGTGCTTGACATAAAGCTTTCTTTAAGCTTTCAAAAGCTTGTGTGTGTTCCTGAGTCCAAGGGAGAACAGTCGGTGTGGCTGCCTCCTGTGTTGTCAATTGAATGAGTGGTTTTGCTAGAAATGCATACTGAGGGATCCACTGTCTACAATATGAAGTGAGGCCTATGAAAGCCCGCACCTCCTTTTGTGTCTTGGGTATTGACATGTTAGCAATTAACTGAATGCGGTCGGGTGTAAGCTGCCTTCCCTCCTTGGACAGCGAGTGACCAAGATAAACAACTCGCTGGACACAGAATTGCAGCTTAGAAGGGGACACCTTGTGCCCCTTTTCGGCTAGAAATTGTAAAACTGTCAGTGATGCTTTCTCACATTCGGGTTCGCTTCTAGCGGTGATCAGCAGATCATCGACATATTGAAGCAGGGCAGTGTTAACCGGCATGTGGATACTGTCAAGTTCTCGTTTCAGTGCTTGGCTATAGATGCTGGGGCTTTCTGTAAATCCTTGAGGTGCGCGGGTGAATTTAAAGCTACGCCCATTTAAACTAAATCCGAACAAATATTGGCTTTCCGGATCTATTGGGACGCTGAAAAAGGCATTTTTGAGATCAATTACAGTAAAGAATGTTGCTTCGGAATCAATAGCTGTCAATAATGACGAGATATCTGGAACCACAGGAAATTGTGGCACAATACATTTGTTTAACTCGCGCAGATCAATAACCAATCGATATACTGGCGGAGCTGTAGGATCTGTTCGTTTAAGAATCGGAATTATCGGTGAATTACATACATTGGAGTCTGTTTCTACAACTACTCCTTGGGCAATAAGCTCGTCAATGATTTGTAGTAAAGCCGTTACAGCATCTGGTGGTAACTTGTATTGTCGCATTCGTGGTAGCACCACTCCTGCCTTTAGTGTGACTCGATATGGTGTAATATTCATGCAACCAACATCAGTAGGGCCTTGTGCCCATAGATGTGTAGGTAAAGTCTGCAGTCGGGGATCCATGTCTCTAGATACATAGTGACCTTTAAAATCACGTAAAAACAACCTTACTCCTTCCGGAGAACAACATATTATGGCTCCTAGGGCTTTCAACGTTTTTATTCCTAACAAGTTTTCTGGACATGATTTAGTAAGCAATAAATCTGTAGTTCGGGTCAGAGGTCCTATCGTAAGTGGAAGAGGCTGTGACACTTCATTAACAATAGGTTTTCCTGAAAAACCAAGGGAAATATTCTGTGAGCCTGAGAGGGGTGCCCCTGGGACTTCACTTCGTTTTATAGTTGTTCGACTTGCCCCTGTATCGAGTAAAAATTTTCTATCTTGACCTAATAATTCACTATGTACATAAGGTCCTTCTTGATCTACAGGAATCTCGATAAGGGGTAAGTCAACTTCCCTCTCTAGGCTAGTTCATGCGTAACGTTGATACTCCGGATATTCATACTGTGCAGTCTGATACATTTGTCGTGTTGTTGTCTGTGTGGCAGCAACAGGCAACGGTGGTGCAGCTGGCACAAACTGTATTGGCTGTTGTGCGGCTGGCATGGCCTGGGCATGCTGCGTAGCTCCTTGTTCATTCTGATCTTGTCTTAGTGGCCGTGATCTTTCTTGTGTTTTACCTATGGCGATATTATGTTTTAGCACTGGACAATCGTGTACGTAATGACCTGGCTTTTTACAATAATTGCATGTCCCTTTTACAGGTCCTGCTGAATCGGAATGTGTCATACCCTTTTTATGTCCTTCAGCTGGAACTGTCTGGGAAACTAGCATTTTCATTTTCGTGTCTTTCATGCGTCTGTGTTCATGTTCTTGTTCCTCTTTAATTCTATTGTGGTGGTACTGTAACATTTGTAACATTTGTGTTGGAGTGTTACCTTGCCAGGTGCTCTCGAATTTTAATATTCTATTCTTTACTGGGGGCAGGGCATTTTCCACTAATTTTGTTACAAACAGATGCGGGTATGATTCGCTACTTGCTTTTATGCCACTATTTATACCAAAACATTTCTCGAATCAGGCATAGTAATCGCTAGTGTCTTCATCTTGCTTCTGTTTACAGGCTGAAATTGTACCCCAATCTTCCTTTTTCGTAGTTAATAAACGTGGCAGTACCTGTACTAGTAGACCTGGTAGTGCTTTAGTTTTGTCCCCAAGCCCCGAACCTGGACCTCGGGCCCTTTCTTCTGCTTCTAATGCTGACCATTCTATCTTTTGATCACCTACCTCCCACTCTTTTTCCTTGAGTTTCTCATAAATGCCAGCAGGCATCAACACCTTTAATATTGTCATAATGTCGGGGTAGGTATACTCTCCCATGAGTAACATGTCTTTAATTTCTCGGTGAAAACCCGCTGGGTCCTTGTCATGACTGGGTACTACTTTCTTCATTTCTAACAATTCTATTTTCGATATAGGCGTATATACAAATACACGTTTAAACTGATTGTCCTCGCCTTTTATTGGGTGTACTTCTCGTAAGGGATTCTGTCTATCCAGGTGATACGTCGTTCTTTCCTTGACAGGCAATGAGACATGCTCTGAGCATACAAAAAGAATATACTGCTTTCTCGATACTAGAATTTCTTTAATTAATTTGGTACCTGGACCTCTCCATTTATTCATAAGCAATTCAGTCAATATGCCAGGTAAGGGACCAGGGTCCGAATGCTGACTCTGATATAGTATAATGAGTTGTTGAATCATATAAATCCCAGCTAACCTCTGCTCATCTGGGGTGAGATTCAAAAATGTGCGTACTACTGTCTCATCACTATATTTTCCGGGACTGTCCACCCAATGAACAGCTGCCCTTGCTAAATCTTGTTCATCCATAGAATCGAGAAAATGATAACCCCTTCGTTCTCGGAGTAGTTTGTCGGCGGTTTGGAACGAATGCTCGTTAGACCTTATGTTAATTATAGGTATTTGGAAATTCCTGTCATTATCTGGACATATTGGACGTATTGGGTCAGTATGACATCTAGTCTGATTCCTATTACAAGATCTTCCTCTACCTACATAGGCTATGGTGTCTGACTGTCCGGCGGGCAGTCCTGACCCTTCTTCCTCGCTTTGCTCGAACTCGTCTGTCTCTAATCTCTCTTCGTGTAGGCGTTCTATTTCTTTACGGATCTTTCGGCACATGGCTATTATACAATTTTGCTTATCGTGTCTCCCTTCTGATATATTCTGGCTCCATTTTGTAAGAATTTTCATTGCTTCCGGATCTACCCCCGGTCGGTCTTGATTTCTGATCACACAGTTTATGAGGAAACGCAACAGTTCCCCCTGTATCTCTACCTTCTGGTATTCCATAGCTCTGTTAATACATTCTGGATCTCGCCCTGTTTGAACAAAATGATATATTTTATCTAGATGCGCAGTCATTCCTGGTAGCTTCGCTAAATACCCTGCGGCTCGTCTGATACGTAATGATGCCAGGATCATTTCGTCCTCTTTACCGAGCACCGGGTCATATCTACAATCTATAAGAAGTTCCTTAAGCGTACGATCACTTACGAATTTGGGTGTACGTGAATGCGCTGACTCTTGGAAAATAAGTTTATTTATTCTAGGTGGCGTAGAAAAAATATTGGTAGCACCTCCCGTGGCCCCGTCTGGGGCGTCGGGTGTGAAAGGATTCGTCGAACGTGACACAGCAACTATAGGTGTGGACTCAGCTATAGAAGTACCTGTAGGAACAGATGCAGAAACAGATGTGCTTGCCGGAACTTGTGACTCGATTTGTTGCTGCAGGGATACGGGTGCTGGATCTTGGCGTTGGACCTCCCTGGTATGCGGTCTACGTGGGGCGGAATTAGCATACTCGGGAGCTGCGTCATCTAAATATGAGGAAAGAAAAACATCTTCTGCGGTTCTAGGATGCCCCTTAGGATGTACCTTGATTGGGAATAATGGGGGTGGCAAGTCTTTCGGTATCTCTGGAGTAGCCTTAGGTAATCCTTCGGCCAGAAGGGGATACATACCATTCATAAGGGCATTTCTTTGTCTGTCTACTTGTTCTGATTTCACTCGGATACCTTCCTCAATTAATAGATTTTCTTGAATTTTGTTTGAACTCTCTTTACTCTTCTCTTCCTGTCTACGTGCTTTTTCCGTACGTCTATGTGATTCTTTACGCCATAATTCAACGGCGTCTTTCTGTGACTGTCTGACTTTTCTTTTCCATAACTCTTCCTCGACTTTCATGATGCACTCTGCATCCCAGGTCCCCGCTGTGGGCCACCTCTGACTTTCTGGTAATCCCTTGGTATAGTCTACCCATAAATCAAGAAATAATATAGCGTCTAAGCCATGTTTGTGATACATAAAGTGCCCTGGAGTGTCCCTAGGAGGAATAGGGACGGCTTCTTCGAGAACCCCTTTTCTGGTAGTGATCTGTCTTAATTTCGAAAAAAGCGGCATATTGAGAACTGACCTTATACTTGATTTTGACCTGATACTTGAATTTGAACAGACTTAATACAATAAACACGATAATGAACAGTCATTCATACCACGATATACAGAACATACTTAAACACTTTAAACATTTAACATTAAACCTTTAACTGAAACAACAATGATGATCGTCTGCATAACTAATCACCAAGCTTAATTCTCGACAATAACTAGACAATAACTAGATACTTCGGAATACTTCGGAATACTTGATATACTGCTAAACAGTACAGATACACTGCTAAAACAGTGCAGACCGGATTTGTGTACCCAAACCCGTCTTGACCGGCACAACCTATGTGCACGTCAGAAATGCCTCCCCAGCAATGGTACTCACCGGGTAGCTTCGGAAACGGAAGGCCTCAGTAACTTGAACTTGAACCGGACTGGACTCGACTCGACTCGACTCGTCGGACACTGGGCTTGACTTCGGACTGGTGGGTCTCTGTATACCTCGGATCTTGCTCTCTCAGCTAGGCTCTGGTCGGGATAATTCGCACTTCTCACCGCCTCGTCTGGGTGTTGATCGCAGTCTCAGTCGCCCCCGCTTGACCGGAGGGAGATACAGGAAATCCTGCTGGTACGCGTTATTGTCCGTCCAGCTGTGGCAGGAGACCGGGCCTGCAACGCACCGCCGGCGCGTGAGATGAGAAAGTGTCCCTGTTCGGGCGCCATCATGTGGTAAATAAAAATTCCTTTACCGGGACTGAATTTGATACAGAAACATTATAAAATAGCTCAGTAAAATGAGAGGCAGAATCCGTGATATTAGAGTTTCGGAATGGGCTTTATTCCAATAATCGATTATAATCGGATGCTTCAAGTTCCATCACCACGGGGGTTCAGGAAGTGAAGTACATACTTTATTGACAAGAAGTAACTTTTATAGTACATACATTATAATGAAGTGAATACAGTAGGCGTAACAATTGATAAGGACATTGACGTTTGGTCTGCGTAACCGAAAATGGGTGTAATAATGAGTAAAAAGGAACATGATTGGTTATGATGTAATACATAGGTGGATCTATAAGATAATACTTGGCATAGATGCGCGCGCAGCAGTATGACGTGTAATTGACGTGTAACTAGGGGGTGACGGGGACTTGACATTTAGCTCTATATGTGGAGACGAGAAGTCTGGGGGGTCAAGTCAACCTAATCCCAAATCATATCTAACATCCTATGTTTAAAGAACTATGTTATCCATAAAAGAGGGACTCTCGGACAGAATCTATTCTATACTGACTGTGCGTGCGTGTACAAGCGTCTAAGTGTCTACACTGAATGCGAGGGGGTAGGAATATTCCATGGTAACAGGGCTATGAATTACTTGCATGAGGACAGAGAAGATGGGCCTTTTTGCTTGGTAACTGGAAGAATGTTTACTTAAACTACTAGGCAGGAATGCATCGGCTGAGGGGGAGGCAGATAATTCGAAGGTGAAATACAGTTCTTGGCAGAGAGTAGGCTGATGTCAGGCTTCGTGAGCCGCGCAGAGAATGAGACAAAGTTCATGGTCACAGATGCAGGCTCGGACTGGAGCTTTCAGAGGCAGAAGGCAAGAGGAGTTTTGATGACAGAATCAGGGCCTACTTGCCTGGACTGTAAAGTGGCATAAGTGAACCATATAAAGCCGATGGCCTTTCATATTTAGGAATGGGATATCCGGCCTATACATGGCGGATCTGTCAAAGGACTTGTTGACGGTGGACGCACATGTATTTGCGTCTTCATAACTGGAACTGGAGGGAACATACATGTACTTGTGACATGCACATGGAACCGTTGAGGTCCAAGATAGGGGACATAACTGACCAGAAAAATCCATATTTCCACAACCCGACAAGGCTGTCCGTGTTCTCCAATTCTTTTTGCTTTTTATATTAATCCCTTTGTTAAGATGCTCGAGATTAACCTTCAGATTCCCCCTTTTATAGCTCATGACGTAAAGTATAAGGTTCTCGCGTACGCGGACGATATAGCCGTTATTACATCTGATTTGAATATGGCTTTACCCTCCATCGAATTGTTAGCCGAATCTTTTGGGAAATACTCTGGGTATCTTCTCAATAAATCTAAAACACAATGTCTGTGCACAGATCAAACTCCTGCACTTGACAATAGGATTACGGAAGAAGTGGTTTATTTGGGCATTAAGATCAGGCCTAATTTGGTGGAACTCCTTAATACCAACTGGACTGACATATTGGACAAATCAAAACACGCATTGGAATCTTGGCAGAGTTTACATCTCACTCTGGTTGGCAGAGTTAATTTACTTAAAATGATTATATTACCCAGAGTACTTTATTTTTTTCGTGCAGTTCCCTTATTAATCCCCAGGCCCCAAATTCGTCAGTTACAATCAATTTGTGAAAAATATCTATGGGCCCCAGGAAAAATTCGTAGAGCTTCACACTACATGACGCTCCCTCTTGTTCGGGGGGGTTGGGGAGTACCGGACTTTGCCCTTTACCAGATGTCATGTTTACTTTTGAGAATGCGCACCCTCCTGACTGGAGAGGAAATACCGAATATGGCAGAAAATCCTTCGATCTACCATATCACTCTTGGCTCACTTGCAAAAAGCTGTCTGATTTCTAATTTTGATAGCAGTTATTACAAACACACACGGTTCAAAACTATTATATCTGCCTTCAATACATGGAAAAGTGTCAGGAAAATGTGTAATATACCTAAATTCACAATATATACCCCATTCAGGGCTTCACACTTATTGCCGCCAATTTTTGGTGACGTAGTCGCACGATACTGGTACTCCAAAGGCATTACATGTCTTGGCGACTTCGTCTCTGCTGATGGTTCACTTCTTTCTTTCGATATACTTAGAACACAATTTGATTTAGATAATAATCAATTCTTTAAATTTTTACAGATAGGGGATTTTTTATATAAACGTACTATACCGCTGTCCTCAAATGACGTTATTGATGCTATCAGGGTACAACCACCGATTGGAACTATTTATAAACATTTATTAACATATCGTACCGATGACATTGATAAAACCAATCAGAAATGGTCAGGCAAGTTAACATCTGCCCCCATTAATATCCAAGAATCTATTAAAATGGCCCATACTATTTTCTTTTCCGCATCATTAAAAACACAATTATACAAAACCATTTTTTTTCTATATCACACACCGGCTGTGATGAAGAAATGGGGTAACTCACCTTTATATGCTAACTCTGGTGAATGTTTTCGCTGTAAAGCTGGTGAAGCCGATTTAGTGCATGTCTTTTTTGCATGCCCGTCTTTAACACCTTTTTTAAATCAAATTTCAAACTTTCTCGGCTATATTCTTAGGAAACCTGTAGTTTTTTCACCAAAGTTAATCCTATTGGGCATAGATGAGGAAATTACTGTGGGGCATCCTCTATTTGAGTTTCGCTTTTTTCTTTTTATTATTTCTGCTACAATTCGTTTATCTATCGCAACTGCTTGGCTGCAACCTCAAGCCCCGAGTTTTGATACATGGCGATCTAAGTTATTTAATTTGTATAATATTGAAACTAGTATATATCTGTTAAAAAAACCTCGCAAAAGACTTTTAGGCCTCAGAATTTGGCGCCCTTTAAAAGATTATTTTGATCTTTAACGTGTATAAGCTGATATGTTTGTATGAGATATATGTGACTTAATTTGTTTTATCTTTGTGATATATTGTAATGGTCGGTTTGTGGAACATTAATAAAAAAAAAAAAGAAAAAAAAAAAAGAGAATCAACTGTTCTGGCCTCTAAACTAAAAGACAGGGGTTACCCAAAGAGAATTGTAAAAAAGGCTTCTAAGAGAGCCTGGTACTGTCCCAGAGAAGTCCTTCTGACCCCCAAACCTAAAAAGGAACTGCAGAGAATTGCATCTGTAACTACTTTTTCCCTGGTATCTAACAAATTGAGAAAACCGATACTGCACCATTGGCCTATTTTGAATGCAGGCAGTCTCACCATCGACAAACCTCTATTCGCTTTCAAAAAAAGCAAAAATCTGAAGGATCACCTTGTTAGGGCTGCATTACCTGTCACCTCCAACACTACTCTTACTGCTAGCTGGGGTCTGTCCCCCATCATTGGTCATTCGAAATGTGGTTCGTGCAATGTTTGTTTGTTCACCATTGAGGGCAAAAGCTTCACGTTTAAGAATATTACAGTGCACTGTCAATCATTCACCAACTGTAACTCTTCCAACGTTATCTATCTCATCCAATGTCTCTGTTTGAAAATATACATTGGACAAACTACGCAAAGAGTCAAGACCAGGATTTGTCAACACAGAAGTCGCATCCGATGCAAGACACTGAATGCTCCTCTTGTCGAACATTTCTCTGACGCCAATCACAACGAAGACGATTTACGTTGGATAGTCCTTAAATCACTGAAGTTACCCCAAAGGGGTGGCAATATGGCACAATTGCTAAACAGAGAGGAATTAAAGTCAATCATCCTCTTTGATTCCATCAACAATGGGCACAATAGAACAGAGGACTGGACATCCCTGCTGTAAACAACTGTAATTTTGCATTAATGTGTTTTTTACCTCAATCTCTCTCAGCCAACATGACTTCCACTATCAGCTCAAACTGCCCTAGTTTGAAGCTAACAATGTAAATGTATAAACACCATGGTTACACATTATGGCACCATCTTTTCCTCCAGTAACTACATTGTATCACATTGAAGTCCTACCTGCTGCTTTTCCTAACTCTCATACAAGTGTTACCGCAAAGTAAATGCTTTTATTCATTATGGTCAGTAATTTGGAACATAAACTGTAAATATGTATAGAACAGTTCTTTACTCTCCAAGGCTTGAGCACTTAAGCACCACGCTGCACTGTTGTCTGTAGCGAGTACTTGATCAAATTCACTTCACTTCCTTTTCACCACTGCAAGATGTCTGCCACTGCAGCACCCTTTTCCATCATGGCCACCGTTTTCGGCCGACTTTATCGTTTTCACAGTCCCTCTTCTGTGTTTCCTCCCCCTGGTCCTGGCCACGCCACCACCTACTTAACACGTCAGCTACCCCGTTGTTTTCCTGCTATTATGCCATAAGGAACAGCAGACTCTTGCTCCCTCCGGCCCCCGGTGACTCCTTTGAGGTAAGCCTATGCCAGAAATGTTGTCTCGCCAGAGCAATCCCCTGCTCTTTTCTCCTCCCCACTCACCACCTTCTCCCGCTCTCACAGCTCCGGTCCCGTACCGGTTCACAGCCATTGCCGCTGTTCGAAATCCTTACAACTCCCTCCATCCACCCAGGCCCTGAAGGACAACACTCTCCGGCCTCCCGGGCTTCCGGCAACTCCATTGAGGTAAGCCCACGCTAGATATTGCTCCTTCTCTCAGCAGTCCATGCTCCCCCCCTTCCCCCATTAACTACCTTTTCCCTCCCACAGCTCCGGCTCTCCACAGCCCTTGCTTGTTGGTTCTTCCCTGCGCCATTCCCGCAGTTGCATCGCCCACCTGGGCTTGCCAGTCCGGCA
Source organism: Triturus cristatus (assembly GCF_964204655.1). NCBI lineage: Eukaryota > Metazoa > Chordata > Amphibia > Caudata > Salamandridae > Triturus > Triturus cristatus. The sequence continues at coordinate 415,606,408 of NC_140584.1, forward strand.
ATCCCCGGACCAGGACTCCTTTCTCTTCCCTCGAGGTAAACACACTGCCCATTCCCGATAATTCTTTTTCATTCTCTAGTGTCATCTTACTTATTTCCTCCCACCCCCCTGTCCTAGGTCCGCCCTGAGACACTCCCGTGCCTTCCTCCTCGTATCAGGCACTCGCAGAGCCTCTTGCAAGGTTAGCGCACAATTTTACTTGCTAGCATGTCACACCATCACTGCGCCGTTCTTTGTCACAAGTAGACACCCCGCATTCTCGTCATCGCCCACTGCGTCACATCTTTAGCGGCAATAGCACCTTCCCGGTCTACCCCTGAGTAGGCCTGGCACCGCCATTCCCTGTGTTGCCACCCGCATAGGAGGACCTTGGACACCACTCTTACTGCCAACAGCCCGAAAATACACAACCAATGTGTTTCAATCTATGACGTTCACCACACGGCTTTTTCACTAAGACTGCGTGTTGTAGCACACAGCAACGATGTCATTCGTGTTCGCATGCAGCAGAGTGCCATGCTCACTTCACTTTTTCCTTAACAATATGTATATATGCTCTTCATTATCCGAACGGCTGTCTACTCGATATGCTTAATGAATGGTGGACCTTAGTAATTGTGTAAATCTATTTATTTTCTCCTCTTTTCTCCCCCCTTTTTTCCTGTTTTAATTTTACGGGCTTTTTAAATCTTATCAGGCAACAGTTCAGATTCTAGTCCTGATGATGATCCCACAATATTAAGAGCTAGGGATCGAAACGTCGACTTGTCTAGCAACACCGCAATTTAACCATTCTGTAAACTATATTGTGGTGTTTGTTGGTATGAGCTTACCTAAGATTATTGTGTAATGTAAGCCACCTTTTGCTCTCTAAGTTTTTGCCTGCTATTTCGTTCTTGTTTCCATTCTTTCAATTCCTTTCCTTCCAAGCTCGGTACAGGATTGTGCCTTTGTTTCACCTTGTGCTGTTTCCTTTATTCCGTTCATTCCCTGTGTATTTGTTTGAATAAATGTTCCTCTGTCCGGCTGGACATTGGAAGACTTTCCATAGCGCTCATTGTAGTCTATGCCAAAATGCTCTCACTATCTACTCTTATGCTAAGGACCCTTGTTCTTCCAAATAACTAATGCAGGCAACAACATGCTTATCCTCAAAGACATAATTTCAACTCAATTGTGGAAGAAGAGTACTCGACCTTTTGCTAACGATGTTGAATTTCAGACATTCTCAAATGTACAGGATGAACTATCCATTACCAGGGAAGATGTTGTATTGAGAGGCTCAAGATTTGTCAAACCTGAGACCCTAAGACAGCAAGTCATTGAACTAGCCCATGAAGGACATTGTGGCATTGTAGCCATAATAAGAGATTTAAGTGACCAAGTATGGTTGCTGCATCTATATATATATCTTTGCAACTGCCTTTCCCACAAATTGGTGCAGCATCCTTTGACAATGTCTTACCTTCCTGTGAAAGCGTTGCAGTTGATTTTTTTGAGCCCATAGGAAATGGAGATCTTCTCATGGTAGTCAATGATGAGTATTCATGCTTTCCTTTAGTGGAGGCGTTATCATCAACAGCTCATGACAATGTCATCGAACGGCTGAATTACATCTTTGCAGCATGGGATATCCCCTCCATTCTCAAATCTGACAATGGTCCACCATTCATTGCAAATAATTCAAGGAGTTTCTAGTCAGACTCAATGTCAAGCATCAAAAGAGTAAACCTCTGTGCTCCCAAGCCAATGGTGTTGTGGAACGATTCATGGATACCCTCAAAAGGGTAGTTCAATGAGCATCAATGGAGAGAATTGAGTTAAGCCAGGCCCTGTGTCGAGGCCTCCGTGCTTATCATTCAACTCCTCACTCCACAACTGATGACAGTCCTGTCACCTTGCTATTTGGGACGACTATCGGAACCAAACTGCCACAATGGACAGCTGACCAATTCATGAATGCTGATAAGGTTCGCGTCACAGATACTTCTCGGAAGTGCAAAATTAACACATATGCCGATCGGAGTCAACGTGCTCAGGAAACAGTCTTCGATGTAGGTGACTGGGTACTGGTCAAGGAAAACCGAAAGCAGACCCTCTATTTTCAGTTGATCCTCTGAGGGTTGTGACGTGCAAAGGACACATGGTAACAGCACACTGACCCGGAAAGTCCATCACATGGGAGTTGTCACACTTTAAGCAGCAACCTCCAAATTTGTCAGCTCCTGCAATCATGAATGAGATGACCCCACCAATAGTCCAGATCAAGCATTAGAACCTGTGCCATCAATGCACAATTAGAGTGCATCTCAACTTCCTCATACCACAGGATCTGGCCGACTAGTGCGAGTTCCTTGATGGCTTATTGAAGAACTATGATGTGACTGTTGTCTATACTTTTCATTTAACAAAGCAGGAGATGTAATGTTGTTAGATCTGGCATCTTTTGGCGTGTTTCACCCTGTCTTTTTGCTTTCTGACCTCCTGGTTTTGACTCTGTTTGCTGGTTTAGTGTCTCTGCGTACTTTCTCACTGCTGTTCAGTGTTAAAGTGCAAGTGCTCCTATTGTAAATTGGATTATGGATTGGTGTTTCCATGATTAGCATATTTGATTTAACGGTAAGTCCCTAGGAAAGTGCACTGAGAGTGCCAGGGCCTGTAGATCAAATGCTGCAAGTGGGCCTGAAGCACTGATTGCGTGACCCACACGAGCAGCCTTTCAAAGGGTTCTCAGACCTGTCACTGCAGTGTCTGCATGTCGTTATTACTGCCATGTCGACTTGGCAAGTGCACCCACTTGCCAAAGCCCTAACCTTCCCTTTTAGTACATGTGAGTCATCCCTAAAGTAGGTCCAAGGTACCCCTATGGGCAGGGTGCAGTGTATTTGAAAGGTGGGACATGTACTGTTGTGTACGACATATCCTGATACTGAACTACAGTGTAATTAGTGTTTCACTGTTGAAAGGCTATCTGTCCCATAGGATAGAATGGGGCATTCCCTGTAACAGTTTACGAGTAGATCTTCCCATTGGGACAAGATAGAGAAATAGAGTTTAGTTTGCCTGAACTCAGAGTGTTGAAATGCATCTTTTAGTAAAGATGATTTTTATGTTCTGTTTTGAAAAAAAAACAGTTTTAGAAAGCAGGTATTTTCTTGCTTAGCCATCCTGTGTGCCTCTGCTGGGTTGTGGATTGACTGGCTTCGGAGTGACAGGGGCTGGGAATGTGCATTCTCTTCAAACGGCCACTAGGGTGGGGGGCTAGGTGTGTCCTGCCTTTCCTGGATGAGTCAGGGCTGGGCTGAATAGACCTGGGCTGCATTTAGAGATGTGTGAGGAGATTTCCTTGCCTGGTCTGCCTTGGACAATGCTGTCTCCACCTCCCTCTGGGAAGCTGGGCCAGAGAGGACCAAACTGGCATGGACTAAGCACAGACACTCTCTGCCCAAGAGAACAAAGAGAAATGCAGTATAAATATTGGAGGCCAGACCCCAGAACTTTAGAACTCGCTTGGATCAAGGAACCTGCCGAGAAGAAGAGCTGGAAGAACTGCTAGGAGGAGTCCTGCCCCATTGCTGTGTTGTTGCTTCGTTGGGTTGGCCTGCAGTTGCTGCTTCTGCCTTGGGTAGTGAAAGGACTGGACTTTTGTTGTAATCTATTGTTGTGGATCTTTGCCAATGTCATGGAATGCAGTGATGCCTGGCATGTCATGAATCTTGCATTCTGTGGCTAGGCGTCCTGCTGTGTAGTCTCTGCTGATGTTCGTGGAATAAATCTTACTTCACCAAACTTTGTCAAGGAGGTTTTACTGGTGGAGTACAACTTTACACTGGCAACGAGTGGTCTCATGCCTGATTAGGGACATGCCTTGCCAGCACCGATTCCCCTACCTGCCTACTCTTTACTCACTGACGAAAGGTGTGAACCTTCGCTGAACCACGCTGAAGGCCCCAAGGACTGCACACTCTTCGGATATTGCTGCAGATAATTCATCACGAAATAGTGAGTTTTTGGGGTTTTACAAACAAGCGCAAGGCTTACCTTGCAACGGCCATGTCGCGAGGCCCTTAACGGCTCATCCTTCATGCACCGGGTTCACCTTGATCCATTGTGTCTCGCGCACACTTGCTGACGTGCACAAGGAAGTTTAGCCTCTTCTTGGTGCCTGCAGCTGGAATGCACGCTGTGCTACAATGCGATCACATTGTCAGTACGCAGCGTACGGCCATTTTGAAAGGATTTTCAATCGTACCCACAGTGTTTACCTCGTCACAGTGTGTCAAAGAAAAACGAGAAGTACTCATTACAGACTGTGCCTGTTATCTAACGGTGAGAGTTGGCAGTGAAAGGTTTTAGACATTGCGTCTAGGATCGCCCTAATTTTCTTGTTTTGTGGTTTTCGGATTTACAAACATTATTCTCATTTTTAGTTCAAACTGTACATGTTATTCTGACTGACTGAGGCCACACAGAACAATCTATATGCATTATTTTTAACTGTCACCTGTATACTTTTAGCAAGGGAGCTACATACAAAGCAACCACGTATTACCTTTGACTGAACTGTACATATACTACCATGGCAAACTCGACTAGTATGTGTCACCCCCTGCATTTTTATCAGATAAAGGTGATTCAGTATTCCCATGGAAACGTTGGAGGAATCTTTTTGATTCTTACATAGCGGCAATTGGTGGCGAAAAGTTTTCTGCCTTCAGGAAACAAGCCATACTTCTCCACAATTTAGGCGTGGAGGGGAGAAACATTTATGACAGCTTGGATTTGATTCCAGTTGGTAATGGTGATGGAGAACCAGCTGATGTTTATGAGATGTCAATGACTATGTTGGAGAAATCTTTTGGTCCCCGCATCAATGTAGTTCTGGAACGTCATAGATTCTTTACCAGGGTTCAAGGTCAGGTTGAGCGGGTAGGGAGTTATGTTGCCTCCCTTAGGACTTTAGCACGAACCTGTGAATTTGGGGAGTTGGCTGACACTTTGGTTAGAGACCAGTTGGTGAGGTGCACCAACAGTACTCGTGTTCAAGAGAAGTTAATGTCCAAAAATCCGTCCTTATCGGAAGCTGTTGCCATTGTAGAAGGAATGGAGAATGCTTCTTCGTGGGTAAAAGAGATGAGAAACAACCAAGAAGATACAAAAGATGGTCAAGGAGATGTGAATGCTTGATTGGGTTCTGACTGTTCAGAGTCTTGTGACAATATAGCCCAAATTTCACTTAAGGACAAGAATAAGGGTACTGAGACGGTTGCACACATTGTACGTGGTCCTGGCAAAGGATTTTCGTCAAGAAAAGAGCGTGAAGCTCGTTTTCCTAATGTAGATTGTAATACTAATGACAAAAGTGTGAGTGATTTTCAGAAACCGAAGTGTTATAGGTGTGGGAGTTTCTCACACTTTTCCAATTATCCCAATTGTTATGCCAGAGGGTCAGTGTGCAACAAATGTGGTGTCAAGGGACACTATGCTCGTGTTTGCAGGTCCTCTGGGAAAACTTGTGTCACAGAAAGTGAGCCTGAAACTGTGCGCACTGTTATCTTAAATGTCAAAGGAAGTGAGAGTGGTGTTGATGCAGGGAAAATATTAATGCCGGAATGCAATATAATGGTGGATGGACATGATTTTGTGTTGTTAGCTGACTCTGGTTCACTTTTCACCATGATTTACAACAAACAATGGGATGAGAGTGTGGGGTTGAACAGTGTGACACTTTTGCTGCCTGACATTAATCCCGTCAGTTATGGGGGTGCAAAGATCAATGTTCTTGGATATGTTGAGGCTAAGATACAATTCAAAAGCAGACATACAGTTGGTAAAGTCTATGTAGCTGAGAGAAGCGATAACCTATTGGGGTGGAGGCACCAGCGTGATTTTGGTATCATACTTAGCCCAAGTTAAAAAAAAAACAGAGATCAAGTCATATTAGTAGATTTTGAGAATCAGGGATGTGAGTACTTTGATAAATTTCCTTAGGTTTTTACTGATGCCTTGGGTTTCCTCAAGGGTTTCGAACACCATATTGTTCTTAAAGAAAAGGCTGTACCCTGTGTGCATAAGGTGAGGAGAGTACCTAATATGATGGTGGAACCCTTGAAGGCTGAGCTCAAGAAGCTATTGGATATGGGGGTTATTGAGGAAATAGAGGCGTCAGAGTGGCTGGCCCGATTGTTCTGGCCCCCAAGGATGGCGGTGCCAACGTGAGGATGTGTGTGGACTTGAGGGGGCTGAACAAGTGGATTTGGGTTGATCGCCAACCACTACCAAATATTTCAGAGTCCATTAACATGCTCAAGGGAGCCCAAATCTTCAGTGTCTTGAACCTACTATCAGTTTTCCACCAGATTGTTCTGCATAAAGACTCCAGACACCTCACATATTTTGTGACGCCTCTGGGGGCTTACTGCTTTCTGAGGATGCCCTTAGGCTTGGCATCGGCTGCGGCGTGCTTTCAGAGGGTCATGAAAATGATCTTAGGTGGGATACCAAACATCCTATTCTTCCAGGGTGACATTTTGGTTTATGGGAAGAATGAAACAGAACATAGTGCGACTCTGATTTGTGTGTTGGAAAAATTGAAAGAGAAGGGCCTTACTGTGAAAAGACAAAAATGTCGCATTGGATTGAGGTCTGTTACATACTTGGGACATGTTATCTCAGGAGAGGGAATTCAGCCCAAAATGGAGCTTGCAGAGAGTGTCATGAAAGCTCCTACTCCCAAGGACAAGGATCAAGTGAGATCCTTCTTAGGACTCACTGAGGTTATTCTAAGTTTGTGTCAGGATTTGCGAGTGTAGCTGAACCCATCAGGGCTTTGCTTAAGAAAGGTGTAAATTATGAATGGTCTGATGAGTGCCAAGAAGTCTTTGACAGCATCAAGAGTGAGATTGGGAAGATGCCTACTCTGAGGTACTTTGACGTCAATTGCAAAACCATCCTAACCACTGACACCAGCCTCAAGGGGTTGGGAGATGTGCTCTCACAGGTTGTGAATGGTGAAGAGAGGGCTGTTGCCTTTGCCTCCAGGGCGCTCAGAGATGCAGGAGCCAATTACTCCTGTATTAAGAGAGAGGCCCTGTGTGTGTTTTGGGCTGTACACCATTTTAAATTCTATCTCTGGGGGATCCATTTTCTAGTCAGAAATTACCATCGCCCATTAGTGCAGGTTTTCTTGTGTCACCACAGTGAGCACGTCACACCCAGGCTCAAGCGTTGGAATGAAGGACTTCAGGAATTTAATTTCCGTGTACAATACATACCTAGTCCAAGCAATAAATGTGCCAATTGCCTTTCCCGGTTGCCTTTAGAGTGTGAACATAATGATGCTGAAACCGAGAGTGTGTGCTGGGTTGCAGAGCCAGCACTATCCAATGGAGAGTGGTTGGATAGTGTGAGGAAGGACAAAGTTCTTTCTTCACTCAAGATGTGAATAACTCAGGGGTGGCTTGACTATGAATCTTTGGATAATGTAATGAAATCTTATTGGTCTGTGAGGGATGATTTATCGTTTTATTGTGGAAACCTCATGAGGGGGGATAGAGTAGTTCCTCCCATTGATTTCAGGAGTAAGATAATTAACCTTGCACACGAAGGTCATTTGGGGAGAAGCCTCACAAAAGCTAGAGTGATGGAGAGATACTGGTGGCCGGGTATGGACCACATGCCCGAAAATGTAGTCAAGGACTGTGTGTCCTATGCCTCTAATGACAAGACTCATGTCACCAACCATGTTACCTTATCTTCTGTTGAGGTCCCGGATGCTGTGTGGGCAAAATTAGGTCTAGATGTTATTGGTCCCTTTGAACTTATGCCCACCCATGAAAGGTTTGTCCTCTTATTGCTGGATTATACCTCCAAGTGGGTGGTAACGAAATGTGTGTCTGTTGCTATCACTAAGACTGTGATTGAGTTCCTCAGAGATGTGTTCGTTTATGAGGGAGTGCCTAGATTCTTAGTCACGGACAATAGGGTACAATTTGTGTCCCAGGAAATGTGCATTTTCCTTAAAGATCTCAACATAGTCCACCAGAAGACAGCTCTGTATTCACCACAAGCCAATGGTTTGACCGAAAGGATGAATAGAGTGGTGAAAAGCTGTGCCCAACGTGCACTAGAGTCAGGGATGTCTTTTGGCAGTATCTTAAGAGAAACATGGTGGGCTCACCGCACTGCCACTAATGTGGTCACGCAGAGGTCCCCTTTTTTCTTCCTTCCAAATGTATATTTATTGAATTTTGTTTGCATAACAATAAAGCACAAGCAAGATAATACATTTTCCAGTAATCATCGGATGTGGTTTACATGTGGCTAGTTAGGAGTTACAGAAATGTTCAAGAGGTCCATCCGTAATGAGATGAGTAATAGCTTTCTCGTATTATCTGCAAATCCGAACTCGGTCTATATCAGGCTCAGAAGTGTGAATCGACAAAGTAGGCTCTTAATTATTACAACAAAACCTAATCAGTTATCTGGCTAACCGAATATACATCCTGCATTTACTGGAGGAGATGAATGTGTCTCACCCCACGGCACCCTGTGTCTTTCTGTGAATGAGGTGTAACAGTGTAAGCACAATTTCCAATAACGAAAAGGCCCAGTATATAACTCGTAAGCTTAGTGTAAGCATCCAGCGAGAGGTCCCCTTTTGAAGCATTGAGAGGAAGGAGAGCTTCTTCTAAATTGAATCCATCATTGTTGCCTGCATGTAGTAATGTGGGTATCTCTCTGGAGGCAAGACGTTCCAGAATTTCTAACTATCAGCATAAATACAAGTTGGGTTACGATTCTAGGATGCATGTGAGAAGTAAAAAATGGTGTCTTGGTGATCAAGTCCTGGTGAAGAATCCAAGACATACCTGCAAAGGGAATTCAAGCTTCATGGGTCCCTATACCATCCTTGCCATCAGGAAAAACATTGTGAAAGTTGACACTGGTTGCATGTGGAGCATGTCTAGGCTGGTCAGGTACACTGGCAAATCTCTAAATGCTCATGTACGTGTCTCCTCTGATGGTTACGACCCTTGGAGTAAGAATACCAGCCACAGAGAGGCTGGCAGTTCTGCTGGAAGATGCAGGCATCTGCCTACAAAGCTGAAAGTTTATGTTTTATATTAACGCTTTGTGTTCCTTTGCAGGTGATTAGAATGATTACCTTGCTTTTCGTTTTCTTGCTATTTTGATATGTTATCTTTGTTCTTGTTTTCTTTTTATCAGTTTTGCTTTTCTCCTTTATTGGAGGGGGATGTGTTGTAATCTATTGTTGTGGAACTTTGGCCATGTCATGGAATGCAGTGATGCATGGCATGTCATGAATCTTGCATTCTATGGCTGGGCGTCCTGCTGTGTAGTTGGTGGTGATGTTCGTGGAATAAATCTTACTTCACCAAACTGTGTCAAGGAGGTTTTACTGGTGGAGTACAACTTTACAACTTTCTTTACTTGTGCTGAGTATCCCCAGGGGCTTAAAATAGAGCTTGCCTCCTGTTCACGAAGTATCAGCGACAGCAAAGACTTCACCTACCTCTGGGTACCGCCTCTGGAATCGCGGTTTCAGTTGCCACAGAGGGGGAAAGCAGCCGACACCGCCACGACACCACTGCAGACTCTGTGTCCTGAAGGCACCGTAGAGGGCACCGCCAGCCTTCGCACTGCAACCCTGGTCTCACCGACGACCGCTGCCGCCACCGAGCCGCTGCTTGCACTGCAACCTGTGGGCACTGCACTCCACACCGCTTCGCTTCACTCTGCGCCCTGGTCTCACCGATGACTTTGCTGCGCACAACACCCATGACCGCACTGTGGTATAGGGGTAGCGCTCGTAAGTCACACAACACACCACCCCGTCCCACACCACAGTCTGGGCCGACTGACGCCATCTCCCACAACCGGCACTGTCCCTTGCACCATGACCTGTCAACACCGCAACGAGCACCAGCTCACTCCGCACCACAGCCCTGGTCTCACCGATGCCGCTGGGCGGCCATCACCGAGCTGCTGCCTGCACTGCGACTTGAAGGCACCACATGCTACACTGCTACGCTTCACATCGTAACCGTTGCCACGACCAGCCCGCACAGACGCAGTCGGCCGAAACCAAAGGTACTGTTTACGAGTCTGCTGACACTAATAACCGGCACGCACCGAGACGGTCGGCTGGAACTGTTGGGTTCTGTTGTTTTCAGCACCGTTGTAGCACCAGACAGAGCTACCGACTTCAAGGAACTGCAATTTTAAGTCATACTTGCAAAGTGCCTATTTCTGATTACTGTATGTTGTTTTTTTTTATCGTTTTGGTCTTGTTTGCGCAGATAAATATTGGTTATTTTTCTAGAACTAGAGTGGTGACCTTTTGTAGTGTTTTCAATGTATTACTTATGGTTATGTGCAAATGCTTTACACACTGCCTCTGAGATAAGCCTGATTGCTCGTGCCAGGCTACCAAGAGGGGAGCAGGGGTTATTTTAAGTGTGTATTCCCCTTATCCTGGCTAGAAGGAAGGGCCACTATTTGGTCAAAGGTGCAAACCATTGCCAACTAGAGACCCCCATTTCTAATAAATGTCATGAGACTTTGTGCACTAGGATCCTTCTGGGTAGACTCAACGGAGGAATTACAAACTTACTAGGACCTGTTAGGGTGTGGTTTTTAAGGGTTATGACGTAATGAGAGTTGCAGTATGTGATGTATGCTGAGGAATAAAGATGTCTGTTACAGAGCTCCGTGTGTATGGTATTTACTTGAATGCTCCCGGGCTGGGGAGGATGCTACAATAAGTATATAACAAACTAGGGTGACGAGATTTTCAGAATCTAAAAACAGCACAGCTATAGAAATAGTGCTAAATGTTGGCACCAATAGTGGTCGAGCTGAAGCACTACACTGAATACATTCAGGCTGCTGGTGATCCCAGCCTTGGATGGTGGGTCCCACAGAAGCTGATTCACTCCTCATTAACTTCTGATGTGATGCGTGAATGAGGCAAAACAGCACAGCAGGTGACTATAAACGAGTGAATGCCTGTCCCCGCTTTGATGAGGACCAGTGTACATGTCAGACCGCACAACAAGGTGACTCATGTGCTCATCCACCTGACCCTCTCTAATAAACCAGAATATGTATTTATTTTAACAAAACATTTCAGGATGCTGGGACAGCCCTTTAAAAAACGGGACTGTCTGGGCAAATCATGTATGTCTGGTCACCATATGACAAATCAGCTGAGGTGAACACACCTTCATATGATAATAAACAACAAGTAAGGGGGCGTGGCCGAGCCGGCGACCGCAATGGCCGCCTGACTTCGGAGCTAGTATGATTCTCTGGCAACCTACCCGTGCACAACCGTGACTGATCCAGCTCAAATGCACCGCATCATGCATCGGAGCTTCCAGGGCACCGTCTGTGCTGCGTGTGGTGCCCCGCACTCTCATTAGAGCCTAGTCTGGTCCCGCGCTGAGCCCGGGGCTGACACGGCCCTCGGAGGACACGAGTCGACGGGTGAGCCTGAGGGCGGGCTCCTGGTCGCGAGCACTAGGATCGCTACTCCGGATGCGCGCCGCTGTTGCCACGGGGGACGGAGGTTCTCCTGAAACGCTGCAGGACCTGTGTGAGGTGTAGTCTCGGCACCATCAACACCCGCTATGAGGTATGCTCCCATCTCGCATGGGCCACGGGGGGCTGGGTCGGATCCCTGGCCCTGGATCTATCGTGGTACTCTGTTTGGGCCTGCTATGAGCTACATGAAGTCCTCTGCTCCTCAAATCTGCAATCTCTGACACTGTGAGTACAGCCCCTGGACGCTCTGCGCCTTAACGTGACCTCACCAATTATTTCAGCCTTTGCTGAATCCTGATCGGCATTAACACCTCCGACCGCCATTTTAATACACATCACGCCGCGCTGCCACTACGGCCTACGATCCCTAACCGAGGTACTGCCTGAAAGTGTCTGTTCTTCCCTCCAGCCCAACTAGTGCAGACACACCGCTGTACTCTGGTAACCTCGACCCAGGCCTACTCAGACTGAACCTGCGGGTGCCTGCTTATTGCCCTGGTGGCCCTCCCCCCAAGCTTTCTGCTAACAATGGGCCGTTCGGACCCAAAGCAACACCAGCTCAGTTTTGAGGGGGCAAGACCCCCAGGAGGGACGAGGCCGAGAATGCCACCGGCGAGGAGACTGGTCAGATAGATGGCACTACAGCCATAATGGGCTTCCGTGCTATCGACACCCGGTTGGATACATTAACAAATAGACTAGACGACTTCCATAGCCGCCTGGAGGCCCAGGACACGCGAATAGGAGGTGCAGAGAAACGTATCTCTGATCTGGAGGATGCCCAGCTAACCCTGCAAAGACGCCTTGAATGCCCCGAAACCTTGCTCAAGCAGCTAGCCCCTAAAGCTGAAGATTTCGAGGCCCACTCTCGTCGGAGTAATCTTCGAGTTGCGCGAATCGCAGACTCCACCAACACTGGGCCTATGGCGAAATTTATAGAGATTGTCCTCATAGACCTGTTTGGAAGGGATGCCTTTTCCGCGACATTTGCAGTGGAATGTGCCCATCGCACTCTGGGACCTCCACCTGCCCCTGGGGCTGCTCCGAGGATGATACTTGCCAAGATTCTCAACTATAAAGACCGCGATGTGGCCCTTCGTCTGTCCAGGGAACGGGGCACACTTACCTACCAAGGGTCCACCATCTCCCTCTTCCCAGACTTTACACCGTTAGTGCAGGAGGCTAGACGCAAGTATGTGAATGTGAAACGCACCCTCCAAAAGGCAAATGTCAAATATGCAATGTTGTACCCGGCCAGGCTCCTTATCCAATTGGGTGGAAAGGCCTATATTTTTTGACTCACCGGATGAGGCGGAGAAATTCTGGAGGAAGCATAAACCATCTACGATACCGCAGCAGCAGGAGGGCGCCACTGTGCCTGATCCCGGATTTCCTGGTTTCTTAATGGCTGATATTTTGCTCTTGCACCACTTTTTGTGCACTACGTACTATAGTTTGATACAGACAGCTTCCCGTATACATAACGGGTTTTGGCCTATTGACTAAGGGTTCTCTTTATGATCTCTGTTAACTGAGCTAATTGACAATGATGCAATTGCTATTGGTTTGGTGGTAATTACTGCTTGTTTCCTAATTATGCAAACTGATGGCTCCATGGAGCGTTGCCAACCCCCGCAGGATGATTCTTGTGTTCCCCTTTCCTTTTTTCCGTTTGTTTCTTCCTTCTTCTTTTGTGGTTTTTCTTGTGTCGGGATTCTCCGGGTGCCTTGTTTTTGTGTATCCGATGAGGGTGGGGGTGGTGGTGGGGGGGGGAGTTTCCTTTCGTTGGGACTATAATGGTTCTGTTGGCTGTTTGAATGGAGTAGTTTCTTTGTACATAGTGCCTACTACATATGTCGTTGATCTCTGGTTCATAGTGCAGATTTTACTGGTATCACATGACTGCTAACAGTGGTACCGGCCCCGGACTCCTCCTATGGTGCCTTTCATGGAATGTTAGAGGACTGGCTAATCCCCAAAAAAGCAGACAAATACTGGCATATCTGGCTCGGCACACTATACAAATTGCCTTCCTACAGGAAACCCATTACGGGCCCTTCCTGTGCATAGTTTTGCGTCCCCCTGGGGAGGGAACCGCTTTTTCTCATGCTACAGCTCCTACTCAGGGGAGTGTGTATCTTGGTACATCGCTCCCTTCCCTTTCACTCTTTTGAGGTGGTGGCTGACCCAGAGGGTAGATATGTCCTAGTATTGGAGTATTGGGGGTGAAACTATATTACTTGTGAATGCTTACGCTCCGAACACTGACTCCACCGACTTTTTACCTACACTCTGCAAGTATAGACATATTGGGGTCTGATATTATTCTGATGGGGGGGGGGTTTAATCTTACGCTTGACCCTGCTACTGACACCACTGGTCTGGGACGCACCACAAAGCCACACTCCACCCGGGGCTTATTAGACCTCCTGCAATCTTCACTACTAGAGGATCCCTGGTGCACATATCATCCCACAACACACACGTTTTCTTTTTACTCTGCCCCACACAGGTCCTGGTCCTGTATAGACCACTGGTACCTTACACCACAGCTGCTGTTAGACGTATGTGACATTGACTACTTACCCCGCATGATATCTGATCACTCACCGGTCCTTCTTGTATTACATTTTCCTCCCTCCCCAGACAGCGCCCATTCTGGAGGTTCCCTTCAACTGCCCTCTCAGACCCGGTGTTTCGTGGCGAGGTAGGCGACACCATCAGGGAATATTTTGAGCTCAATAACAGCAGATTAGATTCCCAGCTGTTACTTTGGAATGCTTTCAATGTGGTGGTGCGTGGGGTCAGCATCTCTAAACATGCTGGGGTTCTTCGCTCTATCCGAGATGAGCTAAGCAAACTAGAGTGGAAACTAAAAGATGGAGACACTATGTCCCTCATGGATCCCTCCCCGGCCTCTTTCCATACCCGCACCGCATTGATGGTTGAGTTCTGTGATGCAGCCTCAAGGGAGGTCAAGTTTCTTGGCAAATATGCCATGGCTAGGGTGTACGGTGAGGGTGAACGGCCAGGTAGGACACTTGCTCGGCTCCTTCGTCCAAAGTACCAATTGGCATATATTACACAATTAGACTCTGAGACGGATGACCCATTACTTACTAATGCCAACATTACCAAGACCATATTAAACTACTACACACGGCTATACGAAACTCGTACTCCTCCTGGTGGGACGGCTCTAGGGGACTACTTGCAAGAAATAGCCATGATCTGGCTTGAAGACGGAAAACGTGAGTTCCTGGCGTCCCTTATTGACGCTGATGAGGTCCGGCAGGCAATAATAGACTTGGCCAGTAGCCGAGCTCCCGGCTCTGACAGTCTCACTGCAGACTTCTACAAGGCTTACCAGGATATACTTGCCCCATTACTGATTGAAGTGTGCGCTGAAGCTTTAGATCGTGGCTCTCTCTCTCCGACCATGCGAGGAGCCATAGTCAATTTACTTCTAAAACCGGGCAAACCTCCCACCAAATGCCAGTCATACAGACCGTTATCACTTTTAAACCACAACTACAAAATACTCGCTAAGAGTTTAGCCACCCGTCTCTCGCTACTTGTTAACACTATACTTTGCCCTTTCCATGCCAGCTTTATTCCCAGTAGATCCACGACTATTAATCTGCTTACGGTGTTCTCGGTGAAGAACCAGATGGAGCCGATGCTCCCTGCAGCAGTAGTGCTACTTGACGCCGAGAAGGCATTCGATTCATTGGAGTGGTCCTTCTTATATGCAGTGATACAGAAGCTGGGTATACCCATTGGGTTTTTAAAGCTGGTTCAACTACTATACTCCGCTCCAGTAGCACAGCTGAGGGTGAACGGTATAACTACAACACAATTTCCTCTGTTGCGAGGCACCCAACAGGGGTGCCCACTATCCCCCCTCCTGTTCATTGTTGCTATGGACAGTCTACCCTGCCACAACCAGGAATGCCATCTCAATTCAACTGCACACCGGCCCACTCACCGCATCCTTTTACGCTGATGACTTACTACTGTTTGTCCGGCACCCGGCTGAAAATCTTCCCCCATTGCTGAGGGAGATAGTCCGATTTGGGGTGCACTCCGGTCTGGTCATAAATTGGATGAAGTCGGAGATTTTTCCGCTGACACCTGCAACCACTCAAGTGGATATTGAGTTCCCCCTACACTGGTGTACTGAACCCTCTAAATATCTTGGCATCTATCTGCATAGTGATGCTGCGGAGGTCATCCGAATTAATTATGAGCCGGCGACTGCCCGGCTAACGACCCAAGTCGACAGATGGACCAAACCCCCTCTCTCTATAGCCGGCCAAATTGCCATAATTAAAATGGTGGTACTACCACGTTTCCTGTATCTATTTTTAAATATTCCAATTGCACTGACAGTGTTGTTTTTTACTACCCTGCAGTCCACACTGACGCAATTGGTATGGGCGGGCAAACAGCCCAGAATAGGCTGGAATACGCTTACAATGCCTTACGAACGGGGGGTTTCGGAGGTTCTGACTTTTACCTTTACTATCTAGTGGCACAGGTTCATTTCACATATTACTGGTACCATCCTGACGCCTGCATTCAATATCTCAGACCCGAGAGATCCCAGGTACACCCGAACTCTCTCTTGTCGATCCTGCCACTAGGACTTCCGCGCTGCCCCACCGAGATACAGACGCTATCTACAACCTGTTGGACTTGGACCAAACTACGCCGCTATTTTCAACATGATCTCCTATACTCCCCTCATTCACCATTGCTCGATAATTTGTGGATACCCCCTGCTACCGAAACTCTTACTAAACGGACGCTGACCATAATATGGCTTCAATCCGTGGAGGACTTGTTTAATGACTCCTGCCGTTGTACTGATACTGAATTGACGTCGCGTGGGGCCGCTACATATATGGACAGGTTCCTCTTACATAGAGTGCGCAGTGCCCTACAGACCAATATACCCGATGCTACCACAGAACCTGTAGATTTTACCCCTCTCACACTTGTAATTAACTCCTCGGATAGTACCCATCTCGTCTCCCACTTATACCACTTACCGCAATCTCTACGACCTTCCGTGGGTCTCAAATCCAGGCTGGCGTGGGAGATAGACCTAGGTGAGACCCTGACAGATGCTATATGGTCCTACTGCTGTTCGCAGACCCTGTACGTCTCGAATACCTATAAGCATAAATTGCTACACTTTAAATATCTCCATAGGGTGTATACCACCCCAAAGCTACTGGCTAGAATAAGCCCCACTGTCTCTAGTTCATGTGTCAGATGCGCAATGCCAGATGCAGATTTCAGACACCTTGCTTGCAATTGTGTTCCAGTTAGGGAATATTGGGAGAGCATATTCCATCACTTGTCCCTGATGGTGGAACACCCTTTAAGACCTTCGCCGCTGATGGCATTTCTGGGATATGTAAAGCCCCTTAAGAGAGGCACTAGACGATTCTCGGCGTTTGCTCTCCATCTAGCAAAATGCCAGGTGTCCCTGCAATGGGGTAGAGCACGGACTCTGACTGTGAGAAACTGGATTCAGGACCTTATCTATTGCACTACAACTAGTGACACCTACGCAACACTACTACCTATAGCCTCTCGCCCTCGTGATACCTGGCAACCACTCAAAGACTATTCTCACAACATAGATCTGTCACACGTAGGCACTTTTCTCAATTTATATATATATATATATATATATATATATATATATATTACCTACTGGCGGTCGCCAGTAGGTAGTTATAGTTAGGACCCCTTTTCCATAGGAAATCCGCAACATTCTATTTTGAATAACTTTGGCGCCGGTCGACGAATCCTCGCGAATTTTTCAAAATAGGTGGGGCGCTATGCTCCGCTCCTACCCTGAAAGTCTCGGGGGGATTCGTCAAGCGGGGGCTGAGATAAAAGGGGGGTCCCAAAACGCGTTTTCCCATGCATTTTTCCATAGGACCTTTAGACAGGGCTACAGCCCGAACGGCTGAACAGATTTACTTGAAATTTGGCAGAGAGGTAGTCCTCAGGTCAAGGAAGTGCCTTTTGTAGGTTTGGTGTAAATCTGTTCGGTAGATTCTGAGAAAATAGCCTTTAAATCAATATATATATCTGAGCCAGCTTACGGTGCGCTTACGGTACGCTTACCGTACGCGTACGGTGGCGTGCGCGAGCGCGATTCTGATTGGCTCTTCGATCTTAGTAAACATTCGAATCGGCAGAAACCCGGAAGCGGCGGCCGCCATTTTCTCTCTCGCACTGAGAGTTACATTGTAAAATAAAGTCAAAAATCATATAAAGGGGCTGTAAAGACAACTCCCACACACATAGCCATGTTGAGGGAGTCCCCAAAGACCCCCCAAGGGCAAAAATGCAATTTTTATTTTTTCGCTAATTTCGCCGATTACGCTTACCGTACGCGTACGGTCAAAAAATGGAAATAAAAAAAACACTATCCACACTCACCCCACCCCCTGTGCTTTTGGTGGCCGAAGGCCACCAAATGTACAGGGCTTATAAGAGGTGACAAAAACTAAATATTGTAAACAAAAATAATAAAAGAAAAAATTATCCACACTCTCTCCACCCCGTGTGCAAATGGTGCCCGAAGGGCACCATTTGTGCATGGCTTATAAAAATTACGAAAAATTAAAATATTACCGTGCACGGAACGAACTGCGTTAAGTGGGCGCGCACGCCACGAATGGCGTAAAGTAACTTAGCATTTAAAAAACCGTACAAATTCACTGAAAAAACCATAGGTTTCACACACGTTATAGTTAGGAATTAGCATTTAAAAAACCTTGCAAATTCAATGAAAAAACCATAGGTTTCACACATGTTATAGTTAGCGGAAATTTTACTGATAAAAAACCAGTGAAATTGCCCCGTTATAGTTAGTGCTAGCAACTATAACTCACGCGACCGCAATCTTCTGCTGATGACATATGTGTCTTTATGAAAAAAAAATATTTGTAATATATGTATAGCTAAAAATGTATGGAAGAAGACATGGGCAAATAAGTGTCTAAATACAGTATTAGCATCAGCAGAAGATTGCGGTCGCGTGAGTTATAGTTGCTAGCACTAACTATAACGGGGCAATTTCACTGGTTTTTTATCAGTAAAATTTCCGCTAACTATAACATGTGTGAAACCTATGGTTTTTTCATTGAATATATATATATAAAGGACTGGGAAGAGGAAAGACATTTTTATCAAAATCCTCAGCCAAATATTTTATAGCTTACTGTAACCCAATCCTACGTGCCTACTAATCTTTAAAAAGGAAAGAAAAGTAAAGAGAAGAAAAGATAGTCAGTTCTCTAAAACATTTATTTAGTTAACACATAGCCCCAATTTCAAGTGTATATGTGCAAAAAAAGGTGTAAGAAAGGAGAAAGTATCTCACATGCGCACCACCAGAGGAGCTACTGGTAGGTTCTCACAAGCTTGCCCACGTTTGTTTCATCATTGATAACTTTCTCACAGAAAAATGGATGTGTCCAGTAGAAAAGAAAGTGAAAGAAACTTTTATCCCCGTGAAAGAAATGAGACACAAAAGGTCTCTATTTAAAATGGACTAAACTCACAGACACTATTCTCCTTTATTCCGAACCGTGAGTCTGTGCCAAGTTAAAAACACAGCATGTTTTAGACCACTTTAGTGACGGCCAACATGTTTCATTGCCATATCATTTGTGGCAAATTCGTCAGGGCAAACGAGGTCAACTATCACCTCCCTGGACAAATGACATCAAAAAAGAGACTGACAGACACATAGAGAAAAAAAGAAAGAAAGGAAACTTGCTTAGAAGGAATATATCCAACTCCAGGCTCTCTTCAGTACAGGTTAAAATCATGAAGCTTGGACAAGTGGATCCACACTACCCACTAGTCCTGTTATTCCGTCATTTAATATTTACCTAGTAGGAGCTATGGGCCCACATACCAGCTCCCACTAAGTCAAGGGGATATGTATCAGATACAGTTTTCGTCCCTTTTACAAGCACTTTCGTTGCTACGTATTTTTATCTGTGGAAAAGAATCATACATTACATTAGCTACTACACCTTACATGTAACATGATCAATAACATACTAAATCTCATGTCACATAGTCAACTAACTGAAGTAACCATCCTATCACATACTCCAGCAACGTGAAAATTCATATTCAAAAGCCAAAGTCAGTTCCCACGTGATGTCGAGTACTTAAAACTATGAAGCATCACAAGAAGTTGACAACCTCCACACTCTGAACAAAAGTGCAGATCTTCACTAATTTCGTTAATTAAATGCTACACTACTCCTCCGACTAATACTGCTCATCTGTCCACACATATAGGTTACTAGCCGTTCATCATTAAAAGGGCTTCAATAATGACTGAACCCTAACCTTGCTTAGTCTTCAAATACTCATTCTAAAGTAGAGAGCGTAATTTGACATTTTTCACAGTTTCTCATGTGGTTGTTTCATTCTCCCAGTGGTCGCATTTCTGGATTCTCAAAAACATCACTTAAACTTAATCACTACATCATAACCGAGTGGAGAGATGGGCTCTGCCCGTTACCCCATCAAAAAAACATCAAACATGCCCATACTTGCTCGCAGGCCATGAGCCCCCAACGCTCTCGTCACACATACTCTTACCGCTTCCCAGGAACTTTGAGCAGTAAATCAACCCGGCAGCAACTCCGCCGGCCGGTGTTCAACTGTTAAAAAGTATCGCGTTCTCATCTCGCGGTATCTCCGATCCCATGACCTCCGCTCTGAGCTTAGTTTAGTTTTGGCAGGAACGGGCGCCATCTTAGAATGGCAAAAAAGTATACATGAAAGAGCCTGCGTGATTAGTATGTGTCATGTCTGGTGTTAAAAACACAAGTCCATACTTTAATGACATGAACTATCAAAAAGCATTCAAAACAACATATGGGCAAATAATCAATGTCAAACCAGGATCAATAGTGGCAAAGCTATAAATACTTTATATCATCATGAACCAGAAAGAATAACCATCAATCCAAACTGCTAATATGAATCCAAAGTGATCAGCTACATATGTTGCTTCATAAATATCCTCAGGACACGGTTGATTTTAAACAGCAAATGTTCATCTGCTAATCCTGTTCCACTCAATCTGATCATTAAGGCCAATCTGATCTACCTTTTCTGAAAAAATCCACCATGCTTCTTTCACAGCGAGTTTCTTCTCCAGGCTACTTACATCACCCACTACCTTCTCCATTACCACCCATTTTAATGCTTTATGGCTATGTGGATGATCTCTATAGTGTTGTACCAGTCTTGTGGTCAGTTTACCTGCCTTGATTGTGCTAAGATGCTCTTGCACTCGCACCTTGACCGTACGAGATGTTAAACCTATGTAGTGCAATCCACACAGGCAAGTCAGTCTGTAAATCACATTTGATGTGTTACAGTTACTGAACTGGTTTAAATGCCACGTCCTCCCATTAAGCAGCTGGAGTTCGGTCGTCTTCTCTGTTAGCTCGCAAACCGAGCAACAGCCACACGGGTAATGACCCAGTGGGAGAGTGGTATTCACAGTACGACGCATCGGTCTAGTATGGACCAATCTGTCCTTCAAATTCTGCGTTCATTGAACGCGAATCTGGGTTGTGGCATTTGGAAATCGCTGGTGGATAATAGCGACCAGTGTTTTCTTATTGCTTGTCGAATCTTAGTGGATAAAGGGTCAAACATAAGTACCACTGGCATACAATCCCTAGACTCCTTGCAATTTCTTTCAAGAAGTACATCTCGGGGAGTATTAAGACTACCTGGAGATTTATCCTCTAGATGAGGAGGGAGGTGTGTAGACTGTGGTGAAGTGTGATGGTTTCCTTATACGGTCCAATCAGGCGATTAAAAGCCAGGTATAGTGTGATTAGCTTTGAACCATCTTTACCTACAGATAATAATTGGATTGATGTGACTTACTTGACCCACTGTGTGCTATAGTGTACTACTGTTTAATATGCTCCGATATTGTTGTACCCTTTTTAGGTCTCGCCTACGTAGCGCGCATGCGCTGCATAGGAGGAGACCTCTTGGAATCGATTCGCATTTTAGGCCCAAAAACGTGCATGCATTGCATTGCTTTCAATGGTAACGTGTGCACGTTTGGCGATTCCCTTGCGGGAGCGAGCTTTGAAACCATCTGTTTGTAATTAACTTTCAAACAAATGGTGCCATTGCTCGCTCCCGCAAGGGAAACTCTGTGTGTGCTCTCGGCCGCACTCCCTCCACCCCTCCCCCCTCAGTGTCCACAGGCACGCAGGGGCCATATGTTTCACACTGTAAAGATCGGTGTGGTAGTAAGGCTTAACTTTTCATATTACCAAACTGTGTAAACATCATGCCCGTGTTTCATTTTTTCTGCTCAGCTACTACATAAAGTTCATGTAGCCGGCTCAAGCTGTGGCAATTGCTTCTGTTAAGTGTTCTTTCCTGCATTCCCGAGGCAACTGCTTGGAGGATTGGGGGATGAAGGGTGTTTGACTGTATCTTTACATATGCTAATTTGCTAATCTTTCCCCGGTGTGTCCTTCCTGCTGCTGCAGAGGAAAGGCTTTCTGGTGCAGCCCCAGCCAGGTAAAGAGATTTGACAAAGGACTAAGTTATGGGTCAGGCGCCCTGGTGTTACTGTGGCTGATCGCACCCGGCTGTTACTTTAGAAAAGAGAACACTCTGAATCCTGCAACTTCTAAAAATAGTTTTTGTGCTTAGCAGGCTTCACCTGCACAGTGTAAACTCTGTTACTAATACGGTTTCTTCCACAGAAATGATCCCCTGTTTATTGTGGCATCTTTAAACTCAGCAGAAACTTAGGTCGTGCTTATTATAAACTTCATGCAAAGGTAAATTTGGCATACGGACTCAAAAATAGTTATGAAATGTCTGGTTTCATAATCTACTTTCGTGTAGTTGTAGTCTCAAATAGTCAAGCTTTCTCCAAGCAATACGTGGTGCGTGTGTACATTGTATAAACAGGTGGAATGGCAAGTATTATTTTTTTTATTTTGGCCAGCTGGCCATACATCTCCCAACACTTATACAATTCCTAGTCCCAGCAAAATATGTGTGTACAATTGCTTTAGTTTGCAGTGTTAAGGCAAAGTCGCTTTGGAAGGAAAGGAATAAGTCTTTTGTTTCCGAAACCATTTTATCTTTAGCATGACTAAAAAAAAAAATACATATACTTGACCAATCACTGGCCTCACACGGAGTAGTGTGCTAACAGGCTGAAAAAGCGTTGGCGCTGTGACAGGCTGGCAAACATTACATAGATACTCATAGGGTACTACTTTTATCACCATGTTTTATAAACTTGAACATTGGGTAGCGTCGGTGAAATGTTTCTAATTCTCTCACCGCGGACATACACGGAGGTTTGCTCAGGTTAGTGAGCTTCTCAGGCTACAGTAATACGTTTGGTTCTGTGTTTGCAAGTTTAGTTTTGTGTGTTTTGTGCACTCCCGTGCATTTCTTTCTACCTGTGGACAAGGTTTGTCTTTCTGGGGAAACATTCAAGGTCGGCTGAAGACAGACAGTGACATTTCAAATCAATTAGAGGGGCCATCTGCCTACGCCCGTGGCTACGCAGCAGTGACAGACACCCACTAGGAAACAAGTATTGGCATAGCCAATAGGTCTCGCCTTTGGGACCTTGTAAGTAAAATAAAAAACTGAAGTGTAAGACTTCACTTTTACATTTACTGCATCCTAAATATGAAGTAAATGCAAATGTGAAGTCTTATACTTCATTCTTTTTTTTTTACTTACAAGGTCCCAAAGGCGAGATCTATTGGCTATGTCAGTGCTTGTTTGTTTATGACGGGAGAACGTTATATCCTACATGAATAAAAAAACAACAACAAGTAAAATAAACACTAGTCCCCCTGACCCTATTCTGCACAGTCAGGAGGTTGGCCTTACCATTGGGTATTTGAAGAGCAGAGATGCCCTGCTCCAAACCCGCCTGAGCAGAGTGCTTTCCGAGAATGTAGAGGCTGGCACTGCACATTGTGAGTCGACTCAGGCTAGTGAAAGTATTCATGCTTGTGAAGGCTGCACTATGCCAATGACAGTAGCAATCTCTGATTGTCAAGTATAAATTCCCTTGTGATTAGCTAGCATATCTGCTAGCCAATCAAGTTACTTTGTTGCTGTACCCAGGACACAAGCGTTGTTGATTTGTGGTTTGTGTAGGAGGAACATTATCTTCCTAAAGAGTTTGCTTAGATTACATCAATATTAGAAGTGGGCAAGCCACTGAAAGTACGAGCCGGGTTTAAGCCAGATGCCTGGTTCTGACTCAGCTCAAGGTCCTCCTGGAACCTCAAGCCAAGCTTTTAACAGAGGCAATACGGACTAGCAGCTACAACAGATGACTAAGCAACATGACGAAACAGGTATGAACCCGGCCTCAGCTCAGCACCCTGTGAGTTCCAGCGATTCTCCCAGTGACGAAAAAACAAACATTCAACATAGTCTGTGTCTGTTGTGAAGTGCTCTTATGTCCTTGGGCAAGGTTGCTCTATGTCAAACTGCCAAAAACAAAATGTGGATTCTTCATGTCACCCATGCTATAATCTCATCCTTCAAGAATGAAGGTTGAGGCATTAACCTTTGATGACCAAAATAGATACCTATCTAGAGACTAAATTGCACAGTGTGAAAGTGGAAAATCTGGAATTATTCCCAGCTCCCCAAAATCTTAGGCCAGCGGTTCCCAATCTGTGTGCCGCGGCACCCCTGTGTGCCGTCAAAATTAGCCAGGGGCACCCTGATCAGATGCGCACCAGTTTGAGAACTACGTAAGCATTGCCATTCAAAGCTCTCCCATATATTCCTGCATCTCTGTTTTTGGTCTGCCTTTCCTTGAAACAAGTCAAGCAAGCAGGGGCGTACGTCAATGAATATCAGAATTTGCCTGCATCTTAATTTCCGGAGTGAAAACTCCTAGGGGGATATGTACAAGGAAGTAGTGGAGCACGGCGTTAGCCTCCTTGGCTTAACGCAGCGCTCCGCCACATTCTGAAACTCAAGGCTAGATCATATTTACAAGAATGTGGTGCAGCCTTGCATTTCCCCCTGCGATGGCACTAGGTTTAGCAACTTAGCCCCAACGCAGGCATCCGTGAACCATAGTGCAAGGATGTCTGCGTGCAGGGCAGGATTGTTTATGTGTAGGAAGGGGTCCCTTCCTGCAAATAAACAATTCTAAAATGCCATTATGTCACTTTCATGTGTGCTGCTTCAAGCAGCA
Source organism: Triturus cristatus (assembly GCF_964204655.1). Lineage (NCBI taxonomy): Eukaryota > Metazoa > Chordata > Amphibia > Caudata > Salamandridae > Triturus > Triturus cristatus. The sequence continues at coordinate 415,631,267 of NC_140584.1, forward strand.
CACATGAAAGTGACAAAATTGAATTTTTTTTAAAGGTTTGTTTATGTACAGGAAGGGACACCTTCCTGTACATAAACAAGCCATGGCATTTTGCTTTTTCCATGTGTGCTGCACAAGGCAGCACACATGGAAAAAGCAAAAACGAGGAGAAATAATGCATTTACCTGGTCTTAATTTTGGTGTTGCCTCCTATGTATGTGCCCTGGTACATAGGGGGCAGCGTCAAAATGATGGGTGTTGTGGTGGAACACCCACCGCAACACCCACTGCCCACCCCTTTCACGTTAACCATAGCGTGAAAAGGGGCGTTATGTACAAGGCAGCTTTAAGCCACATTAAGTGGCTTAACGCTGCCTTGTTCATAAGGCGCAGTCCCTATCGCCATCACAATGTCAGTAAAAGTGACGTTGTGGTGGCGATAAGGGCTTGTACATATGCCTCTTAGTTTGGAATAATTAGAAATAATATTTCTTTTCCACCGTACATTATATAGCAAAATGCCTATATCCGCGTTTCAGTTTTGAGAATGTATTTTATGCACCAAGTTGCCAATAGAGGGAGCCACAACATAAAAACGTTGATTCCGCTGTAAGGGGATTCTAAAATGTGTCACGCTGGTGGTTACACAAAGATCGTTACAACAGGTGCATTAATCCATTATCTACACATTGAGAGAACAACAAGCAAAATCCGGATTTGGAGCCTGCACTGTAACCCCGCAGTTACTGCAGTGGTCTACTAGAAGCACAGTTATTACAAATAATAAACACCACTGGCTATTCAAATAAGGCTAGCGACAAATGCAATTGTAATAGAATAATCGTACTTCTTTCATTGTCCAAAGAAGAATTGAAGTTAGAGACCTCCCTGCTGGCACTGGAATTTGTGACCTACAAGTTCCACACAGATCTCGGCTCAAGCTGCTGAGCTAGAACTACCGGCCCATAGATGAAGAAAGCACAATAGCGCAGCGAGCAGAATAAGGATCCCAAAAGGTAATTGCTGCAAGAATAATAAAATGTTAAATATTACCTCAATCTATGTTTCCTAATTGAAGGAAATTCAAATTCACCATCCTTACAAGTTACAGAAGAGCAAACAGTGGGGGTGTAGAAGGGTTTCATCCCCACAGTTTATTTCATGGAAGTGGAAATATAATTATACTGAGGAGGACGCAAACCAACACTGCAAAACACGACTCCCAGCCAGCCCGCCACATAATCCTGCATATCTCCTACAAGCAGGCACCCCTGGGTGCCATCCGACATCTGGAAGGGCTCCCCTTCCCATGGGGTCTCTGTTGGAGGGCCGGTGGCCCAGGTATGCCGCATTGACGGCAGAAGCCTGGATCGTCGCGCAATAAACAGACCACGCTGGTATCTTGAACGTAAAAGGCCATTTATTAGGACAAGGCTGCACAACATAATCAATAACAAAATAACAACAACAACAATACCAGCAACTCCCAACATCACTCTTCATCCATTCACTCTCTTTACCCACTCCGAACTCATTTCTCCTACCACTCCATGACCCGTTCCGTTCTTCATCCATTTCCACAGCTCTCCTAGCATCCTGCCTGGTATCACCTGGCATTCCACTCATGCCTCTGTCTCCCCCCCATCATTCACTCTTCCCCCCCGAGGGATGAGTGCACCCGCTATTGACTCCCCCACCCCTCCCAAGTATCGCCAACCCTGCAGCCCGTCCTAAACTGGCACGTTTCACCAACCCTACCCCCGAACCCTAGTAACTGCAGGGTGGGTGGGTGGTCTTTCTAAACTATCCCTCCCGATGGTGCTGAGAATGCAGGAAGAGGAAGTTCCCTTCCTCCCCTGCATTCTTATACCCACCCCCTAACCCCACCCCTTGACCCTGCCTGGCCCTCCTTGCACGAAAGACCCCGGGGCAAGACTAGTCTGCGACTGTGCTTCCCCCGAGGCCCACCATCAGGCAATAAACAGACCACGCTGGTATCTTGAGCGTAAAAGGCCATTTATTAGGACCAGGCTGCACAACATAATCAATAACGAAATAACAACAACAACAATACCAACAACCCCCAACATCACTCTTCATCCATTCACTCTCTTTATCCACTCCGAACTCACTTCTCCTACCACTCCATGACCCGTTCCGTTCTTCATCCATTTCCACAGCTCTCCTAGTATCCTCCCTGGTATCACCTGGCATTCCACTCATGCCTCCGTCTCCCCCCATCATTCACTCTTTCCCCCCCCGAGGGATGGGTGCGTCTGCTATTGACCCCCCACCCCTCCCAAGTATCGCCAACCAGGGAACCCCCTTCTAGGGCGGTTACCTGCCCCCCCACCCCGGGGTCCATCTATGCATCTTTCATTCCCACCTACTCAGGCATTCCTGTGACACCAAATCGCCTCATTCCACAACTTGCTCACCACGTATCTCATCTCCATCATGTAATAAGCGTTCCCCAGTCTTGCAAGATGCACACCGTCATCCCTAAACAGTAGTGGTTTCTCCAGTCGCAGTCCAGTGTGAGCAATTACTTGGATGTCCTTTTCCCCACAAAAAACTTGCATCGCCCTGTTGAGCTTCCTCCTTGCTTTTTCCACAGCCCCGTGTTTGATTGCCCCACCTCCATACTCTTCGTGGAACAAATTCAGTCCAGGCAATGCATGTCCCAGCCAACCTGTGTTTCAACACCTCCAAGTCTCTCTGCATCAGCTGTAAGAGCGCCAAACCCGACAGCCGAATCAAATCGTTCTCTCTCAAATGAATTATCAACAGATCAGGGCATCCTTTCTGGGGGACCATCTTCACGAGCCAGGGCAATAGTGCCCCCCATCGCATCCCCCCTTTTCCCCACCAGTGCACCTCATGATGTTGTCCTTTGAGTCCCAGGTTACGGGCGTACACCTGTTGCTCTGCATACTTGGAGGCCCAATGCACAAAAGAATGCCCCACAATCCAAGTGACCGTCTTGGCCCCCGGTCCACCCACGCAACCTATGGGAGAAAAAGACATTAGTAACACAGCCTAACTGATCCAAACCAATCCCCCTTCGCTAAGCCCGTACTATGCCAAGCCCCTCATTTACGGACATACCGCTCAGAGCACCTAGATTTCCACCTCCCAATCTGCTGAATCCTGTCCCAGGACCACCCCAGCCGTGCTAATTCCGTCACCGCCCCAATACGGAATGGATGCGTCCCAAAACCCGCTGGGTCCAGCCCCTACCGTTTCAATGCCATGCGCAGCACCGCCAATAACTGGCCCGCCTTTGCCCCAGACGCGTGACAAAATATATCACCACTCACAGTCCTCGAGGTTCGCAGAAAGTCCCGCAATTCAGCCACCGGGCACACACCCTCACAACCAGTCTCACACAGCCAAACCCACTTGCCCCTCCCCAACTGATCTGTTTTAGACTGCCCCAAACAAATCCCCAGATGACCCGCATCCAACCTGATCTCCTCATACCTCCTGCCGCACATCTTCCATGTCCCTAGCAGCTCAGAGACTCTGAAAGCCCCAAAAAACATCCATACCATGCATAAACGAAAAACCCGGACCTCCAAAGCGTCATAACAACACAGCAGCAAAACCTCAACCAATCTAACCAACAAATCAAACGTAATCGCCTCCCTCAACACCCCACCACCCCAACTCTCCCTGCCCCAACCTCTGAGTACCCTACTTATAATCACATCTTTGGTAGGGTCAAAACCAAAAAACAAACAACAATAAAACGACACTCCCGCCAGTTTGCCCGAGATCGTCGCGGAAGACAGCCATTTGTCAATGCAATGCAATACAAACTGCAACACTCTTTGTTCCACCGTTGAGTGATCTCCGCAAGCAGAATCCCCGCTCCATCCCATAAAGGCTCCAAATTCTGCCCATGCCAGTCTGTAGGTCCGTCTTGTGGTATCAGCTGTAGAATGCTCCACCAGGCCTATCACCCTCACTCCCCCAAGGCCCAGATGCCGTCCGGCAGCTTGGTCTTGAACTGATCCGCTCCTGGTGTCAATCGCCGGAACCGCTACCACTACGAACGAGACAAAGCATCCGCTATGTCATTATTCGCCCCAGGGACATGCTTGGCTCTAAAAACCACATTCAACCTCAGACATTTCAGCATAAAACTCCTCACCAATCGCAGCACTCTCAGATCACTTGCCCTCTGTCGGTTGACCAACTCGACCACTGTCATGTTGTCCACATGAAACAGCACAGACCTGCTCTGAAACTCGGATCCCCACACCTCCAGTGCCACCAACAGTGTGAAAAATTCCAGAAACGCAATGCTCCTCCCTTGCCGCACCCATTGAGCTGACCACTCCTCCGCACACCACCTGCCGTCCCAGAAGATCCCAAAACCTGCTGCCCCGGCTGCATCAGAATAAATTTGTACTTACCAAACCATTCTCTCGTCCTCAAAGTCCAGTTACAACCCATTGAAATCAGACAAAAATGTCAACCATGTTCTCAAGTCCGCCCGGACCCCCATGGAAATCCAGACCCTGTGGTGTGGTAAAATTGCCCCCGACATGACCATGCCGAGCCGCCTGCAGAACGTCCGTCCAGCCCTCATCACCCTGCATGCAAAGTTCAGGAAACCCAGCAGCTGTTGCACCGCCCTCATCGCGATCTGCTTTTCTCCGATCGCCCACAAGAGGCACCCCTGCATTTCCGACACTTTCGCATCGGGGAGTCAAGCTATCCACTCAATGGAGTCCAGCTCAATTCCCAGGAACGTCAGGCAGCAGCTAGGCCCAGCCATTTTCTCAGGTGCCAAAGGGACTCCGAACCGTTGTGTCATCTCCTGGAATTGTGACAGGGCCCTGCCACAATCCCCGGAATGTGCCTTCCCCAGAAAGAGGAAATCATCCAGATAATGAGTGACGTCGCGATGCCCGCTGATCTGTGTAAATGCCCACTGCAAGAATGAGCTAAACATCTCAAAAAGCGCGCAAGAAATCGCACACCCCATGGGCAAGACCTTGTCCACGTAGATGGCCCCTGCAAACTGCATCCCTAGCAGAGAGAAATCCGCGGGGTGTATTGGCAGAAGGCGGAAGGCAGATTTCACATCACATTTAGCCAGTTCCGCCCCCGGCCCACACACCCTCACTAGGTGAATTGCGTCATCCACCGATGCGTAGAGCCCCCTGGAGTCTGCTTCAGCAATGAAATCATTCACAGACTGCCCTTCGGGCCATGATAGGTGATGTATCATGCAAAACTCACCCTTCTCCTTCTTCGGCACAACTCCCAATGGGGAGATGATCAAATCATCAAATGGCCAGCTGACCAACGGGCCCGCAGTCCTCCCTTCCTCCACCTCTTTCTGCAACTTGGCCGCCACCACTCCCGGCAATTCTTTGGCTGATTTCAAATTGTCCGCCCATCTCCGCACCCTAGGTCCCTGATAGCCCACTCGAAAACCCTCTGTGAAACCCCACTGAATCTTCAAAGCCGCCTCTCTGTCCGGGTAACACGAGAGCCACGGGGCCATCGCCTCCACCCTAACCGGTGTAGGCGCCCTTCTGTCCAGTCTGTCCCCTTCCTTTCATGTTTCACCACTGCTCAGAAGGCGTGACCAAGGTAAAACATTGGGTAAGGGCGTGCCGCCCTCCACATTTGGAGCATACATGCTTGAACTTACACAGGTACCGAGAGCAGTAGCCCCTGTTGTAGCTCCAACATGCACCGGTGTTGCCACTGCCTGGCTTAGCGGGCTGACCTGTGGGTCCCGCACCAGCGTTACTCCCCCCCCGCCCCGCTGTGGGCGGATGCGGTGGAAAATACTGATACGTGACCGGCAAGCCACTGGCCGTGTGCGTAGATGCCGATGAGTGCGATGAGTCCACTGCATCACTAGTTCCTGATCCACCTCCCCCAGTGCTTGTCCGGGTTCACACTAACCCTGGCGCGGAACTCCTCATCATAGCTCAGCCAAGCAAACCCCCCACATTGCACCTCGGCCTTTCTACTGATGTCCATGTACTTCAGTAGTGCTATGGCCCTATCCAGGTGTGTCTCGCAGTAAATACTAGCATAAATGAGAAACGCCGACGTCCAGTTTTCCATGTTCACCGGAACCCTGGGCCATCTAGGCAGCTCCCATTCTTCCTCCTTAGAACCCTCCTTTGCTTGCACCTCCCTGTGCAGCAACTTAAACACGTCCACATATTCGTGTTTCCAGATTCTATTCTTTATCTTTTCCTACAGATGTGACCCCAGGGGCATAGCCAAACCCATGTAGGGCAATTTTTTCTGGTGTTTATCCTCAGTCTTCTCCCCCTTTTCATCCGTCCCCTCCATCTTGTCTGTCTGCACCCCCGCCGTGGTCATTTTCTTAACCCTTTCCGATTTGTCACCCACTTTAGTAGTAGTTTTCGGTAAGTCTTCTACATCCCTCACAGACCCCTCCCCCACACCCACCGACCGGCAAGCCTTCTTCCCCTCACCTGCCAATGACGAGTGTGCCTCTCTGGGCCATCCTCTGGTGCTGGTGGTCCTGGCGGTCGCAGCCTTCGCCTTGCCCTTCGTTGATTTAGGGTCCTGCAAAACACCAACTCCACTGTTGCTCCATACCCCCCCGTTCTGTCATCGTCATCCCTCACCACCCCATCTTCCAGCTCATCACTCTCCTCATCATAATCCAACTCCACCTCGTGTTCCACATCCACAGGCGCCCACAACACCTCTCTCACCGCTCTCTTCACACCCTTACTCTTTTTGTCAATCAAAACACCCCCTGCTCGCCACACACAACACCGTTGCCCGATCTCACGCCAGAGGGATGGCCGCCGCAGACCCCCCTGCTGCTTCAGGTTGGTGTCCTGAGGCCGTTTTGCACCCCGCCGTGCCACCCCACACTCCACTGACCTCTGCCGGCTTGGATCCCCCCTACCCTCAAGGCCGCTCCAACCTGGGCAGGCCCCAGCACCATCGGGCCTCAAAGCCGTCTTAGCTGTCCCTGCCTTGGGCTGCGGCCCCTTACTGCTGCCCCCCCACCTGCGCCTCTCTGCCCTGTCATTCTCCTCCTGCTCCGCCCACCTTTCCTCCTCCGAGGTTGGCATGGGGGCCCCTCCGCCACCTCCTCCCAGACCGCCCCAACTCTGGCCGCATCGAGCTCCGCCCGGCGCGCCTCTGCCTGCTGGACCAAGAGGCGCTGCTCCCTGATCCTATCTTCCCAGGCCAAAGCCTCCCACTGGGGGAGGAGGGGGGGCAATAGCCCCTGACCCCCCTGTCAGGCATCAGCGACCAAGGCACCGGCGCCGCAACAAGATTGTGGGCCTCCAACTCACCCCCGACCTGGACATCCACCCCATGGGCCTCCACCACTCTCCCCACGGGCACCAGGGTGCCCACTCGTGACCCCCTGGAGAGGTCAATGGGAGCGTCCTCCCATTGCCCCACGTCCTCATCCACTAATGGCATGTGCCCCTCAAAATTCATGGCCTCAAACATGGGTCCCCCCGCCCTCCCACACTCTTCACCCTGCTCCCCTGTCCGTCCTGCTGCCGAGAGGCCTGGCTGAGGCCCCACGGTCACACCCCCACCCTGCTCTCTCACTGCGCTCTCTCCAGGCATTGTCAGCAGCTCCCCCACAGTAACCGGACCCTTATGAGGCCCTCCCACCCCCTGCGCTCGAAACGAGCTGAGGGAAGTCAAGCCGCGGAGGCAGGCTCTTACGCTGACCTCCGCGCCCAGGCTCCTTCTTCCCCAGGCCCCTCCGCTGCCCTGACGCGCCTCTCCCCAGCGGCGGCGGCTCATCGAGACAAGCCACCACCGCTGCCGCAACCCCGCGGATGCCACCCGCGGTGCACGCGCTATGCCCACCCACGCCTCCCCCAGCACACCAGGCCATAGGAGGTCCTCTCGTCCCAACCGGCCCAGCAGACGCAGGGCCTCCCTCACCTCGTCAACAGATACCGCCGCCATGCCAGAGCTCCTCCGCAATTGTTCCCACGCTGTAAAGCCCGACACCACCGGCCAGTGGCTCCACGATCCCCTACTCGGTGAGTCCTGGTACGAACACAATTAGGCCTACTCTTACCCTCTTTCTAAACTATCCCTCCCGATGATACTGAGAATGCAGGAAGAGGAAGTTCCCTTCCTCCCCTGCATTCTTATACTCACCCCCTAACCCCACCCCTTGACACTGCCTGGTCCTCCCCTGCGCAGGAAGACTAGTCTGCTACTGTGCTTCCCTCGGGGCCCACCATTGCCCCAGACTCGCTCCCGGACTGCCGCTCGGATCGGGACCTGATGAGCCCTGCTGCTGTGCGAGAAACCGGCTGCAGTGGGCCTGCAGGTCAGCTGGAGCGGAGGGGCCTACCTTTTGCCTGGGAGTCCTGGGTCGTGACTGCTGGCGGTCCCTGTCTGCAGGCAGGCCGCGGAGGAAGAGCCCTGCTGTGAGTTGTCGGGCTCGGGCTGAAGATGTGGGGGAGCGGTGCGGGGAAAAGAATAAGAAGAGAGATCCTATTGGAGCCCTCTCGTCTCGCCAGTGCGCCTGACTCCTTGCTGCACCAGAGCCTGGCGTGGTCCGCGGGGGCACGCCACCCGTCCTGCTGCAACGGAGCCCAGTGATTCTGGTGAAGAGGCCCTCACTGAGTTGGCGCAACATCTGGAGGCACACAGAGGCATAGTGGAGAGGAAAGGGGTAGGAACCCCGATCGCTACATGCCTTGGAGCGGCGCCAAAGAGTGCCACTGCTGGAGCAGGGCCTGCTAGGGAGAGCAGACTCCCCGTCCGCCCGAAGGATCGTGAGCCGGTGACCCGAGAGAAGAGGCTCCGAGGGAGTCGGGCAGCAATGGGAGACGCATTGAGGCGGAATGGTGGGAGATGAGACAGGTACCACCCTCCTTTCTGTTTGCTGTGGGCCTCGGAACCACCTAGGGGAGCGGCACTGCGGGGGATAAGCCTGCTGAAAGAACATGTGGGTCGATTACCGCTGGAGGCCCCCACACATCTGCTGGGCTATACATATGCGGTGGCATCCTGTGGGACATTGAACAGGAGGGCTGAGGTGACACTGGAGTCCGGCTTCGATGGGGGAGAACGCCTGCGTGGGTCGCGGGAGACCCTAACAATGAATAAACGTGAACCCCCACGAGTGGGCAGCAGAGTGGGGATTGTTGAGCGTCTCGCCGAGGCCTCGGGCCAGTGTTTACCCGCCCTACGTCTGGTCTGGGGGGACCCTGGAGAACTGAGAAGGCCCAATCGAGAGAAGGGGGGTGTGAACTGCCCTAACCCCTCGGATGCTTAGAAGGTGGGTGTAGGTGATTCAAACTAAGCGCCAGATTACTGGGGCCTCTACACTGTGAATGGCCACTAGATGAACTGGGGTCCCCAAAAGCCCAGGAAGATGGGAAAAGACAACACTGTTTGCTCTTCTGCTCATATTTCCATCAGCCAGTACACTCTACAGCGCCTTCCCACGCAGCGCATCAGCAGACAGACGGGCCCCGACGGGGACAGTGACGGCGCTGGCGAGCCCTCCCGAGCAGAGATACTGGCAGCCATTCAGGGGTCCCGATCCGCCTTGGAGAAGCAGATAGAGACAGTCTCAATAGATGTGAACTTGCTCAGAGCAGATTTACGCAAAGTGGTGGACAAAGTCTATACGGTGGAGGGCGACATCTTACAAGTCCAAGGTGAGGTCGCCGTGCTAAAACAGCAAGTGACACAGTTGACCAACTCCACAAGTGCGTTGCAGCGCCGTGTTGGAGAGGCGGAGGGTCGAGTGTGCCACAGTAATATCAGAATTTTGAGGATACCGGAACGAGCCGAGAAGGGCAAGGCTGAACTTATTCTAGAACGCTGGATACGTACCAAGCTATGCCGCAGGGGGCTGTAGGAAGTGTTTGTGGTGGAGAGGGCTCATCAGGCCTTGGTTCCCCCCTGCCGCCGGGGGCTCACCCCAGGGCAATAATCGCCAAAATCCTGAACTATCGTTAAATAGAAACTGCATCCTCTGAGCGGCACGGGAGGCCACGGACCTATGCTATGATAACTCTAAAGTGTCCGTATATCCCGATTATACCAGACAGGTCCAGGAGCAAAGAAACACGTTCCTGAGAGTGAAGCAGAAGCTTCGGGAGTTGCACCTACAGTACATGCTGCTCTACCCAGCCAAGCTGAAGGTGATATCTCATGGGGAGACCCATTTCTTCGAGATCCCTGATGAGGTATGGCAGTGGCTGGAGATCCGAGTGGATGCTCTCCTTCCACCCGGAGCAGAAAGGACATCAGAAAGAGCGGGGAACCAGGCCTCTGAGCTACCGTGGTGGCCGGCGCAGGAACCGCTCTACGCACAGCGACCTGGCGAGACAGCAGAGAATCACGGTGTGAGATGATGGAACTATGCAGGTGGAGACCCCGGACCTGTGTGGCTCTTCCCCACAGATGTCGGAGGGGTGCTCCGCCGTGGGACCTGTCCCAGCCACATTACTACAGGCGGGCGAAGTGATCCCGGAGACCATCAATGACTCAGCCTTCTCTCCACAAGGCCTTGGGTGAACAGTTAGCCTCAATGAAAGTATGATTCTCTGCCGGTAGGCGGGCACGAACACACACCCTAAGGGATACCCAGTCGTGCGGGCGGTGCATGGTGAGGGGGTCCTGGGGGAGTGAGGTGGTCCTGGGGGGGTGGGGTCGCCTGGGGCTGGGGGATAGGGGCCCACGGATGAGCGGAAAGCATGCCAGAATAATATACGCCTCAGAGGGCTACTGCCCGAGGCATTTAGGCCACTTTCAGGGGGGCGCCTGCGGGTTTGGTCCCCTTACTCTATTGGTTGGGCTAGGCCAGGAGGCCAAAATGTTTGGGGGAAGCTTCACAGCCCCATTTCGGCAGATGGGGAGGCTGTGCACATCCTGGTACAAGTAAGGGGAGGGCTTAACCACATGCACTGTTGCTGGTCATTTGCCCGTGGGGGGGGGAGTTTTCGGGGGTTGTAAACACTTCACATTCATATTTCTGTTAGGCAGCATACAATGAGTAGGACGATTGGGCGTGAGGAGGGGCTGGGGTTAATCAGGACTGTACACCACCATGACAATGGGGACTCATTTCATGAGTTGGAATGTAAGAGGATAAAGCACATCCACAAGTGCTACAGTCTCCTCTCATTCCTACGGAGGCACCACAAATCGGTGGCATTCCTACAGGAAACTCACTTGGATGAGGCAGGAGCCCAAAGGCTTGGGAAAAAATGGAGGGGGCAGGTATTTCATTCATCATATTGCACTTATGCCAGAGGAGTACTCGTGTGGGTCGCCCTGGAGACACTGTTCGCTCTGCAATATATGGAGGCAGACATCAATGGCAGATACATCCTTTTAAGGGCGAAGATAGACGGCAGGGAACTGGTAATACTGAACACTTATGCCCCAAATGTAGACGACCCAGATTTCTATCACTCCCTCCAGGAAGTCTTTATTTCGGACCTGGAGGTGCTGATTATATGGGTGGCTAATTTCAATTGCGTGTTGGACCCTGAGCTAGATAAGTGCCCAGCTCGAAGAGGTAAAAAACCCTGAATGACCGAGAAACTTCGAGAGGTAATGGGGAACTTAGGGGTGCAGGATATTTGGCGGCAGAGACACCCCACCCAGAATATTTACACCTGCTATTCCCCCACTCACAACACCCACAGCAGGCTAGATAGGGTGCTGGTGCCGAACTCAGATCCCCACCTGTTCATTGAGGTGACCCATCAGGCCCATTTCCTCTCCGATCGCTCCCCGATCACTTGCACGATCTGTTGGGGAATTCCCACCCAACATCCGAGGGTCTGGCGGATGCAGTTGAATGTACTGGATGACTCGGTGGGGAAACAGCACATAGAGGGAGCTTTGGCAGACTATATAACTCTAAACTGGGAAGGTGCAGACATTTCTAGGGCCACAAAATGGGAAGCCTTGAAAGCAGTGATAAGAGGGACATGCCTGAGTCTGACGTGTGGGGTCCGCAAGCAGGTGCAGCGGGAACTGGGGAAAGAGGAGGCAGCCTTGGTCGAGGTACAAACCTAGGACCAGTCGGACCCATCAGAGGAGGCCAGGGAATAGAACATATGGACACGCATAAGTGATATATGGGACAGGCTAGATAAGTACACCCTTAGCGAATTCCGACAGAGTCTACACAGGAAGGGGGACAAATCAGGGCACTTACTAGCCTGGATCCTTCGCAGGGAACAAACCCCCGCCCTAATAGTGGTGCTGTGTACGCCCACTGGTGCAGTGGCGCACACCAGGGCCGCAATACTACAGGTGCTCCAGTGTCACCTCCAGACCGTTTATATGGCGGACCCAACTGTGGGGGAAGACGCTTATCTTCCATAGTTACAGACCCTGAACCTGACGAAACTCACCGAGCAGGATAGGGAGGAACTAGAGGCTCCACTTACCATTTAGGAAGTACAGTCTGCACTACAACTGCTCCCAGGTGCGAAGTCCCCAGGTAGCAACGGATTCCCACCTGAGTTCTATCGGGCTTACGCTGGCACGTTGACCCGGGCCCTCTTGCAGGTATTTGAGGAGGCCTTTGTTAAGGGAATCCTCCCTCCCACTGTGAGACAGGGCGAAATATGTATGATCCAGAAGCCGGGCGGGGACAGCTGTGAATCCCCTTCCTATTACCCAATCACCAAGATCAATGCTGAGACGAAAATACTATACAAACTCTTAGCCTCTCACTTGGGACCCCATATGCTACACCTCGTACACAAGGACCAATGTGGCTTCATACCAGGCCGCAACACCGCAATGAACTTGCGCCGCCTAACCCACATTATGCAGGAAGTGAGACACCGGGAGGAGGAAAGGGTACTCGTGTCTATATGCCTAGCTGAGGCATTTGACGCGGTCGATTGGGGTTACCTCTTAGAGGTCCTCGGGGCCGTGAGGCTCGGACCCAGATTCCGCCGGTGGGTTAAAATACTATACACTGAACCTCAAGCTCGGGTGAGAATGGGGAGGGCTCGATCTGAGGAGTGGGTGCTAGGGTGAGGCACCCGACAGAGATGCCCAATCTCGCCCCCCTTTTTGACCTGGCCATTGAGCCTTTGGCAGTGCGTATGAGAGCTGAGTTGGATGAGTGGGGTATCCAGGTACGAGACACAACCCACATAATTTCTCTATACATGGACAACATGCTCTTCTACCTAGCATATCCCCAAGTGGCCGTACCCAGTCTTTTGCACCATTTGGACAGATTTGGGGAGATCTCTGGCCTGCGACTCAACCGTAATAAATCTCTGATCTTCCCTATGGCGGGAATGACTGCCACACCTTTGGGGGGTCTCCCAGACTTGGAACTCCGATGGGAACAAGCACACGTCCGATACCTTGGAGTCCAGATTGCGCTAGACAATGCCCAGCTAATAGCCCTAAACTTGGATAGTACCCTTGAGGCCCTGCAGCGATAGGGGAACTTCTGGAACACCATACCGATGTCCTTAATAGGCAGACTTGCTGTCTCTAAGATGGCAATGCTCCCTAGGTGCCTTTACGCACTTCAAAACTCACTCTGCCCAATTCCAATAGCAATATTCAAGCAACTGAACACAATACTCATCTCACTACTATGGACGGGGAGGCGCAGTAGAGTGGCCCTTAATACCCTGACACGTAGATACAAAGGGGGGCTGGAGGCCCCACGCTCCGACCTGCACTACTTTGCCACCCAGCTGCAGCATGCGTCTCACTGGATGGCAGAAGGGGACAATTGGGAATACGACTACTGGCTCGACAGGCTGAACCAGAAACCCTTCCAAAAGAGCTGATGAAGGGTAGGGGAGCAGGGGGGCCTCCCATATCTAGAGACCCAATTGTGAGCATATGGTAGCAGTTTGTGGAAAAGGTGCTGCAACATGTGCCATTCAGCAGAGAACTTCCTATTTGAATTCTGGCCCCTATCGGAGACATGGGAATCGACATGTCCTTCTAGGCTTGGAGGGACGGGGGATGCGAGGTCCTCGCAGATCTTTGTTATGTTTTGTTAATTGATTTTTGTATAGCGCGTAATCACCGTCAGGTCTCTTAGTGCTTTAGAGAGAGGGCCAAAGGTCGTTAGAATGGTCACATAACATCTCAGGGAAAGGGGGTAAAACTGTGTCCAAGGCTTCCCTAAACAGGACCGTTTTGAGCTGTTTCCTGCAGGGGAGGAGTGTGGGTTCTTTGCAAAGGTGATCAGGCAATTGATTCCATAGTTGTGGGAGTAGGACAGAGAACGCTCTACCCCTTTGGATGCAGTATTGCACCATGAAAGGACCAGGCGGCAGGCCTCAGATGACCGCAGTATGCGACCCGGGACGTAGTTCTCAAGGCGTTCTTTAATGTAGACTGGGGCTTGGCCGTAGATAGCTTTATGGGCAATGCAGAGACCCTTAAATTTTGCTCTTTGCTTAATGGGGAGCCAGTGCAACTTGCACAGCAGAGGGGTGGCGTGAGTCCTTCTAGGCAGCCTAAAAATCAGTCTGGCTGCGTCGTTCAGTACCACCTGCAATTTATGGATACGTTTCTGGGGCAGGCCGATGTATAAGGCTTTGCCGTAGTCTAATCTAGAGACAATTGTTGCTGACACAATCACCTATAGTGAGGCAGTTGAAAGGAGGTGAACAAGTTTCCGCAACTGTCTCAGGAGACCTATACACTTTCCGACCACAGTGGTAGTTTGATTGGCCATGGAAAGCTCGGAGTCAATCTTTATACCCAGGCTTTTCACGACGGGTACTGGTGTGGGGGTGGTACCCAGCTCTTGGGGCCAGAAGCGGTCACTCCAGGGATTGTTATTCGTGGGGATGAAAAGGACTTCAGTTTTGTCAGGGTTGATTTTTAGGGAATTGGCCGTCTTCCAGTTTACTGTGAATCTGAGGATATTTTGCGCCAGATCTTGGGCAAGGGTGGAATTATTAACCCGAAGGACGAGTTGAGTATCATCCGCATAGTTGAAGACTCGGCAGTCCTTACGGGCTAGAGCCGCCACCAGAGGCTGTAGGTATATGTTAAAGAGGAGCGGGGACAGTGCGGAGCCCTGGGGGACGCTACAGGTGAGGGTGCCCCTGTCCGATACCTGCTCACCCAACTGGATCCTCTGGGACTGACCTGACAAGAAGGATTCTAGCCACTGGTGTGCCTGCCCGCAGATGCCTAAGTCAGTGATTCGGACCAGCAGTTGTTTATGGCTGACCATATCGAACGCCGCTGATAGATCTAATAAAATCAGGGCGCTCGTTTTTTTTATTGTCAGCCATAATTCTGAGCTCATCAAGTACAGACAGCATCACTAGCTCAGTACTGTGATGGGCTCTAAAGCCCGCCTGTCGGACTTGAAGTAGCTGGTGTTCCTCCAAGAATGACGAAAGTGTCTTGAGGACATGTTGTTCGACAACTTTCACCAGGAAGGGGAGCTGGGAGATGGGCCTATAATTTTTGAGATTGGCGGCATCTGCTCCAGATTTCTTTAACAAGGGGGTGACTCTGGCCTCCTTCAGGTTAGAGGGTAAGTAGCCAGTCTCCAAGGAGCTGTTCAGTAGAGCTAGGATCTGCCTATCCAGCCCGGTAAGGGCCATTCGGAAGATCCTCGGGGGGGCAGGGGTCTGCAGGGGAGCCCGAATTGATGCGATTCGTCAGTAGTGTCAGGGACGTAGGATCTAGATTAGGGAAGATGGTGAGTTGCTTGCAAGAGAGGGGAAGGACCTGATTCTGGACTAGAGAGCCTTGATTGATAGGGGTGTTATCGATCTTGAAAAGGATATCCCTGACTTTCTGGAGAAAGAAGGTTTGATACACGTTGCAGTCTACGGGGAGGCTGCAGATTTCAACTCAGACTTTTGGCTGAGTTCTTTTGGTATTCTGAAAGTCTCTTTCTGTTTGTTTGGCGCGTCTATGATTCGTGCCTCGTAATATTCAGCCTTCCTGGTCATGATGGATTTTTTGTATGAGGTAAGTAGGGTTTTATAGGTTATCAGCTCCGTTGGGTCGTATGATTTTCGCCATCGCCTCTCGGCTTGGCGGAGACTTTGCTTCCCTTTCCTCAACGTCTCGTTAAACCAGGGGGGGCCCTTGCCCTTGTCTGTAACTCTCTCCCTCCGCTCCGGTGCAACTTGATCTATGGCACTGCATAGGGTGTTAGTGAGGGCTTCACTCTCCTGGTCAAGATTCCCTTCCATAAATATTGGCGGAGGGAGCCTGCGGAGTGTATCCACTAGGTTGTCTGCATCAATTTTGTTCCAGCTTCGCAATCTTCTCCACCCTGGGGGAGGTTGCGACAGTTGGCTCTCCAACGGGACCCAGCAGCTAATTAGCGAGTGGTCTGACTAGGCACAGGGGCTGATATCCAATAGAGTGGCCCGTGGTTGCGAGGTCCAAATAAGGTCCAGGATATGCCCTTTAGTGTGGGTGGGGCCATCCACCAATTGATGGAGCCCCATTGAACTCATCGCTGTCTCATATAGGCTGATGAGTGGCTCTCGGTACAATATCCCAGTGATAGTTGAAGTCGCCAACCACTAGGAGTCGTTGGTACCATGAGCAGAGGTCAGTAATAATCTCTGAAAAGAGGTCATTAAATCTATGGGTTGACCGCGAGGGACGATAAGCAACCAGGAGTAGGAGGCAGGAGGATTTCAGTGAGATTTTGACTCCTAGTATAGCTGCGTTTTCAATGCTCTCTGCCTCTATCTTGGCAACCAATTATTCGAGTTTTAAAGATGATGGCCACACCCCCTCCTCTCATCTTTTCTTGTCTGTTATGCCAGAGGGCGTCAAAATCCCCTGGGAGGGCTGCAATGATGTCTGGGACTGAGGTATCGCCCAGCCAGGTTTCTGTGAGGGCCAAGATATCTATGTCTCCGTCCCGGAGGAGTGAAAAAATGTCAAGGCGGTGCTTCTGTAAAGAACGCGTGCTTAGAACTGCCACCTTCAGACCTGCTGGGTTACCTGGTGCGGTGTTTTTGCGGAGAGCTGGTTGCGGGGTAATAAGTCTGCCCCGCTCCACTGTTTCTCAGGATGTTTTCGGCGCTCAGTTTCTCTACTACATTTCTCTAGGGTGTGGCTCCCTTTGGCTAGGGTCTGTAATTGTGCCGCTGAGTAAATCCGCGGTTGACCAGGAGTTCTGGCCCCTGGCCCCAGTCGTACATGGACGGGCGCAGGCGGGCTTGCCTTAGGGGTGCTTTCGGCGCGCCAGCGGCGCGTCCGCTCCAGCGTGGCTATTGAGCTTTTTCCCTTCTGCCCACCAACCAATCAGCTCTGCTTCGCAGCTGCTGTTCTCCCCCTGAGCACTAGACCGCGTTAGCAGAGCGGAAGTGCGGAGACCTGGGAGGGCAGTACCGGCGACGAACAGGTGAGATTAAGTATAAAAAAACGAGTGCAAATTCATCTTTAAAAACGAGTGCAATTCAAATTTTTAAAAGCATTCAATTCCACACAAGTTTGATTAGCAGCAGGGTAACATTTAAAAACCAGTAAAAATGCTTAAAACATTTTTTCCCAAGACTAACTGTTAGCATGTCATGAGGACCGCCTTGTGAGCTATGGCGTGTCTCTCTCTCTTTACCCGAACGAGACCTTTATAACCTATGAACAAGCGCGTGATAGTCTCGCTCTTGGACAGGGTCATAATTTACAGTACAGGGGAATTCAGGAGCTAGTTAGTCACCTGGCCCTAATACCCAGATATTGCCCAACCGACACACACTTTAAAGCTATTGTTCACATGCGGACCTGGGCGCAGGATGATATCACTCCTGTATAAAGCCACGAGGCAGGATTCGACTGCCCAGTCACCGTGGTCAAGGGCTGCTTGGGAGCGGGACCTTAGCACACAACTAGACGATAGGACTTGGGTGGCCATTAGCGAACTCACACACACAGTCTCCTGCAATGCAAAGTTTAAACTGATGATGATCCATTTTTTTTTTAAGTTTAAAAGAATTTTATTAGGTAATGAAAAAGGAAAATGCAATACAGAGTATCAATTAGGAAGGGGGGGAGGGAGAGAAGGGATAGAAAAAGGGGAGGAAAGGGGATTGCAAAATACAATATGTAAGAGAAAGTACACAACAAAACAATGATCATGGGATCATGGGCATTGAAAAGAAACAAAGAAATTACATCAATCATAATTAAGCGGTTAACTGCAAAGAGCATGAAAATAAAACAACAGGTTGGAAAATTCTGAACGTGAAAAGGGTATCATGGGGGCTTAGGAACTTCTTGTTGAGCAGGTGATGGACGGGGGGGGGCGAGCAACACAGTTATCTAAATATAGCGTAATGGGGAGCCACAAGTCTGCACGTTTAGCTGCTAATTGAACAGGAAAGACAAAAGCATTATCAAGTCTATGGTTATGACAGACATTATACCACCACGCTTTGAAAGAAATATTTGACGCATTTTTCCAATTAACAGTAATCTGTTGAAAGGCAACAGCCAATAACAAATCAACAATGCGGGCATACATATCTACGTTATTCCAGCTAGGGGATAAACTGCCTAGGAAAAGGTGAGTGAGAGAAAAAGGAATACAAGTATGAAAAATAACATTGACTTGAGCCCACACCTGTAGCCAAAAATCGTGTACATATCTACAAAGAAATATCATGTGAAGTAGGGTAGCATTGGGAGCATCACACGACCAGCATTTGTCTGGGGTAGTAGGAAATCGCTTGTGAAGTGTAGAAGGAGTATGAAGTAATCGGTTATAAATAAAAAATAGGGATTGTGTCAAGGAAGCTGCTCTGGAAGTTTTACGTAGCTTTGTCCAGATTTTGTCCCATAGAGATATCGGCCAATCTATACCAAGGTCAGTTTCCCATTGAAATTCAACCTTGGATTTAGGTCTAAGTGACTCATGTGTGTGAAGGTATTTATAGACAAGAGATGCTTTGGGGGTAGTGCGCAGGAGGGAGTGAAGTTGAAAAATAGGGATGCGTGAAATAGGGGAAGGAGGAAAAACCGAGAGTCGCTCATGGGTCTCCAGGACAGCAGCTTTAAGTAGAAGATATTTGGAAAGAAAGGATTGGGGTAGGCCAAAGGAAGAACAGAGATCAGGAAAAGAAATAAAGGTAGAACCAGAGAAGAGCTGCGAAATCCAAATCAAACCTCGGGATCTCCAAGATTTCCAATAAAATGGCTTACGACCAATTAGGAGATATTTATTATGCCAGATGGTGGAAGAAAGGAAATCAGCAACGGTCGTAGGGGGATCAGGAGCAGCCGATAATAAAAGCTTAAGGGTATACTTGTGAATGGAAGTAGGAATCAAAGAGGGTTTACGGGAGAAGGCAAGATACTCTGCAAAAGAAAACGGAGAGAGGAGGGTACGTTCAACCTTAGTCCATAGAGGGCAAGGGGAAGAGGGATCTTGCAACCAGAGGGAAGCTTGACGCAATAAAAAGGCCTTCTGATATGCAGGGAAGTCAGGAAAGTTGACACCACCCTCAGAGGCAGGACGGATGAGTCTAGCAAGAGACATTCTGGGTTTTTTGAGGTTCCATAAAAATGAGGATAACGTTGAGTTAATCTTTGTAAAGAATTTCGTTGGGATGGGCACTGGGATATTGGAGAGCGTATAGAGAATAATAGGAGAGATCATCATTTTAATAGTATCAAGACGACCCCACCAGGAAAGGTATAAAGGATGCCACCTAGCAGTGAGGTCTGCAATCTTTTGTGCGCACTTGGACATACATAAAGAAACAGTGTCTGAAATTGAGGGGGTAATGTATAGACCCAGATATTTAATGTGAGAAGGACACCAAGTAAACCGAGAGGCACTAAATTCTTGCTTGAAAGTAAATTTGGTCAGGGGAAGGATCTCACATTTGTCATGGTTAAGCTTATACCCAGAGATAGAGGAAACATTTCTGACTTCATTCAGAAAGGCAGGGATGGATTCTGCAGGGTTGGAAAGAAGGAGTAAAATATCATCTGCATAAGCAGCGAGTTTAATATGAGAGTCTGCAATCTGGAAACCATGGATGGCAGGATTTTGACGCAGCCTGGACAGAAAAGGCTCCAAAGCAAGGTTAAAGAGAAAGGGGGATAAAGGGCAACCCTGGCGAACACCTCTGCCTAGGTCAAAATAGGAGGAAATTTGACCATTCGCAAATACTGCCGCTCTGGGACGGGAATATAGCAGGGAGACTAAAGAGATAAATCTAGGGCCAAAACCAAACCAGGTAAGAGTGTGAAAGAGATAACGCCACTCAACCCGGTCAAAAGCCTTTTCGGCGTCGAGGGCAATCGCTGCAAGTGAGTGCTGGCAACGGGAGGATTTTGACAAGATGTTGAATAAAAGTCTAGTGTTGTCCGTAATATGTCGGCCCTTAACAAACCCAGATTGCTCCTCGCCAAGAAGATCGGGGAGGAGGTGGTCCAATCGAATTGCCAACGCTTTAGAGAAGAGTTTGTAGTCAATATTGACTAAGGATATGGGTCTGTAGTTTTTACAATATTATGCGTCTTTCCCAGGCTTAGGTATGAGGCAAATATGGGCGTCCGAAAATGTCCCTGAGGAGGCACCGCAGGTAATAAAAGTATGGAGAAGAGAGTGGAGTCGTGGAATCAACAATTTAGAAAAGTGAAGGTAGAATTCGACGGTAAAACCGTCAGGGCCAGGGGCTTTGTTGGGTTTGAGATGTTGCAATGCATTTAGTAATTCCTTTTGTGTGACGTCTGATTCTAGAGAGGAGAGATCTAGAGGGAAGTTGGCTGGTGCATGAATAGTAGAGAAAAAACGAGCGAGGGAACTGGGAGAAGATTGAGTTTCGGAGGTATACAAAGTTTCATAAAAACATGAAAATTCAGCGAGAATATCAACATCCATGTGTTTCAAATTATCATCAGAGTCAAAAACAGATTCAATATTTAACTTATTATGCTTAATCTTCAAATAATTAGCTAAAAGCTTTCCTGCTTTGTTCCTACCCCCATAAAATTTAGCAGTAGACCTCAACAGGTACAAGGAGGCATCCTCCGTAGACTTCTCATTAAACTTCATTTTTGCTGCAACAAGGGCTGTCAGCAGAATGGGAGGTGAAATACGCATGTTCCAATTTCTTAATGTCAGAAAGGAGATTTTTAGTGAACCTACGGGCATTCTTGCGTTTGTCCGCAACGTAACTAATAATAAAGTCACGTGCTGCTGCTTTAAAAGCATCCCAAATAGTATGATCAGGGAGAGTAGCGTCATCATTAAGGAGGAAAAATTCATCAAAAAAGGAAGTGAAGGTGGTTGTAAAATGGGGATCTGCAAGAAGGGAATTGTTAAAACGCCATCTCCTAGGGCCAACATGTTTAGGGAATACATCAACGCTTGTAAGGACAGGAGCATGATCAGAAAGCAATATCGGGCCTATCTCAGAGTGTAAGAGTGATTGAGCGAGATTGTGGGAGACAAAAATGTAGTCAAGTCGTGACTGGGAATGGTGACAGGGAGAGTAAAAAGTGTACTCTCGCAACTTTGGATTGCAAAGGCGCCAGGAATCTACTAGCTTATGCTGGGAAATAGCATGGCTAAACAGTTTGTGGGGTTTTTTGGGAATATGAGGGGCCATAGACATCCTATCGATAAAAGGATCGAGAGGTTGATTACAATCCCCCGCTAGAATAAAATTGTGGTCCATAAATTTAGTTAAGAGTGGAGAGAAATCAGCCCAAAAAGAAGGTTCACCGGTGGTAGGACCATAGACATTGAGGAGAGAGACTGGAACACCTCTGAGTAAAACTTGGCATAAACCCATCGACCAGAAGCATCCGATTCATGGGTAAGGACCTGAAAAGGAAGAGACTTGCGACAGAGGACTGCCACACCATTGCGTTTACCATCACCTTGCGAGTAAAACAGTTCACCCACCCAACCACGTTTAAGCTTAACAGATTCTGCTTCAGTTAAATGCGTTTCTTGGAGGAATGCAATATCAACATTCAATTTGGCAAGGTGCGACAGAATCCGTTGACGCTTAATTGGAGAATTAATACCCTTCACATTCCATGATAATATATTCAGCGACATAACAGTAATTTATCTACAAAAAATGTGAAGAACAGAGCTAGTAAAAGAAAAACCCATGAAAAGTAGAGAAGACAGAAAGAAAAATGAAAAACTAGTGGAAACACGTTGAAGTAAAAGAAAGAAAGCAAGTGATCAGAAATGTGAGCCATAGCAAGAGAGGAAGAGTAGAATGGACCATTGTCAATAATGACCCAAAAAGCCAGAAATAAGGAAGAAGTGGAGAGAAAAATGGAGCTAGAAAGACAAGGAATGCAAATCTCACAAAAGACAAGAGCAAAAGCATTAGCGCAGATAGGAGAATATAGGAGAACAATATAGGCGCTGGAGTAAGAGGTCAGAAAGGGGAAAAAAGTTGAGAAATGAGTGTACCAAGAAGAACAAGGAATGCAATCCTTACATGAGCAAAAGACTTCGATCAGAGATAATAACTTACAATAAAAATATGTGAACAAGAACATAAACAAGAAAAAAGGGAAAAGGGAAGAAGAAAGGGAAAAACCAACAGATGCACCAGAAAGGCAAATAAGGAAATAGGGAAGAAACATACCTACGAAGGAGAGATACGAGAAAGGGTGGAGGGAGGAAGGAACCACAGGGGTGGGGCAGCACATCCGGGAGCAGCGAGGCAGGGGTCGAGAGACATCATCAAACACAAGTACAAATTCCTGTAAGACGAAAAAAGGAGAACAAAGGATCAGAACATACCAGGAAGTCATGTTGAAACTATGACGAACAAGGAAAACAAAGAACAATCGTCATGCCTAGACAATAAAGAGTTAACAAAGTGGGCAACTGGAGAATCAGAAAAAATTCAGGTGAATTACAACCAAGAAAAAGTTCTGAAGAAGCACAGCAGAAAATGCAATAGCCATATGAGAATCACAAAAGCAGCAATCAGCCATAGGCAGAGGAAGATGATCCGGAGGCATCCATGGCAGATGATTTGTGCGCATTGATGAAACTTTGTAAACGTACTGGATCTTAATAAGTTATAGTCTTATTATTGTGAGTAACTTTGAATAAACATGGGTGGTAAAGGCCATATCGCGCCCCCATCGCCCGTAGATCTGCTCTTAAATTCAAAAAAGCCTTTCGCCGAGAGGCAGTAGCCTTAGCATAGTCCTGTGCGAAGAATAGGGACGAGCCAGACCAGGTTAAATTCGGAGATGATTTGGCCGCCGCTAAAACCATCAAAAGGTCAGTATACTCTAAAAAGTAGATGATGACCCCTCTGGGCCTCTGAGATGAAGAAGTAGAGGAAGGTGGTCGACCCAGCCTGTGAGCTCGTTGAATGTTGAGAGCTTTGTCCTGTGCCAGATGCAAGAGCTTGGGGAGGAACGACTTGAAGAAGGTGATTGGGTCAGATCCCTCAAGTCCCTCAACCAGGCCATAAATACGAAGGTTATTGCGCCTGTTTCTGTTTTCCAACAGCTCCACTTGTTGTTGAAGATCTGAAACTTGAGCTTTCAAGTTGGAGACCACAGAGGATGTCTCTTGGAACGACTGAACAGATTTTTCAATCGAAGTTACCCTCGTTTCCATTTGCGACCAATTATCCGTGAGGACCTGGAGCTTAACATTAGTCTCTTCCATAAAAGGACGCAAGGACCTTATCTCTTCCAACAACAATTCCAGGGATACTTGCCCCGAATGCTTTGGAGGTGAAAGAGAGTTTGACTTGAGTCTTTTCGTGTTAGACTTAGAAGTATCCTGCGGGTTCCTGGGAAGATCCATTGGCGTATCTGAGCCAGATGAGTTAAGAGAATCTTCTAGTTGCGAAAAAGCAGAGAAAACCTTGGAGTTCTTCACAATCTGAGGCTTGGTAGAGCGAGGCAAACGCGACATTGACTTAAGTCTGCCCATGTAGCAAATCCGTGGAATGGCTAACACAGTGGAGGTCACAGGAAGCAGGAACGAAGACAGCACAAGAAAGAGCACAGCAGGAATGCGATGGTATCAGAATACTGCAGGAAAGGAATGCAGCCAACTTCACATCACTTCAAGTGAAAGCAGTCGTCAAAGCGCATACGAAAAAGTGGAAGAGGCCATATCACAAGAGTCTGCAGTGAGTAATGGCGCTGACAGCAGAGGGCCACCTGGCGTTTTATAATGAAACAATTTGCCGCTTACAAAGAAAATCAGAGAAAAATCCACATAGGGCGACAATAAAGTCGTGGCTTAAGAGACGGCACAGAAGCAGGAAGATGAAACAAGAGCACTTCATGAGGAGACGTTATCTTTGCGCCTTAAAAGGAAGTAGCAATCTAATAATGCAGACGCTCCGTGTGGGAATGAGGAAACATCCAAGCAGGCAAATTATAGGCCATTGGGAACGTGTGATTCCAGGCATGCAGAGCGTTGGGCTGACATTTAGAATAACCACATCGTAATGCGCGTCGGTCGACGGGCCCAAGATGGCGGCCGCATCCGAGAGAATCCTGACAGGACTTACGAGTGTCAGTAGCAGCGTCGCGGGGACTCTGAAACACTTTCGTCGAAGACGGATGGGGTCAGGGCATTTTCCGACACTCCGTCAGTTGGTCATCTTCAGGAAACAGAAGCAGGAACCGGCGCGTCTCCCAACACCGCCCCGGAGCCTCACTCGAGTGCCGCCATCACCCGTAGGCGCCAAGCCACCATGATGATCCATTTTTAATTTTCTACATCGCACCTACCTCACACATGCGAAGTTGCGACGCATCTCACACAATAATGATGGCAGGTGCACCCGGTGCGCAACTGAGGAAGAGGATTTTCTACACCTGGCATGGGCGCGGCCTGATCTGAGACAGTTTTGGACTCTGGTGGCTGAGAAGGTGTGCACAACCACAGGTCTTCCTATGAGGGATAAGCCACTTCAATGCCTACTGGCCCACATACACAAACCCCAAAAATGTAAAATACCATATAAACTGCTTCAGCTGATGCTGGCCCTGAGTGGCCATAACTTGAATGGGGCAGAGAAGCCCAGATATAGCAACATGGCTTACAGATGTCAGGGAATGGGCACTAGCTGAGGAAACACACATGGAATTAAAAGATGAGGGGGTTACAGGCAGACCTCACGCAATGGAAACAATTGTGCAGCTCTGTTCTTACATCAGGGGAGGGAGGGATTGAGCGGAGTGATACTGCGACCAGCGGGAGTGAAACAGGCTAAATTGAAAGTCAGGGGGGGAGGGCAAGGGCGGATCGATGAAAGGAGTGCTGACCCCAATGCTTACTGTCTACTATGATGTACTGTATAACGCGTTCCTCTTGGCTAACCATGTTATTGATTTTAAGACTTCTCACGCCGGCCTCGGCTACAGAGAGTATGTGTTTAAAGTGCCTACGAACTATTGTACGCTGTAAGGTTGTTGTTTTTCATTAGGACAAAATGGAAAAATAAAGTTTAAAAAATAAAATGAATAAGAACAAAGACAAATAAATATTAACAATATTCATCCATGTCGCAAACCCGTACTCGGCTCGAGACAGGTGCAGACAGCACTCGTCTTCTTCGTGCAGTTTTCACACTTCATTTGTGATTCTGTTTTTCTGACGGCAGCGGACTCTTTCGGTTTCCGGTTTCCAGGTTCAGCTGCGAAACACAGATTCTCCAGGCTTGCCAGGGTTTTACAATCTCATGTGAGGGAGAGGAAAAGGCAGCGGGTTAGTGGGGCCCGGGTCCTCTTTTACGGGTCTCTCACGGCTGCGTCTCCAAGATCCTGTGCCACTATCATGAAACTGGCTCCATCCTGCCTGGGGCCATCACCGGCGGCAAGCCCAAGGTGTGCACCTCTACTCCAGGATGGGTCCATTGAGGGGTGGGTGGAGCAGAATGAGCACCTCCACCGCGAGGCACGGAGCTGGCACACTTAGGGGCCAGGTGTAGAGGGGGACAGATACCCTAAGTATCAACTTACACTCCCACGAACGATGTTGGCACACTGAGGTGGCTAGTGGAAGGAACAGCGAGCACACGTTACGCACATCCATCCTGTGCACAACCCTGGCACTGAGAGGGCTGGTGGAAAGAGGAGCGGGAGTCCCAAGGTGCAAACCTTCACCTCCTGCACAGAGCTGGCACACCGAGGCAGAAAATCCAAGGTGATCACCTACTTCCCTGGACAAACTGATGGGGCTTGAGGGGAGATGAGGCAGCAGGCACAAGGTGAATCCTTCCACACCAGGATGCAGAATGAGGGTTGCTGGCATACTGAGTGAGCTTTAGTTAAGAAGCGAGAGCATGCCCAGGATGACCACTATTCCACATGCGTATGATGTGCGCCCTGCGGACAAACCGAGAGGAGGCCAGAGATAAATACCTTGTCTCAGACACTGTAGGAGCGCCACTGGCACACAGTGTCCAGTAAAGGCTGGAGGGAAGGGCCTGCTTTGTGAATAGCCACACTGCTGGCATTGTGGGGACTGCAGGCAAGAGGGAGGCCATATGATTATAATACCTTCATTGGCTTCATCCCAATTATTTTCATGAAGAAAAATAAAACTCAATAGGCCAGGCTTACATCCCTACCCCGCCAAAAAAAGTAACATAATGGGGAGCCGCGGCCAATAGGTCAAGGGAGCTGCGGGTCGAAAAAGTTTGGGAACCACTATGTTAGACAAATGCTTTATTTAATTGAGCCTCCTTCTTGTTCATTATTACATATGAGTGCACTTTTAAATATGTGAGTTCATAATAAGTGCTGTACAACAATCTTCCTTGAGTTTGAGTTAATAGACTATAAAGCTGCTCCATGTATAATGATAAGATAGGCCACATACAGAGTACACACGACTCCTGATGTGCCTCTTAGTTTATAAAAAGTATTATCATCAGGTCAGGGTGCAAGAATGTTTCTCAATTCATATTTAAAATCTCTCACTTTTAATAAATACTTCTCAAATCAACTGATGTACTAGGGTGAAATGCTTTAGCTTGTTAAAGAGATACATTTTTAAATCTGCAAGACATCTCATCATGTTATGCAACGATCTTTGTTGCATAATTTGCAAGCCAAGTTATCTCAATTCTCAGCTCGTGCAGAGGCTCTTACAGTTAGGGCCCACACTTGACTCGGCTCTCCCTATTCAATTTTTTGGCTCACCCACCTCTAATAAGTAATACAGAGGAGTATTCTAGAAACCAACTTGTCTGGGAACAAACAAACTTCAACCTGTTTCTTGAAACAGACTTTTGTATCCAAAGGCTTTAGGGACCATTCAGAATCTTTTTGAATTTAAATTCTTTTGTGAAGTAAAAGAAAGGCTTCTTTCGTCAAAGCATCATTGATTACGATATGGGCATATAATGTGTAGAGAAGGGAAACAATATGTTTTAGCAATCATTACATGTGTCAGAGTAGAAGTCACAGAAGACTAACAAGTGTAGATTACTTTTCAGTTAAGCTAAAGACAGAATTAGCACCTAAACCTATCAGTAGTACACACCTATGGATTTATAAGTGGTTGTATTACCAACTGTGACACAATTTAATCAGCGTTTCATTGGTCATTTTCTTTTTTTTTTTATTTCAGTTTCCAAGAAGGCAGCTTCATACTACAAACACAGAGATTTGGTTACACAGAGATATCCTAGAGGTGTATCTTTTCAGTGAAGAAGCTAGATGAAGGATGTTTATATTTGATTATTAAAAGCTTTCTTATATGCCTTTAGATTTCCAAATCAATGTTACAAAGTCCATACTCAGCAGAGTGATGGCACAAAGAGCAATGTCGAGTGTTTGTTCACTGTCTTACTCCATTTCCTTTCTCCTCTTCTGCTAATTGTCTATCATATTGTGTATGGTCAGTAGAGGTTGTGGCGAGGAATGCATCGCTCCAATTGGATCCAAAGAACAAAGTTAATATATTGTGACAGATTACCTAGCCCACTTTACTATTCAAATCAAGCAATGGACTCCAACAGGTATTTCCTAACTAAGCTGCAGTGTAGGTTAATTCTGTAAACTCAGATTTAAAAGCAGTAAAACCAGAGGTGGGCACTTTGTATAGAACGGAACAAACTATACAAGTTTAGTGCCTTTTTCTTCATAGCTAAAGGAAACAGATCCTTGAGATTGCAACCTCCAATACAACAGACTAAAATACCTATACATTCATATTCAGTAGTGCCTTTCACTAAAACCTAAGCATGTCCCAAAAGATTCTGTGGAAATCCAAAGAAATTTATATTATTTTTCAGTCAAAGTCAGTTGTAATTTTTATGGAAACCTACAACCTTTGCAGATGACCAAATTAAACTAACGTGGTCTTTGTTTCATCATTTCTAAATAGTAAACACTTGCAACAGTAGAATTTCATTGGTAGAGAAAAATAATTCTTAATTGTATAATTATTTGGCTTTCTGTGATCAGATGTTGAAGTTGGATAATGACTTGTTAAACGTAAGACAGTGCCATCATGACTTTTTGAGTTGTATTACTACATTCAGTTGCATAGTAGTTGAGACAAGGTGGCCACAACTATTTCTGAGAAAAAAGGCTAGTAGTGTTCACATAGTATCAGAGTTGCCTGGTGTGAGACTTTGCATGTGTGGGAAACACACTACACATATCGGAACATCATTCAGAAAAAACCTAAAGTAAACTAGATTCTGTAACAGTGAAAGGAACAGGCTTGTTGAGTGATGAAATTAAGTCAGTTCCCAAATGGGTAGTGAATATCATGCAGTAAACTGTGGCACATCTAATAGTTCTGAGAACATAATTTTGTCAGGAGAAGGTGGTTTCGGGGCGTTTAGATTCAGGAGCCTCAGGGAACTGGAGGGAATATGGAGATCAAGTTTGTTCAGTTTTGACAAATTCCTCTAATTAAGAAATGATTCTTGAAGAAGTCAAGGCAGTGGATTATTTTATTCTGTTCTAAGTTCCGTGCAGCTTCACACTCAGATGATTTCTTTAGTCTGCATTGGTGACCTTCATAGGCATTGGATAGATGTCCCTCAGTTTAAAGTAGACTTGGGCATGCCTTAGTTGATTTTACACAATCCTGGTATTGATTGGGCAGCAAGAGCAGTAGAATTTAATTCTGATTATTGTCTTGTTAGTTGTTTAACTACATGTAAATATGGGGACAGTCGGCCATCTAAAGTGCTTGCAAGGATTGGTATATCATCTGTTGTGCAAGAACACTACCATCTTGTTAGAAATAGTTTAGTGATGTGTTCAAAAAGGAAAAATCAAATATGTTACCCCCTCCCCACACACACACACACACACATGGAAGTTATGGTTGTAAGATTGATGTAGAACCAGGTGCATTTATAGCTAAGTTAAATCATTTACCGAATCAAACACAGAATATCTTACGCAGTGCTTAGATGAAAACCTGGCTAATGGGTCCATTAGGTCCCCACTGTCCCCTGCTGCTTCTCTGCTATTTCTTTTGTTCCCAAGAAATAGGGTGAACTGAGAGCATGTGTAGATTATAGAACCCTCCAGAAAATCACATTAAAGAATTTGTTACCCCTTATAATTTTTACATGTTTTGTTAGATCAGACCCGAAATGCAAAAATATTCATGAAGTTGCAACTCAAAGTGCTTCTTTATCTAGGCCCTCATTATAGATTCAGGGTTAAAGCCTGATCCCTGGGCCAATAGGGGTTCACTAGTTGTGTGATAATTATCAGACCCTTGCAGTTTTCTCCTGATAGATTCCAGCCGGTTAAATCTGCCAACATTTATTAGGGAAAAAGGCCCACAAAAATGGCAAAGCATGCGGAATTTGATGTGGTAAATACTGATTCCACAAGTTAATAATATGTAATAGCAGGTGTTTACAACATGTGGTAAATAATGAAATATGAAATACGAGCATTTGTAAAGTGCACAGCTACCTCCAGAGAGGTGTCCAGGCGCCTGGGGGCCGTCGGGAAGATTAAGCGAGCTATTGCCCAGAGTCACATGGTGCTGGGCTACCCTGCCGCCGGCGATCAAACTGTGAACCCCGTAGTCTGGAGTCAGGCACCCTGGCCGCTGCGCCACACCTCTTTCACAAGGGTAAAGGTATTTACCATGTGTGCTAAATGCCTCATCCTATTCCACCCAACTTGTAATGAGGGCCCAAGTCAGAGTCCGAAATGATGATGAATGAAAAACTACATTCCACATCAAATATTTGTTTTTTAAATACCAGGCCCTGCATTTCTTACTTCACTACACTCCTGCAGCAATTTAGTCATTTATTTATGAATCTTTTTTTGGAGCATTTTTGGATGTATTCTGAGTTGTGTTGCTAGATTACATTTTGATTTATTCTGACTCATTTTACACTCATATACCACATGTTAAGGCAGTTAAACAATGATTAATAAATTAACATTTTTTTGAGAAGATGGTTACATGTATTTTCTGTACTACTACAGAAGAGGTTTTGAAGTGTATGACTGCACCTGAGGGCATTCAGAATAATGACAAGAAAGTATTAGAAATGTTTCAATAATCCTCACCAACGTTAGTTAAGGCTATTCAAAATTTGTTGGGCTTTATCAATTTTTATATGAAGTTAATTCATCAGTTTCTGAAGTTGCTTTGAAAGGTAGCAGTTTTGTTAGATCAAAAGAGTCTCATCGAGCATTTTGTGTCCTAAAAGATCGCTTTCTAGTGCTCTTATCTTGCAACATCCTAATTTAGAATATCTTTTTATTGTCAAACCAAATGCATTGTCTATTGCAATGTGGGTGTTTTATTTTAGAGGAATCCAAACACTAATTTATTGCAAGAGTTTGGTCTCTGTTGTGTAAATAACTAGATATGAAAGACCATCTGTCCACCATTTTTCACTCTCAGCCAGATGGACAGACTGAAAGGTTGAATGAATGTGTTGAACAGTATTTGAGCCATCATGCCTTATTACAAGAGGAAGATTTGCATTAGACGTATTGGTTAGAAAAACTAACATACAATAATAAAGTACCTTCCCAGTTTGCAATGTTACCTTTCTTCTGAATGTATGGTCAACATCCCTGCATATTAATCTTGGAGCGTTCCCCATCTACAAGAGGTCTTTTGGTGCACAAACATTTAACTTAGTTAATAGATATTCAAAAATCAGAACAGAAAGCCTTGTGAAAATGTATGTACAGTTATAAATTCTAAGCTTCTAACAATATAATCTATTGTAGAAGACAAAGTATGGTTACTTACACAAAATGTAATCTAAAGAAATCTTGTAAATTGCGACTCAAGTTTGACAGTTCATTTATTATTGAACATATAATGAATCCACTTACAGTATGGTTAAAATTGCCTCAGTCTATGAAAATGCATTCAATGCAGCGCTGTTGAAAACTTGTTCTGTAAAAACATGTCTTGCTCCCAATACTATGCCACTTCAGGTAATTGCAGAAAGTGAATGTGAGTTGCACAAGATTTTAGATAAAAGAACTGTCATAAAACAGTTACAATACCAAGTAGATTGGAAAAGGCTTGGCTGTGAGGAGTGATCATGGGAACAAACTTCTAATCTCCATGCCCTCTTTTGTTATGTGAATTTTATGTAAGACATTTGGACAAATCAGGAGCGGTAAGGGGTGGGAGGCACTGTCAGGAGGCATGGCTTACTGCTTCTGGCTCAGCCATCATACAAGACTACAAACCAGCTCATGCTAAGTTCTCTTTCAGAGAAGAAATGGCAGGCAGTGTTCACAGAGTGTTGGCACTGCCTGGTCTGGGGCTTCTCGTGTGAACACATGACACAATGGTGCCACAACAACAAACTATATTTCCAAGCAAACCTTGAACTTTCATCTTGACTGAAGATGGCAGCCATGATACTTGGATTGCCAGGTATAACTTTCCCTTTTGTTTTAAGACGTTTTTGCTAGGCAATCAAGCTATAATGTGCATTTAACAAAGAATATCCACTGTCTTGAAAGTTTGCCGAAGGACAGTTTGTGATTACAGAGAAGTATTGTGAAATTCAAGTTGTGCTGAAAAACAAAATTTGAACTATTACGACTAGAGCTGCCGGTTTTGGAGCTGGGGATCCAGGTTTGAGTCTCTGTGCTTCTGTGTGAATCACTTAATCTCCCAGTGCCTTTGGACAGTACCTCGATACCCTCATGGGTGATTAGCTGCGGTCTACAAATCTGAGTATTTATTTATTTTGAACATTTGATTTTTGTCATTGTAAAAACTTTAAAAATTGTTGCTAGTAGCGGCTGGTGACTTTTGAAAGTGGTGAGGTGTTAAAGCTGTTTACAACTTTCAAGGCACGAGCAAGGCAGCCACACAGTCCCAAAGTCTGAAATGCATAATGTGAAAGCATAAATCCTCTGACCAATTCCAGTCTACCCACATGACCAAACTGTCTGATTCTAGGCAAATATTTTATTTTACAAAACCCCACTTTTCTTCATTATCACAAATGAGTGCACCTTAAAATACACAAGTTCAGGATATGAGGATATGCTCTGTTCAAAGACATCTTATGTTTGATTTCACAGAATATAATGTTGCTTAAAGTATTGTAAGAAACTAGGCCACATATATGGTGTATAACCAGTCACTAATAGCATTGTCCTTAGGATGAGGACACAGGAATGTTTCTAAATTCATATATTTTTAAAATTATTTCAAAAAGACAGCAAGCACTCATACTCTGTTTCATACAGACGCCTGTAGGAAAGTGGCTCTGTATATGCTGTTCCCAAATAGGTACAGTGTGTACAGAGTCCACAGTCCCCAGAGGTTTGGCAGAGGCTAAAGTTAGATATAACCTTACTCTCTAAAGTGGCAGCTTGGTCGAGCAGTAAGGCAGTATCAGAGGACAGTGTAAAGCATTTGTTGTACACACTCAGTCAGCAAATGGTCTCACACAATCAAGAACTGAACTCTAGGCTAATGGTTTGTATATAAAAATGTATGGTTGTTTTATTTTAGACCCAACAATAGGTATCAAAATATACTTTTTCAGAATTAGATGCTTTAGTTAAATACTTTTCAATAGGCAATAGTCTTTTGAATGCAATAGTTACAGTTTGTTGCAATTGGCAACACAATTCAAACACAATTATAGATTGAGCTCAATGGGAAATTCTAAGTAAATGCAGTTGATTACTTTTAGGATTACGTTTCTAACTCCAGGACTGGATCCTAGATTCAGTCCTGCGACAGTTCCTTGAAACAGGTGAGTAAATACGTTTTAATTACTGTTGTGATTTTTAAGCAATATGTTGGTATTTTAAAAGTTGACAGAAACTTTTTCTAAAAAAATCACCATTGTTGAGGCGGGGCTTGGCACGTCAAGATGGCGGTCGCACTCTAGGAGTGCTCTGGACCCCTCCGTCATCCGTGCCACGATCCGCCGACATCTGCAGTACTCTGACCTCTGGACCGGTGCCCCGTTATTCCTGGCAGCGCGCCTTCCTTGGTTGCACCGTCACCTGCAGGGATCGGCCGCTCCGATTTCCCGCTTTGACCCAGTCATAATGGTGGTGCCTGTTTCCTGTGTCGCCAGGCTTGGAGTGGTGACCCGCCCCCGGAGCTGACGGTTGCGGGTGCTACGGGCGCCGCTGTGCCTCCACGGAGTCCCCCACCCGTGTGGGGGGAGACAGAGAGATTGGGTGGAGGCGGCCTGGAGCGGGGCACCAGTCGGTGCGGCTCGGTCTGCACTCCCATTTCAGCGCTGCAGCTTACCTCTAGGATTGTGGAGCTGGTGATGCTGGGCTCGCCCTGAGGCCTGTGCGGGAGCACCCCCCCCGGGAATCGGCTGTTGGTTTGGACAGCTGGTGGCTCCTGCGCCACCTCGGGGCCTGGGAGCATCGGTGAACTTTGGAGGCCTCTGCTGCTGGGTCCGGCGGCCGCGGCCTGGGCGCCGTCTCGGTGGGCCTTTGACCTTCGCCCCCCCCCCCCTCCGGAGAGTGCGGCGTAGGAATTGCTGGCCAGTGGAGTGCGATCCTGCCTGGGGGGGGGGGGGATTTCGGCTGCAGCATCAAGCAGCGAGGTGGAGGAGATCTCCCTCCCGGAGTAGGATCACGATCGTGCTGCGGATGGCAGTGTGGTCCTGGGGGGAGGCCCGCCTTGAGGCCTGCTTTCTGGCTGACGCCCCTGCACCTGATAGCCCACGTCATATATGGGCTGGGGCCTACTTTCCGCCCCCGGGGAGCACCGTGTTGTGTGTGGACGGCGGCGTGGGGGTGAGGGATCGGCCTGCCTACCGGGGAGTCTCGGCTGCACCACTCGGGCAGCGGGGTTGCCAGGGGGGAACCTCCACTGCGCATTCCTTGGGCGCGCTGCATCGGATCCTGCGGCCTTTGCGCCGGACTGACTCTGCACTTGGGGCCCCCCGGGCTGGTTGCCCCCGGCCCGGGGCCCTGTTTCTTTTGGGCCCCTTTCGGGACTGCTGCTGGTGGAGGCTGGCCGCGCTGTCTCTGCTGGCCCTGTTGGGAACCCCTAGGCTGCCTGAGCTGCGGTGGAGGGGTGGGACCCCTCCTCCCGAGCCCTTGATTCGCCTCCCTCGACGCCCTGCACCGATTTGAGGCCAGGGGGCCTGGTGCTTTGGGGCTCTGGTGTGACCTACCCTCGGCTGCCGGATCGGGTAGTGGAGGTCGTGCGCGGGGCTCACCTGGGGGCCCTGCCCACTGTGGAGGGAGAGCTGGCACTTTGTTGGTGTTCCCGAGACTGAGGGGTGGTTGTCCGGCGGCTCTACCTGGTGCCTGCCCTTCCACCCCCTCCACTGTTGGCCCGTATTCTCCCTTCTTTGATCTTGGTCCGACTCCTTGATGGCGTGGCTAGCCGCGGGCCCATCCGCTGAGCCGCTGGCTGTTCCATGCGGTGATTCTTTGGCACACTTGATTAGGTGGCCCCCGCACTGGCCCTGATCCCTGTGGTTGTACGGTGTGAGCGCGGCAGTCCACCTGCCTCTGTTGGGCCACTAAGACTCTGGGTCGGACAGGACCCCCCTTCTGCCTCTTCAGTGACTGCTCTGGTGAGTGGGATCCAGAGGGGAGGATCGGCCATCGCGTCGGGTGGCAGGGCGGTGGTCTGACTCTGGCACCCCCACCTTCTCTCCCTCTCTCATCGCCTTCCCAAGCGGGGCTCTGAGTCGGGGACTGTCAATACTCCTGACGCACGGTCTGACCTAGTCCTCCTGGGAGGGCCACTCCACCCGACCCTGGAGCAGGGCTTGGGGCATCTTCTTCCGGCTTCTGCTAGGACCTGAGGGGGGTGGATTCCGGCGCCCAGACCTGAGCATTGATGGTCAGGGGTCCACCTCCCCCTCCCTCTTCCTTTGCCCTCCCAGACCGGTGCTCACACCTGTTGGGGCCCTCTACCCTCGGAGACGATGGGCAGAACTCGCACCCCACAGAACCCGGTCCCTCCAACCCAAACAAAAATGGACCAGTTTACTACTTCAGATCGGGACCGTGACGGGGGGACACCCATCGCACTTGGAGCTGCTGGGGGCGAGCTATCCATCATTCTTCAGGCGATAAGCACGTCACAGGCCTCGGTGGAGAGCAAGATTGGCGATGTGAGGGTGGATGTGGCTCTCATCCGCCAGGACCTGCGCAACGCTACGGCACACATTGCAGGGACGGAATCCCGCATCTCCACGGCAGAAGACGACATCAATCAGCTCAAGACCCAGGTGGCCCGCCTCCAGACCCGGACCTTGGAACTCCACCGGCGGGCCGAGGATGCCGAAAATAGGGCACGGAGGAACAACCTACGCCTTTTGGGGTTTCCTGAGGGAGTGGAGCAGGGTCATGCCGACACCTTCGTAGAAACCTGGGTGCACTCATGGATGCCCAAGGAGAGACTTTCGCCCTGGTTTGCCGTGGAGCGAGCCCACCGCTCCTTGGCTCCCAAGCCCTCACCTGGTGCCCCAGCTCGACCCATTATTCTGAGAGTCTTTAACTTTCGGGACAGGGACGCTATCCTGGTGGTGGCTAGGGCTCTTGGTCCACTGCAGTATCAGAACTCCAGAATTATGGTTTTCCCGGACTACTCCAGGGAGGTGCAGACTCAGCGTCGATCCTATGATGAAGTCAAACAAAAACTCCGTACCATGGGCCTTCGCTATGGCCTACTTTTCCCGGCCTGGCTCAAAGTCATCTTCCAAGACAAGGCATTCTTCTTTGACACCCCCCAGGCGGCCTGGACCTGGATCACAGAGGATCAGCCCCTTTTGCATGGACCAGCCCCCTCTCCCGCCCGGCGGGCCCCCCGCAGTCGCACCCATCCCTGCCTAAGCCGCAGCAGCGCTGGACCAGGTCCCGCAAGAAGAATGATCGCCGTAGGAGGGATCCCGCTCCCCGGGGGTGCCGACTCAACACTCCCTTTCACGGGTTCTGCCGCGGCGGTCTGCCTCCCCCAGCCCGACGACCTCCCTGATCGATCTGGGCACTATCCCAGGGCCCCCGGCGACACGCTGTGTCAGACTCAGACTTGTCTAAGAGTCCTGTGATCCGTGGATCCGATGAAGATAGGACGACTTGAACCACGGAGCGGGAACTCCGTCTTTCCCTTTTTCCGGAGGCGCCGGCAAGGTGACTGCTCTTGAAATCCCAGCGAGTGTGGCGATCTGACTTAGCTGTTTCCCAGCGTTGGTGAACTAATTTCTAATCCAATCCCATGACTTGTCTACGGTACTGGTTGCAACGTTGTCTTAATATGATTACAGCTGTCGACGTATCTCTTATCCGGCTACATGGAGGGGGGTCCATCTCTGCCACGTTCCTGTTTCGCTAACCGTTTTAGCTTAGCATCTAACCTCACAGTGGGTTTATTGGTTTGATTTGTTTCTTGTTCAGGGTGACAGATGCTTCCTCTTCAGAAGTGTAGGGTGGGGGGAGCTGGGGGGCGAGGGAGGGGGGAAGACCGTTGTCTCCCAACAGTTTGTTGTTTTTAGCCGCCTACGGGCCGCTGGTTCTTGTTCTTACCGGTAGCTGCAGCCACATGTATGACTTTGCCGACGACACCAAATCCACCAGTTCACACACTTTCCACCCGGCGCCCCGGGCCTTGGGAGGCTGCTGCCCTGGAGACCTGGGCACCTCCGCGCTTGCATCCGCTCTTCCACACACTGTCCAACTTGATGCCCTCCAACTTCAATAGGACCCTCCACGTCCTATCCTGGAATGTTAATGGATTACTTGACCGTATCAAGCATGCTGCTGTCCTTCGCAGTGCCCGCCGCCATACAACCGACATCGTGTTTCTACAGGACACACACCTCCTGGGCTCCCAACGTAATTTCCTTGCCCGCTATGGGTTTGACAGGGTCTGGACTTCCCTTTACCCTGGCCAAAGCTGAAACGGACGCTTAAGGCCTCTATGTGGCCCTGACGGGTACGATTAAAGGTCACCCTCTTAGTCTCCTATGCACATACTTCCCCCTTGCCACCAAGGCCTCTACCCTCCGCCGCCTCACGCCGGTGATTTCCTCCTTCCCACATGGCCTGACGGTGGTTGGAGGAGACTTTAATGCCGTCCAGCAGCCATCGTGTGATGCGACTGGCATTCCATCGGCCTCCCGCCTTGCCTCTGCGAAACGTCTATCTGATCGGTCCTCGGCCCTAGGTCTCTGTGATGCCTGGAGGGTGTGGAACCCCCGTAAGGAACAATACACCCACACTTCGGCGTCCCATCACACCCACTCCCGCATCTATCTGTTTCTGCTGCCCGCGACGGACTGTCAGTTGCTGTCCGGGGCCTCCATACTGCCCAGGGGTATCTCGGACTATTCCCCCGTCTCCCTCCGTCTCGGGGCCTCCCCTGCTGGCACCCGTGCGACATGGCGGATGAACGCATGGTTCCTACAAGACGCCGCATTTGTCGAGTCCCTCGGACGAGAATTGCGACTTTACTTCTCAGCCAATGTGGGCTCGGTTCCTTCGCCGGGACACTGTGGGAGGCCTGAAAATATAGTGCCTCATTTACGTGTTTTGGCCATAGTGCAGTGCAGCAGGCCTTCCTGCTGTGCCGCCTGACGGCAGAAGAAAAGTGGAGGAATGTGCCGTATCTATGAGATACGGCGTAATCCTGTCCTTTTTCCCTGCGCCAGCGCATAATAGGCTGCCATGCGTCAACGCAGGCACCTTTGCACCATGGTGCAAGGGTGCCTGCATTGAGGGGATGATTGTGTTTGTGCAATAAGGGAAACCTTCCTGTGCAAAAACAAGAGGCTTTTTCCTTCTTCTATGTGTGTGTTGCAGAATGCAGCACACATAGAATATGGAAAAACGAGGAGAAATAAAGATATTTCTTCTCGTTGTGCCTCCCTAAGTTTTTGCCGCTGCCTCAGATTTACGATTTCTCGTAAAACTGGGGCAGTGTCAAAATGCTAGGGATTTTGCTGGGAACGCACCCAGCAACATGCATTGCACGCCCCTTTAACGCAAAAAACTGCGTTAAAGGGGACAACATTTACGAGGCAGCAATAAGCCAAAAAAGTGGCTTAGTGCTGCCTCAAAAATATGGAGCTGGTTCCTGCGCCAAGGAAATTCACAAAAAGTGGCGTTCTGATGGCGCAAGGGGCCTTCATAAATGAGGCCCATGGTGTATAGTTTAACATGGAACAGCCAGCCTTTTCCTGAGCCCCTCATATGCTCCACCCTTCCTCCTCGCCTCTCATGAATGGTGGGGCCCCTCCCATCATGCTCCCACACACCAGCCGCGGCTGATTGTTGCATTTAAAGTTGGGGTTTGATCCTGTGATAGAACAGGAAGAATTCTCATGTCAAGATAATGGTTACACAGAATATGTGATATGATTATATGTTAGGCACTAACAGTTCTTAACAAGGGATAGATGTATTGCTCATGATGGGTCTCCTTTTCTTGATTTCATTCTCAGGATGCAAAGATAAGGCTGGTAAGAGAATGGTGCATTGGGGGGGGGGGGGCGTGGCTTCAGCACCCAAAAAGATGGCCGCCTCTGTGTGGAGCTCCGTGGTGGTGTGAGGGGACGGGTCTCCTCCTAGCGGCAATACCCGTTGTTCGGACCCCAAAACCGCTCACAAATGGCAATGAAGCCCAGCTGTGAACTTTGAGCCTTCTACAAGTGTCCGGGGTGAGCGCTACCTGCATTTTCTTTTCCCGCTCGGTCGCGTTTCATTACTTGCGGCCACCATTTTTTTTTCGTATTTTTGCCGCCCGGACACTCTTCTTAAGCTTCTCAACCGCCTCAAGCAGTTCTCATTTATTTATTGACCCACATGCTCTCTGGTGAATGCTGACTTTGGAAAATTAATTTTCCATGATGTCATTTTTTATATTCTTTTCTCCTCACACGTTGGATAAAAGCGCACATCAGCTTTCTGAAGAGGCTTGTTACAGAGATATTTTCTTGATCTACTGACTTCTCTAGGCAGTGTGTACTTCTACATCTAATTTGTTTCACAAGGGAACTCCTGTCGGTTTATATTTTATGGCAAAAGCGCACTCTACCCGTAGTGGTGTTAATCCCTTGACTGTACTCCGTTAGAGGATTATAATCCTTTCAGCATCTTACAGGTAAATATGGAGGGCTTGGAATCTGGTCATTCAACTACTGGTGGTGCGATGCCCACTATGCCTCGCAATGCTTCTAAACCGTCATCTAAAATACCCTCTGCCTCACCATCTGTATCAGGTAAACGAAAGACCCACCCTTCTCCTTCCATCTGTCCAACGTCAATATCTATGGAATTAATTCTTGAGGAAATACGTGCTCTCAAACCTTACATGGAGGAAACAAACATTCGGCTCCAAAGTCTCGATGACAAATGGTCACATATGGAGCAAAAAGGTAATCACTTGGCGTGGCGAGTTGACTGTTCAAGCTGTTACCAACCAAGTGCCTTCTTTTCATCTGGAGATTTCACATCTTAAATAACAAGTGGAAAATTTGGAAAATCGTAATAGGCGTAACAATTTGCGCATTTATGGCTGAGTCTTCTGGGTCTTCCTGAGTCTCCAAAATTGAATACTCAAAGAGCTCAACGCTTGGGGCAAAACCCACGAACATCATCTTCTTCAACCAAACCAAGAGGCGTTATTTTATATTTTTTGGAATACACCAATATGCTTAAGGTCTTACAAGCTGCCAGACATTAAGGGAAAATTTACTTGCAAGGATCCAGTCTCTTCTTTGCTCAGGACTGACAGAATATTTTTTGGGACATGAGACCTGCTCTTCGCAGTTTGAATTTTAGGTATGGTTTGTTCCATCCTTGCCTTATGAAGATGACTTATAACAATAAAACCACCACTTATGAGGATCCTGCTCGCCTACAACATTTCTTGGGTACCTGCAGAGAAGAAAACATGGATGTTCCTCGTTCATCGATGATTTGATTGTTTCCTTGTTGTTGGTTATTATTTGCATTCTACTTATATTGATATATTTTATTGTTGTTTTGTTGTACCTCTTATAACCAATTTCTTTTCTACTGTCAGGTGCGGTTTATTGTGGTCTTCTGATATGTGATCCCTTTTCCCGCCTGGATGATGTCTCCCTTTCCCGTCTTCGTCCTGGGGTTTCCCGTTTGACAGTGCCGTCTTCCTTATGTGGCTCCACCACCCCCATGTTCATTATATGTTTGTGGTATGTCTTTTTGTTTTTCTTTTATCTTCTATTTGTACTGTCCTGTCTGTACTATCTCTTCTATCATATTTTTCTTAATTGGTTCGCTTTTTCATCTCTTCATACATATTCTAACCTTTTCTTCCTATCCCTCTTTCCTTTTCCTCTTCCTGGCCTCCCTCTTTCCCTTCCACTATTGCTCATTTCTTGATCTTTTGTAGTTATGTTTCCTACTTTATATCCTTTTTTTATCTAAACTGTTATTCTACTGGGTTCCTCTTACTGGGGAATCTTACTCTTATTGCATTATTGTATTTTGCTAATTGCAGTTTTTCACATCAAGATTTCTTAACTGTTTTATATACTTAGATGTTGTTAAAAGTTATATCCTGAAATGTTAAAGGTCTGGGATCTCCCATAAGGCGTTAACTGGTTTTATCTCACATTGCTGGGTTGAAAGGTGATATAGTTTTATTGCAAGAAATTCATGTGACAAGTAAAGAGATAGCCAAACTTCAGCGGCAATGGGTAGGTCATATTTTTGCATCACCTGGTTGTGGGAAACGCAATGGTGTAGCTATTCTTTGTCATAAGCGTTTGGATATCCAACTTATACATCAAGATACAGATTCTAAAGGTAGATGGTTTTCAGTTTCTTTACTAGTTATTAAGATTCCTTTGCCCATTTTTAATTTATGGTTTAAATCTGTTTATTGAATTTTATCAACATACAATGCGTCCGGTATTATAAGAGCTGTATTGCAGCCAAAGTCCATTTTAAACGCAAGTCACAGCTAGGCGAGCGTGTCATATGAGGAACGCAGTAAAATTAGAGTTGAACATAACATAAAACACTAAGGAAACCTATCGTAACTCCTCCCTCCACCCTCCACCCCGTCCCTTGTCCACCAAAGAAACAAATTTATTCAGCGATTGAGTCTTGCTACTGGAGTATGGATATTACTTTCCGGCCGCTTGTGGGTCAGAGAGCCGTAGGATGCGAAGATATCTTGAACAGTTGATTTCCCGGAACTCAGAGGAAAGAAGGGACAAGAAGGGTTGCCAGAGCTCGTTGAATGTGGACCCCTTCCCTGCGAGTGTCAATGTCAGCTTCTCCATCCCTAGGCGTGCCACAGGCGGTGTTGCCACCATGTGAAAGTAGGTAGTTGTGGGAGCGCCAGTGTGCAAATATGTTTTGTATTGCCGAGCCCAGCGCTATCGCCATCAGTCGGCCCCGACGGGACTTGAGCGGATAAGTCAAGGGGTTTGGGAGGCCCAGTAGAATATAAGCTGGAAAGCGCGGTATTTGTGTGTCCAAATGTTCGTCTAACTCATCCAGTATGTGAGTCCAGTATGTCTGAATATGCGGACAGTCCCATAACAGGTGTACTAACGTGCCCACTTTCCCGCAACCCTGCCAGCAGTCTGCCACTTGAGTGGGATCTATTGAGTGAAGCCGCTCAGGAGT
Organism: Triturus cristatus; assembly: GCF_964204655.1. NCBI lineage: Eukaryota > Metazoa > Chordata > Amphibia > Caudata > Salamandridae > Triturus > Triturus cristatus. Next base: position 415,673,270 of record NC_140584.1, read on the forward strand.
GTAGTACCAACAGGTGACCAATTTGGTGAGGGTTTCGGTCAACCCTATATGATACGCCGAGTGGCGAGCTCTATGATATATCCCCTCCCATTCTTTGTGACAGAGTGATCTGCCCAGATCCCTCTCCCATCTTGTGTGGCTAGCATTATACAGGTGTGTGTGTCTGTCTAATAGCATTTTGTATAAGTCCGAAATGAGTTTTTTGTTGGAGGTGCGGGTGACCAGCCACTTCTCATAAACGGAGAGGTGTCTACTGGCAAATGGCTGCACCTGGGTGTGAAGAGCCCAGTGTCGGACCTGGTAGTATCGGAGCCTTTCGGTTGTGGTGAGTCCGTACACCGATTTAAATTGGTGAAATGTTATAATCCGGTCTAGGTCGAAGAGATGGCCTAAAGAGCGGCATTCTGAAGCTCTCCACCGGTTGAAGGCTGCTACGTTTAAGCCCAGTTGAAAGTCAGGGTTCTCGAGTTATGGGGTGAGTGGCGAGGGAAAAGAGGTGAGATTATGTTTGATATTGGTCTGATCCCACATTTCGAGAGTAACCCGGGTAATGTGGGACGCATATAGGTTAAGTGGTCTGTGTATTCTCCAGGGGAAGGGGATTCCCTGCAGGGGTCTGGTGGCCACTGCCTGGTCTTGGAATAACCAGTGTTTCTCCGACTCTAGCCGGCTCCACTCGACCAAATGGCGCAGTTGAATCGCTGTTCTGCTTGGGTTTTCGGATCAGATAGAACCCGCTCAGCAGAGCCTCTCTAACCCAAACCAGAACGTTACCCCCTCCCTAGGGCCTATTCACACCTAAATAACCACATATATGTACCACCTAAGGACAGGGAATTCCTACTCTATATACCAAGACCTACAAGTCACAGCCTCGCGGTCCCAAACGGACCCAGGACTTCCTGCCCAGACGGCAGCCACAGACTTCCTGCCCAGACGGCAGTCACAGCCTCGCGGTCCCAAATGGACCCAGGACTTCCTGCCCAGACGGCAGCCACAGCCTCGCGGTCCCAAATGGACCCAGGACTTCCTGCCCAGACGGCAGCCACAGCCTCGCGGTCCCAAACGGACCCAGGACTTCCTGCCCAGACGGCAGCCACAGCCTCGCGGTCCCAAACGGACCCAGGACTTCCTGCCCAGACGGCAGCCACAGCCTCGCGGTCCCAAATGGACCCAGGACTTCCTGCCCAGACGGCAGCCTTAGACAAGTCACAGCCTCGCGGTCCCAAACGGACCCAGGACTTCCTGCCCAGACGACAGCCACAGACTTCCTGCCCAGACGGCAGTCACAGCCTCGCGGTCCCAAACGGACCCAGGACTTCCTGCCCAGACGGCAGCCTTAACACGAGTTCATCCTATAATTACCACGACATAATCAGTGTTACTATATATCAGATCACACAAAGACAGCTAGTTGAGCACAACTTGTTCCCCAGTTCGAAGGGCTCCTTTCTCCCTTATTCAGTTACCACCTACCTGATCAGGATTAACATCTGTCCATGTCAAGTCACAGCTGACTAGAAGAATAGGTTACCCTCTTACACAAGAACACGTAGCACATATTGCTTTACTACTTTATTTAGTTATTACATACACACTCACGGAACATAATACATATCACATAACCTGCAAAGAAAAGTGAAAGATTGAGTTATACACTCTAATAGTAAGGGGTTGACATCACCTTGGTCGTATGTAGCCTGCACTCAATGGTCATCTAGGTTCCCTTTTCGTCTGCGCCTCGGCTTCGCCTGGAAGTCACACCTCCGCAATCACGGGTTTACTCCCGTCTCCCTCTCCGAGTCACTGGGACCTCTTCCTCATCGGCTACTCTCTTCTCTTTGGAATATCTATTTCTCGGTTTTTCTCCACCTCCAAGTTTGTCATCTGTCTTCCCTGGAATAAGTAGCAGCTTTACTACTAACGGCCAGGTGCCGCCCATGGACTAGAAGCAAGTGCCAGTATCTGCCTCAAACTTTTACTAATATAGACGTGCATTTCCTCATGGAAAATTCCAGCCCGTAACCTGCCGCCCACCAAATTCTTGTACCTCCCCGTGCCAAGGACACGTTCCCAGCCGGCCAGCCTGATGTAGTGTCTTCGGCATGAAGAAAAATACAATCCTTCGATAAGGGCCGGCCTGAACCGGTTCTCTCCAAGCGAATAACACCTCCTAACTAAAACACTGCCTATGACCTAGAAACATCCCGAGCTGCCAGAGCAGGAGGAAAGATGGAGTCTCTCCCGTTTAAGGCCTACCAGGCCTGAATTCAGCACGGCTCCATGAAATACCCTCACTACAGAACAGATTACCCCTAATACTAACGAATCTATCCCCTAGGATGTATATGCAAACCCTGATCTATGGGGAAGAACACAGGATCATGTCGAAGTGCCTAATAAATAGGCTCTATACACTACTCTAACCCTTAGACTTGAATGGGAAGAGACTGAAGTCACCTAAATCACCCTTCAACACAATAAGACCGGAAAAATCGAGCAGTACATTTCACCCTTGACTTCAGTCTATTATACATTCATTAAATGGAGCTAACATCTGTGGAAGAATAATATGAAACAAAGCTAACTGATCTATGTCTAGTACCAAGTATGCAGAATTGAAATAATGAAGGAATACACTGAATAAAGCAACAGATAGAAATCAAAACAGCAACAGCAATCAAAATACCACCTAATATTTGGCGTAGCACGTGTATATCAGGTAACCAATTAAAGAGCCAGTCAAACCAGCCCTGGTCAATGTGTTTTCTAACTTCTTCTGTTAAGTCACGCAACTTGTCGATGTGAGCACGAATGGATTGTGTATGGTCAGACAAGTTAAAACAACAGAGACCTTCGAAGTCCGAGCAATCATGTCCATGTTTAAGCAAAAGATAATCAATGGCTGCTCTATTTTGCAAAATGGCCCTACGTTCACCCTGGGCGTCTAATAGCATGTCAGACAAAATTGTAGAAGTATGATTAATAGATTTCACCATCCAGCAGGCCATTTTCCCAATAGATTTGGCATTATAAACCGCCAAAGCAGGAACACCAATAATTGAAACAGCTAAGCTAAGGTATTCAGACTTGGAATATAAATGCAAAGATGGGTCACAATACTCCTGTAACATTACAGTATCTCGAAGCACACGAGAGTTGGCATTCGGATGCGATGCGAACATCAACAAACTGAGTCTCGTAATGGCACAAGGGCCTCCGGAAATGTTTGCAGGGACAAATGGCCAGGAAGTATTACCACATGAGAAAAGCCATCCGGCAGGTAGTAACATCGTGCGATAGTGACTGGGGGTAACTACCAAACTATTACAAGTCATATTGTTCTGAACTGAAACACATGTGGTCGGTGTCCTTTGAAAGCACAAAGTCCGTTCGTGAGTTGTAAACGAAGTGGCGCCTTTTAGTTTTAGGCGCAGACATTCAGAGATCGCACTAGGATTACACGTAAGAAAGAAGCACAAATCACCTTGTGTGATAATATAAGTAAGTATTTGGGACTGGATGGGGGGTTGCTCGTTCGGCAGTTCAATACATAGGGGGCAATATACATGGGTAGCAAAATCACCCAGGAGAATATTGGGACGGGCCTTCGAGACATTAAAAATATGAGTTAAAGTTTCCAATGAGGCGGGGACAGCAACCAGGCAGGTCGCCAGAATATCATGTACAGATCTCATTGGTGTCAAACAGAAGTGAGGGGCGTCAGTCACCCTCTTAGCAAGTGCGGTCCAAAAGTTCGATGATGAATCCCATGCAGCGAAGGAACGCAACACTCGGGTTCCCAGTTCATCCCGGGTTGATAGGATCCCTCCTTTCTCGTCGTACCAGTCCGAAAACAGTCCGGCTCCGACACATCCTGCAGCAACAATCCAAAGAATGATCTGAAAGAGAACCAAATACAGGCATTAATCATTCTCGTAAATAACATTTATCAGCCGGGACCGCTTCCCAGCTATCTTTCCCTGGTCTCATAACCAAAATGGTATTATCCTGACCGGTGGCAATGACCTCTGCTTGTTCAGGGGGATTCTTAGGCGACTGCACCCAAACTCTGGCCCCAGGATTATCCGTGGAGCCAAAACCTTTCTGGCCACGTACAGTTAGCAACGTTGGAGCAGTGCCTTTCATTTTTTTTTTTTTTTTTTTTTAAAAGACCTTTATTTAGCAAAGGAATGATTACACTGCGTCACGCCAACAACCCGGAGGCAGGCCGCGATATCGACAAATGTGTCCAAGTAAGGTGTAACATGGTAGGAGTCATAAGTAATGTCTGCATCCTAACATACAGGGAGATACACACCCATGGCTTCGATTAGGAGTACAACGGCGTAACCAGTGAAGAGTGGAAGGTCTTACATTTGTGGGCTTCGTGAACTGGAAACAAATCCTAGGCACACGGTCCCGTCCAGACGCTCCGGCGAGTACTGGGACCGCAGCTCATGGAGAAGGAAATGTATAGATAAATCGTCCACTACCACCTTTTCTCCCAACCCCCCCGCAACAGTCGGAGGGAAACAGCAAACTTTCGGTGCGGAACAAGTGCAGAAAACCAACAGACATCACAGCACGCTCACGCAGGGGCTCACGTACTAGGACCCGTCCGTCACGGAGGGACGACCACGAGCAGCATTGGTGGCCGTAGGAGGAGCGCAGGGCAGCAGCCATAGGGCGGGGGGGGGGGGGGGGGAAGGGACGCAGCAGGACAAGGCAGCAAGACGCTCGGATGGGGAGGGGAGGCAACACGACAAATCCAACAGGCATGCAGCAGGCTCGGGATCCGGCAAGAGCAACACACTCCCCAGCCCCCAGGCACACCCACCAAGCATGCATCCATCCACCCATCACAGTGCGGATAGGGCCCACAGGCTTACCCCATGTCATCCGAAACACCCGTCCCAGGGGAGTCCCCAGAGGCAGCCGAACCCGCCCGCTCTCTTGTCCACTGCAGGAAGGGTTCCCAGATGTCATTGGGCCTAGATGCTGTGGGCATCGTCTCCCAGTAGGTCATGAGCTGCGTCTGACCGTATGTAACGTCTCGAACCCATGCGGCGAACGTAGGCAAGGCTCCACGGCCCCAGTGTATCGCCACCTGACGTTTAGCGTAAAGTAGCAGCATCGCGTGCAGTTTCCTGTCAGCGGGTTCGGTGTCTTTAACGTATCCCAGGAGCCCCAAAAGCGGAGAGGGCTCATCTGTCCTGTGTAAAATGCGGTTGACGGCCTCAAAGATGCTCGACCAGTACTCAACTAGCTTAGGGCAGCTCCACGCCACATGAATGAAGGACGCGTCAGCTCCACCACACTTCCAACAGGAAGCGTCAGTGCGGATCCCCATGCGATGCAGCAGCACTGGTGTGCGGTAGTACCGGTGCAAGAATTTAAAATGGACCAGTCGAAGTCTATAGTTCGGTGACAGCGCTGTGAGTTGCTTACAGCAATATTCCCACATAACATCTGACAGGGTACCGTCCAGATCTGCGGCCCAAGCTTGTTTGGCCCCAGGCACGGTGAGCGGTGCCTGCTCCTGCATGCAGTTGTACAGTCTAGATACCAGCTTCGCGGGAGAGGGTCGTGACAGCAAGTTTTGAAGGGCATCCAGTTGTGGGGGTTCCTCGGGGAATTGAGGCCACATCTTTTTGCAGGACTCCCGGAGAGAGTGATACAGAAGCGCGTCCGAGAACGAGGTAGGCCGGCCGTCCAAACGGACACCCAACTCACCAAACGTCCCATCAGGGTAGATGTCAGCGAAAGTGACCACCCGTCTCCCCTGGAGCGTGAGGTTATCTCCCCTAGCGCTAAGGCAAGGCAGCATCGGGTTGCTTCGCAGCGGTATGGCCGGCGCATAGAGCAAGGGGAGGCCCGCCCTCCGGCGTAGCTCCTTCCATGACCAGCGGATCATCTCAACGGTGTCCACCTCCTTCGAGGGGCGGGAAACCCTGCCATACAACGCCACCCGGAGTGGCAGCGGGGCAACCGCGGCCAGTTCCACCGCCACGTGCGGCTGGTAGGGGGTGGGGAATGCCCAGAAGTGTAGAAATTGAGCCTGAGCGCACAGCGAGTAAAGCTTAAGGTCAGGCGCTCCAAGGCCCCCCTGTCGGAGCGGGAGTGTGAGCAAAGCCCAAGAGGTCCGCGCCTGCCGCCCAGCCCACACCAGAGATACAAGTAGGGAGCGGACTCGTGCATGGAAGCATGCAGTCATGGGCAACGGGAGATTAACGAACAGATAAAGGAATTTCGGGAGAACTACCATCTTTGCCAATGCCACCCTCGCCACCAGGGACAGGGGAAGTTTGTTCCAGACCTCCACCCTCCGCTCCAGCCAGTCGACCGCTCTGCCGAAGTTAAGAGACCATAGTTCCTGCATGTCCCGACTAATCCAAATACCCAAGTATTTGACCGCGTCAATCTCCCAACGTAGGGGGTAGTCCGAAGGAGGTTGAGCTGTCTCGTCAGTGAGAGGGAATGCAACGGACTTGGACCAGTTTATAGACACGCCCGCCAGACCCTCGAAACGTACAAATTCTCGGAGCAGGGGATTCAAATTCTCTGCGGGGTTGGAGACATACAGAGTAACGTCATCTGCATAAAGTGAGATCAGCAGGCTGCGAGCGCTGAAGCCTATCCCACTCGCCGTGTGGTGTTGCCGTATTCTGGCCGCCAGTGGTTCCATCGCAATAGCGAAGAGGAGGGGCGACAGTGGGCACCCCTGTCTAGTCCCCCTGGAGATGGGAAAGGGCCCGGACACCAGGCCATTCACACGCACCCGAGCACGAGGTCTGTCATATAGCAATTGGATGAGATTAATAAAGTTACGACTGAAGCCCATCCTGCCCAAGACACGAAACAGGTACGGCCACTCTAACGAATCAAAGGCCTTAGTCGCGTCTAAAAACACGACCGCGGCCTGGACGGAGGGGTGGAGATAATGTAGGATGGAGAAAAGTGTTCTGAGGTTGTGCGAGGTGGCACGGCCAGGGATAAATCCTGACTGGTCCGGGAGAGCAATGATCGGCAGTAGCGGCTGTAGTTTGTCCGCAATGACCTTGGCAAAGATTTTGGCGTCTACATTTATGAGAGAAAGGGGACGATAGGAGTCCAGGTACAGTTCGTCTTTGTCGGGTTTTAATAGAGTGACAATGAGTGCCTCGCGCATGGAGTCTGGGAGGGCATTCAGCTCTAGCGCCTCCACGAATACAGAGTGTAATTTCGGAGCTAGTTCTTCTGCGTATGTCTTGTAAAACATTGTGGTGAGGCCATCTGGGCCGGGAGCCTTATTAGCCGGCATGCCTTTGATGACCTGAGCTATGTCCTGAGCCGAGACAGGCAGGTCCATGTATTGCCTATGGTTGTCATTGAACCAGACAAGGGCTATAGAGTCAAGAAAATCGTCCAGGGAAGTCGGGGCAGTAGAGTGTTTGGACGTGTATAGAGAAGCATAAAAGTCAGCAAAGGCCTTCAGCACCGCCTCCTGGCCCGTGACCTGCGTCCCCTCACTGGACATGATAGTGTGGATATAGTGCGCCTGAGCCTGGGGAGCAATCAGCCTAGCCAGTGTTCTGCTCGGTCTATCACCCTCCCCGTATCTGCGGGCTTCAGCCTGTTTCCCCAAGAACCTCACCTCTCTCTGCGCCTCCTCGTTGAATTCCAACAGTTTTGCCTTAAGACTACCTGCTGTAGCCAACGTCGGGTCCCGGCAGAAGGCCGAGTCCAGCTCCTTGAGTTCTTGCTCTAACTTAGCCAGTGTCCGACGTATGGAGTGTAGCACCCCCGCCCGCCGAGCTATACATTGGCCCCGTATTACCGCCTTAAAGGCGTCCCACACCACGGCCTCAGAGGAGGCTGAACCCTCGTTGTCCTCAAAGTACTTAACAATGTCATCCCTAATTTCTTCCGTGAACACCTGATCCGTAAGAGCGTGGGGCGGCAGTCGCCACGAAAACGCCCTAGGGGCCACGTTGGGTATACGTAGCTCTAGCATGCAGGGGGCGTGGTCCGAGAGCGACCTAGCCTGAATCTCCACCTCCCCCACCCATGTAGCCACCTCAGGGGACAGCAGCCAAAAGTCTAGGCGGGACCAAGCGTCGTGATGGCACGTGATACAGGTCCCCATTCTCTCCCCAGGGTGTCGGAGTCTCCACACATCAGTCAGTCTCCCCTCCTCCAGCACATCCAGCAACGCCTGTCTCGCCTTCGCATGTGTAGGTCTACTCGCGCCCCTTCTGTCCAATTCGTCATCCAACACCACGTTGAAGTCTCCCCCCACCACTATCAGGTTACAATCAAGCAACACAATTTGCGCCCAGACATTGCGGAAAAATTCAGGGTCATCCACATTGGGGCCATAGACAGCGGCCAGGACCAGCGGCCTACCCTGCAATGAGCCATGCACCAGTACATAACGACCCTCCTTATCCAGTACACAATGATGTTCTCTCCAATCCAGCCCCTTCCGTACGAGGACAGCCACCCCCCGGGCATAGTTTGAGTATATAGCTGAATATACATGCGACCACCTGTGGTGTTTCAGCCTGGGCGATGGGGTAGAGTTAATGTGAGTTTCCTGTAACAAGCAAATGTCTACATTGTGTCTAGTCAACATAGTATGCATCAATCTGGCTTTTTTATAGTCCCCAAGGCCACGAATGTTCCAAGTCCACAGTTTAACTCCCCTCATGTTTGCGGCACATCCAGGGTGACCAGGCCGCCTCTCCGCCCCCCCACACCCCACCAACAGGCCCAGACCGCCACTCACCCCCGTGCAGCACAGTCATGAGATGATAAATTGCAATGCATTGCACCAGCACCGGTAAACAAACAAACAACAGTCCCTCCCAACCCCCACCCACGCCAACCCCCCAAACAGGTTGCGCTAGAATCCCATACGTGCTCTGAATCGCACTTGAGTCAACCGAGAACAAAAACAACAGGAGATTCCCCATGGGGCGAGGCGCTCCCAGCTGACACCCCTGAATGCACAGGGTGGCCGCACACTGAAGGTTCTACGCGACACCCGAGGGGCGCCCAGCGGCATGGAGGACACAGCACCGGAGTAGTATGCCGTCCAGTGCGCCCCAGACCTGTGACACAATCAGCAACCAAGACCCTCCCGACCTGAGCGGGCCAGCTCCAACAGGACCAGTAGCGTCCCCGGTGCACATCCAGAGGGGACCAAACAGTCCAGCAAATGTCAACTTTAGTGGAAGGGGCCAACCCAGATTACTTCACCCTTGGTACCTCAATCATTGTCGCTTGTGCGGGCCGCGTCCTCCTCCAGCCTCGGCGATTTGCGTCTGGCACCAGGGCCACCGATGTGTTTAGCGAACTTTAGGGCCTCCTTGGCGTCAGTGAAGAAGTTAGCAGTTCGTTCATGGAAGATTTTCAATTTTGCTGGGTATAACAAGGAGTATTGGACTCCGGCCTGCATCAGGAGCTTCTTCGCAGGTATAAACTCCTTTCTGGCTGCCTGGACTAGGGGGGTGAAATCAGGGTAAAATGAGATATGATTCCCTTTGTGGATGATCTTGCCTTTTTCCCGGGCCAACTGCAGGATGCGGTCCCTGTCCTGGAAGTTGAGTAGCTTGACTAATATAGGGCGTGGGGTGGCGCCTGGTGGCGGTCTCTTGCCCAGTGTCCTGTGCGCCCTCTCCACCGTGAATACCTGGGACAGGTCCGGGTCGAACAGCTCGTGCAACAGATCAGACACAAAGACCTCCATCTTTCCGGTGTTGTCCGTCTCCGGAATGCCCGTGATTCGGACGTTGGACCTCCGGGAACGCGCTTCCAGATCGTCCGCCTTTGCTCGCATGGCCTCCAGTTCGCGCTCAATATTTGTGATGTGGTGTTTCGCCTGCTGCTGAAACTCGGCACATTCGGCATGCTTGTTTTCTAGGCAGTCGAGCCTCGTTTCGTGCACGTCCACTTTGGACTTTACCGCCTCTAGTTGTACAGCCATGGCATCCAGCTTTGCGTCGATGCTCTGCAAGCCTGATCTGACCTCCATCATTAAAGCGCCAAAATCGACTTCGGCTGCAGGGCTCTTGGGAGGTGACGACGCGGCCCCCGTGTCCACCGCCTGCTGCTTGGCCCTCTGTTTGTGGTCAAAGGACAATTTGGGCTGTTTTGCGTCCCTCGTGCCCCCCATCGCTGACCCGTGCAGGGCGCGAAGCGCAGCCCGTGGCAGGAAGCGCTCACTGGCGCGCCGCGCAGGCCCCCAGGGCTGACCGACACAGTACGAGGCGTTACAAGAGGGACCAAGGGGGCTGAAGCTCCAGATCCGGTGGGCTGCCCAGTGTCCGACGGCGACCCCTCCAAGTGGTCCCCACGATCTCCAAGTTGAGGACAAAGCGCGTGGGAGGCTCCGGCAGGAGGAGGCCGAGGCCGTCAGCACGTTATTTTATGTCCGGGAGCGGAGCTCCTGGTGCCAGGGCGCGATCGACACCTGTACACCCAGCGGTAATCAGCCGGGGCTCCAGGGCACATCAAGCAAGGGGTAGTTACAGCGTGGGCTATATAGCGTAGCGGGTCAGCAGTGTCTTCTCGATCGACCCAGTCACACTGCAAAATGGCGGCGTCGCTCCTCGGCTGCAGCCCCGACCTTCCCCCGATCCGTTACCTCTGATGGATGGCCGCTCCGCTCCTTCCCTCCGTGCACATTTAGCACCACGTAGTGGCCGCCGGCAGCTTCCAACCCCGCAGCAAGGGCGCCAGAGTGGCCTCCTCTCCGACGATCTCCGCGGGCCTGGGAATCCCCGGGGTCCGGTCAAGCGTCACAGCCGCCTCGGGCTCCGCAGCAGCAGGCGGGCTCCAGCAGGCGGGCCAGCGTCAATCGCGGTCACCAGGTCTCAGCGCGCAGCCGTTTGCGAGCGGCCAGGATTTAATCGGTCGTGCCTCCGGGCTGCCGCGTCAGTTTCACACGAAATCCGGGCCCCTCAGCAGCGTCGCGCAGGATTATTAAGGATTTATTCGTGTGCAGCCGGCGGAGCTCGCTCAAAGAGCGGCCATCTCGCTGCTCGGTTAGCCACGCCCCCCCGGAGCAGTGCCTTTCATTAATACACCACTGAAAACAGGCATTATGAGTAATTGAGCCACTCGGTCAGTGCGATGTATCAGTAAGTCAACCTCACTGCTATTCAGCAGGAGCACCTTAATCTCTCCCTGATAATCACTGTCGATAATTCCTCCAAGCACCTGAATGCCTTTTACAGCCAGCCCCGATCTAGGGGCGATCAATCCGAAATTTCCAGGTGGTATCTGAACACCAACACCTGTCTCTATGATGACTCGATCTCTACTTTTTATAACAATGTCATCCATAGCATGCAAGTCTAAACCTGCCGACCCTGGGGTCGCTCTACATGGAGCCAAAGCTCCGGGAGTAATTTCCCAATACATCACAGTTTCTCTGATTTCATTAGGCATAGCCTCAGCATTCGGGGGAAACAAACGCATGAGTGGAGATTCAGCATTTAAAAAAGGACGATTATTCAAAATCAATAGTGCTTGGGGCAAAAAGTCTCGCCAATTTTTATACTTGTCATCCGTTAACTTACGCAGCTGGTCCTTTAGCAGGCCATTCAATCTCTCCACTAGGCCCGAGGCCTGTGGGTAGTAGGGGATATGGAATATCCATTCAATATTGTTTTCCGCACAGAACTCCTGTACCAATCTTCCACGAAAATGGGATGCATTATCAGATTGAATTTGGAATGGCACACCATAGTACATCATAATTAATTCTAATGTTTTAATGGTATTCAATTGGGTAGCTTGCTTACAGGGAAGGGCTACCAGCAGGCCACTGTATGTATCAACAATAGTGCAAACATATTGACAATTCCTACTCATGGGAAGTGGACCAATGTAATCGATCTGCCAAATTTGAGCGGGCAATTTGCCGCGATGTAAATGACCTTTAACAATTTGGGGCACCTTACGCCGTCTGATATGCTGACAAACGGGGCAGTGTAAAATAAAATTTTTGATTAAATCTAAGGGAATATAAATTTCTCGATCAGCAGCCCACCTGCTAGTGGCCTTCTCTCCAAAATGTCCTGCCTTCTGGTGTGCCCATTTCGCCAATCCCGCAATATCAGAATCTTGCCTGTCCACCACTGCCTCAGCAATTTTAGACTTCTCATCTGCAATGTTATGAAAAAATTTGTCAAGAGAATCTATCGGGGTGTGAGCGTCCACATGGAAGATTGTAACAGTACTCTGTGGGAGCATCTCCCAAATTTCTTGCCATAACTCTTTTCCCCATAATTCTTTGGAATGTAACTTCCAATTATGGGAATGCCAAGTTGGCAACCAAACAGCCAGTCCATTGGCAGTAGACCAAGAATCAGTGAAAATATGACATGTACCAGGTAACTCTTGTTTCAAAACTTGGTAAACAGCGTAAAGCTCGGCAAATTGGCTGCTTTTACCTTCACCAGTTGTGCTCAACAATTTCTGTGTGATCGGATTATAGGACACCGCCTTCCAGTGCCGTGTCATCCCTATAAACCTCGCTGAACCATCAGTGAACCAAACATGGTTTCTTTCCGCTGCGGACAAATCATCAAAAGGCTTACCCCACTTGACAGGAGACTCCTGTGCTAAAGGTACGGAACATTCACTCTCAGTCTCAGTCGATGGCACTCGCGCCACCTGCTCATGTAAAGAAGCAACTCCTTTCGGGCCCACACGTGCCCTGTCTTGTATGTACCATTTCCATTTAATCACACTCGCCTCTTGAGCGTGTCCAATTCGGTGAGTTTTCGGCGAACTCAGAACCCACTGCATGATAGGAATTTCCGGACGCAGAACTATATCATGTTCCAAAGTCAATTGCTCGGTATCCACCAGAGCCCAATAACAAGCAAGTAACTGTTTCTCAAAGGGTGTGTAACGTTCACCAGCATCAGGTAACTTTTTGGTCCAAAAACCTAACGGTACTTTACTCCTGCCTTGTTTCTGCCACAAACTCCAATTTGCATAAAGGCCCTGTACAGACACATTCAAATCCACGTCACCATCACGTACAGGCCATAAATCCAGAGCATGTTGAATTGCCTCTTTTGCCAGACTAAACGCATCTTGCTGTGGTTTATCCCATTCAAATGCATTCTTTTTACGCGTGACCCGGTACAAGGGGGCCAATATTTGACTCAAATGAGGAATATGCTGGCGCCAAAAGCCAAACAGACCAATGAAGCTCTGGGCTTCTTTCCTATTTCTAGGAACTGCAAAATCAAGAATCTTCTGTTTAACCTGAGGGATCACTTCACGGTGCCCTTCATGCCAATTAATACCCAAAAATTTTACAGCCTGGGACGGACCTTGCAATTTATCTGGGTTGATTTCCCAACCTTTCTCACGCAGGCACTCAATGACTCTGTCTAATTGGGTCTGAACTTCCTCTTGTGTTTCGCCTTGGATCAAAACATCATCAATATAATGACATATCTGAATTTGGGGATGAACCGGTACCTCAGCCAAATGCTCTGCCACCAGCCGGTGACATATCGTAGGACTATGCACATAGCCCTGGGGAAGACTTCTAAACGTCATCTGACGCCCGTTCCACGTAAAACTGAATTGTTCCTGACACTCTGGGGCAATCGGAATTGAAAAGAAAGCATTAGCAATATAAATGGACGCGTACCATGTACCTGGATGCTTTTGGATTCTCTCAATAAGTGTAATAACATCCGGTACTGCAACAGTCAAAGAGGGTGTGTGCTTGTTCAATTCTCGATAATCAACGGTCATGCGCCAAGAGTTATCACTCTTACGCACCGGCCAAACAGGATTATTCCAAGCAGAAGTAACTGGGGTTATGAATCCTGCATCCACTAACTCCTGAATAGTGGTACTAATCTCCTCATGACCACCTGGAATACGATACTGCTTCTGACAAACCACTTTTGTCGCATGGGGAACTTGTATGGGGGGCATTCTTAAACGACCAACCCGTATAGGTCTGGACGATATATAATGCGTTGTTCCAAATTGGTAACATCCGTCATCTAGATGCAAAGTCATTCCTCTCAAAATATCAATCCCAATTATGAATTCTAGAAGTGGCACTACTAGTACAGAATACTCTTTTCTGGGAATTCTACCTATTCTCATTTCAAGCAAAGTTTGAACTGCAGGGGTTTCTTTTCCACCTAATCCGGTAATAGTAAAAGGCTGACCTGTAAACTTCTTTGATTTTCCATGAATAAGAGTGGCCTCCGCTCCTGTATCTACCAATGCTCGGGCCCTTTGGATATTACGATGTCTCCAATAAATATCAATATCTACATAGGGTCTATTATCTCTGTGAGCCCATCTGTGTACCGGAGCTTGACCTATTTCCTAGTCATTCTTACTGCATTCTGTGTACCAGGATAAATCAGGATAAAGACTCTCACGTTTCTTAGGTATCGGTACCTCCTGTTCATATCCATTCCCAGTACGGAACGGATTCGTATCTTCTGCATTGTACTGCGGGTTACGATCGACCAAACTGTGACGATCCTCTCTCCTCCTCACCTCAGGGGATTGATCCCTATCATCTCTACGTCTGCTGTAAACATAGTCAGTTCTCCCCCTTTCTCTTTCCCCCTCTCTCTCCCTGTCTCTCTCTCGACGGGGGGACACATCACGTGCAGAACGTCGATCATCACGACGAACAGAGCACCCACGGCGGTCGTCATCACCGCTACCGTCAGAACCACCACGATCACACTCAGTGGTCCGAACACGCCGGGCACCCTCCTTTCGATCCAAGCCACGTTTGCGAAACAACTCCCACAAACGAGCGGTAGTCTCACCATCAATGTCCTCCCTCCGCACACCATCAGCCAGAAGACCAGAAAAAATATCACGTCTAGTAAGTTTATTTTCACCAGGAGTACGAGTGTCAGGCCGGGACTGACGTTCAGGTTTAAACCACTCACCCAACTCACCGAGTTGGCGCACCGATTCCAAAACCGTAGATAATACGTTACCAGTCTGATTAATCAATAAAGTCATCATGACCTGCTTATAGGCAACAGGGGAAGATCGAATGATACGGTTCCGCACAGAAGATGTCAATGAACCATCAAGCAACCTGTCAGCAGTACCCAGAAAAATTGCCGTTTTCATCACCTCCTCTTTGAGACGTTGAGCAGCATCACGCAAAGTATACCACGGCTTGTCATTCACAGGCCAGTCAGATTCAGTAGGATATTTTAGATTACAACCCTCAGTCGCCAATTGGAGTAAAGAAATCTGACCAACACCATTATAGTTACGAAAATGATCCTGCACAGTAGAATCCAAACTCAAGGAACAGAACTTTAAACAATCGCCAGTATCCAACATAATACCAGCAGCGCCCAGTTCATAAAGGCGCACCATCCATGTGAGCAAGGACTCACCAGCTCGCTGCCGAAATCGCTGCAAAATATCACTAATTTCCTGCTGAGTAAAGTCTTCTAAACAGTCCAAAGAAATACCCTGCGGAGCATTGGGAGACTGCTGCAACTTCCGACGGAAAACTGGATGCGCAGAAACCGCGGGACGAGCATCACAAGGAGCCTGATCAGTACTCGTAGAGGGACAATCAGTGTAAGAAGCATTGATCCCACTCGAAGAACGAGCGTAATCACGGGGTGCACCATCAAAGGTGCGAGAAGCAGACTTACAATCATGGCGGGAGCGAGAAGACTCGCGCTTGGCAGACTCCTCACCCGAGGAACAAGAATCAGTCGAGTTCCAGATATTACCATCCCATTCATCAGGATTCCAATCCAGCCCGGCTGTCGCCACGACCAGACGCACCATTCGCGTCGAAACCCGACCGCGCCTGTTCTTGTATTTATAACGAGCAATTCGCACAGCCGCCCGTTCGGCAATAGCAAAAAGTCTCAAGTTTATCAGCAAGCAACTTATTTTGACACCGCAACAAAGTATGAGAATTCTGAATCTCAACAAAGTGCGCTTCCACATCCTTAAGAGATATCTGTAGCTTCAACAGTCTCTCATGCAGAATCCTGTATGCAGACAAAAGAATCCAACCTCTGCGCCCCAAAATGGGAATCTCCTCACCCTTCAATACGGGTGCCTTCTGCAAACAAGCAATCACATCAGCCGGCTCTGCCAGCTCCAAAGAAGAATTCCAATTCTCACTCAAACCAGTAGAATCAGCCCACTCACGGGCCAAGGCTTCATAAGGCGTTGAATCCCATCCGGGAATATCAACGGGCAACTTAAAAGTAGATTTAGACCTTCTAGAAAACATCGTGAAAAAGGAAAAAGAAGAAAAGAAGAGAAAGAAAAGAAGGAAGAAAAATAAAAACTATACACACAAATATACAAAAATAAAATGCAAACAAAACCACGCACGCGCCGAAAGCAAACACAAGACAACCACAACGCACACAGGTTTCGTAAACGGTTCGTGACGCCAAATGTTCTGCTTGGGTTTTCGGATCAGATAGAACCCGCTCAGCAGAGCCTCTCTAACCCAAACCAGAACGTTACCCCCTCCCTAGGGCCTATTCACACCTAAATAACCACATATATGTACCACCTAAGGACAGGGAATTCCTACTCTATATACCAAGACCTACAAGTCACAGCCTCGCGGTCCCAAACGGACCCAGGACTTCCTGCCCAGACGGCAGCCACAGACTTCCTGCCCAGACGGCAGTCACAGCCTCGCGGTCCCAAATGGACCCAGGACTTCCTGCCCAGACGGCAGCCACAGCCTCGCGGTCCCAAATGGACCCAGGACTTCCTGCCCAGACGGCAGCCACAGCCTCGCGGTCCCAAACGGACCCAGGACTTCCTGCCCAGACGGCAGCCACAGCCTCGCGGTCCCAAACGGACCCAGGACTTCCTGCCCAGACGGCAGCCACAGCCTCGCGGTCCCAAATGGACCCAGGACTTCCTGCCCAGACGGCAGCCTTAGACAAGTCACAGCCTCGCGGTCCCAAACGGACCCAGGACTTCCTGCCCAGACGGCAGCCACAGACTTCCTGCCCAGACGGCAGACACAGCCTCGCGGTCCCAAACGGACCCAGGACTTCCTGCCCAGACGGCAGCCTTAACACGAGTTCATCCTATAATTACCATGACATAATCAGTGTTACTATATATCAGATCACACAAAGACAGCTAGTTGAGCACAACTTGTTCCCCAGTTCGAAGGGCTCCTTTCTCCCTTATTCAGTTACCACCTACCTGATCAGGATTAACATCTGTCCATGTCAAGTCACAGCTGACTAGAAGAATAGGTTACCCTCTTACACAAGAACACGTAGCACATATTGCTTTACTACTTTATTTAGTTATTACATACACACTCACGGAACATAATACATATCACATAACCTGCAAAGAAAAGTGAAAGATTGAGTTATACACTCTAATAGTAAGGGGTTGACATCACCTTGGTCGTATGTAGCCTGCACTCAATGGTCATCTAGGTTCCCTTTTCGTCTGCGCCTCGGCTTCGCCTGGAAGTCACACCTCCGCAATCACGGGTTTACTCCCGTCTCCCTCTCCGAGTCACTGGGACCTCTTCCTCATCGGCTACTCTCTTCTCTTTGGAATATCTATTTCTCGGTTTTTCTCCACCTCCAAGTTTGTCATCTGTCTTCCCTGGAATAAGTAGCAGCTTTACTACTAACGGCCAGGTGCCGCCCATGGACTAGAAGCAAGTGCCAGTATCTGCCTCAAACTTTTACTAATATAGACGTGCATTTCCTCATGGAAAATTCCAGCCCGTAACCTGCCGCCCACCAAATTCTTGTACCTCCCCGTGCCAAGGACACGTTCCCAGCCGGCCGGCCTGATGTAGTGTCTTCGGCATGAAGAAAAATACAATCCTTCGATAAGGGCCGGCCTGAACCGGTTCTCTCCAAGCGAATAACACCTCCTAACTAAAACACTGCCTATGACCTAGAAACATCCCGAGCTGCCAGAGCAGGAGGAAAGATGGAGTCTCTCCCGTTTAAGGCCTACCAGGCCTGAATTCAGCACGGCTCCATGAAATACCCTCACTACAGAACAGATTACCCCTAATACTAACGAATCTATCCCCTAGGATGTATATGCAAACCCTGATCTATGGGGAAGAACACAGGATCATGTCGAAGTGCCTAATAAATAGGCTCTATACACTACTCTAACCCTTAGACTTGAATGGGAAGAGACTGAAGTCACCTAAATCACCCTTCAACACAATAAGACCGGAAAAATCGAGCAGTACAATCGCTTGGAAATAAAGGTGAATATCTGGGACACCGAGACCCCCTCCCCTCCAGCGGAAGCATCGTCAGTGCCTGCTTCATTTGTGGTTTATGGCCGTTCCATATAAATTGAGTCAGTTCTGATTGGGTCTGTTTTATCCAACCCTGCGGGGGTCGAAGAGGTAGGGTTTGGAACAGATATAAGATTTGAGGGAGGATAGTCATCTCAACTGCTGCTATTTTACCAAGCCAAGAGAGTGGATAGGGCTTCCATTAGGTCAACTCCTTACGGATTGTCTGCTGCAGCCTTGCGTAGTTGATGGCTACGGTGTTTGATAAGGAGGGAGCTAATTGGATTCCCAAATAGGGAATCGTGTCGGTTGCCCATTGAATGGGATGAGAGGTCTGGAGATGGACACGGGTGGACGGCGCTAGGAAGAGGTCAAGTGCGATCGATTTATCCATGTTCACTTTGAACCCGGATGCCAGCGCGAAGGCTTCTAGTTCTGCCAGGCATGCTGGGAGTGCAAGAAGTGGGAGATTAGGACGTCGTCGGCATACAGGCTGACAGTATGGGTATAGCCTCCGAATTGAATCCCAATGATCACAGGGTGATGACTGAGGCAGTGGGATAGAGGCTCCATATAAAATACAAAGAGAAGGGGCAACAGGGGGCACCCCTGTCATGTGCCCCTCTCTATGGGGAATCGGGATGATGAGTGGCCATTAACTCGGACTGTAGCTGTCGGGAATTTATAGCAATTTAGGATGTATGTCCAAAGCTTCTCCCCCATACCTGCTCGTGCAAGGACCTGCTCTACATACGGCCAATGGACCCTGTCAAAGGCCTTCTCGACATCGATTGTAAGCAACATGTACTCCCCTTGCATCTGAGAGGCACTCTCAATGAGGTGAAGGGCCCGTTTTGTATTATCACTAGTCTGCTTCTGGGGAATGAAGCCTGCCTGGTCTGGATCAATCAGACCGGGCATGTAAGGTGAGAGACGGGTGGCCAATATTCCAGTGTATAACTTGAGGTCAATATTAAGAGGGATATAGGGCGATAAGCTCTGCATGTGGTCTTGTCCTTTCCCGGTTTCGGGATGACGACTATGTAAGCCTCGAGCATTTCTGCTGGGATCCCACCGGGTTCAGCAAATTAGTTAAAAAGTTTACTTAAAACCGGGGCTAATAGGGTACAGAATGTTTTATAAAATATGACAGAGAAGCCATCGGGCCCGGGGGCCTTGGCAGGTTTGAGACGTGAAATAGCTGCGATGACCTCCTCAATCCCAATATCCCTGTCCAGGTGATCTGCCTGGGCTTTCGTCAGGGTCGGGAGGCCGTCGGAATCGAGAAAGGCAACTCCGTCCGCAAGAGACAGTGGAGAGCCGGCGTAGAGGCCGGCGTAAAAGTCTCGGAACGCCTCAGCTATCTCGGAGTCCTCAGAAACTCGACGCCCATCCCCCGCTGGATCTCCCGGACCCCTGCCTCTGGCGAGTTTCCCGCAACTTGTGGGCGAAGAGGCAACCACATCTATCTCCTCCCGTGTAATATGCGTGTCGCAGATGGAGGGCTGCGAAATCCGGCCTATCTTGGTCCAGAGCTGCGAGTTGTTGTCGCATGGCTTTAAGTTGGCGCCAGACCCGGAGTGCCCCTGTCCGCCGGTGCATTTGTTCTAGTTCTTTCATTTTCTGGATGAGACCTTCTCTCTTATGTCTGCGCTCTACATTGTCAGCCGTTGAGATGGCCACTAGTTCCTCGAGTATAACTCTTTGAAAGCTGCCCACTGTGTGGAGCGGTAGGTGTCGTCATTAGCGTTATGGGAAAATTAGTCTTTCATGGAGCGATGTATTTGGTATACTACTGTAGTGCGGTGGAGCAGGGTGTCTCAAAGACGCCGAAGTCGGGAAGGTCGCTGCATTGGGGGAAGAGTGACGGTCACGATGACCGGTGCGTGGTCGGATAGAGAAGCTACTCCTATCTTTACGTCTATTGCCATCGCCTGCAAGGGTGTGGATGTCAGCAGGTAATCCAGCCGAGCATATGTCTTATGCGCGTTAGAGTAATAAGAGTATGCGCGGCTATGGGGGTGGAAGTATCGCCACAGGTCGTGAAGGCCTAAGTCGTGTAGTCGGGTAAACCCCGCTGTAGATAATGCACCTGTCTGGTTAGTACGTTGGCTCGATCTGTCAGCGTCGTTGTCAAACACTTCGTTCAAGTCACCCCCCAGGAAGATCCTGTGCTCTGTTGTGGCCGTTGCTTCAGTGAGTGCTGTGTGTAAGAACTGTTCTTGTCCTTCGTTAGGGGCATAAATG
The DNA here is from genome assembly GCF_964204655.1 of Triturus cristatus. NCBI lineage: Eukaryota > Metazoa > Chordata > Amphibia > Caudata > Salamandridae > Triturus > Triturus cristatus. The sequence goes on from NC_140584.1 coordinate 415,693,815, forward strand.
GAGCCTATGGTAAACGTTAAACCCCCTAGGGCAAAACGGTAGGTTAGAAGCCGTCCTTTAATTTTGGCTTCCTTTTGAAGAATATCTCCCCGGAACCGCTGGGCGACCAATATGGCCACACCAGCTGTTTTGGTGGGACCTGAGGAAAACGGCTGAGTCGGGAACCTACGGGATCTTAGGCAGTAGCAGTCTTTTGATAGTAAGTGCGTTTCTTGGAGCAGACATATGTCCGCATTGGTATTTTCTAAACAGGATAAGACTGCCTTATGTTTATTGAGATTGTTAAGTCCCCGCACATTCAGAGTGAGTATTCTAAGTGTGGTGGGAGTCACACATCTAGGTGGGGACGGGTAGGCTGAGCGCAGAGCCTGGAATCACTGCCGCGCCGATGTCGGCTAATTGGAATGTCGAGGAGCTCTCTCTGTGTGGATTTGTACTGTAGCATTTAAAAAGAGGTGGACAAGGAACACCAAAACCCCCGAAAAACGATAACACCGAATAAAGAACTACCGGAAGTCCTTCTGCAAGGAGCAGAAATAAGGAAAAAGGATAAAGAAAAGCATGTCGTAGTCTATCATTCTCAGATGATCGGGTCAGAAGTACCATGGGGAATACAGTGTGGCCAAGGGTGTCTCCCCACCCCCCGCCAGAAGCCCGCCATCAAAAGGGACACTGCAGAAAAAAATCAATAGTTCTCATGGGCATCAGCTGGGCTAGTTCAGTGGACAGAGTCTCGAGAGCAGCTTTCTGTCCCTGAGAGATTTCTGCGGGGTTCGGTCGTGTGGTCCGGCGCTGCCGGTCCTGTTGTCGCCATCGTGGTTTTGTATCTTCTTCGCCCGGAGTAGGGCCGTCATTCCCATTTTTCTCTGCAGGGGGGTTCACTCCGAGTAGGCGGCAGGCCTCCGAGAGGGTGCGTAGCTGGAAAAGTTTGCCCTCCATATGAAAAACCAATCGAAAGGGGTGACCCCAGCTGTAGGAAATGTTGCGTTGTCGGAAATGCGCTCTGATGGGTTTGAAGGTTCTCCTCTTTTGCAGGGTAAGTGCTGCCAAGTCTTGATACAGGACTGGGGTCTGGCCGCGATAGGTTAGCGGGGGCATCTGACGGGCCTTTTGTAAAATGTCTTCCTTAGTTCGAAAGTCCTGAACACAGACTAGAATATCAGATGGCGGGGCCGTTGCCAGGCACGGTGGGCCCACTCTGTGCGCCCTGTCCAGTTGGAGGTCGGCGTACAGCGGCTTGCCCAGGATGTGATTGAAGAGCTCCCTAGTGTATTTAAAGATATCGCCTGTTTCCTCGTCATTTTTCACCTCTCAGATCCTGATGTTATGGCGGCGAGAATGATTTTCCAAGCCCTTGAGATGGGATTGTAGGTCTACTTTCTGCTCGTGGATCCTGATGACTTCTTGCTGGAGTGCCGCCAATTCCTTGTCTCTCCCATCGCTTTTCTCTTCTAATTCCGCGACCCTCTCTCCGATGCTGTCCACATCCCTGCGGATATCTTTGATTTCGGCCGTGAGGTCACGTTTAAGTGTTTGCAGGTCTTCGCGCAGTGTGACAAAGAGGGATTCCAGGAAGGCTTTGTGATCGGCTCACCACCCATGAGTGCAGTCTGATCGGAACTCGCTGTTGACTCACCCATCTGGTGGCTGCCCTGGGCCTACGCAAATAAGTCTTTAAGGGTTTTCTCTTTTCGCCCTCTAGAGGAAGACGTACTGTGTTTCGGCTGGTGGCCGGCGCGGTCGCTGGTGGGTTGCGATCAGTCCTAATCGGGATGAGGAGTAGCAAGAGTGGGCTCTGGCGTGGCTACGGTTCCCTCCCAGATAAACCCGGGATCCAATTGCTCTCCGTCAGGGGGCCGCCGATGAGCTCCGCCAAACGGCTTGCTAATGGGCCCCTTCTGCCCCCTCAGTCCAGCCAGTGGGCCCTACTCCCTCCTTATCTCGTCTTGTGATCCTTGGTGTAGTGGATACCTGGGCCTCTCGCCAGTGTCAGGATTACACCACTTGGAGGACCCCAGGGGCACGCTGCTTCAGTTCCAGGCTTCCCCCAGCTGAGCACCGTACAGGCGATGCACGCGATACCTCCTCTCCAGTGCGCTCTAAGCTTTTAGGCGTCACGCAGGGTATGGCGGTTAGTGAACCGCGCTGTTCTCTCCGGCCTATCTCAAGACCACAAAGGCGTTAGGGGCTCTTCCGTTGAGTTCGGGGCCTCCCGCTGTCACTGTGTGCCCCCGCTCCTCACTCCCCCAGTGGCGAATATCCTCTGCGGCTTTCCCCATGGGGTGATCACCGACACGTGTGTTCCTCCAGATGGCCCCCAGGTCGCCAAAGCCCCATTAGGCTGCGGTGTGAAATGGCAGAGTCACTGCCACACTGCTACAGGATCGGCTGCTGTGAGGGCCTGCCGGCTTCTCCAGTGACTCAGGGCATGCGCCACGCCCGTAGCTACCCGGGTGCTGCGCTGTGGTAAGCCGCTGTGTCTAGGCGCTCACCCTGCAAAGCACTCGGTTCCAGTACGTGGGCTCTAGGCTTCTCGCAGACGGCCTCCGCCCGTCGTCCCCTTCTCCCAGTGGCGAGTGCCCACTGCATCTTTCCCTCCAAGGCGGTCACTTGCCTGCTGGTTGGCGGGGGAGGTGAAGATCCGCAGGACCGCAGGGCTCCCCACTGGCCTCGGGGGCTCTGACTCGCTATACGCTATAGGGCCGCGTCTCGAGGTAGGGTGATCAGTTTTGCACCATCACGCTGCCTGGTGTGTTGGGAGCTCGCCCGCAGTCTCCGCCTCGTGGGGGATGGGCTGCACCCCTCACGGTCATCGACCGGCGCGGTTGGCAGCTCCCCTCGCTTTCTCGGCCCTCTCTCTGGATGCTCTCCCGTGGGACGGGACGGTCATCGGCATCCGTCCCCGGTGCTGGTCTGTTCCCGGTGGCGCGGCTGTGTCTGGCACCGGGAGAGTGGAATACACCGATTTTGGGCTACTGCGATCTCCGCCACTGTGGTCGCCACATTCCGGCGTGGATCTGTGGTTGTCCGAAGGCTGATGCTGGCGAAACACCGGTGCTGTGCTGGGCTGCCGGCAGGAGAGGCAGAGCGGCACGTCCGTTCAAGCCGCCATCTTGGCCACGCCCGACCATTTTTAATTTATATGCTCCCACTAATCCTGATAAGCTCTTTCGGCCTCAGATTTGATCTAAATTGATGACATATAATGATGACTATCTGATACTTGGTGGACATTGTAATATGGTTGTTGATCCCTTTATAGATAGATGTTCTAATTCTAAATTTATTCCCTCTTTCATACATACTCAATTCACATCTACTATAGCTCAAAGATCCCTCGTTGATGCTGGGAGATTATGTTACCCCACTCTCCAAGAATATACTTCTTTCTCTCCAGTTCATTCCCACAATGTCGTATAGACTACTTATTTATTTCTAAAGCCCTTACCCAACATATCTCCCATTCTGACATAGGATCTATATTAATTTCAGATCATGCCCGTCTCCTTAGATCTAGACTTACTCCCCCCATGGAAGGCATGAGGAGATGGAAATTTAATAACTCCCTTCTCTTGGACCCTACATTTACACCTGCTTTTCAGAAGTTTGCAGACACTTTTTTTTAATAGAAAATGAATCTCCTCATGCCACTCCTCAACTTATTTGGGACACCTTTAAAGCTGCCTCTAGAGACTTCATTATTTCGTTTGGAGCTCAGAAACAGAGATCTTCCTCTGAAACCATACACTTGCTTAAATCGCGCATTGAGCAATAAAAGCATTCCTAATCTTCTACATAGGCCCAATCTGATTTGAATTAACTTATCAAGGCCAAATTTACTTTTAATAAACTTTCAACTGAATCCGCTAATTTATCTACTTTGATCTAGTACTCTATATTATAGTGCACAAAATAAAGCCTGCAAACTTCTTGCCAATTATCTCAAGATTAAAAAAATAAGCACTAAAATTGAATCAATTTTAACTTCAGCCAATACTACAGTTCATAAGAATGAGGATATTCTTTTGGAATTTACTAACTTTTATCAAAACCTCTATACTCCTGAATCTCCTCTTCAACAGACTGATATTGCTCAGTATTTATCCTGTATTCCTCCACCTTCTTCACAGGTTTCTCTTATGGTGTCAACCATTTAAAACTCACAGTATATGCAGATGACATCTTATTATTTATTTAAAATCCACAAACTTCCTTGCCAGCTTTTCTATCAGAGGTGAATGATTTTGCTCTTGTTTGCTCTTGTTTCAGGTTATAAACTCAATGCTGACAAACGCAAAATCCTTCTACTAAACAAACTCTGCTTTCATGCCGATTTTTTATCTTCTTCTTTTCACTGGAATCCAGTTAAAATTGAATATCTTGGACTATTGTTCAATCCTTCTATTAAGGATACGGTTTCTTCACCACGTCGCGTTGTCACCCCTTATTTTTATCCTGGTGGGGTAGACTAGATATTATAACAAGCATTTGCAATGCAATAGGTCTCGCATTTGCGAGAGTTTGAGCTACTGGCATTGTAAATGACAATGCTTTTTATTTATGTGTTTTGAAAACCTGCAAGCGGTGCGCAAACAAGCACTTTGTACTTATAGTCATTGCTTACGAGAAGCAAGTATCTGCGCCCATTTTACTAGCAGCCTTGCTTCTCGTAAGCAAGGACTATAAATACAAAGTATGGGTTTACACAGCCTTTGCAGGTTTTCAAAACAGATTAAAAAAAGGTATGGTCATTTACAATGCCAATAGCTCAAACTCTCGCAAATGCAAGACCTATTGCATTGCAAATGCTTGTTTTAGGATGTGTGCCCTGAGCTTATGTAAAGCAAAGTAATGCCTACTGCATCCGCTTTGTGTGGAGGATCGGATGGTGTTGAGTATGTGTACACTCGAAAATCTGGGTGGTCTGAAGTCCCGTATACTTATAGAAGCACACGGAGTAAGATGCTAGCTCAGAAACAAACCTAGACAGAAACAGTTCAGCCATGCCTGATGCAACGAGAAATAAAGCTGCTTTGCTGCTGTGTATAATCGAAAAAGCAGCTAATTCAGTTTACTGGAAACTCAGTAACAGCACTCTTTGCCCCAAGGAAGAGCGTTCCGGTACATAGATTCCGTTCGTTCGGATCCATTGTCTTAGTCTAGGATTCAACACAATGTAAAACAAAGCGAGAATCTGGCAAATAATGTGGCTCAAACTGAGAGCGCGTGTAAAAAAAAATCTATCGACCGGTACAGCAAGATCCCCCCCTTAAACACCCCCTTTGCAAGTAAGACAATAAATGGCTTATGCAAACCTACACACATCCGCGTCCAAAAAGGACAAAATCCAGTGAGAAGCCAAGTAATGCACACGGACATGCCACGCCCTGTGATCGGGGTCACTAAAACACAGTAACAAATAAACCATATCCTCCTCCATTGTTGTTGAATGAGTTTCCAGCAAATAGACTGCCCGAAAAGATTAGAGATCCCAAAAGTGTGAACACAGTACAAAATAGATAGGTGGGAAGGCTCACTGTGAACGACTTGTAATTACTCATAACTTAGTTGCAGCAAATTTTTATAACATCTGGCTAAGTTTCAAAGCAGAGAGAAAGCGGGGAAAATCAGAAATGAGACAGAACAGCAGTGATGGCTAATTTAGACTAGTAACACCGTAGGCAATGACTGAGGTACTCATTCATTAAAGTAGCAAATCATCCGAGTAGCAGACTTGGCTAAGGATAGCACGTATGTGTACAGGAGCCTCTGAGCCACTAGGTCACACAATCATGGAGACTGTCAGAGAGCGCAGCAAGCATGGGTACAGGATACAGAAGGCCAGAGGAAAGAAATGTGTGAGAGGGAGGTGGAGAGGTTGGAATCATAACTGAACTTCAAACTGATGATAGACTGGCATCGGGGAGCATACCCCATACACGTCACTGGCTGTAGGGGCTGTGCACGCTCGGAGGGTGGTGGGAGGGTTTATAATGTGAAGGGGATTGAAAACGGCAACGGGTCAAAAGAAGACTGCTGCAGGGGAAGTGGGAAAGCAGCGACACCAAAAACATCACCAATAAAGATAAACAAGAAGCGATAACCAAAAATTGAAAACAAGGACAGATGCCAGTTCTAGGAGTAATGGCAAGTGGCCCCTCGCATGACCGCTGCTCACACAAAGTAGGGGCTGGCATTCCTGGGGTTCCATGGCTCCTAGGAGGGGGAGGGAAGGGGTGAACAGCTTGGCAACTGTTAAACAAGGAAGGAACACACATAATGAAAGTTAAAGTGCGAAGTCGCGGCGTGCGAGCGAGCACTTTGTAAATATAAAGTGTCAAATAAAGCGACCTTCAAAGCAGCTCTAGCCTAGGCGGGGGAGGGAGAGTTAAACAAAACAAGACATGCACAGGGCTGTGGTAAATAATTTAATTACCGGTACTTAATTTGATGCGGAAAATTAATAAGAATAGCTCAGTAAAATAAGAGGCAGAATCCGTGGTATTAGAGATTCGGAACGGGCTTTATTCCTATACAAAGGAACATAATTCGAATTATGGGCCTTCTATTCCATCACCACGAAAGTTCAGGAAGGAAGGAACAATACATTATTGACAGGTAATCATTTTTATAGAAGAGGCATTACAGTGAAACAGATGCAGGAGGCGTAACAGTTGATAACAGAGATAAAGACATACATGCGTAACTAAAATGGGTGTAACTAGGCGTAACTAAAGAACGTCATTAGGTATGATGTCACAAATGGGTGGTTCCATGAAAGAATTTCGCAATGTCAGCAAAAATACTTGGCAGAGATGTGCGCGCAGCAGCATGACGTGTGATTTGACGTGCAACTAGAGGGTGAAGGGGACTTGACATTTAGCTCTACATGTGGAGACAAAAGTCTGGGGGTCAAGTCAACCTAATCCCAAATCATATCTAACATCCTATGTTTAAAGAACTGTGTTATCCAAAAAGAGAGGTCTCTTAGGATAGAATCTTATTCTATACTGACTATACTGACTGTTAGTGCGTGTACAAGCGTCTAAGTGTCTACACTAGATGCGAGGGGGTAGGAATATTCCATGGTAACAGGGCTATGAATTACTTGCATGAGGGCAGCGAGGCCTGGCCCTTTGCGCGGTAGCTGGAGGAATGTTTACCTAAACTACTAGACAGGAATGCATCGGATGAGGGGCGGAGGAGATAATCTTGAAGGTGAAATACAGTTTTCTGGCAGGCTACGGGCTGGATCAGGCACCGTTAGCCGCGCAGGGAGTAAGACAAAGTTCATGGTCACAGATGCAGGCTCAGACTGGAGCTTTCAGAGGCAGAAGGCAGGAAAAGGCTTGATGGCAGAATCAGGGCCTACTCGCCTGGACTGTAAAATGGGATAAATGAACCATATAAAGCCGGTGGCCTTTCATACTTAGGAATAGAATATCCGGCCCATTCATGGCGGATCTGAAAGAGGACATGTTGACGGTGGACGCACATGTATTTGCGTCTTCATAACTGGAACTGGAGGAAACATACATGTACTTGTGACTTATACATGAAACCGTTGGGGTCCAAGATAGGGGACATAACCGACCATAAAAATCCATATTTCCACATTCCCTCCTTGTCCCCTACTTGCCCTTAGGAGATATCAATCTTCATCAATCCGTCGATCTGTTCATATAGCATCATTTGTTCTTCTTTCTTCTTCCGGGATGAATGAAAACTTGGATGTGGGATACACGAGGTGGCACACAGACCACAAATCGCTGGCCCACATTGTAGACATAAGCAGCAACTGAATAGTATGAGAAAGCCAATACCTAGGAAGGAGAGCATTCTCCATCCCCAGGCTGACAACACGCCCCAGAACCAACCGGACCAAGTCCAGGTGCCTGGACTCTGGTGTATCTGGCTTACAATCTTATGAAGGCGGGTTATGGCTTTATATACTGACGGCGAATTTTCTGGTATGAAAATGCAACAACTTGATCCGATGACCCTACAAGCTCCGCCCCTATCGGCCAGGATGACGTCAAGGACAAGACGATTTTGAAGCACAACAATCCGCATAGCAGACTGCTCTTCTGTTAAATTGCCTAAGGCGGAAATAGTTTCGTTCACTACTGCTTCAAGGGTTCTGGTTAATCTACGTATCAACTTACTATTAGTGACTGTACCTATATAGGGGAAGAAACCTTTATTGAAATCTGTGTATTTTTCCCATGCTGTTTCAGTGTAATCGACGATTGGGAGATCTCTCTGCTGTCTATTGTGTACTAAATGAGTATTTCTATGATAATCAGGAGGAGCTAGGAAAACAGGTGGTAGGAGGAATGCTATGTAACAGGTACCATCCCAATCTAGAGGTAGGCGTATATATGCGGTCTGGCCACATATAAAGTAGGAATGACGAGAAGCTCTAAATGTAGACTTGCCTTGATCACTGAATTTTATCACAGTGGTGCATTTACTATGGCCCATGTGTATGGAGCCATTCTTTCTTATACATAGTTCCCCTTTTACTGGGAATACGGACATGGCGGACAAGATTGGTGTAGCTTCAGATTCAACGTTCAGGATCATGAGGTTAAGTGTAAAATTACCTAATCCGTATACTTCATTTTCTAGATCAGTTCCTGTTCTTTTGGGAAGTCCCTCCTTGTTAGGGTAGCAGACTTTAAGCAAAACTAAGTTCAGGTTTCCCCATACCCAGTTGTCTTGATAAACTGCGGAATTCGAATCTAAGGAATTGATCAAACTAAACCATGCTCCACAGGAGCCATTGTGTGTGAACGGATAGGGAAAGAGGGGCAAAACTCCCTTATAGTTCTGATAGGGAGGGAGTCGGCCACATATCCAACAATTTGTAGCATTGCTAGTCTGATGGGAATGATGTAACATACTAATAAAAGTGTTATTGCGCAGCGCAAATCTATAGGACAACTCATGCGGGGGTAATTCACTAAAAGAATGTTCAGCAGTAACATTGTAAACATGTTTAGAAATAGGATAATATATGTGCAACAATATACTTGCAGTGATTATTAAAAGACTTAAGAAAAACAAAATTAATAACGTCACTGTGCAATGACTACGCAGTGATTTACAGTACGCATGCCTTCTCAACAGCATCTTTCCGTTTCTTTCTCTAGTCAGGTCTAGGGAATACATGTCAGAGACAAATTCGACCGATTCACCTTGGAGAGGACTTAAACAATCAAATTGTCTGACTTTTTAGACCGTAATTTTAGTTTGTATAGTTCCTTATCGCTTAGTTCAACCAAAGGAAGCTTTGAGTCAATCGGTGAAGACACGCGAGGTGTAACGTTTACATCAGACGGTAGTCCATGAAATTTCTTGATATGACTTGAATGTATCCAACCTTTGCGACCTTCGATCTTCACGGCTGTCCTCGTGGTGAGCAGTACAAGTTGAGGCGATTTCCACCTAGGATCCAGCTGAGTCTTCCGGTCGAAATTCCGCACTAACACCAGGTCCCCGGGAACTACGTCATGGGGTTTCACCTCGGTGTTGTCGGGAAAGGCTGCAGCTACCTGTGAACGACAAGATTGTAGTGCAGACATCAAGGAAGCCAGGTAATCTGTCAGCATATTACAGTCAACATCAGTTATTTTGCGTGGTATAGGCGTCCCCCACATATTTGGTGGTCTATCGAAGATCACTTCATACGGGGATAGCCCTGTTCGAGAGTGCGCTACCATTCTCATGTAAAAGAGTGCAACTGGTAAGGCTACTACCCAATCAACACCTTTCTCTCTACATATTTTGGACAATCTAATTTTCAGAGTTTGATTATGTCGTTCCACGAGACCTGCTGCCTCGGTGTGTCGGACACAGTGAAATCTCCATTGATAGCCTAACAAAAGTGAAACGTGTTTCATTAGTTCGGATGAGAACGGCTGGCCGTTATCTGAGTAGACAACACGTGGTAAACCGTACCGTGGGAAGAATTCTCGAACTAACTGTTTGGCAGTAGTCGGGGCAGTGTAATCTGAAACCGGGTATGCCTCTGTCCAACGGGAAAGAGCACAGACAACTACGAGAACATATTTGAATCCTCGACATCGTTCCATCTGGATATAATCCATCTGGAGGACTTCAAAAGGGTGATCAGGAGGCTGAAATCCACCCTGTTCTACGGGAATGCTTTTACCTGGGTTAAACTGACAACAGATCATACAGGTACGAACTTTTTGTTTAGCTGCTGCTCGTAAATGTTTGTTGAACCAAATGTGTTGAATGCTGTCTAGCATAGCTTTTTCTCCTAGGTGCGCTGGACTATGTATTGTATTAATGATAACTTGGACCATTGAGTCGGGAAGAAACCATACAGATTTTTCCTTCGTCATCCATCCTTGATCCGTTTGGATCCCTCCTAATTCAGTCCATTTCTTTATTTCATCTGGTGTAGCATGTGTCTGTATGTCAATTACGTCAAGAGCGGGATCCTTAACCGTCATGCAATGTGTTGGTGTCGGAACTATTGTCTTTGTCATGTCAGTTGTGTGAGTTTGAGCAGTCTGTTTAGCTGTTCTGTCAGCTAGATCATTGCTTTGGGAAATGATATCAGTAACTTTCGTATGAGCTTTACATTTCATAATTGATATTGCAGTGGGTAGATGTATTGCATCTAATAAGGCATGAATGAGGGGTCCGTGCTGAATGTGGGCACCGTGAGAAGTTAAATAACCTCTCTCTCGCCACAGCACGCCGAAGTCATGTACAACTCCGAATGCATAACGTGAATCAGTGTATATGTTGACTTTCTTATTTGTGGCTTGAATACAGGCTTGTGTCAGAGCGATGAGCTCTGCTGCTTGAGCTGACAAAGTATTTATGCAATTTGTTTCAACGACTTCAGTGTCTGTTGTGACTGCATACGCGGCCACTAGCTCTCCTGTACTTGTTCTCATACATGAACCATCTACATACAACGTCAGGTCTGGATCTGACAATGGGACGTCTGTCAAGTCTTGTCTGGGTTTCGTCGTGATAGTAATAACTTCAATACAATCATGTGCTAGTGGGTCTGTTCCGTTTACTGGCAAAAGTGTGGCAGGATTCAATGTACTACAACGTCTGATTTCTATGTGTGGCTGAAACAATGTCAATTCGTAACCGGTAAGTCTTGCTATAGTCAAGTGTTGTGTTTGCGTTCGGTTCACAAGAACCTCTACTGCGTGTGGTACTTGTACTGTCAATGGATGTCCTAATACTATGGCATCGCTTTGTCTGATTGCTAAAGCTGTCGCTGCCACTGATTTCAGGCACGCAGGCAGAGCCTGAGCTACGGGATCTAATGTACTAGAAAAATAAGCACATGGTTTGTGTGATCCTGCTTGTTCCTGTGTGAGTACTGACAAGGCAGTACCTTCGCGTTCTGTAACAAAGAGCGTAAAATGTTTATTGTAACATGGTGTTGCTAAAACAGGTGCTTGACATAAAGCTTTCTTTAGGCTTTCAAAAGCTTGTGTATGTTCCTGAGTCCAAGGGAGGACAGTCGATGTGGCCGCCTCCTGTGTTGTCAACTGAATGAGTGGTTTTGCTAGAAATGCATACTGGGGAATCCACTGCCTACAATATGAAGTGAGGCCTATAAAAGCTCGTACCTCCTTTTGTGTCTTGGGTATTGGCATGTTAGCGATTAACTGGATGCGATCTGACGTAAGCTGCCTTCCCTCCTTGGACAGCGAGTGCCCAAGGTAAACAACTCGCTGGACACAGAATTGCAGCTTAGAAGGGGACACCTTGTGCCCCTTTTCGGCCAAAAATTGTAAAACCGTCAGTGAAGCTTTTTCACATTCAGTTTTGCTTCTAGCGGTGATCAGCAGATCATCGACATATTGAAGCAGGGCAGTGTTTACTGGCATGTGGATACTGTCAAGTTCTCGTTTCAGTGCTTGGCTATAGATGCTGGGGCTTTCTGTGAATCCTTGAGGTGCGCGTGTGAATTTAAAGCTTCGTCCATTTAAACTAAATCCGAACAAGTATTGGCTTTCCGGATCTATTGGGACGCTGAAAAAGGCATTCTTGAGATCAATTACAGAAAAGAAAGTTGCTTCGGAATCAATGGCTGTCAGTAATGAAGAAATGTCTGGGACTACGGGGTATTGTGGTACAATACATTTATTTAATTCGCGCAGATCAATAACCAATCGATATACTGGCGGGGCTTTTGGATCAGTTCGTTTAAGAATCGGAATTATCGGGGAATTACATATATTGGAGTCGGTTTCCACAACCACTCCTTGGGTAATAAGCTCGTCAATGATTTGCAGTAAAGCCACTACAGCATCTGGGGGTAACTTGTATTGTCGCATTCGTGGTAGTACCACTCCTGTCTTTAGTGTGACTCGATATGGTGTAATGTTCATGCAACCAACATCTGTAGGGCCTTGTGCCCATAAATGTGTGGGTAAAGTCTGCAGTCGGTGATCCATGTCTCGGGACACATAGTGCCCTTTGAAATCACGTAAAAACAATCTTACTCCTTCCGGAGAACAACATATTATAGCTCCTAGAGCTTTCAATGTTTTTATACCTAACAGGTTTTCTGGACATGATTTAGTAAGCAATAAATCTGTAGTTCGTGTCAAGGGACCAATCGTAAGTGGAAGAGACTGTGATACTTCGTTAATGATAGGTTTTCCTGAAAAACCAAGGGAAATATTCTGTGAGCCTGAGAGGGGTGCCCCTGGAACTTCACTACGTTTTATGGTTGTTCGGCTTGCCCCTGTATCAAGTAAAAATTTTCTATCTTGGCCTAATAGTTCACTGTGTACATAAGGTCCTTCTTGATCCACAGGGACCTCGATAAGGGGTAAGCCAACTTCCCTCTCTAGGCTGTTTCATGAGTATCGTTGATAATCAGGATAGTCATACTGTGCGGTCTGGTACATCTGTTGTGTCGTTGTTTGTGTGGCAGCAATAGGCTGCGGTGGTGGAGCTGGCATAGACTGTTGCGGAGCCGGCATGGACTGTGCATGCTGCGGGGCTCCTTGTTGGTTCTGATCCTGTCTAAGTGGCCGTGGTCTTTCTTATGTATTACCTATGGCGATATTATGTTTTAAAACTGGACAATCGTGTACATAATGACCTGGCTGTTTACAATAGTTGCATGTCCCTTTTACAGGACCTGCTGAAACACTGGACTGTGTCATACCCTTTTTATGACCGTCAGCTGGAACTGTCTGGGAAACTAGCATTTTCATTTTCGTGTCTTTCATGCGTCTTTGTTCATGTTCTTGTTCCTCTCTAATTCTATTGTGATGGTACTGTAACATTTGTAACATTTGTGACGGAGTGTTACCTTGCCAGGTACTCTCGAATTTCAATACTCTATTCTTAACTTGGGGCAAGGAATTTTCAACTAATTTTGTCACAAACAGATGTGGATACGATTCGCTACTTGCTTTTATTCCACTATTTATACCAAAACATTTTTCGAATCGGGCATAGAAATCACTAGTGTCTTCATCTTGCTTTTGTTTACAGGCTGAGATTGCACCCCAGTCTTCCTTTTTCGTAGTTAATAAACGTGGCAGTACCTGTACTAATAAACCTGGTAGTATTTTGGTCTTTTCCCCAAGCCCTAAACCTGGACCTCGAGCTGTTTCTTCGTTTTCTATCTACATACATCCCTGTTCGGGCGCCATATATGTGGTAAATAATTGAATTACCGGTACTTAATTTGATGCGGAAAATTAATAAGAATAGCTCAGTAAAATAAGAGGCAGAATCCGTGGTATTAGAGATTCGGAACGGGCTTTATTCCTATACAAAGGAACATAATTCGAATTATGGGCCTTCTATTCCATCACCACGAAAGTTCAGGAAGGAAGGAACAATACATTATTGACAGGTAATCATTTTTATAGAAGAGGCATTACAGTGAAACAGATGCAGGAGGCGTAACAGTTGATAACAGAGATAAAGACATACATGCGTAACTAAAATGGGTGTAACTAGGCGTAACTAAAGAACGTCATTAGGTATGATGTCACAAATGGGTGGTTCCATGAAAGAATTTCGCAATGTCAGCAAAAATACTTGGCAGAGATGTGCGCACAGCAGCATGACGTGTGATTTGACGTGCAACTAGAGGGTGAAGGGGACTTGACATTTAGCTCTACATGTGGAGACAAAAGTCTGGGGGTCAAGTCAACCTAATCCCAAATCATATCTAACATCCTATGTTTAAAGAACTGTGTTATCCAAAAAGAGAGGTCTCTTAGGATAGAATCTTATTCTATACTGACTATACTGACTGTTAGTGCGTGTACAAGCGTCTAAGTGTCTACACTAGATGCGAGGGGGTAGGAATATTCCATGGTAACAGGGCTATGAATTACTTGCATGAGGGCAGCGAGGCCTGGCCCTTTGCGCGGTAGCTGGAGGAATGTTTACCTAAACTACTAGACAGGAATGCATCGGATGAGGGGCGGAGGAGATAATCTTGAAGGTGAAATACAGTTTTCTGGCAGGCTACGGGCTGAATCAGGCACCGTTAGCCGCGCAGGGAGTAAGACAAAGTTCATGGTCACAGATGCAGGCTCAGACTGGAGCTTTCAGAGGCAGAAGGCAGGAAAAGGCTTGATGGCAGAATCAGGGCCTACTCGCCTGGACTGTAAAATGGGATAAATGAACCATATAAAGCCGGTGGCCTTTCATACTTAGGAATAGAATATCCGGCCCATTCATGGCGGATCTGAAAGAGGACATGTTGACGGTGGACGCACATGTATTTGCGTCTTCATAACTGGAACTGGAGGAAACATACATGTACTTGTGACTTATACATGAAACCGTTGGGGTCCAAGATAGGGGACATAACCGACCATAAAAATCCATATTTCCACAGGGCTGTTGATGTAACTATTCGAGGAGCTGGTGACTACACACACGCACACACCAGGCAGACATACACATGAACAAACACTGTGTCCTTCACACACGTATACGCACGCACAGACGATAAGCAAATTATGAAAGGCCCGTGCATTTTAAACATATGTCATGGCGTCGGGTAAACATGGCGCTTAAAAACAAAACAAAGAAGTAATCCTTATATGAAAAGATGCAGCCCCTCGGAGACACACGAACCACGACAAGCGGACAAAAACACGGGCATGAAAGTGAAATTGATGGATGGCAATGCGTCCGTGAGACTAGCCCTGTGGTGGGGGAGGGACAGTTGTGAGAGGCGCCATGAGGAAACAATCTCTCGGCATGCTGTGGCGGGGGCGGGGCGGCGCATTCCAGGCGGGGAAGCGGACCCTTTGAAGTATGATGCCGAGGCTGTGGCTACACGTGCACGCGCCAGTGGGCTGAAGCGCTTCCCCAAACGGATTGAATGGCGGCACGATGCACGTGATTGTGTGCGTGCTTGCCATGCAATTCACTTTTGGGAGCACTTTGAAATGCCCCTCTTACTAGAGTCTCACATGGCGATTGCGTAAACTCAATAGCTAGGCGAGACCTAAAAATGATGCTTGTTCCGGTAATATTGTTTTATTTATCCAATATTCCGATTAATATTCCTAAGTCTTTATATAAAAGCATATAAGGTATTCCTTCGAAATTTTTATGGCATAACAAAAAGGCTAGAATGTCTCTTTGTAAACTTAAAAAACCTAAACACATGAGTGGAGTTAATTTTCTGGATTTTCATTCCTACCACACTTCATTTTTTCTTACACAGTCTTCTTTTCTATTGTCTGATAATGGAAAAGATTCTAACCTTTACCCATTGTGGGTGGATGTTGAAAAATTCTTTTTTCACCCTTTTGCCTTTGAAGAATCTATTTCTCTTTCTCGTGTTCCCTTATCGCTATCTCTTCCTATCCCTAAAAATGCTTGTAAAATCTTCCAACCACTCTTCTCATCTGTTCAAGATGATCGTACACAATTTTTAAATTCATCATTTTGGTATAATAAACATATCAAACTTAACAACAGATTTATTTTCTGGAAAGATTGGTTAACTTATGGCCTTAAATGGACTCATCAGCTTTTTCCAGATGGCATTTGTATTCCCTTTTCAATAATACAGTCCCGTTTTTTTCTTCCCTCTTCATATCAATCCAAATATATGTCTTTGATTGCAGTTGCTCAAGTCTCTTATAATGCTTTAGTCTCTAATCACACTCTCACCCCTTCACCTCCTATCACAAGATTGTTTTTATGTAATTCCCCTTCCACGTTTAAAATTTATAAAAATGTAATGGATATCCCCATTACTCGTGATAAATTAGGTGTGGAATGTAGTTGGGAATCTGATTTGGGAGAATCTTTTCCTATTCCAATATGCAATAAAATTTGGACTAAAATAGGGAAGTCTTCTAGAGCAGCAAACACTACTCAAACTTTGTTTTTTATTTATAATAGGCTTCTGATCACTCCAGCCAAACTACATAATATTTACCCTACCATCCCCTTTACTTGTTGGTCTTGTACTGCCTCAACAGCAGATCTCAAACATATGTTATTTGAATGCTCAGCCATTCATACTTTTGGACCCAAGTTTGGCAACAAATTAATACTATTTGTCACACCCATATTCCTTTCTCTCTTTCATATATTTTTCTAGGTAGCATCTCTGAAGTTTGGTCCTCTCATGCTGCTGATATTCGTATTATTGATTTACTCATAGCTGTTGCATTTCAGTAAATCACTAAGTCATGGAAAGATACCTCTGCTGTATCCTTTCAAGCATGGTGCTATGGAGTTTGCTACAACCATAGATTGGATAGAGCCTATGTACACCCAACCACATTTGCTATTAAAAGAGACATCATTTGGTTTCTTAAATGTATCAGCTAAAATGACACCTTCACATAACCCCTACACTGAGTAATTCAATATAGTAGGAACATTTCATGCATAATTGTTTTTTGCTTATAACGATCAGTATGGAGTTTACATTCCTCCCCTTTTCTATCTTTCTGTTCCCCTCTCTTTTCTCACCTTCGTTTCTTTCCCTCCCCCATATGATCTAGCAATATTATCCTATACTTATGTAATATGCTTTCGTTTATTGTATTATGTTTTATCTTTTCAACAAATAAAATCTTTGAAACTAAAAAGAGATTGGTGCATTGATGTTGTGGCCACCGCAAGTGCCTGCCTAGTCTGGCTTTGCAGACAAAAGACATTTTCAGAAAATCTGAAATGTATATCTGGTCTTTCAACTGGTAGTGTCAATGCAGGTAACCACATTCATTGCATTGCAGTTTTCAGAAATATTACTTCTGATAATGTATATTTCCAGTCCCTTTGGGCTGTCTTCAAGATCTGCCACCAGTTAATCTGTTTCCTCGAGGACAGCCTATTGGTAAATATTTATTTCTCTGGTCTTTCTTTATCTAATAAACAGGAAGTTCGATTAGCCTCCAGAGACACAGATCTAGGGGAGAGGAGTTGGCCTAACGGCTATGGCGGACGACCTCGAATCTGGGGAACTGGGGTCGAGTCTCGCCAACGATGCTGAACATCCTGTGATTCTGGGCAAATCACTTAATCTCCCTGTGCCTAACAACAACACAAAACAAAGTGTCCTCATGTAGTGCAACTGGTGCTATGTAAAGCGCTCTGATACCCGATACCTTCGGGTCAAGTTTGCGCTATATAAAACTCTGTAAAATATAATAAAATTAAAATAAATAATTTAGAAATGCTGATGTTTGGGTATCACAGCCAACCCATTGCTCCTCAATCTTTCAGTTGTCCTTCAACTCCTGTGCCGCAATCTTGAATCTCTTTATTTGTCATTGAATCTGATCATTCTATGTTTAAAACGTTTTTATTGAAACAAAAACAAACCATGGGGGAGGGGGATAGGAGGTCAGGATACATGGAATACAGTCAAAGAAAAAGGGTGCAACTCCAGAGGGTTGGCAATAGGTAGCGCAGTAAGTCAGGGGGAAAAACACAGTAGATGAAGGCTAGAAATACAAGCTATGGAACCCCGCCCGCGCATCCGACACCCCAAATCTAAGCAATGAAAGCCATCAGCAACTCAACAGAACACAATCCCCCCCCCCATCCCCCATCCTCCCAGTAACGAAAACCCCCCCCCCACACCCCCCCCCCCGTCCTATGGTCCCGCACCAGAGTAATCCTCACCAGGAAGCCCCGCACCCCCCCCCCCCTCCCTGGGAGGTCCCCGCCTCACATGTAAACTAGTCCGCCGGGGTCACCGGCGGCGTCAGCCTGAGAAGCCTAAGATACCTCGGGCAGGTGAGCTCCCGGAATTCAGTGGACAGCAGCGCTAGAAAGGGTTGCCACAGCTCTTCAAATTGGTCTATCTCCCCCGCATCCGTAAGCGACAGCTTCTCCATCCCCAGCACATGCCAAAGCCTATGCAACCAACCGGTGATGGAGGGGACGGTGGCTGTGCGCCAGTGTATTAGAATGTTCTGAACCGCAGACCCCAGCGCAATTGCGATCTGCCTACCCCTACGGGACTTCAGTGGGTACATTAGGTCATTGGGGAGGCCCAACAGGACATACGCCGGGAGTCGCGGCAGCTCTATCCCAAAGTGCTTATCCACCTCGTCCAGAACTTCCTTCCAGTAGGCGGTCAGCACTGGGCAATCCCAAAGAATGTGTGAAAGGGTACCTTCCTGCCCGCAGCTCCGCCAGCACCCCCTGTCAGTGTGCTTATGCATTTCATACAGTCTCTCCGGGGTGTAGTACCAGTATGTGGACACCTTAGTAAAGGTCTCCGTAAGGCCCGTGTGATATGCAGAGTGCCGCGCCCGATACGCAATTTTGTCTCATTCCATGTGGCTGAGTGTCCTGCCCAATTCCCTGTGCCAGCGCTCCCTCCCCGGGTTGTAATAGTGAAACGGCGGGGGTTGTAGGTATTTGTACAGATCGGTAATTAGCTTAGCGTCGGAGGTCCGAGTAGCCAACCACCTCTCATACGGTGTAATTGGACGGGCGGCGGTGGCACGCACCTGGGGCTGGAGAGCCCAATGCCGAACCTGCATGTAGCGCAATCTGTCCAGCTCCGTCAGGCCGAACTCCTGGCGGAGTTGCTGAAAAGGAACCACTCCTTCCGGGCCATAGATCTGGAAGAGTGCCCTGCAGCCCGCCTGCACCCAGTGGGAGAAAACCCCCGGCTCCATCCCTGGGGAGAAGTCCGGGTTGCCCACAATGGGCGTGAGCGGCGAAGGGAAGGTGGTAAGGCCCCGGGCCTCACAGACCGCGTCCCACACACGCAGGGGGACCCGCGTAACAAAGGAAGCGTAAAGATTAGGGGGGCGATGCGCGCGGCGCAGAAATGGAACCTCTTGTAAGGTGCGGCCCGCCACTGCCTGGTCTTGGAAGAGCCAATGTTTGTCGGACTCCCACCTGCTCCACTCCACCAGATAGCGTAGCTGTGCCGCCTGAAAGTACTTACGGAGGTCTGGAATACCGAGACCCCCCGCCTCCGGAGCAAGCGTGGAGAGGACCCTCTTCATGCGTGGCCTGCGGCCCTGCCAGACAAAGCGGGAGATGTCAGCCTGCATTTGTCGTATCCAGCCCACCGGGGGCTGGAGCGGGAGGGCCCGGAAAAGATATAGTATCTGGGCAACACCGTCATCTTGACCGCCGCGATTCGCCCCAGCCAGGACAGCAGGCCTTTGTTCCAGCGGCCAAGCTCATCCTTGATCTTCCTGCTGAGGGAGGCATAATTGGCCGTAACCATCTCCGGTAATGTAGGCGCCAGTAGGATCCCCAGGTACGGCACCGTGGACGAGGACCACTGCATGGGGAAGAGCCGCTGAAGATCCCTCCTGGTACCCGCAGCCAGGGACACGTCTAACGCCATCGACTTGCTCATATTCATTTTGAAGCCGGCCACCCCCGCAAAGGCGTCCAGCTCCCGGAGGCAAGCAGGCAGCGACCTCCTAGGGTCGTCCAAGGTCAACAGGACATCATCCGCGTAGAGACTGACGGTGTGGACGTACTGGCCCATCCGGACCCCGACAGCATCCGGATTATTACGAATCCTCTGAGCAAACGGCTCCATGTAGAGGGCAAACAAGAGCGGCGAAAGAGGGCAGCCCTGCCGCGTGCCGCGCTCGATGGCAAAGCCACCGGAGCTACACCCATTGACCCGCACCGACGCTGAAGGATGCTTATAGCAGTTAAATACCATGGTGCGGAACTTATCGCCGATTCCCAATTTCTTGAGGACCAGCTCAAGATACGGCCAGTGGACTCTGTCAAAGGCCTTCTCCGCATCGACGGACAGCAACATCCGCTCCCCCGAGATCCTTGAGGCCTTCTCCAGAACATGCGTCACCCGCTTGGTGTTGTCAACCGTCTGTCTGCCGGGCACAAAACCAGCCTGGTCCGCCTCCACCAGACCGGGGAGGTGTGGACTCAGCCTGGACGCGAGAATCCCCGTGTACAACTTTAGGTCGACATTTAAAAGCGAGATGGGTCGGTACGAGCCGCAGAGGGCCCGGTCCTTCCCAGGTTTCGGGATTACCGCGACCGTCGCCCTCAGGAGATCCGGAGGGATGGCTCCCGGTTCGGAGAAAGAGTTAAATAGCCGAGTAAGGACAGGGGCCACAACCGTGCAAAAAGTCTTGTAAAATAGCGACGTGTACCCGTCCGGGCCCGGGGCCTTGCCATGTTTCAGCCGCGCGATAGCGGAAATCACTTCCTCAACATGGATGTCCCGCTCCAGGTGGTCCGCCTGAGCCGGATCCAGTACCGGGAGGGTCACCGACTCCAAATAGCCGTCGGCATCCCGTGGCGAGGAGGGCTCCTCAGCATACAGCGCCTCGTAGAAGCCGCGGAAAGATTCCGCTACCTCCGCGTCCCCGGAGACAACCCCCCCGTCCGTGCCCACCAATTCTTTCACAACGCTACGCTGTTGCGCGACCCGGAGCCGGTGTGCTAGGAGCTTGCCACATCTGTCCCCCCCAGTGTAGTAGGCATGTTTCAAGCGTAGGGCGGCATACTCCGCCCTGTCAAGATCCAGAGCCGACAGGAGCTTCCTCGCTGCCTTCAACTGCCTCCACACCCTCGGCGCCCCCGTGCGGCGGTGGACCTGCTCAAGCTCCCGGACCTGAGCTGTCAGCTCATCCCTCTTCAGTTGCCGCTCCTTATTTTCAGCTGCAGAGATAGAGATAAATTCCCCCCGGAGGACTGCCTTCAATGCCGCCCACTGTGTCGCCTGCGAGGTGTCAGTGTTGCTATTGTGGGTGAGATAGTCCCGTATGACCTCCCCGATGCGTTGCACCACCGACTTCTTGTGTAGAAGGGTATCCCGGAGGCGCCACACCCCCCGAGAGGGGGAGGCCGTCGGCCACTGGAAAACGCCGGTGACTGGGGAGTGGTCAGACAGGGTCAGGACCCCGAGGTCCGCCGCCGTGGCAGCGGCACGCATCGGTCCACTCACCAGGAGGTAGTCCAGCCGTGAGTAGGTTCGGTGTGCGTGCGAGAAATAAGAGTAGTCCCTATCCGTGGGGTGCATGGAGCGCCAGAGGTCGTGCAAGTCCATTTCCGCAATCCGGGCCCTCCCAGCCTGGGACAGTTCCCCCGTCTGCGGGAAGCGCTGCGCCGATCTGTCCATCACAGAATCGAAGACAATGTTAAGGTCCCCCCCCAAGATAATGTGGCGGTCGGGGGAAGCAGTGACATCCACCAGCGCGGAGTCTAGGAAGCGCTCTTGGTGATCGTTTGGGCTATAAACGGAGCCGACCGTAAATGCTATGCCTCCCAGGCGCATGCGATATGTAAGGAGCCTCCCCTTCTGTTCAGCACACTTATGCAAAACCTCCCCCCGAAAGGAGCTCGCTAGGAGAATGGCTACCCCCGCCGTCTTGTTCGCTGCCGAGGAAAAGAACTGGGTAGGGAACCTGGCAGAACGCATCCTATGGCAATCTCGGGGCAATAAGTGTGTCTCCTGCAAAAGGCAAATGTCCGCCTGCGTCCCCTCCAGCAACGATAGGATCGCTCTGCGCTTCACCGGGTTATTCAGACCCTGAACATTAAGGGTCACTACCTTTAGGCCCGGCATTCCTCGCGGGGATCGGGAGCGCCATGCAATGGGCAGGGAATCAGCGGGTGGGGCGCGTGGGGCCGCCGCGCAGGACAAGCCAAAACAAAGCGGGCATAGACAACATCGGACGGGACCTTCCCAACCCCAAAACAACCCCCTCCCCCACCCCAAACACAACCCTGGCAACTAGCCACCCACAAACTCAAACACCCCATTGTCTCAGTCAAGCCCCAAGACGGGCAAGTCCGTAGAAAAGAACGAAGTGGACGTCCAGCCACTCACCTCCATCCGTGTGTGTTAGGCCGTGTGTTAGGCCGTCAAGGCCACGCCAGAGGAGCCGGTCGAGTCCCCGGCCGCCGCCCTCAGAGCGTCGGCCATGTCCGCCCTGATGGTAGGGGAGTCCGGACGCCCCCGCTGGCCGCTGAGCGCCGCCTCGTTGACCTCCGCCGGTTCCGTCTCTCCGAGGACCTCCACGACGGCGTAGCTCCTTCTTCCTCCGCCGCCGTGAGCCCCAGGACACCACAAATGTCTTGCAAGGAGCGTAGCTGGTGTAACACCCCATTCCACCGAAAAATCAGGCGGAAGGCGTGACCCCAGGAGTACTGCGTCTCGTGTTCGCGCAAAAAGTCAGTGGCAATCCTAAAGGACCTGCGTTTCTGCAGCGTGATGGCGGAGAGGTCCTGGTAAAGCGCCACCGGCCGATCCCGGAAAGTCAGGGGCTGTTTCCTGCGGGCCTCAGCCATGATGCGCTCCTTCAGTGGAAAGTCGGGCAGGAAGGCCAGAATGTCCGGTGGAGGTGCCGATGACTGGCGCTGCCGGCCGACCCTATGCGCCCTATCAATGCTGATGGGAAAGTCCGCAGCTTCCCCCAGGATCTCTCGGAACAGGGCCTGCAGGTAGCCCCTCAGATCGGACCCCTCATCCGCAGTCGGCACACCACGCACTCGGATGTTGTTCCTCCGAGATCTGTTCTCAAGGTCCTCAGAGTGGGCCTGGAGCTCCACACACTGCTCCCGGAGGCGGAGAACGTCCTGCTGTAGGTGGACTATCTCCTCCGCTCGATGTTGGCCCTCCGTCTCCACCGCTTCAACACGTTCGCCAAGGC
Source organism: Triturus cristatus (assembly GCF_964204655.1). Lineage (NCBI taxonomy): Eukaryota > Metazoa > Chordata > Amphibia > Caudata > Salamandridae > Triturus > Triturus cristatus. The sequence continues at coordinate 415,716,947 of NC_140584.1, forward strand.
TCTCCACCTCCCTGCGCACTTCTCGGACCTCACTGGTCACCTCCCGCTTCAGTGTCTGGAAGTCCTCCCTGAGGGAGCTAAACAGTTCCTCCATAAAGGCCCTCGTGACGGGTGGCTCCCCCCCAGTCACATCCGCCGGAGCCCGGGAGGACCCCGGTGAGGGCTGCGTCCTGTCCCGCAATTGCTGGGCCCTGCCAAGCATGTCCGGCAGGGTACGGTCCCCTTTCTTCGGGCCGCCTCTTCCAGACATCGCTAGCTCCGCAGTCGAACACAGATCCAGGCGCCCCAGGGGTGCTCAGCCGCCGGCAAGCACTCGACGTGGGTATCCCCCACGAGCGAAGTCGCTGCGTCACAGGTGACAAAATGGCGGCCCAGTCCGGTCACCGTCAGACGCGGGAGCCCGTGCGAGACAACCAAGGGGGCCGCAGTGGGGGGGTCTCATCAGCACATCCCTCCGAGAGTCAGCCCAGCAGCAGCGGGGGTCACTTGCATCCAGCAGCCAGGACTCCGGCGAAGGCTGCCACCACTGCTCCTTCGGGGACAAAATGGCGGCAGGGCGGAGCAGGCCAAAATGACCAGGCCCGACGACACCACCGGGGCCCCTGAAGCACCCCACAGTCAAATAAGTTCCACCACCGGCCCCAGTCCGTCACGCACAGGGCCCAGCTGGTCCAACCCCGTCAGGGAGTCCGCTGTACCTCGGCTAGGGGTTAGGGGCCCCCGCAGTGCGAGGCGTCGCCGTCACAAGTCCGAGTGCCGGGGCGCCCGTCTCAAGCCCTCCGCCCCGTCGGGTCCTCTCCCGCAAGGCTCCTTCGATCTCCGTCGAGCGGCGGGCCAGATCCCCTCCAAATCGCAACTTTCAGCACCAGGCCCAACCGAGGTGTCCGGACAGCACTCCAATGCGCTCCGCCCCTCGGGCTCGCCGTCGTCTCTTGAACTCGATCGAACTTTTGGGGGGGTTCCCCCGAGGCGATCCGAACCAAAACAGCACCAATATGCACCCCTGATGCTCCGCCACTCTCCTCTCCCGCGCTGAGCCTCAGCAGGGGGAGAAAAGCGTAAGAAAAGGGCTCAAGCTTGGCCGGGCCGGAGGAGCTACGGGAGGAAGCGTCCGCTCACCCCGCCATCTTGGCCACGCCCCCCGAATCTGATCATTCTAGACTCAAATGTGGAATGAAAATCTTGATTAATTCTCTAGTGCAGAATAGGCTGCTGCTTCCTTAAGGACTGCACTAGGTGGACGAGGAATTCTCTTACGGAACATTCATTAAGTTGTGTTCTTACAATCTAAGTGCCCCGCCACGTCCCAGAATACATTCCCTCTTTTGAAATTAGGAGCATGCCTATGATTAGAGAATCTCTTTGGATGGTTCCAAACCCATTTTCAACCTAGGGCTTATTAGCACTCACTCGCCCCAATCATGGCATTCATGATCCTAATACTGACTATGGCTACCACATATTAGGCCCAGTGCTTTAATACTGGTACACCCACATCATTTACAATGCACCCCTTGGTGTTCAAAATTATCCACTCAAAACAAAGAACAACAAAGGGTGTTGGGTTACACTGATCTCTATGCCAATATTACTCGCACCTAAAAACCCAACTAAAACCTCTACTCGAATGTGTGGGCACAAGACGCCCAATTATCGCAAACAGTTCCTTCACCATTGCAGTTATTTATCAATCAACAAGATAAAACTGCTGAACAAAATTATCAACCTTGCTTAGAAACGTTATTACCACATGTAACTGCTAATTAGTGATTTCAGCATTTGGGGAGATAGTCCTGGCAATCTACTTTGATTTCATCCAAAATACGACCCCTTTGGGTTCAAACAAGGTGTTAGTGACTAAGACACACAGCAGGATACAGATTGGGTTTAATAGTTACACAACATCAAAAATGGCAATATTCTGAACCCACTTCAGAACTGGTAGAACCAATCATTTTACTCCCTTTAGCTCTGCATCTTATTGATAGTCCCACATTCACAAAGACACCTTAAGTCAAAACATTTAACTGTTTTGACATTTCAAGGAAGCAGACTACAATAAACATTATAAAAGCTGGACCTATATCAGCACTCAACAACAATACAGAGCCTCAGATAGGAAGAAGCTACCACAGTATCATGATTGCATGGAACACACATGCATCACAAAAAAGTTAGGAAACCCAAACAGGAGCCCGAAGCGTCCAATAAATAGTTCTTTTTTTAGAAGTCATACCTGAAAACACAATGTTGAAATCTGGAATGCTGGTGACTTATATCTCTGTTCTAAATTGAAAAATTCCCTTACAAGAGAAGCTGATGTGGTTATCAAAAAGACACATGGAGAGCAAAAAAAAGCCTATTCTGCTAAAGTCGTAATTTCAAGAAAAAAGAGTGAGCATTTTCAGTGTCAACCATGACCTGACCAGACCAGAAGCATTAAAAAGCACCCTAGACACTACCCCACTATTTTGCGAGGGCTTGCTGTTTTTCAAATCTAAATTAACAAAGATTAGAAAGTAAAGCCTAAACAATCATTAACTTAACCAACTCTCTGCCCTGACCGACTGCAGCTATCCTATATGGCATTGAAACCAGTGCTCAAAGAAGAGACAACGAGGCTAGCATCAAAGGCAAAATCATTTAATCTACCTGAGGTAACGAGTCTTACTATTTGAATAAAGCAGTTTTTGTCTAGTCTTCCAATGGGCAAGGTCCTTTTAATCAACTCTACAGTTCAATACCCAGCTAGATAAAATACCCAATCAGCTTCCCCATTACAAAAAAAAAAAACCTAAGGCTGCACTTGCCACAAATCAAGTGATTTCCAATACCTTTGGAAAACCTGAATAGAGTAATGGTCAAACACCAGGAAGAATACAGTGAGCACAGTGAGCAGTTTCCTGGCCACATAACAGAGTTATAAGGAGAGGACAGAATCTGCGTTAAAATCAGAGAGGAATTTTTCAACACACTTAACTAAGGCAAGTAATCTTTGCTGATTTGTCTTGATCTCTCTTAAGCCAAAGAGACAATAGACAAAAATGTATTGCTTTGTGGTGTTCAGGTGTGCTATAATTTGAAATAGGTATTTTCTATTCAATCGTACCCAACAAGGGCGTTTAGGACCTACAGAATATTCGTACAAGTACACTGATGACACCCAAATTTCATCCGCATGGAAAAGGACTCACAAAGCTAATATATCCTCACCAAGTATCTAGATCACAACCCTAACCATTTGAGAGAAAGACTCCATTGTTAATTGATCAGTCTCAATGCTTATGGTAACATCGCATTGGATTGGCCGCGGGTCTTGTCATTGGGTTTCTTGTCAAATGCAATGTCATTTTCAAAATATCCACACTTCAAAGACTACAAAATCAGGCTGATGTGGTGGGCCTGAAGCTGCAATAATATGACTTTAACTAATTTGCCCTGAAAGTATTCTACTAAACCTCTGTACACCATGGGTCCATTCAAGACACTCTGAATCATCCACAAAGCCTATTAGGACAAAGGACCTACCATTGGACCTGGCCATCTCGGCAGGGTCACCCTAAAACCTTTTACCTATACCCTACACCTTTTTGCTGAATTTGTTTTTGCAGCTTTTAGGACTCTGCATACTTTAAAACTGCTAACCATTGCAAACATGCTTGTGCTCTCTCTTTTAAACATGGTAGAATTGGCTTAAACCCACTTGGCATATTTAAATTACTTTTAAATCCCTAGTAAAGTGGTACCACATGTACCTAGGGCATGTAAATTAAATGTTCCTAGGGAGACTGCAGTACCGATTGTGCCACCCTCTTTAGTAGCCCTTCAAACATGTCTCAGGCCTGCCATTGCAGCCTGTGTGTGCAGTTTTAAACTGCCATTTCGACCTGGAAGAATAAACATTTTGCCAGTCCCAAACCATCCCTTTTAATACATAGAAGTCACCCCATGTCCTGGTAGTGAAAATTCATTTTTCACTACTGCAAGACCTACCTCTTCCATAGGATAACTTTGGAGTTACCTTATTACATTTAATAAGATGGATTTTCCAAATGGGAGCATAAAATCAGTTCATGTTTGGTGTCTTTGGAATTGTAATCAAAAATCATATTTTATGGCAAAGTTGGATTTTAAATTACAATTTTGAAAATGCCACTTTTAGAAAGTTGGTATTTTCCTGTCTTAGCCATTTAGTGCACATAGCCTTTCATCTGGCTCACATGATTGGGTGTAGTTGACAGTTGTGGTTTATGTATTCCTCCCAGATAGCCACACACAATAGAGAGCTTAGGTGTGCCTGGATGGGCAATCACTAGCAGGATGAGATGGGAGAAGTGTAAGTAGGGAAGATCCATACTTACACTTGACTAGGCTGTGTCCTGCCCCCATACAAAGGGCAGTATACCCCTGGAAGTTAGTCTGGAGACAGGACAGGGAAAGCAAGTTGCCTGGGGACTTCAAAGGGAAACCTCTAGAATCTTCCAGAGGAAGGGCACCAGGTATAAATATTGAACCACAGACAACAACTCTTCAGTTCACTTCTGGACCTGTGGATTCTGTGCCAGGAAGAAGGACTGCTGTGGTGCTGAAAGGACCCCCACTCTGCTGGACTGCTGCCCTTCTGTGCTGACCTACTGCCTGCTGTCCTCTTGCCTGGGTGAAACGGCCTGGACCTGCATCTGTTGAACCCAGTACTCCAAAGTGACTCCAAGGGCTTGTAGTGAGTTCTTCCTGAATACGCACATACATTGTTAAGTTAGCATAACCACGTTAGATGTTAGAATGCCATCTTTCTGCTTTTGCACACGACACTGCGTTTACATGTTATTTCTTAAATAAACTGCTGACTCGAGACTTGCTTCACACGAGAGCAATCTGTTGTTACCATCCCAAGCTCTGCGCAGCGACCTTGGTCTGTACATGGTGTGACAAACAGTCTGGAATATTACACAATGCATGTTTTCCACTCTAGGTTGATCGACCCACTATTTAGCCATAACACACGCGCAGCTGCACATACCTGAAAGTTGGTGCTTTTAATATCACAGACATCATGTTTATTATTCAGACCGAAGACGAGCCTTCCTGCGAGAAGTCTCCTGATGCTCCTGTGATGTGATTTCACTAAGCTGATCTTTGAGGTATGGGGTCCCCTATTCAAGCCTAAGAGACCTTCTATTAGCATAATAATAATATTAGCTTCTTAGTCAAGGGAAGGTGGTAGTATCCACTGTCATTATAATATGATCACCCCTTTTATATTCTATGGTATTGTAACTATGTTGCTGGTTTTGATATTAATCATTTGCTGCTTGTATTAGCCAAAGTACTGCATCTTAGGACACGTGGTCTATAAAAATAAACCCCTTTTATTTACAAACGTGTCTCTGTTGATTATTGTTGTGGACTGATGTGAGAATAATATACGAACAGGTATTTCCGATTCCCACCATTCCTGAGAGTACACTGAGTCGCTTGTTCTGGGTTGTCTATTCATTGGGATCTCTGAGCTAAATCTTGGATAACGAATGGGACACTTATGCTAGCCGGATACTGGGTTCTGGGTTCTGAGGTGAGTTTCTGGTACACCACAATTCACTGAGGTCCTGGGGTTCTAAGCATAGTTCTGTGTATAAGCAGAATCCCTGCAACATGGCGCACCTAACGTTTGGTCTATGAGTTGAAACGCCTTAGTAGTGCTTACATTTAGTCCACAGCACCCTCATTCTTGTTTCCGGATAACAAGTCTGACGGATTTAAACCTACCTAGTTCTATTGATATAGGTTCCTTCAAGCTTGATCATTAAAAAGGTTATTGAACCCTTGTGCTACTGAATACTTGAAGTATAGCTTGTCCTTATGGCAGTAGACATTGCGGCGCATAGCCGCGCGGCACTGAAACGTCATTTGACGCAGTATGGTGTGCCGGACACGGGCATGGACGTCATCTTTGTGGTGGGAGCCGATGCGGCTCACCCATTTGAGTTATTCTATTCTTGGGTGACGATTCCGGCAGTCAGTGGGGATGACGATACCTTTCATTCTTACACTGCTACTGCCGTGCCTGCTAACTATGCACCGTATAGGACACAGGAGATACCAATATCTGCTTGGCAACATCAGATTTGGTTTAATGGCGCCCTCCCCCATGTGGTTATACCGCCGAGAATGGGCCCTTTATCAATTGCAGGGGCCACTTGGCCGGTACTAGCCGGATTTACGCCTCATCCCCGTTACCTCACGGTGACGGTGGCTGAATTGCGTGTACTACACACTGCCCTTATATCAGTATATAGGGCGTTGGTGCAGTATGTGTCGCGCACTGTACAGGCGGGGGCGCCTGTTAGTGCGGGACAACCTAGTGATCGTCACGCGGTGGTCATTAGACCTGTTATGGTTAATTCTGTTATGGGCAAGCGCCCCCTCACAAGGGATGATTATCCTTTTTGGCTTGCTGAAAAATTTGACCAAATAGAGGCGGTTTATCCGCATACAACTCCTGTGGAGAAACACAGGATCCTCACCATTAGTTTGCCTAAAGACTTAGTTCCCCATATGGATGATTGTGTATCCTGGGGTAAGATTTTTGCTGCGACGTACGCGCAGTGCTTTGGCACTCCGTCGATGTTGCAGCTGCCCTCCATTATTAAACAGGTTCAAGAGGACCATGGAGCGGAGTCTGCGATAGAATTGGGGATGCGGCTCCTCGGCGATTTTGGCCTGGTGGCTACCATGATAATGGGAAACCTTAAGGGTGATGCGTTGCACTTTCAGGTTCGTAATGAACTGAAGAAAGTTGCTGAAGAGGACAAGCCGCAGGAATTTGCAAAAATAATTTCAGAAGCATATCGTGATTTGGGTCGTAGCTCTTTAGGAGTTAAGCCTGTGATCAAAAATCCCGATTCTAGGCAGCAGGGTAAGGCAGAAACTTCTGGTAAGGATGGTCGGCCAATTTTTCCAAAACAACCTTGGCGGACTAAACAACAGGGAAAGCAGCAGCAGAAACAGGGCTCTCGGCCTGCCTCTCCCGTACAGTCAAGTAGTGAACGCACTTATGATCTGCGCGATCGTGCTACTATTAAGTCTCCTGATAGATTTCAGGTTTCTGAACCGCGTTCTCCTCGTTCTTCACAGGAAACATCGGCTACACAGTCTGGTGGCGGAGGCGGTGGCAAGGGTCGGGGTGCTCCACAACAGCGTGACCAACCCCGACAGACTGAGGGTAAAGGCAAGCAGGACGAGTTTGCTCGACAAAGACCCCCGTTTCAGAAGAAGAAAGTGGCGGCTCTGACGGCGAAATATGCCTCAGATAGTGCGGACACAGCTTCAGAACCGGACATGGGCGCTGACGCTACTGGACAGCGCGGCAGAAATTACCATAGTCCGTCAAGCTCTGCGTCCATTTCTGGCGGCGACAGCAACTGATGTATTAGTTACTGTTGAAACAGCTGACACCAGAGTGGCTCCCCCTGATAGACTTTATGAAATAGTCTTATTAATAGAGGGTGACATACAACGTACTATAAAAGGGATTTTTTGGGATAATCTGACCACCACCTATGATATACTCCTAGCGGAGGCAGATTGGCCCCCAGCCTTCATTTTGGAAGCTCCTAGAGGGGAGGAGAAAATCCTCCCGTCCTTTGCGCACACGGTGCCTAAGGACCAAGCTGAAATGTACGCTGGTGAGTGGGCGCTGGCGCTTGCGCCAGCGGTATATCGTACTCAAGTGGGTTGGGACCGGTTGTCCCCCTGCCATGAGATTCCATTACGGTCTATGCCCCAGCCTCAGCCCCAGTATCCCATGCGTCGTGAGGCTCGACCCCACGTCGCGGCGATCCTTGAACAATTGGAATATCAGGGTGTTATTGAAACTTGTGTGTCCCCTATGAATAACCCTTTATTCACTGTAACGAAGCCTGACGGCTCGTACCGTTTAGTTTTGGATTACCGGCACCTAAACTCCCATTGCCGGACCTGCGCGGTACAAAATACACATAGCTCGGCTCTAGTCGACAGTCTCGTGCGTAAAAGATTTAAAACGACACTTGACATTTCCAATGGCTTTTTTAGCCATAACCTGTCCACACTGAGTAGCCAGTGGACAGCGTTTACTTCGGGCGGGAAACAAAAACAGTTTACCAGATTGGCCATGGGGTACAAAAATAGCCCTGGCGTCTTTTCCGCTCGCGTGGTTTCTCTCTTAGAAAGAATTGACCCCGAGGCATACTCCTATGTTGACGATATCTACCTCACGGATGATGAGCTGTTGCCACATCTGTCTCGAGTCGACAATATTATAGTGAGTTTTGCTGACTATGGCTACAAATTCAATTTTGCGAAGTCTCACATCGCGGAATATACGGTGTTGTTTTTGGGCTACGAGCTCAATAATGAAGGAAAGGGGTTAGCTCCCCACTTTCTGGAAAAGTGCGCATGCTTGAGTGCGCCAACGACGCTAAAGAAATTACAATCTCTGCTGGGCTTTCTGAATTTCGGCCGTACGTACATTCCTGATTATGCCCAGCGTATCAAGCCGCTTTACGCCTTGGTACAACCCACATTTTCGAAGTCTAGCTGGCAGCTGGAACATTCTAAAATTTTACAGTCTTTACAGGCTGACCTTCTTGCTTCACAATATTTGCTGACACGTGATAACCGCACTAACCTGGTAATAAGAATAGTGCCAGGCGCCGTGGGTTTCACGTATTTGACGTTTAATGAGGGCGATACAGTCCCCATTGCGTACAAATCCCACTTGTACACCTCTGCTGAATTACGTTTTTCCGCGGTCGAAAAAGTTCTGACTGCTGTACAGATGGCGATCCTTAAAGAACGCGCACTGTCACATGGGAAACAGATTCTGGTTGTAACACCCTATCCTGCCTTAGAAGCAGTGACAAAGGCAAGTGTACCAAATTCTAAAGCTTTGCATCCTCGGTGGATACAATGGGCCACAACACTGACGTCGCCAGACGTCACCTACATCTTTGATGCCTCATTACAGACTCAAGAGTTCTTGCAGTATGAATTCGTTCATCCGGCACCTCTGTCTTTGCGCCCGCTCGAAGAATACCATTGTGTCATATACACTGACGGGTCTGCGCAGCCCGCGATTGGATCGAAGCACGCTTACTCAGCGGCTTGCGCTATTGTCGTAGGTACATTCGTAAATGGTGAATTCCAATCTGATGCAGTGCATACGCAGTCATTGGGTGATTGTACCACGCAATTGGCGGAGCTCCGGGCTCTAGTGCTTGCACTGGAGTTTGCTGATCCCCGAGTCACTACTCTTATAGTGAGTGATTCCTTCTACTGTGTCCAGTCCTATAATGACAATTTACATTTCTGGTCTCAGAATGATTATCGAGACACAAAAGGTAGCACAATTAAGCATAAAACGCTTTGGGTTCGAGTGGCAGACTTTAAAGAACGTCTCCCTCTCGTGAATGTTATTCACACTCTTGGTCACCAACGACTTGGTGTCCATGCTGTCGGTAACAGCTTGGCTGACGAGGCAGCAAAAACAGCAGTGGCTACGTACTTAGTGGCAGCAGTAACCAGATCAAAAAGTAGGATTGATGATGACATCTTGGCAGCTATTGCTGCTACAGAAAAGGGAGGCGATTACCCGAAGGGTTTTCCTTCTCGTTACATTTACCATTTAAGTCCTGATAATGTCCCATTAGTGAGGATTAATGACGTTGGTGACAGAATTATTCCCAACGCGGACTGCAGGCCAGCACTGATCTTGGCTGCACATGAGGGGTTGGCGTCTGCCCACGCCGGTGTGTCAGCTACAATATCTCTGCTACAACAACGTTACTGGTGGTTTGGTTTATATAAACAAGCGCGCGCTTATGTTCTTGATTGTGACATTTGCCAACAGATTAAACCTTCTACTGTTGCGCGCCCACCACAGACACAGCTGTACATCTCTAATAAGCCATTTGGTTGTGTTTATTTGGATCATTGCGGTCCTTTTTCCTCTGATACTGCGTACAAGTACATCTTGGTTGCAGTGGATTCGTGCACACGTTTTCTATGGGTATGGCCACAAAGGAGTGCTGACTCGCGGACTGTCATCAGGGATTTGCGTGTCTTTGTGGGAACTTTTGCGTGTGGTACCTTCCATTCTGATCAGGGCCCTGCGTTCGCCTCTAAGGCTTACAAGGAGGCTATGAGAAATTTGGGGGTCCTAGTCAAATTTTCGTCCCCCTACCGACCTGAGGGTAATAGTGTGGTGGAGCGAATGAACCGTGACTTAAAGCAATCATTGACAGCACGTGTTTTAGGCACAGGCCGGAACTGGCTAGCCCATTTGTATAACGTCCAACGTGCACTTAATAATCTCCCTAGAAGGTCTCTGGGTGGGCGGACCCCGTACATGATGCTCTTCGGAATCAGAATGTTTGTCCCAGACCTTGATGGTCTAGACATGGCGGCGTCGACCGCACCCTTTGACGTAGATGATCACTGTGCTGTTTTACAGACTCTACAAGAAGCCAGAGACACTCTTTCGAAGGAACATTTGCCCTCCACATCTGAAGCTGAAGTTCAGGTTCCGGTAGTCGGCTGGCTACCCCGAGTTGGAGACCTGGTCCGTGAGAAGGTGGAGAACAAGAAGGAGTTTGGCCCCTCTTATCGTGCACCAGTTCCAGTGCTTGGAGTGCAGGGTACAAGAACAGTCATTTTACCTCCACTTCCTGGTCGCAAAGAAAACAGGTACATCTCTATTGACAATGTCAAACTTCAGCGAGTGGCCGATACTACTTAGTATGACTCCAGCAGTTTCATGCCAGACGATGCAAAGAAATTCAATGTTGACTCTTGCTTCTAACACCTTGCCTGAGGTGGCCATCGAGATGCAATCTGTTACTGATCCCTTGTTGATACCATCGGCTGGTGGTTTGCCCGAAGAGACTGAGTATGCTTATCCTACACGTGGTCCCTCGCCTGTTTTACAATCTACAGCACTTGGCCAGTCCCGTTTCTCTTTTGACACTAACTCATTACCCTCGACCCCCCCATCAAACATTGCTGTTTTTTTCAGCTGGTTTAAGAGTCATTTTTTGATTGCCCCTTGGACGTACATCTGGTTGATGCTTTTTACTATTTTTTTGTTTATGTCAATTGGATTTGTAATAGTTTTTTTCCGTCTTGTGGATGGCCACTATCTGAGTGAGAGATCGACAATTAGACTTATCAATGGAACTTTGGCCCCCCAATCCTCGTCCCACATCATGAAACGGGACCAGACTTTTGTGAATATTACTGCCTGGCCCGTCTTGGATGGAATCGCATGGGATTTTGTTAAATTCCAAATTCATGGGCCTACAGAGGTCATTAATGTACCTAATGTATTTCGTGTTTCTATGGGTGATGTGGTTAGGCAGAACATACGTTCTGATGATTGGGATGTACACGCCATTGAATCACTGTTTTCTGATTTGAAATATTATGCCGCTTTTGATGCTGAAGATTTATATGAAAATGCGGCTAATTATGCGGAACAGTATTGTTTTCAACATTATGGCAATCATTTCCTGCATAAAGCAAATACATTTAGAAATTTTGTAAATTTTACCCAATGGGAACACTGTCCTACTCCCAAGTTCGGAAGTTCACAAACACTAGTTAACAAGTATTCTTATTTTACTGATTTCAGTGTTTCCGACCCGGCAGCGTTTTATTTTAAGGTGCTGCCTGAGTCTGCCGCAAAGGTTAGACTGACACACACAAAGCTACTTTATTCTAAGTCCTTTATGGACGAGTTGTCAATCAAAGGTTATGATGTATGGAAGGCTACTATTGATCTAAAGTCGGTTTGGGGTTCCAAGCCGTGGCAGGTACAGGGTACAGAGGCTTTGCATCGTGCTTGTCTTATACCAAATCATATTTTATTTTTAAATTCATCCATCTTCCAAACCACCTGTTTTGGATTGGCTACTTCTAAACAATTAAAGTCACCTTCTGTGCCGGATCTGGGCGCTTATCCCAATTGGGATAACCACACAGATCTATCCCTTACTGCTTTGCAATCCTTAGTTTCAAATACATCTTTCAACATTTCGAAATTTCATAGTGAGGGTTGGTTAGTTTGGCAAAGCAGTTCAGACGCCTGTCAACGTCGCTTTTTGGGACTGAAACCGGGGTATACTCAGGAACGCGTAGATCCTCGGTTTGAGTCGTCACATACTGTAACTACATACTCTGTGGGCAAGTTATGCCAATCTTGGCTGCGACATTCCACCTTGGCGTCTGTCAAAGTTCATTTATCACAATTACATGACAAAATAGATTTGAATGATTTTGTTAAGGGTCCTGTGGGTGGCAGAACAAAAAGGTGGGCGTATGCTATTTACAACGAAGTCTGGAAGTTGTCGCAGATTGAGGCAGCTTCCAGGTTGAGAGCTATTGACCAAGCAAACATGGAGAAGGTTTTAGCCGTTATAGATAATAGCATTAGCACTCTCTCTTCTAGGATTTATACATTAGATAATATTGTTTCTTCTGTTGTTGATATTGTGCATGATGATATGTCTGTGTTATATCATGGTCAAAACCAGTTGCGTTCTGTTATGCAGTTTGCATGGACATTGCAGACGTTAAAGGCGGGGAGAGTCCCTTGGGACTATCTTAACACTACATCGTTATTTCTTCCCTTTAACCTTACTGACAAGCAGCGATTTATGTCCATGAAGGATGCTACATATTCATTGTTACATATTGAAAAATTAGAACCATTGCCTTTTTCTGTAGCGGAGATCAATTCAGCTACGTGGTTAGTCCACGGATTGATAACTCTCCCTTTCGCGCTTTTTAAGTTCACTTCTTGTATGAAACATTATGCTTTGGGTAGATATGAACCGCTGGGCACCGCTTTCATACATGAGGTTTGGTCCCTCCCCTTTACGTATAGATGTACTAGGGACGGCACTGAGGTTTATTTGAAAGGCGAGGAATGTACCACGACACCAGACCATTCCTTGGTATGTAGGCACATTCAATTACACGGCGCATGCAATGTACAAGCCCCGAACTTAGCCTGCGTCCTACGAGGTATCCCAGTGCCTGTGATTACGCCTTCTTTCACGCTGCTTGCAAACGGTAGTTATTTAATTTTGAATAATGAAGCTTGCTGCGGGATGTTAGTGGGAATCCCGTACATAGTAACTGTCTCGCAGAAAGTTGTCTGCTGCAATAATGTTCTCTTTCCACCCCCGCATGGGCAGCTGGATGTTTCAATCTGGCCTTCGATTCCAACCTTGAAAGCAGAGTTCAACAAGTTGAGCAGAATAAGAGCTCTATTGTCCCAAAAAGAGGTGCCATTGACTTCCTCTCGTGAAACATTTGTCCTTCACGTTGCTAATACGCGCACTGAGGTACAGGCGCTTCTGAATACTGACCTCCCCCTACATTTCGGCACTTTGATCCAAACTATTTTTAATGCCTCGTCCACGACCGGCCTGGCTCATTTTTTTAAACTTGTGGGCTCGGGTCTCGTGACCTCTTTCAAAACTATTTTTGGTGTGATTCCGGCATTTTTTCATTCACTTGTCTCGAGCATCTTTGGAGGTGTTCCGCTGCTTCTAGCGCTGGTGGCAGGTGTGCTGCTTTTACTTTTCATACTACGGAATGGCTGCTCCTTCTGTGCCACACGAGCGCCTGTCCCGCCTGCATCTTCTTCGTGATAGGATGCTTGACTTTTATGGAACTCTGCCGTTGGCGACCTTAAGCCTGGCATATGGATTATCCTTCAGGTATTCCTACTTCACCTGCGTGCAGCCTGTGTTTCACTGCCTGGATTGTCCCTTTGAATGGCCTTTGGATTTGTGCTTGACCAACCTGGTGTCTCCGGTGCCGGATTTCGATCGACTGATGAGGCCCTTAGTGTCTCACGAGTTGGCCTGTTCTGGTGTCCGGATTATGGCCTGTGGTGCGGCGCATGGTATCCTGGGTAATTGGGACATCTCAACAGCTGCCTACAACTTCTTGGCTATGAGCTATTTGGAGGAACATTCCGGGTGCCCTCTGATCGTGCTAGAGGCTCCGATGGTTGATGAACACGTCTGTTCCTTTTCGTTGATGGATTGGATGGCTGAGACTTTCAGTGGACCTGCAAACGATTTTTTGTTGGAAGCAGTGGCCACATATGCTGCCTATACATTCATGGATTAACTGGACAGTCGTCCTTTGCGCCTGTGCTATTGGACAGCACTCTAGCGCACCATTTCTTCTTTTCTTTCTCTTTTTTTCCTGATGGTCGTTTTGAGTTTTTTTTTTTACTTCCATTTTTTCATTCAAAAAAGCCCTGGTTTATATTTTTTGTAGTTTCGGACTTTGGCGCATTCTGAAACTCTGCATTGGTTACGCCTTGTTCTGCTCTGACGACACTGAACTCTGCGTTCTCTCTTTTCTTGCCTATTCAATAGTGCTTCGATCAAGGGGGCGTGTAGTGAGTTCTTCCTGAATACGCACATACATTGTTAAGTTAGCATAACCACGTTAGATGTTAGAATGCCATCTTTCTGCTTTTGCACACGACACTGCGTTTACATGTTATTTCTTAAATAAACTGCTGACTCGAGACTTGCTTCACACGAGAGCAATCTGTTGTTACCATCCCAAGCTCTGCGCAGCGACCTTGGTCTGTACATGGTGTGACAAACAGTCTGGAATATTACACAATGCATGTTTTCCACTCTAGGTTGATCGACCCACTATTTAGCCATAACACACGCGCAGCTGCACATACCTGAAAGTTGGTGCTTTTAATATCACAGACATCATGTTTATTATTCAGACCGAAGACGAGCCTTCCTGCGAGAAGTCTCCTGATGCTCCTGTGATGTGATTTCACTAAGCTGATCTTTGAGGTATGGGGTCCCCTATTCAAGCCTAAGAGACCTTCTATTAGCATAATAATAATATTAGCTTCTTAGTCAAGGGAAGGTGGTAGTATCCACTGTCATTATAATATGATCACCCCTTTTATATTCTATGGTATTGTAACTATGTTGCTGGTTTTGATATTAATCATTTGTCTGCTTGTATTAGCCAAAGTACTGCATCTTAGGACACGTGGTCTATAAAAATAAACCCCTTTTATTTACAAACGTGTCTCTGTTGATTATTGTTGTGGACTGATGTGAGAATAATATACGAACAGGTATTTCCGATTCCCACCATTCCTGAGAGTACACTGAGTCGCTTGTTCTGGGTTGTCTATTCATTGGGATCTCTGAGCTAAATCTTGGATAACGAATGGGACACTTATGCTAGCCGGATACTGGGTTCTGGGTTCTGAGGTGAGTTTCTGGTACACCACAATTCACTGAGGTCCTGGGGTTCTAAGCATAGTTCTGTGTATAAGCAGAATCCCTGCAACAGGCTAGTTGACGGGTCTCCTGACTAGAGCCTCAGGGACAGAAGGCTCCAATAACCTTGAACCCAGCACTTTGACCCTGCCATCCGTGAGTGCTACCCTCCCAAGTGGTGCCACCAAAGTCTTGGGGCCCGATTCACAGAACTAACTTAAGACAAAATCCTAAACTTACTACCATTTTGGTATTCACAGAATGCACTTACTGCTTTTGGTATTCACAGAATGCACTTACTACTTTTGGTATTCACAGAATGGATTTACGACTACTAACTTTCCGTCCGCACTCGGGCCGGAAATTTCGGCCCGGAGGCGGGGCTTCCGGGCCGGAGGCGGAGCTTCCGGCCCGGAGGTGGAGATTTTGGCCATGGCTAAATCTCCGCCACTAGCCGGAATCCCCACCTCCGGGCCGGAAGCTCCGCCTCTGGCCCAAAAGCCCCGCCTCCGGGCCGGAAGCCCCGCCTCCGAGCCGGAATTTCCGGCCCGAGTGCGGAAGGAAAGTTAGTAGTCGTAAATCCATTCTGTGAATACCAAAAGTATTAAGTGCATTCTGTGAATACCAAAAGTAGTAAGTGCATTCTGTGAATACCAAAAGTAGTAAGTTTAGGATTTTGTCTTAAGTTAATTCTGTGAATCGGGCCCTTGGACTCTTGTAAGTAAGCGTGAAGGAGCTCTGCCAGCCCATCTGTGGATCCAGAAGAGCTGACACTTTCCCTCTGGTAATCGGCACAATCCCGAGCAGAACAATGTATCGCCTCTGCTGCGAGGGTTCACCCGATGCAAAGGACTCCTGATGCATTCCTCAGCAACGGCAGCCTCGACAACGATGCAGATTCTCGCATCGCACCCTCACAGCTCCTCAGAACCGATGCATCGCCTCCACTGCGCAATGCATCCTCAACGCCGAACTTCGCATCACAAGTGAACCTTGAAAACGATGCAGGACCTCGCATCGCAGCATCTCAGAACCGATGCATCAGCTTGGCTGGGCGATGCATCCCAGGCACGGAATCACACAACGATCCGCAACCAGGACCAAAGGTACTTTGTTCAGCGGCTCTAACTGGGTCTCTGTAGCCAGTCCGCGCTCCATTTTAGTCGGCCTGAAAGTGGAACTTTGTCCCAGTCTGGCGCAACTAAATATTCACAGTTGGTGCTTTGTGCTTTCTGGTACTGTGCAAAAGTAGGTCGCACACTGCTCGTCACACCAGCAAGTTGCCCCAAAGGACTGTGGTAAATGTAGTGGCGACGGCGGGTACGCCTATGCCACGATGTGTAAAAAGAACAGTATGTGTTGCGTTAGCCATCCCTGGACACGTGTTTCGAGGTAGTTGCCTCTCGTCAGCAGGGAGCAGGTCAGTGTAAGGGGGTGCCGTGTGGACTGCCAAAATGTAATTAAAAACAGGTCAAGTACCTCTCATGGCGCGCAGGTGCAGATCCAAGGCTCGTCAGCCCGTTGGCTCAAGGGAGCCGTAATAAATTGTGCAAAAGTAGGTCGCACACTGCTCGTCACACCAGCAAGTTGCCCCAAAGGACTGTGGTAAATGTAGTGGCGACGGCGGGTACGCCTATGCCACGATGTGTAAAAAGAACAGTATGTGTTGCGTTAGCCATCCCTGGACACGTGTTTCGAGGTAGTTGCCTCTCGTCAGCAGGGAGCAGGTCAGTGTAAGGGGGTGCCGTGTGGACTGCCAAAATGTAATTAAAAACAGGTCAAGTACCTCTCATGGCGCGCAGGTGCAGATCCAAGGCTCGTCAGCCCGTTGGCTCAAGGGAGCCGTAATAAATTGTGCAAAAGTAGGTCGCACACTGCTCGTCACACCAGCAAGTTGCCCCAAAGGACTGTGGTAAATGTAGTGGCGACGGCGGGTACGCCTATGCCACGATGTGTAAAAAGAACAGTATGTGTTGCGTTAGCCATCCCTGGACACGTGTTTCGAGGTAGTTGCCTCTCGTCAGCAGGGAGCAGGTCAGTGTAAGGGGGTGCCGTGTGGACTGCCAAAATGTAATTAAAAACAGGTCAAGTGGAGGAGGAGCCTAGCGCGCAACCAAGATGGCCGCGTAGGTGCGAGGCTCCCGAGGACCTCCGCGACCTCCTGCATAAATCCTGACAGAATCCTGTCCCAGATGAGGGGACTGTATTTGTGAGCCCGAGCAGAGGTGACGCCCGTTTTCCGTTCTTAAATCGGACCTCGGACACCGGCAGGAGCATCGATTGAGGTTTGCGGCCTTCTCCACACGGGCCCCCCGTACTGGAGTTGTGGGGCGATCCGGACACAAAGTGAACAACAGCGGCGGGCAAGGCTGGGTGACTCGCGTACCCTGCACTTTCACTTTCGCTTTTGCGCCCTCCTTGCTGCCAGGCGAGGTTGGGTTGCGGGGCGGTGTGCGGTGGTGTGGTCTCGCTGGGGTGCCCTGCCGGTCCGCCAGCTGCGGTCCGTCCTGCGAAGCGGTGGTCGCTCCCCCCTGGACCCCTTGAACTGGATTGTCGGCCCCCCCCTTTCTTGAGGAGACTGACTCGTCTTGGGGATCGAAACCATGTCCACAAAACAAGATGGCGATCGGGCTAAGATAAAATCGACCCGCCGTGGCGCGGCCCAGCAATCCAACAGTATGGACCGCTACACCCTCCAGAAGGGATCCCCAGAGGCGCCGCGTAGGTCCCCTACGGGCCCGACTGATGCTTCCGCTCTGCCCACGGACCTGACCCTCCGAGACGTCATGGGCGCCATCGCCGAGATGAAGGCCTCGGTGGACCAGCGCTTCGATACTCTGGCCCAGAAGATTGACTCGGTCCTCGTGGACGTGGGCCTCGTGAGGGCTGATTTGTCTAAAACCAACGACCGGGTCGACTCTTTGGCCCACTCTACCACGGGCCTCACAACGGACGTGGCGGCCCTCCAACAGGAGGTGCGCAGGCTTGGCCAGGCGAGCGCCCTGATGAATCGTCGGCTGGAGGATTCCGAGGGTCGGGCCCGGAGGAACAACGTTCGCATTATCGGGGTGCCGGAGGGACGCGAGGCGGAGGCGGCGGATCTATTTGTTGAGGACCTGGTTCTCACCCATCTCCAGCCTCGGGGGCTGAGTAAATTCTTTGCGGTGGAGCGTGCCCACAGGGTCCCCGGGGGTAGGCCTAAGGTTGGAGCCCCTCCGAGGCCTCTCATCGCCCGGATCTTCAATTTTCGGGACAGAGACGCTATCCTACAGACTTCCAGGCTACAAGGGCCGGTCAAACTTGACAATATGGACATCAATTTCTATCCTGACTTCACTCCGGCAGTCCAAAAGCAGAGGCTGAGCTTTCTTGGTGTTAAACGTCGCCTAAGGGACCTGAATCTCAAATATGCGATGCTTTTTCCAGCTAAGCTGAGAGTGGAGGTGGATGGCCACACGCACTTATTTGATCGACCCGAGGTGGCCGGGGACTGGCTAGACACTTTGCCCGGAGATCGGGGCCGGGGGGGGTGGGGGGGGTGCGGTTGGTGGGGAGGGCCCGCCGGATCAGGACTGAGGGACTAATGGTAGGCCTTGCTCTGGACTGCGTTGTTGTCACTATTGACTGTTAGGGTAAGTTCCCCTCCTGTGGAGGTCGTGTGGGGTCTCTTGGGGGATCTCCCTCCTCCTCTGGGGGACTAGTTAGTTTTCTTATCTATGGGGCGACAGGCACACTGCACTTTGGGGGGGCTGTTTGGGCTCATGCAGGGGTGCAGGGTGGGGGGAGTTCTGTTGGGTTGGGTGGGTTGGGGTGGGGTGTGGTTCGTTTTTACCGCAAGGCAAACCCGTTATTGTATTGTTGTTTTTGAGATGCTCTGGGGGGGACAACTGATGGCTTCGTTATGTGATGGGGGGTAGGGATTTGACATTGTTGTCCTGGAATGTTAACGGACTGGGTGATAGGATCAAGCGGGGTGTGGTCCTGCAGTATCTGAAACGGATTTCGCCTGATGTGGTCTTTCTGCAGGAGACACACCTTATTGGTAATTCCTTTTGTGCCATGAATCGGCGTGGCTATCGCTTGGTGGCCCACTCGGGCTTCACGTCGGGCTCACGGGGGGTGGGCATCATGGTGAAGAACTCGCTCCCGTTGGAAATAGACGAGGTGCGCCATGATGAGAGGGGACGCTACACTGTCTTGGTGGGGAGGATGGAGGGCAAGGTAGTTGTCTTTGTCTCTGTGTACGTCCCACCGGGGCTACAGTCCACCACCTTTGCAGATCTGGGGCGCCTCCTCCTTGACCTCCCGGGGGGGCTTCTGGTGGTTGGGGGGGATTTCAATGCGGTGGCTTCTGGGACTATGGATCGTCATCCCCCTAGGGACCTCCCCCGGGCACAGGCGTGGTTAGCGGGCCTTTTAGACACACTGGGATTGGTGGACTGCTGGCGTTTAAAGCATCCCGCCCAGCTGCAGTACACCTTCCATTCGGGTGCCCATGGTAGCCTCTCGCGGCTTGATTATGTCCTTGTCCCTGCGGCTTATGCTGGGAGGGTGGGAGAGGTGCGCCATCTGGCGCGGGGTATTTCAGATCATTCCCCGCTCCTATTGCACTTGGGTGTCTTCCCGAGGGGAGAGGGCAGGGTAGCCCCAATCAATGCTTGGTACCTGCGTGACCCCACTATTCGTGCTGACCTGATTAAATCATTGCAGCGGTATTTTGAGGAGAATGTGGGGTCCGTTCCGTCGGCTATCTCCCTGTGGGAAGCCTTTAAAACAGTTCTCAGTCGGGAGGCCCTCTCCTTTATCTCCCATGCCCGCAGACGCGCACAGGAGGAGGTGACCCGGGTGGAGGCCGAAATTACTGAATTGGAGGGTGGTCTGGGGAGTGGGGTGACTGACGCGGCGCTGCATGTTCTACACCTTAAACAGGCGGCCTATAGGGCCCTCGTCACGGAGGCGGCCAGGGGCCTTAGCAGAGAGCAACAGGGGCGACTGTACGATGTGGGTGATAAGGCTGGCAAACTGATTGCGTGGTTGGATAAGAAGGAGAGAGCTAGTCGTGTGGTCCCGCTGATTGAGAGGATGGATGGTGTACGAATTACTGAGCCGGAAGGCATTGTTTCTTGCTTCGCGGATTATTTCCGCGCGGTATATTCTCCGGTCTCTCCCTGCTCGGAGGAGGATTCCCATGCCCTGCTGCGGGACATCGCGCTGCCCTCGCTTTCAGTGGAGTACAGGGATTCGTTGGATGCCGCTCCCACCTCGGATGAAATTGCCCTCGCCATACGCTCGGTCGCCTCGGGCAAGGCCATGGGCCCGAATGGCCTTCCTATCGAATTGTACAAGCTGCGACCGGATGTACTGGCACCTCACCTCCGCGCGATGTTCCTTGCGGCCCACTCGCGGGGCTCCCTCCCGCCGGACCAGCGTCTAGCTACCATCGTGGTTATCCACAAGGAGGGGAGACCGCGAGACCGGGTCACATCCTATCGGCCGATCTCGCTCTTGAATGCGGAGCCTAAAATCCTCGCCAAGGTGCTTGCCAACCGGCTGGTCGGCGTGGTGGGCGATCTGGTCCACCAAGACCAGTCCGGCTTTATTCCCCATCGCAACACGGCCCTTAACCTGCGGCGCTTGCACGGGGTGCTCGCGCGTGTTCCATTCGTGCGGGAGCCGGCCATCTTGGCGTCCTTGGACGCCACCATGGCGTTTGACACGCTCGAGTGGCCGTACATCTGGGCGATGTTGGCGAAATTTGGATTTGGCCCGGGATTCATCAGCTGGGTCAAATTGTTGTACTCTGACCCATTGGCGCAGGTGGTGGTGAATGGTCGAGTCTCGGCCCCATTCGTGCTGGGACGGGGCACGCGACAGGGTTGCCCCCTGTCGCCGCTCCTGTTTGCACTGGCCTTGGAACCCCTGGCGGAGTGGCTGCGGTGGCACCCCTCTATCCGTGGTCTCCGTTGGACCCCTGAGTATGAGGACCGCGTGTCCCTCTACGCCGACGACATCCTGTTGTACTTAGCCTCCCCGCGTAAATCACTGATTGTCCTGGTCGATGTTCTGCGCTCCTTCGGCCGTAACTCAGGTCTTGTCATCAACTGGGCTAAATCCTGTGTCTATGTGCTTTCCGGGGAGGCTCCTGTTCTCCCCCGGGGCTGCTCGATCCAGATTGCCTCGCAGGGGTTCCGTTACCTGGGCGTCTATATTACGCTGGACCCAGTGGCCCGCTACGAGCGGAATTTGCTTCCCCCCCTCCAGCGCTTGAAGGAGGACGTCGCGCGCTGGCGGCGCTTGCCACTTTCGCCGCTCGGCCGGGCGGCATTGTTCAAGATGATGTCGTTACCGCGCTTTCTGTACGCCCTCCAGAACTCGATGGACCTGGTCCCGGCGCGTTACTTCCGTGAGGTGGAGAGTTTGCAGCGCCGCCTGTTCTGGGACGGGAGGCCGCGTATAGCCCTGGCAAAGTTGACGCTCCCGTGGTATGACGGAGGGATTGCCCTCTCGGATATTAAGCGGTATTATTGGGCCTCCCAATTAGCTGCAATTAATCACGGCCTCTACGGGCCCGCCTTAAACCCGGCATTTGAAATGGACAAGATGCTCCTGCCCGGTGGCGATTACAATCGAGCGCTCTACACTAGCGTGCCCGGCTCCCGCCTGACGGGACCCACGCGTGTCATGGTGCGAGTGTGGCACGCGGCCAATGCAGCTATGGGATGGAAGGACCGTTTGACCCGGGCGTCACCGTTGTATGCGTCTGAGAGGTTGGGCTCCCTATGGACCTCGAAGGGCTTCGATAGGTGGGACACGATAGGCATTAGTACAGTGGGGGACCTCTGGACGAGGGGAGGATTCAAAACTTTCGAGACACTGCAGGCGGAGTTTCAGCTGCAGGGCAGTGAATACTTTCGATACCTGCAGGTCCGTCACGCACTGGGCTCTGTCTTCCCAGACGTGGCCGCCATCCCGGAGTCCTCCCCACTGGAGGATAGAGTGCTAGATGGCCACGTTCCGGAGAGCACGATCTCCCTCATCTACAAGAAGTTGATTAATGACCGCTCGGGCTTACTGACTGGGCTCCGCGAGGCTTGGGTTGCCGATGGGTTGGAGCTGGACGACGAGGACTGGATTTCCGCGGTGGCCTCCCCGAAGGAGGTGGCCATCCCGGCTCGCCTTCGCTTCGTCCAGCTTAAGATACTTCACCGGGTGTACGTGACGGGGCCAGGGCTTCTGCGTATGGGCTATGCCGAGGATGGACTGTGTAAGCGTGGGTGCGGTGCATTGGCGACCTTTTTACATATTCTGTGGGAATGTCCGAGGGTGGAGCGATTCTGGCGTGGTGTGCATGAGGTCCTGCGAGCGGTTACGCATGTCGTGCTGGTGCCTGAAGCGAGGAGATGCCTGCTGAATGTGTGGGAACCGACCGACTACTCGGTTCCGCAGACGCGATGGGTGACGCTGGGTTATATGATTGCTAAACGTGACATCGCTCAACTGTGGGGATCCCAGAGGCCCCCGGCAGTGTCGGCCTGGAAAGAACACATGGATTGGTGCATGTTCCGAGAGAAGGTGGTGTATGTGGCGCGGGGTAAGCCTGGGGCGTGGCTGAAGGTGTGGGGCCCCTGGAACGCCTACCGCGGGGGTATTTGCGAGCCGCCATTGTTGCCTCCCGCTTCACCAGCTCCGTCCCCCTAGATGACCCCCTCCCTCAATCCCGGGCACAGAGTTTTCCCAGTCCCAGACCTATTCCACTTCCCCTCCTTCAAATTCAGTGTATGGTTGGGGTCCCCCCATTTGAGGAGCGTATGTTGTCATTTACGCTCTCGGGTTGCCTTGCGGGTGTGGTTTTATGTTGTTGTGTTGTATAAAACGAAACCGTATTGTGGGCTCAGAGTCATGTGGCCCACGTTGCTGATACCTCCTGCTTTAGCGTCTCTGTAACGCCCAGTGCCTTATTGTATATATGTCATTTATTTCTGTCATTTTAGCGGCCGGCCGGAAGGTTGTAGGCCCGTACCTGTATATATTTGAGATTGCAATAAACGGTTTCAAAAATAAAAAAAAAAAAAAAAAAAAAAAAACAGGTCAAGTACCTCTCATGGCGCGCAGGTGCAGATCCAAGGCTCGTCAGCCCGTTGGCTCAAGGGAGCCGTAATAAATTGTGCAAAAGTAGGTCGCACACTGCTCGTCACACCAGCAAGTTGCCCCAAAGGACTGTGGTAAATGTAGTGGCGACGGCGGGTACGCCTATGCCACGATGTGTAAAAAGAACAGTATGTGTTGCGTTAGCCATCCCTGGACACGTGTTTCGAGGTAGTTGCCTCTCGTCAGCAGGGAGCAGGTCAGTGTAAGGGGGTGCCGTGTGGACTGCCAAAATGTAATTAAAAACAGGTCAAGTACCTCTCATGGCGCGCAGGTGCAGATCCAAGGCTCGTCAGCCCGTTGGCTCAAGGGAGCCGTAATAAATTGTGCAAAAGTAGGTCGCACACTGCTCGTCACACCAGCAAGTTGCCCCAAAGGACTGTGGTAAATGTAGTGGCGACGGCGGGTACGCCTATGCCACGATGTGTAAAAAGAACAGTATGTGTTGCGTTAGCCATCCCTGGACACGTGTTTCGAGGTAGTTGCCTCTCGTCAGCAGGGAGCAGGTCAGTGTAAGGGGGTGCCGTGTGGACTGCCAAAATGTAATTAAAAACAGGTCAAGTACCTCTCATGGCGCGCAGGTGCAGATACAAGGCTCGTCAGCCCGTTGGCTCAAGGGAGCCGTAATAAATTGTGCAAAAGTAGGTCGCACACTGCTCGTCACACCAGCAAGTTGCCCCAAAGGACTGTGGTAAATGTAGTGGCGACGGCGGGTACGCCTATGCCACGATGTGTAAAAAGAACAGTATGTGTTGCGTTAGCCATCCCTGGACACGTGTTTCGAGGTAGTTGCCTCTCGTCAGCAGGGAGCAGGTCAGTGTAAGGGGGTGCCGTGTGGACTGCCAAAATGTAATTAAAAACAGGTCAAGTACCTCTCATGGCGCGCAGGTGCAGATCCAAGGCTCGTCAGCCCGTTGGCTCAAGGGAGCCGTAATAAATTGTGCAAAAGTAGGTCGCACACTGCTCGTCACACCAGCAAGTTGCCCCAAAGGACTGTGGTAAATGTAGTGGCGACGGCGGGTACGCCTATGCCACGATGTGTAAAAAGAACAGTATGTGTTGCGTTAGCCATCCCTGGACACGTGTTTCGAGGTAGTTGCCTCTCGTCAGCAGGGAGCAGGTCAGTGTAAGGGGGTGCCGTGTGGACTGCCAAAATGTAATTAAAAACACGTCAAGTACCTCTCATGGCGCGCAGGTGCAGATCCAAGGCTCGTCAGCCTGTTGGCTCAAGGGAGCCGTAATAAATTGTGCAAAAGTAGGTCGCACACTGCTCGTCACACCAGCAAGTTGCCCCAAAGGACTGTGGTAAATGTAGTGGCGACGGCGGGTACGCCTATGCCACGATGTGTAAAAAGAACAGTATGTGTTGCGTTAGCCATCCCTGGACACGTGTTTCGAGGTAGTTGCCTCTCGTCAGCAGGGAGCAGGTCAGTGTAAGGGGGTGCCGTGTGGACTGCCAAAATGTAATTAAAAACAGGTCAAGTACCTCTCATGGCGCGCAGGTGCAGATCCAAGGCTCGTCAGCCCGTTGGCTCAAGGGAGCCGTAATAAATTGTGCAAAAGTAGGTCGCACACTGCTCGTCACACCAGCAAGTTGCCCCAAAGGACTGTGGTAAATGTAGTGGCGACGGCGGGTACGCCTATGCCACGATGTGTAAAAAGAACAGTATGTGTTGCGTTAGCCATCCCTGGACACGTGTTTCGAGGTAGTTGCCTCTCGTCAGCAGGGAGCAGGTCAGTGTAAGGGGGTGCCGTGTGGACTGCCAAAATGTAATTAAAAACAGGTCAAGTACCTCTCATGGCGCGCAGGTGCAGATCCAAGGCTCGTCAGCCCGTTGGCTCAAGGGAGCCGTAATAAATTGTGCAAAAGTAGGTCGCACACTGCTCGTCACACCAGCAAGTTGCCCCAAAGGACTGTGGTAAATGTAGTGGCAACGGCGGGTACGCCTATGCCACGATGTGTAAAAAGAACAGTATGTGTTGCGTTAGCCATCCCTGGACACGTGTTTCGAGGTAGTTGCCTCTCGTCAGCAGGGAGCAGGTCAGTGTAAGGGGGTGCCGTGTGGACTGCCAAAATGTAATTAAAAACAGGTCAAGTACCTCTCATGGCGCGCAGGTGTAGATCCAAGGCCCGTCAGCCCGCCGTCGCCACTACATCTACCACAGTCCCTTGGGGCAACTTGCTGGTGTGACGAGCAGTGTGCGACCAACCTTTGCATAATTTATTACGGCTCCCTTGAGCCAACGGGCTGACGAGCCTTGGATCTGCACCTGCGCGCCATGAGAGGTACTTGACCTGTTTTAATTACATTTTTGGCAGTCCACGCGGCACCCCTTTACACTGACCTGCTCCCTGCTGACGAGAGGCAACTACCTCGAAACACGTGTCCAGGGATGGCTAACGCAACACATACTGTTCTTTATACATCATGGCATAGGCGTACCCGCCGTCGCCACTACATCTACCACAGTCCCTTGGGGCAACTTGCTGGTGTGACGAGCAGTGTGCGACCAACCTTTGCATAATTTATTACGGCTCCCTTGAGCCAACGGGCTGACGAGCCTTGGATCTGCACCTGCGCGCCATGAGAGGTACTTGACCTGTTTTAATTACATTTTTGGCAGTCCACGCGGCACCCCTTTACACTGACCTGCTCCCTGCTGACGAGAGGCAACTACCTCGAAACACGTGTCCAGGGATGGCTAACGCAACACATACTGTTCTTTATACATCGTGGCATAGGCGTACCCGCCGTCGCCACTACATCTACCACAGTCCCTTGGGGCAACTTGCTGGTGTGACGAGCAGTGTGCGACCAACCTTTGCATAATTTATTACGGCTCCCTTGAGCCAACGGGCTGAC
Source organism: Triturus cristatus (assembly GCF_964204655.1). Lineage (NCBI taxonomy): Eukaryota > Metazoa > Chordata > Amphibia > Caudata > Salamandridae > Triturus > Triturus cristatus. The sequence continues at coordinate 415,743,276 of NC_140584.1, forward strand.
GAGCCTTGGATCTGCACCTGCGCGCCATGAGAGGTACTTGACCTGTTTTAATTACATTTTTGGCAGTCCACGCGGCACCCCTTTACACTGACCTGCTCCCTGCTGACGAGAGGCAACTACCTCGAAACACGTGTCCAGGGATGGCTAACGCAACACATACTGTTCTTTATACATCGTGGCATAGGCGTACCCGCCGTCGCCACTACATCTACCACAGTCCCTTGGGGCAACTTGCTGGTGTGACGAGCAGTGTGCGACCAACCTTTGCATGCTTTCTGGTACTATTTGTACTGAAATCTTAAAACCTGCATATATCCAGTTCTACTGATAGGATTGTTTTCATATAGGTCTCATTTTGTTTATTAAAAATTATGCTAGTTTTCTAAACCAGTTGTGGGATACTTTGTGGTGCGTTTTCACTGTGTTACTGTTTTAATTGTTGCCCAAATGCTTTACACACTGCCTCTGATTTAAGCCTGACTGCTTTATGCCAAGCTCCCTGAGGCTTGAGCACAGGTGTTTTAGGGTTTGTTTGTGACTTCACCATGAAAAGAATTGTGGTTGCTGCTTGAAAAGGGTTTCACACCCCCTAAACCAGTAACCCCATTTCTTACACCTGCATACACACACGAGTACCTGCCCCCACCCACATGCCTTCTCGGAACCCTCAATCAGCATCCTTGAATCTGATCCCTCAATGCCAATTAAATCAACAGAATCATAACATCCGATCTTTGGGAATGCAATCTTTGGGAATGCAGGGTCCTAAACCTTGGAAGGCCTCTGAATTATACCGAATGTACTCTAATCAATAAAGCTTCTTTAAAACAGAACAATTAAGGAGATCATTTGAATGAATGCCTTTTATCTTGTACTGTGATTGAAAGAGACAGGATTATGGCTACCACCACAAGTTGCAGAGCCATATGCTAAGATCATGACTAATGCACAATAATTAAAAAATTTCGATTTTCTCTAGTGCAGAGATATCTACCTGACTTTTCCTCTCTTACGACTATTATACGTAGAGAGTAGATTCGGTGGAGCCTCTTAGGAACAGGCATGGAGGCTTCTGGAATGCACCCTAGGGAATATAGAAAATATATTTTGTATTTTACTATCACACACTTATCTTAGATATGGAACACCAGCCTACCTCTTACTCATGGGCTTCTTGCGTCTTAGAATATGACTATAAACAGAGGCAACTGGTTGTACAAGCACATATCGTATAATCTACAAGGAAAACACTAATGCAAAAACAAATGTGAGTGCATTACATCATGCTGAGCAACCTCGGTATATGCCCTCAATAGTCCAAAGTATAAGCACCATGTCCTTTAGTAATTCATAACCTTGATTTGGTATGTGCCTGCTGTGAAGTTATTTCTTTTGTACAAGTTATCACAATGTCTCTTATTTTTACAGATGTGTCTTAAGAACTTGGCTCCCAGATAAGTAGATTCTTGTCTCTGGGTTCATCAAGAGTGCATAAGAAAAGTATTGAAATTCATGTGCATGACGCAATACCCCAAAGTGTGGTATCTCACTCATTGTCTCCTTTTTGGTCTCTCTTTGCAGGTTACTTGAATTGTTCTCCTCTAAAAGAACTCCCACAATGACTAGACTGCCAAGAGTCAGGAACATTAAACACGCCAGGATACAGAGAACACGCTGACATGCACAAGATACACCGAGCAACGCCGCTGAGGAGATCGGGAACAACTCACGAGGACGCCAGGATGGAGAGAAACGAAACGAGACACTCAAGTAGCTAACTGACAGGACGTTGCAGCCGGCGGAAACTAGAAAGGCAAGCAAGTTCCTGTGGTGGGGCGTGCAGCTTATGGACTACGCGCTCCACCCATCATGGCTGCCGAACGCACGGGCCATGCGCCAGGCAAGCATGACAATTAATTAGAGTAGAGTGCTTGAATCTCACTTACTTTAAATGCTAATACCTATAAGAAATGCAGCCCTCAAGGAGAGATGCTGCAATGAAGATTTGTGTATGAATTCAGAGGGGGCACACATTACTCTGGAAAGGACAATATTAAGCACCAGGATGGAGATTAACTGCTAGGAAAACCTTGATTCCTTCTAGCAAATCTCCAGCATAGTCAAAAGAGAAGCCTGGGAAGGCCCTGTAATCCAGACTTTACAAGATGGAGAACACAATGCAACACTGCTTCCTCCCTACAAATGAAAGATTACAACTTTTTTGAATACTGCCCTGAGATAGATTTAGTTGTCTATATTTTTAAACTTCAGGAACAATTATGCCAAGATCAGTTATGGCAAGTTGGAGCGTGGTATTCTGCCTTAAAATCTGGAGAGTAGATCCAGTTTGCACAGCAATCTTCCATGTGGTATTGTGTCAATGCACACCTCACACTGGGGCATTTAGAATAAATCATTCTTGCCTTGGACATTTTGAATTTTCTGATTGTCGAGATCGATGGAACTGGAGGAAAAGTACACATTCTGTGAAAAGTTGACCAAAAGAGCTTTCCCCTTCGACACCGTTTCTTGTTTTGTGGCTACACAATCTTGTTATTTCATTTGTGAATAAATCTCTTTGAGGGTAGCCCTAGTCTTTGGAATTATCATCTAATAAGCAATGAATCAGAAGAAAGGGTCTGCCTAAGCATTTTGAAATCATGGAAGATTCCCAGCTGCAATTATCTGATTCCCAGTTATCAGCTATTAACACAGCATGATCCTTGTGCAAGAAGATCATTGATCTACTGCCTAACTATTTTTCATGTTCAAAGTTGTGGTGTTATACATTTCAATCATGATCTCGTCATACTTGAACAAACGGCAAAATGCTTTTAGGGCTAGAGGAGGTAAAGTTCCAGATGGTTGATGTGACAGGTTTTGTCTCTTGCTGGCCTGGCACCATGTACTTGAAGAGGATCCATGTTAGTACCATAGCCGTGAGGCGTCGAGTACCAAAAATTGAGATGGAAATTGTTGGTAGCAAACCTCTCCTGTTATCCGGATCTTAGGACAGTACCATGAGAGAAGATACAGATTGGCTGGTTGTGATAGCTGTAGGTTGTTCCTCAATTTTCAGGCTCTTTAGTTCAAGGTATTGTTGTAGCAGTCTCATTCGTAATCTTGCATTTGGATCTGCGAAAATCCACAATGCCAGGAATCTCACTAAAGACTTGGGGCCAGATGTACAACCCGCCAATTATCAAGTCGCAAATTGCGTCGCATTTGCACTCGCAATTTGCGACTCGCTAATTAGAATGCACAACAGTATCTGAGACACTGTTAGCGATTCCTAATGGGTTCGCAAATTGCACGCCTCATTAATATTAATGAGGTAGGCGCAATTTGCGACCCTTTTAGGAATGGCTAGCATTCACACGGATGGTGGCCTGCTGGGGTCAGCAGACCACCATGTCTGTGACTGCTTTTTTTCATAAAGCAGTGTTTTTTTTAAAATGCAGCCCGTTTTTCTTATTCCACATACAAAGGGGAAGGGGGCCCATTGGGACCCCTTCCTCTTTGCAAGTGGTTTATCGCCTACTTGAAGTAGGTGGTAAACTGCGAGTAAAACATTAGTACATAGCATGTGGACTCGCTATTTGGAAGGGACGCCCCTTCCTAATAGCGAGAGTCGCAAATGCTATTTTGCGAGTCAGTGACTCGCAAAATAGCATTTGTACATGCTAGTACCCTTTTTTGAGGCCGCAAACTGGAGGATCTCCTGTTTACGGCCGCAAAAAGGGTCATATATCTGGCCCTAAATCCAATACACTTCAAAGATTGAGTCTGACATTTCTCATACATAGAAAATGGTCTTTCCGATGAAGGATTATAATTCATTTAATTCTTCCACAGATATTGGATGAGTCCTGCTGCGGGTCAGGGTTAACTTGAGGTTTAAGAAATTATTTTACTTTCTGTTATGATAAAGCTTTTATCAACCAATTGTCCAAGTAGAAGTAGATGAAGTTCTGCGTCCTTCTAAAGGGAGTTTGTATCACAGCCATGCTTTGAAAACCAAAGCTTGCGGCGCTGGTTTGACCATACTCCACCATGAAGCAAAGAAACTTTAGGAGCTTTCTTCTAATTAGTATATTGAAACATATGTTATGCAAAATTGATGACTTACATGCAGTCGACTTGCTGAAGTTTGATTAAAATTTGATGCAGTTATAACATCATGAATTTCTTTTTTTCATATATACTTTGTTTATTGTTTTAAAACCTAGAAGTTGGGGGGCGTGGCCAAGGACGTCAAGATGGCGGTCGCACTTTCATAGTGCTCCGGACCCCTCCGTCATCTGTCCTGACCCCGCATACCATCGGGCCCCCTGTGACCCTGCACTCCCTACCTGCTCACCTGGAGGTCTGGAGACCCCGTCACGGTGCTGATTGCGGCTCCTCAGTGCCGCGGCTGCTTCTCCTGCTCCGGCCCTCCTCGCGGCCTCTCGCAAGATGGCGGCTCCCGCCGCGGCCGCTGACTATCCGCCGGATCACCTCCTCTGCCGGTCCTGTCATACAGCGCTCCACCGCCGGCCTCCTGGCATCGGCTGGCGGGATTGAAGACCTGCTCCTTTCTCTGGGTGCCGCGGCTGCTTCGGCTGATGCTGCGGGCGCCCCGGGGACGCCTGTCTGCTTGTTCAGGCCCCTCCTTGCACCTGGGAGGTCCGCCCCTGGCCGCGGCTGCCTCGGATCCCGGCGCTACGTGGCTCCAGTGCCTTTGCCTGCCCGGACAGGGATCAGAGCCCGGTGGCCCGTTATTGACCGGGTGCATGGTGCTGCATCCATCCCGCAGTCTAGACCATGCAGCTCGAGTGGGGTACATACTTCCAGCTGGACCAGATCTTCCTTGGACTTGCTCCCTCTCGCTGCTCATTCCTGCCTCGGCTGGCTACCCAAGCAGGATCCCAGGACATTGTTCCACTTATCAGGGTGCTGTGGTCCCTTTGTTTCCTCGCAGCGGCTTTGGCTGTGTCTCTCCGCTGGAGATCCCGCTACCCGCCCTGTGGGCCCTTCTGGACTGCCGTCTCCTTGGGTGCTGCCTTGCTGGCCTCCTATGCCCGGCTGCCTTGACTGGTGGGGCGGCTGCGGCTGGCGGACCCGGGTTTCCCCCCCTGCATTACGGGAGCCCGGAGCTACTTGGTGCTGTCTCGGCCCCGCCTGACTGGCCTACGGAGGGGCTGTGTGGTTCCTGCCTCCTGCTGTGGACAGCGTGAATTGCCTTCGCCAGGGGGCCATCGCCTTGCTCCGGTTGGGCCCTCCTGAGCCACTGTGAATCCCCGGGGCGGACGGGATGATGGCTGGGTCTGGCTTGGGTTGCTGCTGCCTGTGACCCCTTCGGTGGCCTGTGGCGTTGCATTGCGGTCTCGGCAAAGACGGGAGGCGTTGCCTGAATCTCCTGGGGGTCTGGACCGTGCGGCGCTGATATCGGTGAGCCGCTGAGGGACCTTCCCTTCCCCCCCAAGCGACAACTGAGGTGAAGAGGTGTTCACAGGGGTGCGGGCCTCTGGGAGGGGCATTGGCCGTCGATCGGGCGGCAGAGGGGGGTGAAGGTGTGTACGGCCCTGGGCCGGCTCGGTGCCCGTCTGGGCTTCTTGTACCCCCCTCCCGTCCCCCCTGGAGCCCCGGAGGGTCGGTGGATCCTCGGCTGCCATCTCGGGCAGTGGCGCTTGGGCTTCTGGGCTGGAGCCGTGGGTGTCCTGGTGGCTCGGCCGGACTTTCTTTCTCTCTGAGGAGGGCTGGCGTTGATTCAACTGCCCGACCCGCTCATCTGACCCGGTGCCCCCGTCTGGTGCGGGCCCTCGGACTGCGGCCGCTGCCAGGGGTTTGGATCAGCCGCACGGTTCGGGCGGCGGGGGGGGTCCTGGCTGTGGGCCCCAGTCCACGGGCACCTGTCCTCTGAAGCTGTGACGTCCTGCTCCCACCTCCGTAGCAGGCCTCTGCCCCCGCGCTGCAGACCCCGGGTCCGACACTACTACGGACACCCTTATCTGATGATCTAGCGTGCCTGGCACTCTGCAGAGGTCCAGTGAGGCTCTGCGGATTACGATTGGCCGACACGGGGCGGAGGGGACTGGTTGCATCCTGGGCCTTCTTACCCGTCCTCTTCCCTGCCTCGCGACTGACTGGACTGTCCTGAGGAAGCCGTTGTCTCGTCACTGTCCTGTCTGGAGATTACCATGGTCCGGGACAAGGTACCCAAGACCCCGGCTACCCAAACTCGGATAGACCGGTTCACCACCGCTGATGCTGGGGCTGCTGGTGGACTTGCTGGCGCGTGCGCTCCTGCCACGCCTTATCTCTCCGTGATTCTCCAAGCGATCCAGGCGTCGCAGTCCTCGGTCGAGGGGAAAATTGCTGAGGTCCGTGTGGACATAACACTAATCCGGCAGGACCTTCACAACGCCAACACCAGGATTAAGGAAGCGGAATCCCGAGTGTCTGCCGTAGAGGATGACCTTCAGCAGCTCAAGGCCCAGGTGAATCGGCTCCAATCCCACACTCAGGAGCTCCACCGGCGGGCAGAGGATGCGGAAAATCGTGCCTGCCGTAACAACCTTCGCCTGGTTGAATTTTCGGAGGGCGTTGAGCAAGGTCGGGCGGCGGGGTTTGTGGAACGTTGGATACGCTCTTGGATGCCCGAGGGCGTGCTCTCCCCCTGGTTCACGATCGAGAGGGCGCATAGGTCGCTTGCTCCACGGCCGCAGCCGGGTGCCCCGCCGCGACCTATCATTCTGCGAATCCTCAACTACCGGGACAGAGACGCTATCCTGGCCGAATCACGGAGGAAGCAACCGCTCAAATACGAGAACCTGACGATAATGGTCTTCCCTGACTACATCCGGGAGGTCCAATCTCAACGTCGCTCCTTTGCTGAGGTCAAGCAGAAGCTGCGTTCGCTTAACATTCAATACAGGCTCCTCTTCCCGGCGCGGCTGCGTGTGATCTTCCAGGACAAGTCCCTTTTCTTTGAGTCTCCAGAGGAGGCATGGACGTGGGCGACAGAGGAGCGCCCGCTGCGGCTGCCTGCCCAGGACCGTGTGCGGCCTGCTGCTGCAGGATAGGTGCGGCGGGACGTGCCTGTGCTCCGCCCGCGTCGCAGGCGCTCGAGGAGGCGCAGGGGCCGGATGCGCACACGCTCTGCCTCCCCGGTGGGCCCCTCATGGGATCGCACGCCGGGGTCTTCTGGGGGACCTCTCCGGCCGGGGGACGTTCTGGATCCTTGGGCCGCCCCAACCCCAGTTCAGCTTCGCCTCGACCTTCCTCGATCGATCTTCTGGATACTGATCTCTCCCGCAGTCCAACTCTTCTCACCGGACCGACCTGACCACATCGCTGTGATGTTCGCCTCCCACGCGATGTCTGGGTTCCTGTTCGGGGTCACCCGAGACCTGTGGCTGAGCTCAAGTTTCATTCCCCATTTGGTCACTAAATGTTCTCCGTTGGTATAGACACGAACATCCTACTAAGAGGAGGGGTCCTCCACGTCTTGCCCCGTTTCATAGTGTTCTAGCTTGGTGTTTCTGTACTTTGTTGATGTTCGGGCGACAGATGCTTCTGTTCTTGAAGTGTGGGGTGCGGGGAAGGGAGGGATTGGAGTCTTTGCTCCTGTTTGGTTTGTTCTTCAATGTTATTATCTCTTGCACCACCTTTGATTCACAGCACTTGGGGGGACACATCCCAAACACCGCTACGCTACTCTATCCACGTGAGCTGGGAACTTCCGCACTCCTCTTACCCCAGTTCAACTGCCTTGCGATCTAGCTCCCCCCATGGCCTCTTCCTCCTTGGCGACTCTAGCGCGCTCTCATCGCTCCGGCTAATGGCCTGGAATGTTAACGGCCTGCTGGACAAAATCAAGCGCGCAGCTGTCCTGCGATACGCCCAGCGCCAGGAGATAGATATACTCGTGCTCCAAGAAACCCATCTGCAAGGCCAACGCTGTCCTTTCCTTGCCCGCTATGGCTATGGCGCGATCTGGCATTCGGGGTTTTGTAGGGGATCCAGAGGGGTGGCAATTCTGGTGCGTCGTGCTCTTCCCCTTGTAAGGTTACGCATGACCCTCAGGGCTGCTTTATTCTTTTAGAAGGGACCCTCGGGGATCGGCCGCTAAACTTGCTGTCTTTTTATTCCCCTCCTGCCCTGTTGGCCCCTACCCTCCGCGGGCTTACCCCGTTGATCGCGGCTTTACCTTTGGGACTGACAGTGGTGGTGGGCAACTTTAATGCCATTATGGAACCTGTTCTTGACGTCGCGTCCCCTCCCTCTGCTTCCAGGACTGTCCAATCTGGTCTTCTCTCTTCATGGGCGGCCAGCCTGGGGCTCGGGGATGCCTGGAGACTGTGGCATCCGACGGATAGGCAATACACCCACACTTCTGCCTCTCACCACACCCATGCACGCCTCGACTATGCTTTCCTGCCGGTTCAGGATTGCCGATCGCTTCAGGCCATATCTATCCTCCCGAGGGGCCTCTCGGATCATTCCCCAGTGCTACTTCATGTAGGGGCCCTTCCCCCAGCCTCCCGACCACTCTGGCGACTCAACGCCTGGTTTCTCCAGGACGAGGAGTTCAGGGACAGCATCGGTTCTGAACTTGCCAGCTATTTTACCATTAATCAGGGCTCGGTGTCCTCCTCTCATACTCTTTGGGAGGCAGGTAAGGCCACTATTAGGGGGTTTGCTAAGGGTCGGCTGAAACTTACTCGCGCGGCATGTGATGCCCAGCTCACACGCCTGGAAGCACAGGCCGCTCTGATTGAGGCGTTGAACCCTGCAGAGAGATCTGCTGCCCAGGAGCGGAGGCTGGAGTTCCTACGAGATGAGCTGCGTCAGACCTCTATGGAGGCCGCCAAGCTCCTTTGGCGTTCGTCCGTGGCCCGAGTGTACGGTTGGGGAGACAAAAACGGGAAGCTACTCCGCCACCTACCCTATGGCTAACCGTATCATACCTGAGATGACAGACACGGATGGAACGATTCACCGTGCCCCGGCAGCGGTTGCCCAATGCTTTGCCTCCTACTATGCTACCCTCTATTCGGTGCGTCCGCCTGATCTTTCCCTCCTTGACCTCCTCCGACGGGAGGGGTTCTCTCTCCCTCATCTTAGCGATTCGGACGCGGCCGTGTTGGACCTTCCGCTTACACCTGCGGAAGTAGCAGACGCTATTTCGCGCCTGGCGGCTGGTAGAACTCCAGGGACGGACGGGCTCCCCCAGGAGTTTTATTCATCCTATCGCGACACCCTGCTTCTGCCTCTCGTGGAGATGTACAGGGAAGCGATGGAGTGTGGTCCATTCCGGCCAGAGACGGATCTTGCTACCATCGCAGTGATTCCTAAGTCCCAGCCCCCCTCGCAGAGTTGCTCGGACTATCGACCCATTTCACTCATCAATACGGAACTTAACCCCTTCCATGCTGCGCAGATTCCGCCGCTGTGCTGACGGAATCTTGCGCGGGCGTGGTCATGACGGAACGGTTCCGTCATGAGCACAGCTCAACCGTGGCTCATGACGGAACCGTTCCGTCATGAGCACCGAAGGGGTTAAGATCTTCGCTTCCGTATTGGCCAATCGCATACGGCCGCATTTAACCCAGCTTGTCCACCCTGATCAATGCGGCTTTATGCCTCGCCGGGGGACCAGGCATTGCCTCCGCCGCCTTCACCTTACCCTTGAGAATCGGCACATGCTTCCTCCATATTTGTCCCTTCTCCTTATTGATTTTGAGAAGGCTTTTGACTCCGTTGACTGGAGCTACTTGGAAGCCGTGTTGGAGCAGATGGGCTTTGGTACTCCTTTCCGTACCCTGGTGAGACTGCTTAACCACCGTCCCCGGGCACAGGTCCTCGTCAATGGCGCTTTATCCCGCCCTTTCCCCATTGGACGGGGCACGAGGCAGGGATGCCCCCCTCTCCCCGATCCTCTTTGCTCTGGTTATGGAGCCGTTCACTTATCTTGTCCGCAGCGACCATTCCTTGACTAGCTGGAGGTGGCCCGGTCTAGCGGAAGACAAAATCGCGGATGACGTGTTGCTGTTCCTGGCGTACCCCACCCGGTTTGGGACCTCGTTGCCTTCGGGCACTGGCTATTTTTGAACGAGCTTCCGGCTTGCTGCTCAATCCGGCCAAGTCTGTCCTTGTCCCCTTACACGCGTCGCGCGAATGCTTTGATTGGCAGTCATCGATCCCTCTTTGGCGGTTGTCTTTCAAATATTTGGGGATTTGGGTTTCCCTCCTCCCTGACCTTGCATGGGAGCTCAATGTCACCCCGCTGGTTAAGCAGGTCCGCGCGGATCTTCTTAAATGGCGCAAATTGCCTTTAAACCCTCTGGGCAGGATTGGCCTGTACAAAATGATGATCCTGCCCCGTTTTTTGTACATGCTCCAGAACACCCACCTCCCATTCTCCAGATCTTGGTTCCGGGATATGGACGGTATGGCCACCAAATTCCTTTGGGGAGGACGGAGGCCCAGGCTGGCCCTGGCCCAGTGCCGAATCCCACCGTTTGACGGGGGCCTCTGAATGACGAACCTCTACCTCTACTACCTAGCGACTTGTCTCCTCACGATTCATGATTGGTTCAATGGCGGCTGGTCCGACCCGGCGTATCGCTTGGAACTCCATCTCTTGGGCTTCTCCTCTATCCAGGGGATGCTTTATGGGACCACAATCCCCCGAGCTCTTCCTGAGATCACGCGCTGCGTATTCCTGGCTTGGCATGCCTCCCTGCGTCATACTCGATGGACAGGCAGGCTGACCCGCTATACTCCCCTGTGGTGTGGCACAAGACTTCGTGAAGTCGCTTTTCTACTGGGGTTTCGGCAGTGGGATCTCATCGGGGTAACCTTGCTGGGAGACGTCTGGAGCGGCACCCATATTAGGTCCTTTCAGGACCTACAGGCCAGGCACTCCCTCCAACCCTCTCAATTCTTTCGGTACTTGCAGCTACGCTATGCCCTCTCTTCCCACATTCCGGACGGCACGCCCCTGCCTGAATATAGCCCACCCGAGGCACAGGTACTGACTGGGGACTTGGGGAAGGGTGGAGTCTCTCGGATCTACCGTTCACTTACCAACAACACTCCTTATTCCCTTTCCCTACTCCGCGAGAGGTGGGAGGGCTGGCTTGGGGTGCTGGAGGATGAAGACTGGAGGGACGCCCTGATGGCCCCTAGGACGATCGCGGTATCAGCGAGGCTTCCCCTGGTCCAAATGTACTTTCTGCACGCCGCCTACCACACACCGCTGCGTCTTCACCGTGCTGGGCTTCGGCCTGACGCCCACTGCCCCTATTGTGCCCACCCCCATGTCGATTTCTACCATATGGTCTGGTCGTGCTCTGCGATCCAGAGATATTGGGAATTGTTAACCCAAGACCTGATGGGTGTCCTGGGGTGGGAGGTACCTCTCGCTCCTATACATGTTCTGTTGGGAGTTACTGACGGACTGGACGGCTCTAGGGCAGAGAAACTTTTCCTTAACACAGCACTGGAGGTCGCCAAGAGGGACATTGCTGCGCATTGGTTGGACACTGGTCCTCCCACTCTAGGGCGCTGGCGCCAGGGGGTGGATTGGTGCGCTGCACAGGAGCGGCCTCTATACGTGGCCAGAAGATGTCCTGAGAAATTTCATCGTATGTGGGGCAAATGGGTCGGGATACACGATGATTGAGATGGTGTGGTCCTCTCTTCAGGCACACGTGGATATGCTTTTAGTGATTTCCTTCTGATGTCACTGAGATGTGTTTTTCTCCCTATTCTGATGATGCATATGTGGCTCTGAATGGTGCTATTTGTTCTTACCTACAAAACTCAATAAAATTGGTTGTAAAAAAAAAAAAAAAAAAACTAGAAGTTTTTTTTGTAATTCTTGGGTACTACAAAGTACAGAGAGGTGATCACTTTCTTTATATGAGATAAGGCGGTACAGTTGCTTCTGCAGTAGATGATGGCAACTCTGTTGCAGCTGATAAAAAGTTGGCTTTGACAAGACTGAGTTAATAGAGTTGGACCACGTCTTGAACAGCAAGTTGTAGATGCTTTGGATATTATTCAGCTCCCTTAAGAGAAGGCAATGGAAGATGGGTACTGAGTGATTCATTATTTGACAGTAAAACGGTTCAAGCAGCTGCTGAAAGTTGCAGATCATTGCCTCTGGCTTGCCTTCTCTGATGATGTGGCTACTTTTGGCAGATGGACTGCTGCTATTGATGTTGCCAATTGGAGGATTCCGAATTTTGAAGGTTATCTTTCCACAGCAGGTCTGGAGGTGAAACACTTCTCAGATTTTTCCATTCCAAACCTACAGTCTTTAAAGTTTCAGCCTTTGCTTTCACTTTTACTGCTGCTCTTCTAAATAAATTCTGTAAGATTTCAAAATTGTCTATGAGCAGACTTCTGAAAGGAGAAGTTGTCCAGTTTGCATGCACTGCTGGTCTGACTCTCAAACTGCCTCTGCTTGAATTTCTAATCATAAGAAGCCATGTGCAGTTGGTTATGTCCACACTTGCGGTGGCCGTAGTGTCTGGCCTTGGATGTCGTGATGCATAATGTCGGCAGTGATAACTTTTGTGCTGTTCTCTGTGGTATTAGATGAGGCCATGGGCTGTGCATTGTGGACTTTTTATGGTTGTATTTCTGACCAGTACTAATCAGTGTCAATGGTTTCAGACTACAACGCTTTTTTAAAACTATCTTTTTTATTGCCATTTAGATATATAAGGCAATACAACCACCAAAATAGAGCCTGGAAGGAGGGAACCAGAGGGGTGGAGGAGCAGGAGGGGGTATGAAAGGGGGAAGCCAAAGCAGTGGTCATAACATGATAATAGGCATATGCTTGTCACATTTGCCACATAGCAAACCAGAAGAAAGGACCCAAAAACATACAAAGCTGCCGGGCATTATCTGAACCCAGGGAGGAATGCAACCATGGACCTAACATAGGAACAATAGACAGACAATACCACATGACTTGGAGTGCTTAGAGCAGAACACCCAGCCTGCATCCCACCTAAACTAGCTGTGCTGAAACGTTTCTGTTGGGCAGAGGCATCTGATTACAGGGCCAGACCTACAGCCAGGCCTACAGCCAGGCCCTGCTCCTGGATTCCATCCCACCCAAACTGCCTCTCCTTGACTAAGTGCAGCAGACTCTAGGTCCAGGGGCTCGCCTAGAGCAACCTAAAAGACATGAGTCAAAGATGTTCATTTTCTAATAGTAGTGCCATTTGAGAAATGTGCATGAAATTTGGCCAATAGCACACTAAGCTTTGGTCTAGTATCTCAAGTTTCATTTAGATCTGTGAAATGGTACAAAATATTTTTTGTAAGTGTGTTTGTTTTTTTCATTACCACAAAGCAAACCAAGAAAAGGAGAAATAAAAAGAAAAGGCCAGAACAGAAGATTACAGCATCGCAGACCACTTGCTACTTGCAGGTATAGATAGCAGTGTCCATCAATACACATGCAGCAGTTACAGCACTGTGTTTTAGTGTTCACAGAGTCGCAAGATTTTTCAAGATGTCCCCGTCGTCCTTAACAGGGAGGTTGTCAAGAGGCCCCATAGGTTTGTAGGGCTTGATGTTTCTGGTTGTTCTTCAGCATATATCTCCAGCCGTTCAATACAGTAGAAGACATCTGAGGTCCATTGCCGTTTCATAGGCATTTGTTTTTTTTTTACTCCCAGCAGATGGCCACACTTCTTTTCGCCAGCCACATTGCCAATGCTGCTTGCTTCCGCATGACAGGTGACATTTTTGGGGTTGCTGTTCTATTTTTTCCCAAAGCATGTCAGTTAGGGCGTCAGTTATATGTTTCCAGTAGTGATATATTGGGGGACATTCCAATGACAAATGGGCAAAATAAGACTCTGTCGACCCGCTTCGAACACATCACAAATTGTCTTTTAGCCTGTATCGATACGGTTTTGCAGGGGTATAGTAAAATTGATGTAGGTGCTGGAAGTGCATAATATGCAAGTTACAGCTAGAAGTCAGCATACCTGTCAGGGAAGCTCAAAATACCCAGTCCGTGTCAGCAGTGGCTTTAGTACCTCATTCCACTTTTCGAACGCGTTCTCTGTTGTTGGATCATCAGTTTGCATGGAGGCGTAGAGCCTGGCATCAGCCCTTTGCATGTCTCAGTGGTCAGAAGTGTGTGCAGAACGGGCAGGCTTGGAGGTTTGTTGGGGAAATGTTGCCAAATTCATATAAATTAGCAGTGAGGAGTGGTGCTGTGCTTGTTGTATTCCTTCTAACCTAATGGATGCCGCTCTTGGGTGAATATCTTTCATGCATCTCAGACACTCTGTCCAGGATCAATAGTTTCTTTTGTTTATGTTTTGACGGTATCAGTGGTTGATATAGTGGTGGGAGTGCTAGTGAGTTGATTATCTCCATATACACACAGTCGCTGCTGCACAGCCATCGTACAATGAATAGTGTTGAATTCTCCCTCTTGGGAGGCAAAATGATATTTAATTGGATCGGGCTCACACTGGGCCATATTAACAAGAACGGGCGATAAAATTATCGCCACTTTAGCGACAGGAAACTGCCACTAAAGTGGCGATAAGGGGCTTGATAATATGCCCTGTAAAATTCCAATAGAAGCCCAGGTTCTGGTGTGAAGGACATCAAACCTGGGCTTCCATTGGAATTCTATAGGGCACATTATCAAGCTCCTTATCGCTGCTTTAGCGGCAGTTTCTTGCCGCTAAAGCGGCGATAATTTGTCGCCCGTTCTTGATAATATGGCCCACTATCTTTTTCCACCGCCATATGCGGGTGGTACCCATTTTGTTCAAACTGTGCTTGGGCACATAAATAGTATAACTGAACTGGATCGCTAAAGCCCCCTTGTGTATAGGTTAGGAGTGTCCTCAACTTTACCTTGGGATGTTTACCTGCTCACGCTAGTGTAATAAGGTGTGTTTTAAGAGCCTTAAAAAGGTATTGTGACAGAATAATGCAGATGTTAACTAATGAAGGAATTTGGTCATTATGACCATTTCCATATTGGCTATTCAATCCGCCTTAGACAATGGTAGCTTGGACCACGTGTGTACTGAATCCTCATCTGGGTCTTTATGTATCCACGTCCCTGGATATTTCACAGGACCATCACTCAATCACAGTGGATAAACCATTGCGCAGGGTTTACTAGTTGATGTCAGAGGGAAGATCAGGGATTTATTCCAATTAATGCCCAGGCCTCAATACCCTGCAAATGTGTTATTTTCCCATATTATTTGTGTAAGGTGTTTGGTAGGGTTTTTCACATATAAGACCACATCATCTCCATACATAGAGATGACAAGTGATCTCTGGGTGAAGTTTAAAGCAGAGTTGGCGGGGCGTGGCCAAGATGGCGGGGTGAGCGGACGCTTCCTCCCGTAGCTCCTCCGGCCCGGCCAAGCTTGAGCCCTTTTCTTACGCTTTTCTCCCCCTGCTGAGGCTCAGCGCGGGAGAGGAGAGTGGCGGAGCATCAGGGGTGCATATTGGTGCTGTTTTGGTTCGGATCGCCTCGGGGGAACCCCCCCAAAAGTTCGATCGAGTTCAAGAGACGACGGCGAGCCCGAGGGGCGGAGCGCATTGGAGTGCTGTCCGGACACCTCGGTTGGGCCTGGTGCTGAAAGTTGCGATTTGGAGGGGATCTGGCCCGCCGCTCGACGGAGATCGAAGGAGCCTTGCGGGAGAGGACCCGACGGGGCGGAGGGCTTGAGACGGGCGCCCCGGCACTCGGACTTGTGACGGCGACACCTCGCACTGCGGGGGCCCCTAACCCCTAGCCGAGGTACAGCGGACTCCCTGACGGGGTTGGACCAGCTGGGCCCTGTGCGTGACGGACTGGGGCCGGTGGTGGAACTTATTTGACTGTGGGGTGCTTCAGGGGCCCCGGTGGTGTCGTCGGGCCTGGTCATTTTGGCCTGCTCCGCCCTGCCGCCATTTTGTCCCCGAAGGAGCAGTGGTGGCAGCCTTCGCCGGAGTCCTGGCTGCTGGATGCAAGTGACCCCCGCTGCTGCTGGGCTGACTCTCGGAGGGATGTGCTGATGAGACCCCCCCCCTTGGTTGTCTCGCACGGGCTCCCGCGTCTGACGGTGACCGGACTGGGCTGCCATTTTGTCACCTGTGACGCAGCGACTTCGCTCGTGGGGGATACCCACGTCGAGTGCTTGCCGGCGGCTGAGCACCCCTGGGGCGCCTGGATCTGTGTTCGACTGCGGAGCTAGCGATGTCTGGAAGAGGCGGCCCGAAGAAAGGGGACCGTACCCTGCCGGACATGCTTGGCAGGGCCCAGCAATTGCGGGACAGGACGCAGCCCTCACCGGGGTCCTCCCGGGCTCCGGCGGATGTGACTGGGGGGGAGCCACCCGTCACGAGGGCCTTTATGGAGGAACTGTTTAGCTCCCTCAGGGAGGACTTCCAGACACTGAAGCGGGAGGTGGCCAGTGAGGTCCGAGAAGTGCGCAGGGAGGTGGAGGGCCTTGGCGAACGTGTTGAAGCGGTGGAGACGGAGGGCCAACATCGAGCGGAGGAGATAGTCCACCTACAGCAGGACGTTCTCCGCCTCCGGGAGCAGTGTGTGGAGCTCCAGGCCCACTCTGAGGACCTTGAGAACAGATCTCGGAGGAACAACATCCGAGTGCGTGGTGTGCCGACTGCGGATGAGGGGTCCGATCTGAGGGGCTACCTGCAGGCCCTGTTCCGAGAGATCCTGGGGGAAGCTGCGGACTTTCCCATCAGCATTGATAGGGCGCATAGGGTCGGCCGGCAGCGCCAGTCATCGGCACCTCCACCGGACATTCTGGCCTTCCTGCCCGACTTTCCACTGAAGGAGCGCATCATGGCTGAGGCCCGCAGGAAACAGCCCCTGACTTTCCGGGATCGGCCGGTGGCGCTTTACCAGGACCTCTCCGCCATCACGCTGCAGAAACGCAGGTCCTTTAGGATTGCCACTGACTTTTTGCGCGAACACGAGACGCAGTACTCTTGGGGTCACCCCTTCCGCCTGATTTTTCGGTGGAATGGGGTGTTACACCAGCTACGCTCCTTGCAAGACATTTGTGGTGTCCTGGGGCTCACGGCGGCGGAGGAAGAAGGAGCTACGCCGTCGTGGAGGTCCTCGGAGAGACGGAACCGGCGGAGGTCAACGAGGCGGCGCTCAGCGGCCAGCGTGGGGCGTCCGGACTCCCCTACCATCAGGGCGGACATGGCCGACGCTCTGAGGGCGGCGGCCGGGGACTCGACCGGCTCCTATGGCGTGGCCTTGACGGCCTAACACACACTCCGGGGGGAGATGTCTTTAGCTTCTTTACATGCTTGGTACGGGGCGGGGGGGTGGGGGGGGAGCGGATGGAGGTGAGTGGCTGGACGTCCACTTCGTTCTTTTCTACGGACTTGCCCGTCTTGGGGCTTGACTGAGACAATGGGGTGTTTGAGTTTGTGGGTGGCTAGTTGCCAGGGTTGTGTTTGGGGTGGGGGAGGGGGTTGTTTTGGGGTTGGGAAGGTCCCGTCCGATGTTGTCTATGCCCGCTTTGTTTTGGCTTGTCCTGCGCGGCGGCCCCGCGCGCCCCACCCGCTGATTCCCTGCCCATTGCATGGCGCTCCCGATCCCCGCGAGGAATGCCGGGCCTAAAGGTAGTGACCCTTAATGTTCAGGGTCTGAATAACCCGGTGAAGCGCAGAGCGATCCTATCCTTGCTGGAGGGGACGCAGGCGGACATTTGCCTTTTGCAGGAGACACACTTATTGCCCCGAGATTGCCATAGGATGCGTTCTGCCAGGTTCCCTACCCAGTTCTTTTCCTCGGCAGCGAACAAGACGGCGGGGGTAGCCATTCTCCTAGCGAGCTCCTTTCGGGGGGAGGTTTTGCATAAGTGTGCTGAACAGAAGGGGAGGCTCCTTGCGTATCGCATGCGCCTGGGAGGCATAGCATTTACGGTCGGCTCCGTTTATAGCCCAAACGATCACCAAGAGCGCTTCCTAGACTCCGCGCTGGTGGATGTCACTGCTTCCCCCGACCGCCACATTATCTTGGGGGGGGACCTTAACATTGTCTTCGATTCTGTGATGGACAGATCGGCGCAGCGCTTCCCGCAGACGGGGGAACTGTCCCAGGCTGGGAGGGCCCGGTTTGCGGAAATGGACTTGCACGACCTCTGGCGCTCCATGCACCCCATGGATAGGGACTACTCTTATTTCTCGCACGCACACCGAACCTACTCACGGCTGGACTACCTCCTGGTGAGTGGACCGATGCGTGCCGCTGCCACGGCGGCGGACATCGGGGTCCTGACCCTGTCTGACCACTCCCCAGTCACCGGCGTTTTCCAGTGGCCGGCGGCCTCCCCCTCTCGGGGGGTGTGGCGCCTCCGGGATACCCTTCTACACAAGAAGTCGGTGGTGCAACGCATCGGGGAGGTCATACGGGACTATCTCACCCACAATAGCAACACTGACACCTCGCAGGCGACACAGTGGGCGGCATTGAAGGCAGTCCTCCGGGGGGAATTTATCTCTATCTCTGCAGCTGAAAATAAGGAGCGGCAACTGAAGAGGGATGAGCTGACAGCTCAGGTCCGGGAGCTTGAGCAGGTCCACCGCCGCATGGGGGCGCCGAGGGTGTGGAGGCAGTTGAAGGCAGCGAGGAAGCTCCTGTCGGCTCTGGATCTTGACAGGGCGGAGTATGCCGCCCTACGCTTGAAACATGCCTACTACACTGGGGGGGACAGATGTGGCAAGCTCCTAGCACACCGGCTCCGGGTCGCGCAACAGCGTAGCGTTGTGAAAGAATTGGTGGGCACGGACGGGGGGGTTGTCTCCGGGGACGCGGAGGTAGCGGAATCTTTCCGCGGCTTCTACGAGGCGCTGTATGCTGAGGAGCCCTCCTCGCCACGGGATGCCGACGGCTATTTGGAGTCGGTGACCCTCCCGGTACTGGATCCGGCTCAGGCGGACCACCTGGAGCGGGACATCCATGTTGAGGAAGTGATTTCCGCTATCGCGCGGCTGAAACATGGCAAGGCCCCGGGCCCGGACGGGTACACGTCGCTATTTTACAAGACTTTTTGCACGGTTGTGGCCCCTGTCCTTACTCGGCTATTTAACTCTTTCTCCGAACCGGGAGCCATCCCTCCGGATCTCCTGAGGGCGACGGTCGCGGTAATCCCGAAACCTGGGAAGGACCGGGCCCTCTGCGGCTCGTACCGACCCATCTCGCTTTTAAATGTCGACCTAAAGTTGTACACGGGGATTCTCGCGTCCAGGCTGAGTCCACACCTCCCCGGTCTGGTGGAGGCGGACCAGGCTGGTTTTGTGCCCGGCAGACAGACGGTTGACAACACCAAGCGGGTGACGCATGTTCTGGAGAAGGCCTCAAGGATCTCGGGGGAGCGGATGTTGCTGTCCGTCGATGCGGAGAAGGCCTTTGACAGAGTCCACTGGCCATATCTTGAGCTGGTCCTCAAGAAATTGGGAATCGGCGATAAGTTCCGCACCATGGTATTTAACTGCTATAAGCATCCTTCAGCGTCGGTGCGGGTCAATGGGCGTAGCTCCGGTGGCTTTGCCATCGAGCGCGGCACGCGGCAGGGCTGCCCTCTTTCGCCGCTCTTGTTTGCCCTCTACATGGAGCCGTTTGCTCAGAGGATTCGTAATAATCCGGATGCTGTCGGGGTCCGGATGGGCCAGTACGTCCACACCGTCAGTCTCTACGCGGATGATGTCCTGTTGACCTTGGACGACCCTAGGAGGTCGCTGCCTGCTTGCCTCCGGGAGCTGGACGCCTTTGCGGGGGTGGCCGGCTTCAAAATGAATATGAGCAAGTCGATGGCGTTAGACGTGTCCCTGGCTGCGGATACCAGGAGGGATCTTCAGCGGCTCTTCCCCATGCAGTGGTCCTCGTCCACGGTGCCGTACCTGGGGATCCTACTGGCGCCTACATTACCGGAGATGGTTACGGCCAATTATGCCTCCCTCAGCAGGAAGATCAAGGATGAGCTTGGCCGCTGGAACAAAGGCCTGCTGTCCTGGCTGGGGCGAATCGCGGCGGTCAAGATGACGGTGTTGCCCCAGATACTATATCTTTTCCGGGCCCTCCCGCTCCAGCCCCCGGTGGGCTGGATACGACAAATGCAGGCTGACATCTCCCGCTTTGTCTGGCAGGGCCGAAGGCCACGCATGAAGAGGGTCCTCTCCACGCTTGCTCCGGAGGCGGGGGGTCTCGGTATTCCAGACCTCCGTAAGTACTTTCAGGCGGCACAGCTACGCTATCTGGTGGAGTGGAGCAGGTGGGAGTCCGACAAACATTGGCTCTTCCAAGACCAGGCAGTGGCGGGCCGCACCTTACAAGAGGTTCCATTCCTGCGCCGCGCGCATCGCCCCCCTAATCTTTACGCTTCCTTTGTTACGCGGGTCCCCCTGCGTGTGTGGGACGCGGTCTGTGAGGCCCGGGGCCACCTTCCCTTCGCCGCTCACGCCCATTGTGGGCAACCCGGACTTCTCCCCAGGGATGGAGCCGGGGGTTTTCTCCCACTGGGTGCAGGCGGGCTGCAGGGCACTCTTCCAGATCTATGGCCCGGAAGGAGTGGTTCCTTTTCAGCAACTCCGCCAGGAGTTCGGCCTGACGGAGCTGGACAGATTGCGCTACATGCAGGTTCGGCATTGGGCCCTCCAGCCCCAGGTGCGTGCCACCGCCGCCCGTCCAATTACACCGTATGAGAGGTGGTTGGCTACTCGGACCTCCGACGCTAAGCTAATTACCGATCTGTACAAATACCTACAACCCCCGCCGTTTCACTATTACAACCCGGGGAGGGAGCGCTGGCACAGGGAATTGGGCAGGACACTCAGCCACAAGGAATGGGACAAAATTGCGTATCGGGCGCGGCACTCTGCATATCACACGGGCCTTACGGAGACCTTTACTAAGGTGTCCACATACTGGTACTACACCCCGGAGAGACTGTATGAAATGCATAAGCACACTGACAGGGGGTGCTGGCGGAGCTGCGGGCAGGAAGGTACCCTTTCACACATTCTTTGGGATTGCCCAGTGCTGACCGCCTACTGGAAGGAAGTTCTGGACGAGGTGGATAAGCACTTTGGGATAGAGCTGCCGCGACTCCCGGCGTATGTCCTGTTGGGCCTCCCCAATGACCTAATGTACCCACTGAAGTCCCGTAGGGGTAGGCAGATCGCAATTGCGCTGGGGTCTGCGGTTCAGAACATTCTAATCCACTGGCGCACAGCCACCGTCCCCTCCATCACCGGTTGGTTGCATAGGCTTTGGCATGTGCTGGGGATGGAGAAGCTGTCGCTTACGGTTGCGGGGGAGATAGACCAATTTGAAGAGCTGTGGCAACCCTTTCTAGCGCTGCTGTCCACTGAATTCCGGGAGCTCACCTGCCCGAGGTATCTTAGGCTTCTCAGGCTGACGCCGCCGGTGACCCCGGCGGACTAGTTTACATGTGAGGCGGGGACCTCCCAGGGAGGGGGGGGGGGTGCGGGGCTTCCTGGTGAGGATTACTCTGGTGCGGGACCATAGGACGGGGGGGGGGGGTTTTCGTTACTGGGAGGATGGGGGATGGGGGGGGGGATTGTGTTCTGTTGAGTTGCTGATGGCTTTCATTGCTTAGATTTGGGGTGTCGGATGCGCGGGCGGGGTTCCATAGCTTGTATTTCTAGCCTTCATCTACTGTGTTTTTCCCCCTGACTTACTGCGCTACCTATTGCCAACCCTCTGGAGTTGCACCCTTTTTCTTTGACTGTATTCCATGTATCCTGACCTCCTATCCCCCTCCCCCATGGTTTGTTTTTGTTTCAATAAAAACGTTTTAAACATAAAGCAGAGTTGGCATAACGTTGACATATGGTACAGGTCAGGGGCTCTAGTGCAAGCGGAGAGAGGGAGCATCCCTTCTGTGTTCCCCTGCAGATGGCAATGGGCTCAGATATATGTCCATTTACTCAAATTCTGACCACCGAACAGGTTAACAATATTCTGAGCCATTGTATAAACTTACGGGCATGCCGATTGTATGTAAAATTGTAAACATCCAGTCTTATTCTAAAGAGTTAAAAGTCTTGGCTACGTCCAGTAATACTGCCACCATGTCTAGGTTGGTGGAGGAGCGCAAATATGGTACGCAGGTTATGTGACGTGGATTGTGTCAGTACAAATCCAGACATTAGTCTGTTTGCTATTATTTTAGCTAAGATCTTAGCATCTGTGTTTATAGGAGACAGTGGCCTATATGACTCTCAGTGATCTGGTAATTTGTGAGGTTTAAGGATGGCGATTATAAGTGCTTGTCAAGTGATGGGGTCAGTATTTGTTTATTGTATGCTTCCTCATATAGCGCACGCAGGTAAGGTGCCAGAATGGGAGCAAATTCTTTATAAAATTTGCTTTTCAGGCTGCCCAGACTATGTGCTTTGCCAGAAGAGAGGCTGGCTATAGCTTCTTTGATCTCCTCCATTGATATGGGCTGTGTTAGTAATTCTCGTTGGTAATCTGATAACTAAGCCAGAGCAATCTTGTCCAGATAGTCTATTAACTTCTCATTAGGGGCAGTGATTTGCATGTTGTCTAGAACAGTAAAGAAATAGGTAAAGGTTGCCAGTACGCTCTAAGTGTCATAGTGCTCTGTGCCATTGGGAGATAATATTTTAACAATATTGGTGTGTGCTAATGGTGTCCTTGACTTCTTGGCTAGATTCCACCCTGGCCTCCCTCCCTCTCCATACGCCCTCATCACTGAGATTTGGGATATATATTTTATCTCTTGGTCGGCTGTGTCATTGTATTCTGTCGTCAGTTCTCTAATGGCAGCAAGTACTTTAGGATCCAGCATATTGGCGCTATAGTTCTCATATCTGATATTCAGTGTTTCGTAATTGTGTACGTAATGCCCTGATGCCCACTTGATTGCTAATGCATGTTCGTCTGACAGTAACCTTGAATTCCTCCCAGAGAGTTCTCACTCTGCTCTCCGAGCCCACATTATCCTTGCTGGACTGCAACTCATCTCGAATCAATGGATCCATCACAGCTGTGACTCAGTACCTCCACATGAACTGGGTTGATATATACATGGGAATCACAATTCTAAGCAGGACCAGTGCGTGGTGCGATAATGTCTTGGGGAGGTGTATGATATCATGCATCCAGTCACTTACATCCAGAGTTGCTAGACAATAGTGAAGGTGGGACCAGGTGTTACGGACTGAATATGCAAATGTGCCTTCACATCTGGTAGGGTGTTTTATTCTCCACAGGTCTAACAGTCCATGCCGGCCAAGAAGGTCTTAGCAGCCTGCTTGCAATGCCAGTCTCTGGATGGCGATCTGTCTAGGGAACAATCTAGATAAGTGTTGATGTCGCCCCCCCCACATAATATGGTGTGAGTTGTCATTGTGAGTAGTTTGTTCCACACTGATGTGTACAAAGCCGGCTCAGCAATGTTCAGGAAATAGGTGTTGACCAATGTCACATGAGTAGCATGTAGTGTACCTTGTTCTATTACATACCAGCCTGGTCATCAGAGCATGTGTGCATAGGCCGGAATGGGACCTCCTTCTTAATTAGGATTAGGACTCACTGTAGGAAGGTGGATATCTGACTATGGTTACCCCCAACTTTTTGCCTAGTGTCTAGCTGGTTTTTCGACTTAGTTGGCCTGAGATCCTGCCATTCAGGTCTCAGGCTGTCTGCTCTCTCTTTAAAATGGACTCCATGTACACTAGGTACATACACAATTGGTAAGGATCACCTTATTGGACCCTGTACAGTGTACCCTAGGTACCCAGGGCATAGGTGTACCCTAGGCCTCCCAGGGGCGGCAGCATGTATTATGCCACCCCTGGTCTGGCCTTCCAATCAGACACAACTGGCTGATCACTCAGCTGGGGCAAGGTCGTGTAATCACCCCTTGCTTAGATATAGTATACCTATATCTACCCTTAATATAGACACATGTGTACCTATCAGCCACTCCTATGGCAGGCCTTAACAATCCTGGAGGCAGAGTGCTTGGTAACATGTGAGATGGTGCTCTAGCATGAGCTGAGCCTGTCTGCAGCTTTCGGAACCATGTCCTTATAGCTGTTCTATGATATAGCCTACCATATACTCTTAAAGTACCTTATAATCTTAAACGGTTATGGTAACTATGGTTTGGCTTTATCAAAACATGTCGTGTAAGGTGTCTGACACTTTGGAATAATACCCCCATACCATTTCTGGTAATGACACGAGTCTGACCTCCTGCTGCTGGGGGCGCTCCCAGCCAGGGAGGCCTGGACAATAGGTTTCCTGCTTGAGGAGGTGCTAGCACCTCCCCAGACAGACTTTAGTGTATTGGGGCAGGGAGGGCTGAAAGGAATGAGACATGCCTGGGGCACACAAGGTGCTCCATGCATAGTCCAGTTCAAACCGGTGCTGGGGCACTCCAGCCCCAGCTCTGGTGCGAAACTGGACAAAGGAAAGGGGATGTAGCCACTCCCCTTCCTGGTCCCACCCATAGGAGGGACCTTGCAGGTAGCCCAGCCCACTAGCCCAGTATATTAGTAGCTAGTTGGGCCCTGCTAAATTAGATTATCCTGAACCTGCAACTTGAACAGAAACTCTGGACCTTCGACATTCGACGACAAGAAGACTGAAGAATCTCCCTTGTGGCCAAGGAGTGGCCACCCTGTGCAAACAGGCACCAACAAGCGACCTGCCGTTTTCTTTGCCTAAGTTCTACGAGGAACCGACTGCAGAGCCCGACCAGCGCCTTGACCTCCAGACTTCTCCGACCCTGATCCACATCCACAGCCAAGCTGATATCCGTGGAGGCGACGAGAGACGTGGGACCGGCTACCTGGGAAAAGTGTCGAGTATCTTCCAGCGCAGCTTCTGAGGCACCCCCGAGGTTGTGCACTGGGGATTGAGAAGCCACAACCCCAAGCACCATCTGCACTGAAGATCAGCCCCCCCACACTCCACGAGTCCTGCGTGGGGCCCTTCTGCATTTTCCTGCTTGTCGCGTCTGTTCGGTTGCTTGCCCGTTGGCTAGTAACCTCTGTGACGACACACCTTCAACTTTCCACTGCTGGTTTGGCTCCTCCAGACTGGCTCCTGCTCCTCTGCGAAAGAGAAGCACTCCAGACCCTCCTGGTCTGCACCAGAAGCAAGTCCTCCATCCTGCGTGGGTTCCGCTTGCCAAGGCTTGGTGAGTCCTAGTTCGACTTCGACGCCACCGACAGCAAGAGCCTTCGTGGGACAGCTCGCCTCCTGGTCCTGGTCGTCCTCGACGTCTCCTGGTACCCGTGGCTGCTGCGACAAGCTTCACCTCTTCACCTGCAATCTCCCGACATCGCCTGGTTCCTTCCTGGTTCCACGTGGTCACTGGCTAGTGACCCAGACTCTGTCCCTTCTGCTTGCAGGTATCCTTCCTTCTTGATCCCAGCCTTGGGATCCACGGGACATCCTTCACTGACCGCCTGTCAGCATCTTTCCTTCAGGCATCCATAGGAGTCGACGACGAAACCCGACGCAAGTTCACACCTATGCACCCGCAGCCCGTGGGCTAGGTAACTTGGGTACTCCGGTGCTCAGTAGGGTATTGACTATCCTAGTGTCTAAGTTTCAAGTCTCGACTTCCTAGCTACTTCAGAAGTGTCCTAAATCTTATTATTTCCAAACTGTACTATTTCTATCGATTATACGCATTACGCGTGAGTGTTTCCACTCTGCACCTGAATCCCGTGGGCCTCCCACTTCCTAACCTTTGGTAGTATAGTGTAGCCCCAGCGATTCCCTAGGCCTAGGCCTATCCTATTTCCGTGACAGTGGTCCTTATACCGCTTACTTAGTATATGGTTTGCGTGGCCCCTAGGGCCTAACTGTATTACTTACCTGTGTGACTTAATGTATGCTTAAATAAGACTGTGTTGTACTTACCTCGAATCTCATAAAGAGTGCTGAGGGTTTGACTAGAATAAATACACTTTATTTTATATATATATCTGTTGTGGTGTCCTTTCATTTGGTATTCAAGGGATTACAAATGGTATAACAGCTGGCTTCACATGCCATACAGAGTTTAGCCTAAGACTGCTCTTGTCCATGCTACCACTAGGATAGCTGGTCTATAAGGTTGACTTTACAACCAATCACCATAAGGGTTGTTTGGACTGATATAAGGTGTACACTAGAACTAGTGACATCATACATCAGGCCAACTTCTCACACTCACCACAAGTAGGATGAGTAGGAAGACGCATATCTATGTATTGCCCATCTGCTGGCTATCCTGCCCTAGGTACCTGACGTTAAGTGTGTTTCCTGCAAACAGACAACATCTATATTGTATTGATCTAAGTATGCTATCATTTACCCTATTTTCTGCATATCATTTAAGCCTCCGAAGCTCCAGGATAGGAGCGGTATAATATTACTACTTATGCTCGTTGTTGCAGTCATGTGTAGTAGATCAGTAACCTAGCATGGAGTGTATCTGTGAGAGACATTTACTAAACATGAAAAACGCAAGTTCTTGTATTGCATCATTCATGCTCATGTCATATTACGATGTGGTGATGCAGCATTATAACAAATAATCCCTTACTCTCCCACGTCTCCCACATCAGCATCCCAAACATGCCAACGGCATTCCCTTGTCCACAAAAAGCAGATTTCTATAATAAGATAAACAGCAACTACTGTACATAGTCAGAACTAGTAATAGACGATAGTAAGTGATATACCCCAAAAAGCTATTGGGGAGTGTGGTTCCCCCAACTAGTACTTGTCT
This sequence comes from Triturus cristatus, assembly GCF_964204655.1. NCBI lineage: Eukaryota > Metazoa > Chordata > Amphibia > Caudata > Salamandridae > Triturus > Triturus cristatus. Next base: position 415,770,077 of record NC_140584.1, read on the forward strand.
AGTGCCTACCAGTATCGATAAAGTTTGTGGGTGCTACTCAATGGGGTGGCTAGATTGCTGGTGGGTACTCTGTGCCATGGCAGAGCTACTCAAGATACAGTATTTGGGGTGACATAGCCAGTTTATGCCACTCAGTCATTGGTACTGTAGGGGCAAATTGTAGGTTTCAGATTTTCTACATGGAGCTGTCTCATTCAAAGTGACTGTGCTGTGTGGGTCTTTTTGATGTAACAGGAGTGTGTGCAGGGTGTGTTCCACAAATGTGTTCCTTCCACAAAAAGGTGGCGGCTGCCTTGGGGTTTTGAAATATATGTTGTTTGCTATCTAGTGAGAATTTGAGCCTCACTAGGTATAGCATGGCATACTCTATTCCAGTTTGCTGTAGTAGTCTTTTCAAGTGCAGAAATTCATGCTGTGTCTCCTGCACTGCAAGTGTGAAGACGGAAAGATTTTATGGAGTCGCCCTCATGGAGAATGGTCCCCTTTTCTCGCTTTAAGTGAAGAACTGTATCCCTGTTCCGAAAGTTCATAAGACAAGCTATTATGGGCCAGGTAGGGGCACAGGCCATGAGGCCAGTGATTGATGGGCTCGCTCTATCGCAAATAGTCGGATGAACTGATCGCCTCAAAAAATAGACTGCAGGAGAGCCTCCGTGTAGTTTTCCAATTTCCCTGTGTTGAGTGTCTCAGGAATACCCACCTTGCACAGGTTATTTCTCTGAGATCTCGCTTCTAGGTCCTCAGATTTTGCCTTGATAGCCACCATTGCTTTCTCAATGTTGTCTAGCTTCCATGCCCTTCCCTGCATTTCATCTGAGGCCGTAAGACATTGATCCTACTTATCCAGCCTGGTGCCCATGTAATCTAGTCTAATGATAAGGGCATCAATGTTGGTATCTATAAAGGGCAGGCTGTGTTATATTGTCTGCAGTCGTGCTTCCAAGTCTGAGGGGACCTCTTGGGGCTTTTCTAAGGTCTCCGGCTTGGCGTGATCTTGCATTCCCCGCTCCTTTGTTTATTAACCACTTTTAGTCTCTTAGGTCAGTCTCAGCTGCTTATGGTCATATTTCCCCATGATGTTGGATCAGCTCGTGAGTTACAGGTGGCAATGCACTAAGGTATACCAGATACAGTTGAGTGTACAATTGCACAATGTCCAGTGATCGTGCCAGGAGCAACAGCGATGGCACAGTAATGAGCAACGCAGAGGACAGCGAACACCAGCGACCAGCTCAGTTGCAACACCTCAGTCTCAGTTGCAAAGCAAACTCCTGTTACACCTTCCTCCCCAGGGCCCTGGTGGAGAGGCACGAGCAATTGAATGAAGTCTCTGGCCATGAGCAGCCTTCAATTGTGCTAGGCTCCAGTATTCATGCACAAATGTATAAATGGTGCATATGTACCCAAGTGTCTACTCCAATGCATTTGAGAAGTGCCCTGAATGGTGGAGCAGCGAGGCAGGTGCCTCTGAATTGTGCACGGGTCTCTCCTCTCCTTAAGTTACCGCTGGTTCTTTAACGGCAGCTCCCCGCCGCTCCTTGCTGGGCGGGACACTGACGCTCAACCGTCCCTCTCAACCAGAGTCCTCCACTCCGGGTCGCTGATTATCACCAGGAGGCAGACATAGGCCTTGGCACTCCATGACCGAGTCCCCGGCGCCACCTGCGAGCAGCACAGACGTGAGGCAGGTTTAGGATGGCTCTTTATCCTGCAGGCCCCCGTGCCAATTCTGCCACACCCAATGACGGTCCACTCCCAGTGAGCTCACCGGAGGCGCCACGCAGGCTCTACAATGACCAGAGTAAGAGACAGCGTACTCACACTAATACCCACCACCATCTCAGGTTATGGATAGAGACAGGGTCGCATCAGTACTTTTTGATAACTTATCGAAGGGGATCACAAGCATTTCAGCATCCACTACTAAAAACCCACCAGGCAAAGAAGGTCTGAAAGAGAAATTCTTAAATCTCGAGAGGTTAAAAAAAACTGAAAACTCTAGGTGGTGAGATAGTGCCACACTTAAACAGTGCTTGAGACTCAACAGAGTCCCAAGAGGACAGCGCTCTCAGATCTTCCCCACATTTGATGATCTAGATGACGATCTACTAGGCAAATGGGAAGAGACCCTCACTTCCAATTCAAACACACTGATTAACACTATAATAGAAAACGCAGAGCGTAAGGTATCAAGACTTCAAATTGAAATAGCAAACCTTGAAAAAGAAATAGGCGATTTATACCTGCAGGAAGCGACAGGGAAAAATGACGCCATCCTGAATGACATCCTAGCCAAGCACCAGAACGAAATCAAAGATAGGAAAACACGACAACTTAAAAGGGATGAAGCTGACTACAGAGAGGGACGTGTCTTCACCTTCGTCAGGAAATACGAAAAATTAGTAAAAATCACCCCACAGGGAGACAGACAGACCAGAACAGAGACTCCATCTCTCTCATCTAGCTCCACCTCCCTCAACACCATTCCAACCAGTGATAGCGATAGTGAAAATCAAGCTAGCAGTTCAAGTAGACTAGGCCTGACAACATCGCCTCTTTTAAGGGAGGTTCAAGCCATACGAAGAGAAAACCGGACGCAACAAAGACAGGCACCTCTAGACAGAAGACCTGCAGAGGGAAAAGGTCAGGACTCAGAAGATGACAAAAAGAAACTGAGGTCCGGGGACGGGAAGAACAAATAGACCAGACAGATCAGGGCATACAGGTAGTCAACCTCTCCTCCCAAAATCTGGACAGTGGTATGATTTCACTACTTAGTAGAGGCTTAAGCTTCAACCCCCACGAACAGGGAGATGCATGCAGACACAAAGTAGACCTGCTCAAATTCACTAGGGTCTTAAAGATCAAAAAACACTTCTGTGGTACCCCACCCACCAAAGAATGTCAAAAACATTTGCTCAGACAACCCATCTGGCATGCAAAGTATCAGGGATATCCAAAACACACATCTACTCCTATCTATCACAGACTCAGATGAAACAACCATGAACATGGAGAATCTTCTCCAGGACCTAGACATAGAAACAGACCTCTCCCTGAACAGTGGTCTCAAAACTAAGTCTAAATGGACGCCAGTACTCCCAGGGGGCAACTACATCGACACATTCTATAACCTAGTTTTGGCAAACATGGATAGGCACGAACACAAGACATCAAGCACACAACACAGAACAAAAGACAACCTACACAGAGAAGAACGAGAAGCGTTGAAAACTCTCACATTGAACAAAGACATTATAATCAAAGAAGCTGACAAAGGTGGGAATGTGATGGTCATGAACCGGACTGAATACCACAACAAAATCTTGTCTCAATTACAGGACACATCCTGTTATGAACAGCTCTCCTACAATCCCACAGCCACATTAGTCACCAAAATCAACAAAAGTCTATATGACTGGCACTCGTTGGGTCTCATAGATGAACAGGAACATCTCTACCTGAAGGTCCACAAACCAGCATTCCCTTGGCTGTATACCGTGCCCAAGATACACAAGTCAGCGCCATTTCCACCTGGGAGACCGATAGTATCAGGCATTGGCGGTCCCACTGAGAGGCTCGCACAATACGTGGACCTTTTCCTGGGCGCCATGGTTAAAAACTTACCCTCACACATACAAGACACTAAACACATCTTGAGTATCTTAGCTGATGTCCAATGGCAACCGGGTATGATCCTGGCCATCCTCGATGTGGTTTCCCTCTGCACCACTATCGAACCAGAGTTAGGGCTGGAAGCCATCACCAACTTACTACACACATCAGACCAGCTACTTTATGGCAACACACCAACATGCTAGTTGCAATGATGGACATCATCTTGAACAATAACTTTTTCATATACAACAACATCTGGTACAAACAAAACAAAGGTGTGGCCATGGGCTCTAAATTCTCACCCTCCTTTGCGAACATATACATGGGTGCCTTGGAATCCAAATGGATCTGAAGCCCCAAAGGGGCACCGTGGGTAGACTCAATAATTTACTGGGGACACTACATAGACAATCGTCTCTTACTCTGGTCAGGGTCACAAGACAAACTTGACAAATTTTACACACATCTAAACTCGAACGACATGAAAATGCGATTCACTAGTAACTCCAGTACCTCCAGTATCACCTTTCTAGATGTTGAAATCTACATCAAGTCAGACATACTACACAGTAGACTATACAGGAAGGAAACATCATGCTGAAAACTCCCACCCGTCCCATCAAATTCAGGCAATCCCCTATGGGGAATTTGTCAGAGACAGGAGAAATTGCAGCGAGGACCTTAAGTTTAAAAAATGCTTGGCCAACATGAAACACAGATTCAAGGCGAGAGGTTACAATGCTCGCACTAGCCACACAGCTGAAAAGAGGCAGGAGACACTACACAACCAGAAGAAAATCTGTGAACAAGACCAACCTGTCAGACTCATTACAGACTACACTGACATGGGCATAGCAATGAGAAAAAGCCTTAATAAACACTGCGGCATTCTACTGGCAGACACCACAATCAGAGAAGCCATTACCACCAGACCCCAAATCACCTACAGAAGGGGTAGAACACCTAAAACAAGACTCAGCCCTAGTGTTCCAGGCCCCATAATCAGCCACACATGGCTTACCACCCACACACTGGGGTTCTACAAATGTGGTTGCTGCGGGGTGTGCAGGCTAGCCCAGAACGGGGTCAAAACTGTCACAACTATGAACAAGCAACAATACCAAATTATGTACAACATCAACTGTAATACCAAATTCGTGGTATACATTCTCGAGTGCGCCTGCAAATGCTGGTACATCGGAAGCACCATCAGATCATTGAAAGAGCGCATTGGAGAGCACATCAGAGCTCTGCATAACCAAGACACCAGATACCCCATGGCAGTACACGCAACCACCTGCCCCAACCAAGGCACCAAGAAACAGTTAACCTTCTTCGGTTTCAAAGTGGCAGCAGTCAACTCCAGGGGTGACAACAGAGAACTAAGGCTCAGGCGCCTGGAAGCAACGTAGATCATGGGTCTACGAACAGTACAATACGGACTCAACACAGATCATGAACTACATTACTTCCTGGGCGAATGACTGCCCAGTAATGAACTGCGCGTTGGCGACTTACAGTCCGGTTTGTAAATGTATATGTTGGCATCTGCACGTTGGCCACTTACAGGTTATTTTGTGAATGCATATGTAACTCATATGTGTCCCTCACATCACATGGTACTGGTGCTGTGTATGCTGTCAACTACTGGTCACTCCTCGGAGTAATTTCCAACTTATGACCAACACTACCAAACTCAGCATACTTAGTATGTCCCCACTGTAATGGCTGCCAGGTACGTTCCACAGGAGCGTCAGGAACCTGAAGAAGAGTCCTCAATCTTCCCCTACGGTCTTCCGACTCTATCAGACTCTAGAGTAACGGATGACACGTCAGGGGAAAACAGGGAAACAAAACAAGGATAGGCGGGAAGAAAAGCAGGTTGTGTGGATGGACCACTTCAGGGATAATGGCGGGAATTGCCCAGCTGCAAAATAAAAGAAGATATTATACTTTGTCTTATCTGGCAACCCCCATGTCAGAACAACCCCCCTCTATGTCACCTACCACGGCTAGGGATCACACTAGTAGTATGGGAGGGTGATGGATTTGTCTCAGACGCTCCCATACAATAGAAGACTGTGATTTAGGTAAGTAATGTAAGTATGTAATACAACAATACACTTAGAAAAACAAAAGGCTCACCCCATAGGTATCCAGGAGAAATATGAATTGTGCAGAATAGTATCCTCCCACTGTTTCGCAATACAGAGAGGAGCTTACTTGTTCCTCTAGGGGGGTTAGGGAGTTAATCTGCCAAGGAATCCAATCAGGCGAAATTAATTCTACATTCATTATAAACAGCAAAATGTAAAATAAGGCAGCGCAATGCGCTGTTACCGTAATCCTGGTGTTAAGTGCCGTCACCTGAATGTAGAACAGTGGTCCACGCCAGTCTCCCGCAAGTAAAGTAAGAAAAGAGGTCTGTAGTGCGAAGACGAGATAACTTCTCTCGACAACGGAATGGCAAAACACAGCTTAGACACAGGATCTACTCTGGCCGTTTGGGCGAAGCACCAGTACCGGGAACACTTGCAAGGGGACACAGTACCGGCTTCCACGGGCTCAACCCGCGGTAAAACTCTGGGAAAGAGACGGGCCAAAATAGGCAGAGCACTGGTACAGTAAATGCTGGAGAGTAACGTATACCAGGCCCCCTAAGGAAACGAAGAGGTCGGAGGAAAAAGACAGCCGTTTAAATGAACACGGCAACGAACACACCAAACAGGGAACACCGCCGCCAAACACTCGTCAGTTACCAAAGTGACAACAACGGAAGCAGGAACTACCAGGGCGGAAGTCAGGCACAAACGATAGGGACGGAAATGAGGCTCGGAGCAAGAACGCTAAGCAGCGTCTGCTTGCACCTCCGTCCCTTAAATACTAAGAGCGGTTGGGGGCAGGACCGCGGGGCATGACAGCATACTCCCCCCACATTGTTCCCCCAACCGCTTGGGTTTGTCCGGATGTCTCTGATGGAAAAGTCGAACTAATCGAGGAGCATGCACGTCACATGCTGATTCCCAAGTGCGTTCCTCCACCCCATACCCTTTCCAATGAACAATGTACTGGAGAGATCTCCCCACTTTGCGAGAGTTCACTATTGCCTCTACTTCATACTCCTCGTTGTCTTGGATGGTGACAGGAGCGGGTTTATTAGGGACCTTAGTGCCGGGCTCAACTGGTTTAACCAACGAGACATGGAATACCGGGTGGATCTTGAAAGAAGCAGGCAATTCTAGCTTCAATGCCACTGGATTGACCACCTTTAGCACCTTGTAAGGACCTATGAACTTGGGGTTGAACTTGCGAGGACCACTGAGCGACATGTGTTTGGTGGAAAGCCACACCTTATCCCCGGGTGTATAAATGGGTTCTAATCTTCTATGTAAGTCCGCCCCCTCCTTGTATCTCACTTTGGCCAAGTTCAAGTTCTCCAAGGTTTCCCTGTGAACAGTCTGCAATTTCTGTACCAAGGCATTTGCTGCTGGGGTCGGGCTGTCAGGGGCGATTCCTATTGGTAGTAGCTTGGGGTGAAAACCATAAGAACAAAAGAAAGGAGTGTGGTTGATGGAAGAATGCGGGCTGTTGTTATAAGAAATCTCCTCCACCCATACCCACTCATCCCATTCCTTGAGGGAATGCAAGGCTTGCTTTCTCACATACTGCTCGAAACATTGGTTAACTCTCTCAGTCTGTCCATCCGACTGAGGGTGGTGACAAGAGGACAGCCTAACATCTATCTGGAGCAGGGAACATAAACAGCTCCAAAAACGGGATACAAATTGGGCCCCCCTATCCGAAACCAAGACAGAAGGGAAGCCATGGAGGCGGACCACCTGATGTAGAAATATAGAGGCTAAGTCAACAGCAGTGGGCAAACCACCCAAAGGGATAAAATGAGCAGTCTTCGTGAAAAGATCCACAACAACAAGTAATGTGTTGTTCTTTCTCTTGGTTAGTGGTAACTCCACTATAAAATCAAGTGAGACAGTATGCCAGGGGCCCGGTGGGGAGGCCAGTGGGAGTAAGGGTCCTACAGGGTTTTGGTGGGATACCTTGGTTTGAGCACATACATGACAGGTTCTCACCCAAGCTTCTATATCTTTCAGCATAGTAGGCCACCAAAAGCGTTCACGAATCGCCTTGGTGGTTTTCTTGATACCTGGATGGCCTGCCATGGGATGCAAATGATACCACTCCAAGACCTGTGCTTGTAAGTCTCTAGTAGGCAATACCACTCCCCCCTGGACGCAAAGATAGCCCTCTTTAATAGTGGTTTCTCTGGAACCCACTAATTCCTGCATATTCACAAAAGCTTGGTCCCGTCTAATCTGATCCTGAAAACTGTCTTCGGCGAGTACCCCGCCTATGATTGAGTCTCTGGGAATAATGTTGGGTGCATCTAATGTGTCTTCCGGAAGTTCGAAACCCAATCGGGACAAGGCATCCGCCTTGCCATTTCTTTTCCCTGGCCGATACTGTATGGTGAAGTCATATTCACAGAAGAATTGAGACCAACGTAGTTGTCTCATAGACAAGGCTTTGGCTGATTTAAGGTATTGGAGGTTGCGATGATCAGTGTATACTACAGCTGAATAACGAGCGCCTAAGAGATACTGCCTCCACTCCTCAAAAGCCTTCTTTATCGCCAGGAGTTCCTTGTCCCCCACTGCATAATTGTATTCGGCGGGAGTGAACTTGTGGGAGAAATAGGCTACTGGGTGACATTCTTAAATCAGGATCCACTTGGCTTAGAACGCCCCCCACTGCCACTTGAGAGGCGTCCACCTCCACCACAAAGGGCAAGGCGGGATCCGGATGGCGCAAGACAGGAGCTTGAGTGAAGGCTAATTTCAACCTCCGAAAGGAATTTTCTGCGTCCCTTGACCATACAAACGGGACTCCCTTTCTCAATAAGGCAGTGATGGGCTGTGCCAATTCTGAATACTTCTGAATAAACCGCCTATAGAAATTGGCAAAGCCCAAAAAGCTTTGCAGTTCCTTGACGGTACGAGGCGCCGGCCACGAGAGAACAGCCTTAACTTTGACAGGATCCATCCCAAGGCCCCGAGGAGAAACAATGAAACCCAAAAACGGCACTTCTGGAGTATGAAAGGTACACTTCTCCAACTTGCAATAAAGGTGGTTATCGCGTAAGCGCTCCAATACCTTCCGCACATGGATCACATGTTCCGACATGGAGGGGGAGAAGATCAACAGATCATCAATATAGGCGATAACGCATAAATCATGCATGTCCCAGAGCACTTCGTTTATAAAAAAACTGAAATGCAGCAGGAGCATTGCAAAGCCCAAAAGGCATTACTAAGTATTCAAACAACCTGTATTTAGTGCAGAAGGCTGTTTTCCACTCGTCTCCCTCCCTGACACGCACTAGATGGTAGGCGCCACGCAGGTCCAGCTTAGTGAAAAACTGAGCCCTGTCAAGGAGAGAGGCGATGAGTGGCAAAGGATACCGGTTCTTGATAGTCACATTGTTTAATCTCCTATAATCGATACAACATCGAAGACCCCCTTCTCGCTTAGGTATAAAAAACAAAGCCGAAGAGGCAGGAGATCTGGAGGGCCTGATGAAACCTTTGTCTAACATGGTGTCTAAGTATTCTCTGAGGTATAGATTATCCTTCTCTGTGAGTGCATAAACCCTGCTACATGGAATTCTTGCTCCTGTCTCTAGGTCGATCCGACAGTCGTATACCCTGTGCGGGGGAAGAACCTCCACTTCTCTGGGATCAAAAACTGCTTTTAGATCTTGATAACAGACTGGCAACTCAGGAACAGATTCCTTCTTGTCTGGATCGGTTATCGCCTGCGTGACTGCTATCCTGGACTCATGTTTAGTAGCATGACGAAACGTTAGAGTCGATTTTTCCCAATCTATAATAGGGTTATAGGCCTGCAACCAGGGAATGCCTAGAAGCACTGGAATTTGTGGAGAACGGATCAAATCGAACTCTATGTCTTCGTGATGGGAAGGGTCTATCTTCATGTGAAGAGGAACAGTTTTGTGGGTTTCTGGCCCCGAACTAAGAGAACTGCCGTCTATAGTGGTGACTTTGTTTGCTACCTCTTTTTTCGTGCAGGGTATAAAGTTTTCTTTTGCCCACTCAGAATCCATGAAATTCCCAGAGGCACCGGAATCTATAATGACAGCCACATGAAGACCGAGTTGTTCAAACGAAAGGTAGGCAGATACATAAAGGTGATTAGTGGGGTGTTTGTCGTATTCAGAGGAGGAGACTGTCAGTCCAGAACTACCCAGGATTCTTGTCTCACAGGACCCCGGGCTCTCTAGTTTTCCGAGATCTTAGTCTGAGTCGGTTTAATCGGACAAGACCGTAGGAAGTGACCAGCCTTTCCACAGTAAAGACACAGTCTATTTGTTCTTCTTCTCTGCCTCTCTTCAGGCGTCAACGGACCCCTTACCAGGCCTATCTGCATGGGCTCGCAATCTTCGGAACTCTTAGCTGAATCTCCCCTCTTTTCTCTGGCAGGTCCATAGCGAGGGTCGCCTTTCCCCTTCTCTTGCTTCCTCTCTTGTAACCGGTGCTCTATCTTAACCACCAAATCTATGAGGTCAGTACATGACTCGGGTAGCTCTACTATCTGTGATAGTGCGTCCTTTAGGTCATCACGCAGCCCTCTATAGAACAGCGTACTACGTTTTTCATCGGGCCAGTTGGATTCTACCACCAATCTACGGAATGACGTGATATATGTAACTAGGTATTTGTTGCCCTGTTTCAGAGCCAATAACTCTGTATCAGCAGAATGAGTATACATATGCCTATCAAACAATTTACGGAACTCCCTCTTGAAGGCTGAGTAATTGTATAACAGAGGGTCATCTCTATCTACCAAAGGAATGGCCCAATTAGCCGCCGACCCACTTAGATAGGAAATCAGAAAGGCAACCCGGGACTGATCAGACGGAAAGCATGTAGTCTTACAGGTAAAATGCAATTGACAGTGACTGAGAAATGCTGCGCACCTAGCAGCATCCCCAGCAAATCTCTCGGGTGGAGCTAGAGGGATGGAGGGAGGTGTAGTGACCTGTATTATTGGCTGTGCGGCATCGGACCTCCCACCCGCTGCTGCTACACTTTGTTGGCGCTGGAGAGTGTCCACTCTAGCTGCTAAGGCCTGAGTCTCAATCTGCAAGTTGCCTATCATACCGGCAACATCTGCAAGCGACACTGCTGCCAGCTCCATGACGCTCGGGCGGAACACACTACTTGGGCTTAGCGTTCTGTACTGGCTGCCAGGTACGTTCCACAGGAGCGTCAGGAACCTGAAGAAGAGTCCTCAATCTTCCCCTACGGTCTTCCGACTCTATCAGACTCTAGAGTAACGGATAACACGTCAGGGGAAAACAGGGAAACAAAACAAGGATAGGCGGGAAGAAAAGCAGGTTGTGTGGATGGACCACTTCAGGGATAATGGCGGGAATTGCCCAGCTGCAAAATAAAAGAAGATATTATACTTTGTCTTATCTGGCAACCCCCATGTCAGAACAACCCCCCTCTATGTCACCTACCACGGCTAGGGATCACACTAGTAGTATGAGAGGGTGATGGATTTGTCTCAGACGCTCCCCTACAATAGAAGACTGTGAGTTAGGTAAGTAATGTAAGTATGTAATACAACAATACACTTAGAAAAACAAAAGGCTCACCCCATAGGTATCCAGGAGAAATATGAATTGTGCAGAATAGTATCCTCCCACTGTTTCGCAATACAGAGAGGAGCTTACTTGTTCCTCTAGGGGGGTTAGGGAGTTAATCTGCCAAGGAATCCAATCAGGCGAAATTAATTCTACATTCACTATAAACAGCAAAATGTAAAATAAGGCAGCGCAATGCGCTGTTACCGTAATCCTGGTGTTAAGCGCCGTCACCTGAATGTAGAACAGTAGTCCACGCCAGTCTCCCGCAAGTAAAGTAAGAAAAGAGGTCTGTAGTGCGAAGACGAGATAACTTCTCTCGACAACGGAATGCCAAAACACAGCCTAGACACAGGATCTACTCTGGCCGTTTGGGCGAAGCACCAGTACCGGGAACACTTGCAAGGGGACATAGTACCGGCTTCCACGGGCTCAACCCGCGGTAAAACTCTGGGAAAGAGACGGGCCAAAATAGGCAGAGCACTGGTACAGTAAATGCTGGAGAGTAACGTATACCAGGCACCCTAAGGAAACGAAGAGGTCGGAGGAAAAAGACAGCCGTTTAAATGAACACGGAAACGAACACACCAAACAGGGAACACCGCCGCCAAACACTCGTCAGTTACCAAAGTGACGACAACGGAAGCAGGAACTACCAGGGCGGAAGTCAGGCACAAACGATAGGGACGGAAATGAGGCTCGGAGCAAGAACGCTAAGCAGCGTCTGCTTGCACCTCCGTCCCTTAAATACTAAGAGCAGTTGGGGGCAGGACCGCGGGGCATGACACCCACACACTAGTGTGGCTCTAAGCATGAGGTTTACCACACCTCACCATCTTATTCAGTACCCTCATCTTACTTGTCCAATCGCTCCTAACATCAGCCCAGTTACCGTGCTTCCACGTACATGGAAACACTGTTTAAGATGCCGCTATCGAGGCATTTTCTCCTTCTTTTTCCGATTCTCATCCCTTCCTCCCTATCAACCTTCTTCTATTGACTCTCAGCCAACTCCTACTACCTTGACTACTTTTTTCTTCACGTGTACAGCAGCCATTACTCTTGACCCCATTGAACATCTTGCAGTGCATAATCTGCACGGCTGATGACTCATGAGCACGCTCAGGGGTTTTCTACGTTAGCAGTCTTAATCCTCTGACCAGTCTCGCACCGTTCGTACTGTCTAGTCTTCCTGCCCCCAGCGCATGCGCACTGCGCCCTCAAGTCACACCACCCATTGTGAACATAATGTGCACGGTCTTCAGCCATGGGCACGTACGGCCACGCCTCATGGCCACTGAAACATACTAGCGCGCAGTCTAGTCGTCACTAGCCGTTCAAGTATAACTGAGACACACCAGTTTCTGACATCTTCCGCATCCGGAAGAAGTTACCGAACCAGTGTCTCTCGACCTCCGTCGTACGACTAGCAGGTAAACCACACTCTGTCAAGGCTTCTGACCACCTCAGTTACTTTCCTTTGTCCCCCGAGCACATCTCAGTCCCCACTAATGATCATTTTCTCTCGCTTCCCCATTTGCATTAGACAGGCGTACCCGCCCTTTCGCTCCCACGATAGCCTGAAGAACCCTCTACCACGCTCTTAACAGGGTAAGATTCCCGCAGATACTGCGTTTACTTTGCCCAAACTTATGCCTTCCCACACTAGGCTCTAATTACGCTCCAATTTGCAGCATTGGGACCTTCTACCGCCACACGACGTTCCAGCAATCCCTGCTCTGTTTAGAGACACTGGAAGGTTCCCATACCTGATACTCAGGGTAAGACTTACCCCCCCCCTTTTTTCCATCCCGGTCCCTTCTTGTAACCCTTGCATTAGCTTTCAATTTTCCCTTATTCTTTCAGACTCCACGTCAACCCCCATCGCGGCACACCCGCTCATTTGACATTACTAGAGCCATCGGACTTCCCCGCATTACCTGCCACACACAGCACCACAGTCGGTGCACCGCTCACCTGAGCTCCGCCTCAAACCCCAGGCCGGGTTGTAATTATCACCGGCTCTGAGGTGAGCACCTAATCTTAAATTCTCAGACACGTCATTACCACACCGATCGGTGCCCGCCTGAGGGCAGCTTTTACCGTGTTACTCCGCTCATCCTCGCCCTCTTCTTTCCTTGTTTTCTTTAGGGACCACATCTACTTACTCTTCAAACACTACACAGGTATTTAGCTAATAATGCTAGCCCTGAGAGCCTAGTTTCTCAAAGCTTTCTCAAACCTCAGACCTCCCAGACACCTTTGTCCTCAACGTTCGCTTTGTAATTGTCTTGCCAGTCCCCCCACCCCAGCCACCTTCACCAATGGATGCATAATAGCACCTGACCACTCTGTCTTAGCATTCAGCGTCGTCTCAGATTCTCAGTCTGATTATTGTCATGTTTCAGTGTGTTTCTCAAGTTATCCTACACGGGTAGCCTTTCCCTAAATGAGCACAGGACATCCACTATGTGACACAATATCAAGTGCACCCACTTGCTGTTGTGTTTACCATGTCACAACACTCATGAATAATGCTTTTCCCGTGCCTTTGTCATGGTGATCACTCTATGAAAGCGGCACGCGCACTCATGTCACATTTCGCTCATGTTTGTTCTTTAAACACAAGCCCAGCTCACACTTAGGTTAATCCCTTTCCTATGTCCCATCAGGGATTATTATATTGTCCATATTCGTTTTTCCATTTATTTTTCGAACTCCCCACACCCCATGTTTTGTATCCTCCCTATCCCTGAAGAGTCACAGGCGAATTGCCTTGTGACGAAACACGTGTCGGCTGGTTGTTTGATTTCATTTTGTCATTTCTTGATTAAATAACTCTAAAGATTACACTGGTGTCGACCATAGCAATTTTGATCTAAAAGAGACTGCCATACTATTATTGTATCCCTACCACTTGTGCCCGGGACTGTGCTTACTAAAAAGGAATTATTTCTATGACTAAAATCATTCATATCATTTAAGGAGGGGTAAAAAGTACTATTCCCACTCCAGAGAGTGCACAGTAGGGAAAGTGTTGGATAGCGTAGGGGTAAAAACTACTATTCCCACTGCAGTCAGTGCAACAGCAGGGAAAGTTTTGGATAGCGGAGGGGTAAACATTACTATTCCCACTCCAGTGAGTGCAACAGTAGGGAAAGTGTTGGATAGCGGAGGGGTGAAAATTACTATTCCCACTCCAGTGAGTGCAACAGTAGGGAAAGTGTTGGAAAGCGTAGGGGTAAAAATTATTATTCCCACTCCAGTGAGTGCAACAGTAGGGAAGCGTTGGATAGCGTAGGGGTAAAAACTTACTATTCCCACTCGGAGAGTGCAACAGTAGGGAAAGTGTTGGATAGCAGAGGGTTAAAATTAACATACTTATCAATTAATTATTAAAATTAAATAACCAATTTGTACTTAATAATAAATTAATAATAAATACTAATAAATAAATATTAAATTACTTCCCACCCTATTCCCCTATAAACCCACAACCAGCCCCTAAAAAAACACAAGTAATATAATTATCAATTAATAAAAATTAATAACCGATTTTTAAATTAATTAATAATAAATTAAGTATAAATACTAATAAATATTAATAATTACTTTATTATAATTAAATTACTTCCCACCCTATTTCCCTATAAACCCACAACTAGCTCCTAAAAAAAATAACACAATTTATATAATTGTCTATTGATTAATATTAATTAATAACCAATAAGTTATTAATAATACATTAATACATTAATTATAAATACTAATACATAAATAATTACTTTTTTTATAATTAAATTAATTCCCACCCTATTCTCCTATAAACCCACAACCCGCTCCTAAAAAAAGAACAACATTTATATAATCATCTATTAATTATGAATAAATAAGCAATTAATAATTAATAATAAAATAATTATAAATAATAATGAATACACATTAATTACTTTTTTATAATTAAATTACTTCCCACCCTATTCCCCTAGAAACCCACAACCATCTATAGAACTAAAAAACGCAAAAATTAATTTACATAAAAATATTTACTGCTAAAAATGTAACACATTCATTAAAAAAAATACACTTTTACCCAAAAATTACATCACATACTTTTAACACACATACTAAAATACAGAACATTTATATAAACATCAATATTATTAACAATATTTTTACAAACCATATTACTGTCATCGATATTTAAAAAAATGATATTTCTTACCTTACTGTCGATATTCTGTACCACAATATTCTTGCAGTCGATATTCTTGACCTACGATATTTAAAACTCGATATTATGGGAGGCCGAAATTAAAAACTAGATATTATGTCTGTGCACCAAGCTAGACACACCGTTGCACAGATTACATTTCAGGTAATAGACACTATAATACCCATTCCTGGTAAAGACCTCACGAGATTGTTACTGCAAAGAGAAATCTTTTGGATTAGGTGATCAGACACACAACAACCAAAGGGTTTAAATGAAAAAACTGACATGAGTTGCTTTTAATATTGTCAGCGTGTATAGACGACCAATAGACAGATGTGCTGTTTGAGTCATCTCAAATACAGATGTATTACGACACTTAACAGGATGACGTGCATGTGGACCATTTACGACCACTAACTTACACCTAGGACATCACATTTCCTCTTTTTGAGTTGTTCACACCTTTTTCACATCTTTGAGGGTTCCTGATGAACCATGGTGGTTGACTGGACCACTGGATGCATGTGATATGGCAGGATCACACAGGAACGTCATTGTGTTTTTCATCTCTCTGTGTTGTTAAAAAGTAGAATCTGTGGTTCATTTTAGGCAGGACTACATTGGATTGGTATTCTGTCTTTTATCTTCCGGTTTGTCACAGGATTAAACTCGCCGTATAGCTCTAACCTAAGTATGGAGTTTTTACGATGGAGAGTTTTATTGTTCACTTACCACACTAGGTTTGTTATTACTGCTTGTTTTCGTCACTTAGTCTATAAATTAGGGCTCTTCCCCTTTTATGACCTTTCGCTCAGCGTTTTTTCTATTTGCTCTTGCCAACAACTATTTTTTAAAGACCCCACCACCTTTCTATGTTTTTCACCACTCTAAGATGGCGACGACACTTTTCTGAGCATTGTGAGCTTAACTGCTCCGGAGTCCTTTGTTTATTTCTTGGCGTGAGCGTGGGATGTCATGAAGTTACGTGTGCGTCGTATACG
Source organism: Triturus cristatus (assembly GCF_964204655.1). NCBI lineage: Eukaryota > Metazoa > Chordata > Amphibia > Caudata > Salamandridae > Triturus > Triturus cristatus. The sequence continues at coordinate 415,786,599 of NC_140584.1, forward strand.
CCAGACTAAAGCCGTTTGTGAAGTGTACCGAGTGTTTTCACGCCCGTAAGATCCAGGTGAGTAGCAACAGACAGGGCACTTGATAGTTGTGATACCATTCATCATGGTTTGCGGGAGCACTTAGAGTTACGGCTGTGTTTTCGTGTTTTTCGTGTCTTACAGAAATTGCTTGTCATTTACATTCACCAGATTTCGAAAGAGGCATTTCAATCACTTCTCCCATCAGTACATTGATGTTGACTAACAATTGATATGGACATTGTAAAGTGATACTCAACAGCATTATCAGGATATAACAATCCTTACATCTACTTGTTACAGCTTGATAAAGGAGAGTTACATCAATAAGTTTGCAATTATGTTTGCTTTGAGCACTGGAATTGACGTTCTTTTACACAAATGAGGTATGCATGATGTGTCAGCACTAATGGGCATATAGGGTCTCGTTGGTTCATGTTGTGGAGGTTCGTTTTGGAAGAATAATATCGATTACAAAGTAGTCGTAATATCGTATACAGTTCACATCTGGACATAAGGACTGTCCCTAACAGAGCACATGAGATGCGCATGCACGTTAACAACGATAGGCACAGTAAGGAACAGAGAGGCACACATTATCACCCATAACAAGACGTTTTCAGATTTTGCTCACAACACAAAGCAGTATTTTCTGAGGATTTGACAATTAATCTACTGAAAGGAGACTGATACGCCCTGCACATTGTTTTCATGGTATATTTTCAATTTTTTTTGTTATTTCTAGATTTAATCCCCTGAAGAAGGGTCGTTGGGCCCGAAATGCATTGGGCATGGATGTTGAACAGGGAAATGCAATATATCTCTCAGAAGAAATGTATTTTCTGTGATAAGTAACAGAATAAATTATGTTGAAGTTTTTCCTCTGAAAAAGCTATTTCTTTGGAAAAGTGTATTTGTATATGTTTTTTGAATTTTTTTTTCCTCATATGACCTCCGTAGCTATAGCACACCCATTCGACCTATACCACCTCTGGTGCATATTAACTTGGTGGTTCCACTCTCACCTGCTGTTCTTTACAGGAAATACCCGTAACATACAACCTGAGCTGACCAGAGGTTTTAATCATTGGATCATTGTCCTATCCCTAGACAGAAGCAGAAGCCGCATCATCCAAAAGATTCCAAAACAGCCCCTTATCTGGCCTTTCTCTATAAGCATTTACTCTTTGATCTAAAGTTCTAAAATATCTTACAGAATTCCAGCAAGCGTTCCAAGTGGGGGATATCGTCTGGCGCCACAATTTATAGATCTCCCTCCTGGCCAGCAGTATCAGGTAAAACACCAGTTTTTGTTGTGACCCTATTGGGTCCAATACTCCCCCCAAAACAGGAACTATGCCAAATATTATAAGTAATGGGCTTACCTCCACAACGCTACACAGGGCCCTGGAAATAGTCTTACCCACACTTGTCCAATATTCTTGTAGCTTAGGGCAAGAAGCAAATACGTGGACGTCATTTGCGTTCTGGCCGCCGCATCTCAGACAACTGGCTTCTCCACCACCCTTTCTCCTTAGAATTCGGTCTGATATTTCCAGGGTCACGGAAGATAGAAGATGGGAACTGGGCAAGAGAATGGACACATTGAGAGACCAGGGAGCCCAAGTGCAGTTGCGATTTCCTGCTGTTTTAAAAGTTGTTTGGGCCAATAAGATGTACAACTTTAGATTTCCTGGGGAAGTGGATAATTTCCTGGCACAGACTAAAGCTGGCTAATTTAAACCAACTTATTATATAGCTTTTAGCTTAGGGGAGTTCTGTTGGCATTAATTAGTAGTTGATTTTTTTTTTGGAGGCTGGAGGGCCCGACCTAAATAGGCAATAGTTTATTGCCAATGGGTAATCAGGGAGGGTTCCCGCAGGGGGGGGGGGGGGTTCTAGGGGTTGTGGTGGGTAGTAATGATATTCACTTTTGTTGGTGGGGAGCATTGGGAAACATTTTTTAAAAATGTGTAACAACGATCTCATGTGACATAATAGCCTCTAGTAGTTATAGCAGCTATAGTAGTGGGTGGAGACAAGATAGCGATGGGGGATAGGTTTATTTGGGGAGGGAAGCACCACCTTGATCTGTTAAGCTGGAATGTAAATGGATTGAGGGTAAAAAGAAGACAGCGCTTGATTCTCCAGTACTTAAAAAATAGCTGAGCTAAAGTTTTTATGATTCAGGAGACCCATCTCTTACAATCAGAATGTAAGATATTATTTGGAAAATTAAGGTGGGTGGATAAGATCATAGCTACAGATCAGCAATGTTCCTCGAAAGGGGTTGCAGTGATAATCAAAACAAATTCAGGAGTAGAGCTAATTAAGTCTCAGGTTGACGGTAGAGGGCGCTGGGTTATAGCAGTAATAAAATGTCGGGAGATAAAATATACATTAGTTAGCTATTATGGACCTAATGAGGATGACATTACTCCGCTAAATAATCTTTGTCATGCATTAGCAGACTATGATTCACCTCTGATTCTGGGTGATGATTTTAACGTGCTTCTAAATAATAAATTAGACAAGTCTTCCCCTAGAACGCAGGTAGCAGCCCCGTGTGTTAAAGCACATCTCCAGACCATACTGAAGAACTTCAATCTTTTCGATGTGTGGCGGAAAAAAAATGGTAGAGAGGAGGGAATACTCCTTTTACAGTAAGAAGAACGCTCATTACTCCAGAATAGACTACATGTTTATGGAGCACCCTGATCTTGATAACGTTAGCTCAATAGAATATCTACCGATACACATATCCGACCATGGTACCATACTCCTGAAACTAGAACTCCCCCCGGATTTATCCATGAGGAGGTGGACTTTAAATAGAAGATTTCTTTTGCAATCCTCAACTCCTGCTTTTCTGAAGTCAGAAACTGCTTGCTTCTTCCGGGAGAATTTGGGGTCTGCCAGCATACATGTGGTCTGGGATACTTTTAAGGCTTGGCTGAGAGGCTTACTAAAAGGAACGGTCGTGGACTGGGACAGGGCAGAGAGGAAAGAACTAGCTGACCTAGAAGCACAGATAGCAGGGACAGACACAGATTTGAAGGTGAGCACTTCTCTTGGAATAGACATTAATAACCTAATTAAGAGAGTTGAAGAGCTGCAGCTTAAGGTCAGAATTAGGTCTGAGAAAATCCTACTCCAAAAATAGGAGGCAAGCAAAATGAGTGACTTTGGAGCAGGGGGAAAAGTGTGGTAAACTCTTAGCAATTAAGAGCAGGGTTGATAGATCTAATAACTATATCACAAAATTAAAGTCGTACTCAGGTTGTAGAGGATAAACGTAGTACAGATAAAGCCTTTGTACAATTCTTTCAGGAACTCTACCAAGAAGATCTTCAGGTGGCAGAGGAATACATCGATGAGTGGCTTAAAAAGAAACAACTCCCTATAGCATCTGAGGTTGACCAGCAAATCCTCACATCAGTAATAACAGGGTCTGAGATATTAACAATCTTAGAGGCAGCGAAGAAAGGGAAAGCGGCAGGCCCTGATGCTATCCCGATCGAGGTTTATGCGATTTTGAGTGAGGAAGTTATTCCGGTCTGGCTGGAATTGTACAATGGTATTTTAGATGGTACATCTCCCCTGAGCGATCCAGTTATCGCATTGATATTAAAGCCAGGGAAGGACCCAACTCAATGCCAGTCATACCGGCCAATTTCTTTACTAAATGCCAACTAGAAGGTCTTTGCCGGGATCTTGAATAACCGGCTGAGTAAGATTGCAGGGTCAATAATACATGCGGACCAAAACGGTTTTTTACCAGGACGACAGATGTCTGATCTAGTACACACCTTAATAGGGTCGGTTGACTTGGCATCATCACAGGATCTTCTTCGCTCAATCATTACTGTTGATGCAGCCAAGGCATTTGACAGGGTGAACTGGCACTTTTTGGATAGGTTCCTGAAGATCTTTGGTTTCACAGACAGATCCAGGGAAGTACTGATAAAAATATACAAGTCCCCCCGGGCGCAGATTCTGGTTAATGGCAATCTTTCCCCAGTAGTTAAGGTAGGGCGCGGTACTAGACAGGGCTGCCCGCTCTCTCCCATTTTGTTTGATTTGTACATAGAACCGTTAGCCCAGAGTATAAGATTAAATCAGATCGTCCCTTTCCAAATAAACGGGTTTGTACGAAAGTTACCATTCTACGCGGACGATTTGATCTTATTATCATCTAATGTTAGCACCACACTTCCAGAGCTTGTAGTTGAAGCCCAAACTTTTGGCAGCTTATCAGGCTATGAGATTAATAATGAGAAAACTGAGGTTATGGCCTGGAACATCCCCGATAAGGAGGGGATTTTTGCCAATCAACTTAGATACTTAGGAGTTACAATAACTCAGGACCCCGCCCAAATTCCTAAAACTAACTTAGATAGAGTTTCAAAGGAGGTCGATGCCCTATTAAAAAGATGGCAGAACATCCCCCTCTCACCCTATGGGCGGGTCAATCTGATTAAGATGTGTGTCCTTCCAAAATACACCTATCTTTTTAATAATGTCCCCTTAGAATTTGCAAAAGCTGACATCCTCAAAATCCAGGGCAAGATATCTTCCTTTATCTGGGCAAGCAAAGCGATTCGGCTATCCTGGAAAAACCGTAGACGTAAATTTCAGCGAGGGGGGATGGGCTTACCAGATCTTCAGCTGTACTGTTAGGCCTACCAATTAAAGAATTGCAGGATGTTATTGCTTTCCCCAGATGACTCACTGATAGGCCGCATGTTCAAAGCTATGCTATTAGGGGTAGGGGAGCTAGGTTTCATGTACAAATTTGGCTCTCCTAAATTTTTTTAAATAAAATCCGTTTAAAGACTCTGCATATGGCGGCTAGGCTGTGGTCGAACTGCCGAGACTGTTTAGGACTTTCTTATTATAGTGACTGGGCTCCAATTTGGGATTCTCCCAGTACACCGGAGTGCCTTTTAGACACTCTTGCTCATCCATTAAAAGAGGCAGGAGTTGTATATTGGAGGGATCTCGTACTGGGCAATAAATGTCATTCCTGGGAATATTGGAGTCATATTACCAACGGAAGTGGCGCAATGGTACAATCACCTCTTGGCAGCAACAGACAGACAGATGGAGCAGCCATTTCGAGCCTGGGAGAAATAATTGGCGAGTGAGGAGCTGGAAACCTTATGGCAAGTATCTCTAGATATTCTTTACCCCCTGATTAAATCTGCCGCACTCAGAAGAAACCATTCCTTTACACTTCATAGGATCTACTGGTCCCCACTTAAGGTATCCTGTATTTGTAAATGTTGATGAAGATTTGTATATTATATGTTTATTTAAGATGTATTAAGAGAACAATTCAGTTATATTGGAAGCATCTACCCATAGCAACAGTGCACAGTGGTCAAGTACAAGTACTTGATTTCTGTTCGTAAATGCATTATTAGACATTGTAAGTGCAGTGCTGCCATTAAGAGTATATGGTGCTGGGAGTCTGTCATTACGAACTCCACAGCACCATAATGGCTGCACTGAAAACTGAGAAGTTAGGTATTAAACTTCTCACCACATTAAACCCACACTGATACCAGTGTGGGATTTAATGAAAAATGCACATGGAGGGTATCTTAGAGATACCCCCTGAAAAATGACCTACCACTAATATCCAGGTTGAGTGGCTGCTTTCAGCTCCCACCACCAGAAGTCTTTCTGGACCCCTGGGTGGAGAGCCTGCTGCTTTTGGGGGCCTGCCATTCTGTCATCAGAAGTGGCGTTTTCCTATGACGCTTTCAGTTCTTGTTGCATCTCTACTTTCTTTGGAAAGCTATCATCGGAATTAATTTCCCTGTTGTAGCGTTAGCCACCTGCGCGTAGTGGCCAAATGAATCCCAACATCCCTGCCCACATTTAGTGCTGTGTACTGTTATTCTGTTATACTGTTTTCCCTCCGCTCCCGCTGCCGCCGCTTGACTCCTCCCCCTACTGCACCGCTCCCGCCTCCCAGCTGCATGTCCCTCTCCCCTCCCCTTCATAACGGCGGCCGCTGCGGGGGAGCGTGTGTGAGTCCACAGACTTCGGTCCTGGGATCGCACTCGCCCCGGCAGCTCTGCTGTGCTCTGCGTCGCCTCTGAAGCCAGCCCCTCCGTTGCAGGGTTCGAGGCTAGCCTGATTCCAGTTTTACGCTGTAGGCACTCTGTGGCTTAATTTAAGTTAAATTTGATTGTGCCTGCTGCTGTTTGTTTTGTTTTACTTCCTTAGTGTCCATTGCTGTGTTCTGTTATACTGTTTTCCTTCCGCTACCGCTGCTGACCCATGGCCCCTCCCCCTACCGCCCTGCCTATCAGCTGCACGTCCCTCCCCCATCCCCTTCATACCGTCCTCCACGCACTCAACCACGGAAGACACGCAGACTGCGCAAGATTCTCGCCGAACATTACACACAGGCAGTTCTCGTGCAGACCCTGCCGGAGATCCTTCACTATCGACAAAGCTCCCATGACCGCCGAAGTAACGCCCGATGCACACGCCACCGAAACCCTGACTTGCATCCTTCTCAACGTGCGCTCCCTGCACCGACATGCCGTAGAGATATCGACACCCTCTCGCCTGAAGTCGCCTTTATCACGGAAACCTGGATCAATGACAGCTCCGGCCCCAACATCGCCACCGCCATCCCAGACGGCTACAAGATCCAGAGAAAGGACTGTCCGCACCGCCCAGGACGAGGACTCGCCATTGCACACAAGACCCCCCCTCCGACTCTCCACATCCAGCACGAGTGCCCCCACTCCAACACAGAACACCTCCACTTCCAGATCCATACAAGCCCCAGGACCACGCTACGCGGCACCCTCATCTACAGACCGCCAGGACCTCGCACCCACCACGTAACTACCATCGCCGAGCTCGCCGCACCCCCACGCCATCACTTCCACGGACTACATTCTACTCAGGGACCTGAACTTCCACTTCAACAACGGCAATAACCCTGACTCCACCACTCTCCTCGCCAACCTAGGATTGAAGCAGCTCGTCAACACGCCCACTCACACCCTCTACCCCATCTTCGCAGGAGGCACAAACATCCGCTTCTGCCACACCACCCAGCCCCTCTGGACTGACCACCACTGCGTCCATTTCATCTTCAACACCACCACCGAACCCAAACAAACCCTGCACCCGCCACGACGGAACTGGAGCAAGGTCACAGAGAAGCACCTCAACACTACCCTCTGTTAAAACCCCCTCATTGCCACAACCGACGCCAACTCCGTAGCCAGGTAATTTCATCGCTTGGTCCCCTGCTGCGCAGACAAGCTTGCACCCCTTCGCCCCCACCAAACAACGGCCTCTGAAAGACGTCTGGTTCACCACAGAACTTCAAGAAGCCAGACGCTCCTGCAGATGCCTAGAGAAAACCTGGCAAAACCTGAAAACCACAGAAGCACGGAACAACCACAAGAGTGCCCTGAAGGAATACCGCCAGCGCATAAGAGACACCAAATGGACCTTCATAAGAGACAAAGTCCAGACCAACATGACCAACTCCAAGGAACTGTTCAACATCATACAGCAGTTCGCAAGACCCACCTGCGAAGCCACGGACGTCACACCTTCCCAGGAACTCTGCGACAAGCTCAGCTCCTACTTCCATCTGAAGATCAAGACCCTCTACGACAAATTCAGCGAACCAATGACAAACACCAACCCCTACCCACCGCTGCCGATAAGCCGACCATCACGTCCCGGGATCCTGCTACCGTCGAACTCATGACCGCGACCATGAAGAAAACCCACTCAGGAGCCCCAACGGACCCCTGCCCACCGCACATCTTCCACGGGGCAACCACCGTCATCACACCCGAACTAGGACGCACCATCAACGCCTCCCTCAGATCAGGCATCTGCCCAGACGACTGGAAACGGGGGGAGGTAAAACCCCTCCTCAAGAAACCAACGGCCGACCCAACGGACCTGAAGAACTACCGGCCCATCTCTCTCCTCCCCTTTGTGGCCAAAGTCACTGATAGACTCGTCAACGCCCAGCTGAATGCCGTCATAGAAGAGAACTCCATCCTGGACCCCTCCCAGTCTGGATTCCAAAGCAACCACAGCACCGAGACCGCCATCCTCGCCACCACCGACGACATCCGCATGCTACTAGATCAGGGCCACATCGCGGCCCTCATCCTTCTAGACCTCTCCACAGCCTTCAAAACCGTCTCACATCGCACGCTCGTAGCCAGACTGGACGACGTGGGAATACAAGGAGCCGCCCTCGACTGAATCTAATCATTCCTCTCCGGCAGAACCCAGAGGATTTGACTCCCTCCCTTCCTATCCAAACCAAAGGAAATCAACTGCGGAGTACCCCAGGGATCATCACTCAGCCCCACGCTCTTCAACATCTACATGGCCCCCCTCGCCGCCATTGTCAGACAGCATGGGCTCAGCATCATATCCTACGCCGACGACACCCAGCTCATCCTCTCGCTCACAAAGAACCCTGAAGACACCAGACTCTGCTTCCAGGAAGGAATGAAGAACGTGGCAGCCTGGATGAACGACAGCTGCCTGAAGCTAAACTCATAGAAGACCGAGGTCCTCATCCTCGGTCCCTGCACCTCTGCCTGGGTCAACAACTGGTGGCCCTCTGCCCTTGGGAGCCCATCTACCCCTACAGACCACGCTCGGAACCACGGCATCATCCTTGACTCCACCCTCTCCATGAACTGCCAGATCGACGCTGTCGCCTCCACTAGTTTCAACTGCCTTTGCATCCTCCTTAAGACCTTCAAATGGATCGCCCCCGATTGCAGAAGGACCGTCACCCACGCACTCATTACCAGCAGACTAGACTACGGCAACGCCCTCTACGCTGGAATCAACAAAATTCTTCTACACAAACTCCAAACCATCTAGAAAGCCGCAGCCAGACTCGTCCTCGGGACACCGCGCCATGAGCACGACCCAACACCTACGAGCTCCCGGTGAACATCAGATGCTCTCCGACCCTGCACACGTTCAGGAAGGACCTCAAGACCTGGCTCTTCGACTGCTCCAGAGCCGCCACCCCCATCCCCCCCAGCGCCTTGAGACCCTCATGGGTGAGTAGCGCGCTATATAAACCCGATTGATTGACTGCAACAATGCATATCCTGGGACGAGGTGCCAAGCCTCTTCCCCAGGCTGGGCAGGATCAACGAAGGGGAAGCTTCAAAGGCTTGCCACCTTTGTGAGCTTCCCCAGGCCACTAGCTGCTTTCAGCAACTGGTCCTCACTGGTTCTGACCCCACTTTGGGAAAAACAAGTGAGGAAGAGAGGTGTGCCCACCTCTGCCAACTCCACCCCTCAGGTGGGGGAGGTGAGGTAAAGCACAACTCTCATTCCCTGCCATCTTGCAGATGGGGAACCTAGCCAACCAGGAAAAGGCTTATGCCCCACTCCCACTGGAGAATGGCATAATAGGGAATGTACCCACCCCAGGGAAGGGACCCATTGGTCCCAACCTTTTACCTACCTGTAACACCCCTAAATCTAGTATTTAGGGGCACCTCTGAACCTTGCATCTTCAGACAAGAAACCAGAAGAAGAAAAGAAGAAGAAGGACCGAACAAGAGGAGGACGCCCACAGACTTGGCCCCAGCCCTACCGGCCTGTCCCCACCTCGAACCTACTCCAGCGAAATCCCAGTGTGTCCTGCAGCCGGCAACCTCGAGAAACCCGGAGGACGTGCATGCCTTACATCCTAAAGACTATGTCTCCCGTGAACACCGAATTTGGTCATCAAAAGACTGCAGCTCGGGAGGAGGAGCCTAGCGCGCAACCAAGATGGCCGCATAGGCTTACGGCTCTCGAGGGCCTCCGCAACCTCCCACGTCTATCCTGACTTAATCCTGATTTATTTGACGGGCTTTTGCTGATGAACTTGCGCTGAGGTGCCACCCGTATTCCAAATTCAGATCGGATGCCGGGAACCGGAATGGTTGCGCTCCGAAGTTTGCGGCCTGCTCTTGCCTTGGTCCCGATCTCGAGTTGGTGAGGTGCCCGGGTACGAAGTGAACAACAGCGGCATGCTGGGCTCGACCTGCCACGTACCCCGCACTTTCACTTTCGTTTTCAAGCTTGTTTTCTGATATCGGGTGAGGGACTTTGGTGTTTCAGAGGGGCGCGGATGGCGGAGTGTCTGGCCTGACTCTCGGACTATACTCGGGCTTCCTGTCTGTGACGGCTGTGTTCAACTGAAGTAGCTACCTGGTTCCTGGTGCTGGCGGGTGCCAACTTTGGTGGCCTCCGGACGATGGCGGCGAGACTAGACGGAGACAAGTCGAAACCCAAGTCAACCAGGTCAATAACATGGATCGTTATGCGCAGACAAAGGGATCCCCTAGTGGCTCGCATAAATCGCCTGAGAGGTCCAAAGAGGTCTCGGGCCCATCGTCAGAATTGACCTTGCTGAACGTTATGGGCGCCATTGAGGAGATGAAGGCTGCTGTGGGTCAGCAGTTTGATACCCTGGCTCATAAATTGGACACGGTCCTGATCGATGTGAATTTGGTCAGGGCAGACCTGTCCAAAACTAACGAGCGGGTCGACTCCTTGGCTCAAGCTGCGTCGAGCCTAACTGTGGACGTGGCTGCCCTGCAGACGGAGGTCCGTAGGTTGCGGCTAGCCAGTGACCTGACGGACCGTCGACTTGAGGACTCCGAAAGCAGGCCTAGACGGAACAATGTTCGTATCATTGGAGTGCCGGAAAGATCGGAGGACTCTGCTGCTGACCTTTTTGTGGAGGATCTGGTGATCAATCGTCTCGCGCCCAAGGGACTGAGCAAGTTCTTCGCGGTGGAGCGGGCCCACAGGATTCCGGGTGGTGCGCCCAAAGTGGGTGCTCCCCCGCGGCCTATAATCGCCCAACTCTTTAACTTTCGGGATAGGGATGCTATCCTTCAGGCGTCGAGGGTGGCCGGGCCGCTGAAGTTTGAGAACTCTAATGTCAGTTTTTACCCGGACTTCACGCAAGCGGTCCAAAAACAACGGCTGGGATTTTTGGGTGTCAAACGGCGCTTGAGGGACATGGAGCTGAAATATGCGATGTTATTCCCGGCTAGGCTGCGGGTTGAGTTCCGGGGTCGCTCACACTTCTTCGACCGGCCGGAGGCGGTTGGAGACTGGTTGGATGCCCTGCCTCGGGGACAGGATCGGGACGGTCGGATGGCGGAGAGCGGAGAGGGTTTGGTGCAGCAGGACTAGAACTTGGTTCCTGGTGATGGACTAGACTGGTGACGTCTTGTACCTTGGCTCAACTGGACTCTAGTTTGGGACACTATGCCCTTCAAATGCTTGGAGGTGGTGGGGAGCTTATTGGGGCCCTTTCCTCCTTCTGGGGTTCTTTTTGGGGTATATGTTAGGGCGACAGGCACACTGCGAGTTGGGGGGGCTGTTTGGGCTCAAGCAGGGGTGCAGGGAGGGGGGAGTTGTGGTTGGGGGATTGTGGGGGAGGGGGGGTGTTGGGGACTGTTTGTTTGTTTCGCAAGGCAGTGTGAAGTTCTCTGCTGACTTGTCCGGGTTGTGCTTTCCGGGATGTGGGTATCATGCACGGGAGTGGGGTGGGGGGTAGGGGATTGAGAATCCTTTCGTGGAATGTCAATGGATTGGGGGACAGGATCAAGCGCGGGGTGGTGTTGCAGTTTTTGAAACGGATTTCGCCCGACATTGTTTTCCTGCAGGAGACACATTTGATTGGGAACTCCTTCCATGCCCTAAATAGGAGGGGCTATCGCCTTGCCGCTCACTCTGGTTTCACTTCTGGCTCAAGGGGAGTGGGCATTTTGGTTAGGGCCTCTCTCCCATTGGAGGTGGACGAGGTGCTTCACGATGATAGGGGGCGCTATGTGGCACTGGTGGGGAGATGGGAGGGTAGGACTGTTTCGCTCGTTGCTGTTTATGTGCCTCCGGGGTTACAGACGGCTACATTTGCTGATTTGGGGCGTCTGGTCCTGGGACTCCCTGGGGGGGTTCTGGTGTTGGGGGGTGACTTTAACGCTGTTGTATCCGGGTTGGAGGACCGTCGCCCCCCCAGGGATCTCCCTAGGGCTCAGGCCTGGTTGGGTGGCTTTCTGGACACTTTGGGACTTGTAGATTGCTGGAGATTGATGCACCCGGGACAGGCACAATACACCTTTCACTCGGGGGCCCATGGGAGTCTCTCGAGACTTGATTACATGCTTATGCCGGCGATCCAAGCTGGGATGATTGGGGAGGTGCGTCATTTGGCCCGAGGTATTTCTGACCATTCCCCTATATGGTTGCAACTGAAGGTTGTCCCTGGGGCAGAGGGGAGAGTAGCGCCCATTAACCCCTGGTATTTACGTAACCCTAAGATCCGCGCGGAACTGGTCAAGTCCACCGATCACTACTTCAATGATAATGTGGGATCGGTGTCGTCGGCTGTCTCCCTATGGGAGGGTTATAAAGTGGTGATCAGGGGGCAGGCCTTGTCACTTATCTCCCATGCTAAGAGGTGCGGGAGAGCAGAGGTGGTTCGCCTGGAAACTGAAATAGCTGAAATGGAGGAGGACTTGGAGCGGGGTGTTACTGATGAGAAATTGCACGTTCTCAGCCTCAAACAATCAGATTATAGAGCGCTAGTCACGGATGCCGCTAAAGAGATGAGTAGAGAGCAGCAAGGACGACTGTATGATGTGGGGTATAAGGCCGGAAAGTTGATTGCTTGGTTGGATAAGAAGGAGAGAGCGAGCAGGGTGGTTCCCGTTGTGGAGAGAATGGATGGAGTGCGTGTGACTGACCCTGTGGAGATTGTTGACTGCTTCGCGGATTATTTCCGCGGGGTATACTCTCCGGTTTCTGTGCGTTCGGAGGAGGATTCTCATCTGTTGCTTAGAGACATTGCATTGCCAACCCTATCAGAGGCTGATGCAATATTGATGGAGGCGAAGTTGTCGTCAGATGAGATCGCTTTGGCCACTCGCTCGATCGCGTCTGGTAAGGCTGTGGGTCCTAATGGTCTTCCCATTGAACTATATAAGTTGTGTCCCGATAAGATAGCGCCGTATCTTCGGGACATGTTTTTCGCGGCACGTGCGGCGGGCTTCCTCCCCCCTGACCAACGTCTCGCCACCATAGTTGTGATACACAAAGAGGGGAAACCGCGAGATCGCTGCGCCTCCTATAGGCCCATTTCGCTGTTGAACGCAGAACCCAAAATTCTGGCTAAGGTATTGGCTAATCGGCTGGTCCGGGTCGTGGGCGACTTGATTCATCAGGATCAGTCCGGTTTTATACCCCATCGGAATACCGCCCTGAATTTGAGGCGGTTGCACGGCGTGCTTGCTAGAGCGGAGTTCATACGTGAGCCGGCCATCTTGGCATCTTTAGATGCTACTATGGCGTTCGACACTTTGGAGTGGCCGTATATTTGGGCCGTGTTGGCGAAATTCGGGTTCGGCCCTGAGTTTATTGGTTGGGTAAAATTACTATATGCTGACCCACTGGCTCAGGTTGTGGTGAATGGTAGGGTGTCGGCTCCCCTCGCACTGGGGAGAGGTACGCGGCAGGGTTGTCCGTTATCACCCCTTCTCTTTGCACTTTCTTTGGAGCCTCTCACCGCCTGGTTGCGTTGGGAGCCGTCGCTGCGGGGCATTAGATGGACGCCGGAGTTTGAGGACCGTGTCTCCCTTTACGCGGATGACATCCTTCTGTATCTTACCTCTCCCCGACAGTCGCTAATTGTATTGGTGGACGTATTGAATTCCTTTGGTCGCAACTCTGGCCTGGTCATCAACTGGGCCAAGTCATGTGTTTACGTCCTCTCGGGCGAGGCCCCCCTTCTGCCGCGGGATTGCCCTATCCAGATTGCTACACTGGGGTTCAAATATTTGGGAATCTTTATCTCTCTGGATTCCGCGGTCCGCTATGAGCGAAACCTTCTCCCTCCCCTCCAGCGATTGAAGGCCGACGTCGCGAGGTGGCGACGCCTTCTGCTCTCGCCGCTCGGACGGGCGGCATTGTTTAAAATGATGTCGCTACCTCGCTTCTTGTACGCTTTGCAAAATACTCTAGATGTCGTGCCAGCCCGTTATTTCCGTGAGGTGGAGGGTCTTCAGCGCCAACTGTTTTGGGACGGGCGGCCGCGGATCGCTCTCGCCAAGTTGACGCTCCCTTGGTATGATGGGGGGGTCGCCCTCCCCGATATTAAAAGATACTATTGGGCGTCTCAATTGGCGGCGGTGAACCACGGGATATACGGTCCTGCCTCGAATCCGGCCTTCGAGATGGATAAATTACTGCTCCCGGGTGGGGATTATAATAGGGCGCTGTATTCGGTGACCCCGGATGCACGGTTGACAGGACCCACGCAGGTTGCGGTACGTGTGTGGCATGCGGCGAGTGCTGCGATGGGGTGGAGAGGTCGCTTGACTCGGGCGACGCCGTTGTATGCCTCCGAGCGGCTGGGTTGTTTGTGGAAAACGAAAGGCTTTGAGAAATGGGATATGATTGGTATATGTAAGGTGGATGACCTATGGGAGAAGGGGTCTTTTAAAATGTTCGAAATGCTTAAAATTGAATACAAATTAAATGATAGAGAGTACTTCCGGTATGCACAAGTCTACCATGCGCTGTGTTCGGTCTTTCCGGACGTTGCTGCTATCCCCGAATATTCCCCGCTGGAGGATAGAGTGTTGGATGGCTATGTGCCCGACAGCACTATTTCTCTGATCTACAAAAAACGTATTAATGATCGCGCGGACTTGCTGATCCGTCTGCGGGAGGCATGGACGGGCGACGGCTTGGAACTGGACGATGAGGACTGGGTAACGGCGGTGGCCTCCCCAAAAGAGGTGGCGATCCCGGCCCGCTTACGATTCGTACAGCTGAAGATCCTCCACAGAGTGTATGTCACGGGGCCCGGTTTGCTATGTATGGGTTACTCGAGGGATGGAATGTGTAAGCGTGGGTGTGGCCTGTCGGGTACCTTTCTTCATATCCTATGGGAATGTTTGGAGGTTGTGCGATTTTGGAACGGTATCCACGCCGTAATGGAGGAGGTCACGCACGTTGCTCTGTTGCCAGAGGCTAGGAGGTGTTTGTTGAATGTCTGGGAACCGAATGACTATAATGTGGCACAGACGCAGTGGGTGACTTTGGGGTACATGGTGGCTAAGCGTAACATTGCACAGCTGTGGGGCTCCCCGAGGCCGCCCACGATCGCGGTATGGAAGGAGAATATGGACTGGTGTATGTTTAGGGAAAAGACGGTGTATGTGGCGAGAGGCAAGCCTGGGAAATGGACTAAGGTATGGGGTCCATGGAATTTATATCGTGGACATATCTGCACCCCGCCTCTGCCGTTAGAGGTCGATATTGCTTTGTCCCCCTAGCCACACATTCTGCGGGATTGTGTGAGGTGTGTTCCATGCTTTGTCTTCCCGTTGCCCCCCACTACCACTTCCTGTCAAGAACTGCTGCGGACACTGTACGTTGTCCCCCGTCCTGGGAAGCGCACGCTGCTATTTCGGACTCTCATTGCCTTGAGTGCGTTTTGTATTTAATAAAAAATAAACTGTTTTTTCCGATTGCTCTCGGCCTATGGCCACGGCCTGTTGCATGTGCTCACGAACTGCCGGGAGCTTCGCCTCTGGTTCATTTGAATGTGTGGCGTTGCATTGCGGGCCCTCGGGCTCTGTAGCGGCCGGCCTTGGTGGTTGTAGGCCCTTGTATGTATTTTATTGTATAATAAAGGTTTCTTTAAAAAAAAAAAAAAGACTGCAGCTCCGCAAGGATCCACGGGTCTGCACCACTCTGCACCCGGGGCCCACGGCCCGAGTTCGAGCCGCCCAACACCAAGAGGAGGTCTCCCCAGTGATCTTGACACGAGATCAGGTGACCCCTGACCTGCCTCAAGTCTTCAGCCGACGCCTGCAGCCTCAAACCGGAAGGTCCACCTAACCGCGACCAGGAGCTGGTAAAAAGATCCGCCCCTAAAAAGGCACCACTGCACCCGATGCCCCATGTCCTTGGGTGGCCCAACCGACGATGCCTAACCAACCGCCAACAACCCAACTTACCTCTCCAAGTGGTGGTCGCACCCAGAAGACCTTCGTCCCCGAGCCGGCAGTGTGTTTGCAAACCAGAGACTCCCCACTGAAAGCTACAGGGCATCCGACGCCAAAACAGCACTCTGCACCCGGCCACACCAGTGCCAAAGAGAGTGCACCTTTTGTGCTGGCCTAAACCCTCATTTGCCCTGAGCTTAAGTTGGGAAGCTTTGCTCCCACAACCCAGTGGCCTGCTTGACAGCAGCCACCAACCGGAGGCCCGCTATCTCCCATTGGATAACATTGGACCTCAGCACTCTGCACCTGGCCGTCCTAGTGCCGCTGAGGGTGTAACAAGAGTGCATCCTTGACCCTGGGGGACCCCTGAGTCTAACCCAAGAATACCAACTCCCACAACAAAATACTTACCCGTTAACCGATAACACTATTTTCCTCCATAGGATAACATTGACCGTTCCTATGTGTGGAGTTGGAAAACCTAAGAAATCCTTTTAAAATTGTACTAAATAACAAAAACTCTTTTACTCACCTGGTTACAGAAAATGTCCGAGTGCAGTATCCAGGTATAGTGTACTGTGTAAGAAAAGTAATCTGCAAAGTAATCTACTGGTCATTTTACTAAAAAGCCTATACAAAGTATATGTACTGCATTTCCAAAGCATTGCATTTTCAGTAACAATACTGTAATCAAAACAAAGTGCATATACAATTGCAATCCAAACTGTGTTACAACTGCATTACTAATGAAAAGTATTTATTGCTTACCTGTGCCAGGCTTGCTTGGTTCTAGAAAATAAAATAACTAAAAGAATATTTTTTTACAAAAACAATTGGTCTGAAGTTCAGTCTTTGAGTGTGTGAATTAATTTGCTGAGTGTGTACAATAAATGCTTCACATTGTCCTCTGATAAAGCCTTACTGCTCGACCACGCTACCACAAATAGAGAGTGAGGTGCTATCTACTTTACCACTGCCTACCTTTTGGGTTCCACTGGACTCTGTGCACACTATACATCACTTTGGTACAGTATATACAGAGCCAGCTTCTTACAGACGGCATTAAGGCTTTCAGTGCCAGCTGGATCGCCCGAAGCTCCAACAGATTTATATGGAGCCCGGCCTCCGCCAGAGACCGGAGTCCTCTGATCTCCACCTCTCCCAGATGGCCGCCCCAACCCAAAAGGGACGCATCTGTCACTATTGAGAGGTCTGGATGGGGAAGGGAGATGTGCCGCGGTTTTTTAGCCACCACTGCAGGTCTTGCCCAGTGCCCTCCGAGATCTGGACCAGGATGGTGAGATTTCCCTGATGCTGCTTCCAGTGGAACTTCAGGTCTCATTGCAGACACCGCATGTGCCATCTGGCATGGTCCACAAGAATGATGCAAGAGGCTATGAGGCCCAACTGCCTCAGAGTCATTCCCACCGAAATCCAGGATAGAGGCTAAAACATCGGTATCATAGCTCAAATATCCTGGACTCGCTGCTCGGGAGGATAAGCTTGAAACTGCACCATGTCCAGAACTGCTCTGATAAAGGGGAGCTTCTGAGAGGGAGTCAGGTAAAACTTTGGCACGTTGATAGTGAACCCCAGTGAATGCAAGAGATTCATCGTAGTCTGGAGATGACTGCTTGGGACAAGCCCACCTTCAACAACTAGTCATCGAGATAGGGGAGGACTGGAACCCTTGATCTTTGCAGATGAGCTGCGACCACCTCCATCACCTTGGTGAACACCCACAGGGCACTGGTGAGGCCAAAGGAGAGCACAGCAAACTGAAAGTGCTCCTGGCCCACTGTAAACGGCAGGTAGCGATGATGGGCCGCAGGACAGGAATGTGGAAACAGGCGTCCTGCAAGTCCAACGCTACCATCCAATCTCCTGGGTCTAGAGCAGACAGTACCTGAGCCAGAGTGAGCATCTTGAATTTCTCCTTTTTGAGGAAGTAGTTGAGGGCTCTACGGTCGAGGATAGGACGGAGGCCTCCGTCTTTCTTTGGAACCAGGAAATAGCGGGAATAGCAACCATAGCCTATTTCTGGTCTGGGAACCCTCTCTATAGCTCCCTTGGCCAAGAGAGCCTTGACTTCCTTGTGGAGTAGTGAGAGATAATCCTCCGTCAGCTGGTCGTGAGTTGGAGGCATAGAGGGAGGGGTAGCCTCGAATGGGGGTGAGGGGGGGAGTATCCCCTTCAAACTATCTGCAACACCCACCTGTTTGAGGTGATGTTGCACCAGTGGTGGAGGTGATGGTGTATCCTGCCACCCACAGGATGCAGGATGCTCTTGACCCCAAAGGACTGGACTAGGAAGGTTTCGCGGTGGAGGAGGGGATGGTAGCTTGGATCGACTTCTGGCCTCCCGATCCTCGAGGGAGTGATGAACCTCGGCCACGGCCCAGCAGCGGTTGCTGAACTTGTGAACCCGCTGACTGGAATAGGGTTGGCGCGGTTGGAAGCCCCTTCCATAGCCACGAAAGGAGCGAAAAGTAGACACGGGCCGGGGTGTAGTACTGAGGCCCAAGGATTTGGCCGTAGCCCGCGAGTCCTTGAAGCACTCAAGTGCTGCGTTAGCCTTGTCTCCGAACAGATGTGAGCCAACAAAAGGCATGTCCATAAGGTTTGCCTGGACATCCCTGTAAAGCCAGCCATCCTCAGCCAGGCGTGCACCTGATGGCCACCATCAAAGAAATTGCTCTGTCCAGCGAATCCGTCGTGTCCAAGCCACTGCGAATGGCGAACTTCGCTGGATCTTTACTGTCAGATATTGCTTGGGAGACCAGGATCCGGTTCTCCTCCGAGACTCTAGGCAGCAACTGTATGCCATATAGAATGGGAGTAATGGCCCAAAAGGCATGTGGTGTTCACCGACCGCATTGCAAGGCTGGTGGAAGAGGAAATTTTCTTTCCAAAGGTCTTCAGCCGTTTGGATTTCCTGTCCGGTGGGGTGGAAGGGAACGTGCCACGGGAAGTGGAAGCCTGGACCACCAAGCTTTGGGGAGTAGGGTGGGCAGTGAGAAAAACTGGGTCACCCGGTGCAGGGCGATGGCAGCGGGCAATTGTTCTATTCACAGGAGCCCCTGTGCTGGGTTTGGACCAGGTGCCCAGAATAACGTCCGTTAAGGCCTATTTAAAAGGCAGCAAGGGTTCCCATGAGTCGACACCAGGTCTTGACCACCAGTGTAGAAAGCTGCAGGTCCACGACCTCCGCTTCACCATAGCAAACGACCCCCCTCCCTCAATAGCCAGATTAGAGGGAGGCATAATGCCAGAATCTGGGGAGGTGTCCAGACCACTGGCATCACCCAGTTCCTTAAACCCGTCCATGTCCTGGGGCTTCAGGATTTCTTAGGGATCCTGCTCCCCTTCTCAATGCTCTTCATCCAAACCCAAACCTTCAGAAAGGGGCTGGTTAGACGGTATGAAGCAGCATGGCTCTGTCGGCGCCAGCCTTGGAGTTGGTGGACGCCAGACCGGCTCTGTATCGTCTGGGATGGGGAGGCACCGGTGGTGCCGGAGACCTCGGTGTCGGTCACGCCGCGGGGAAGATGGCTGTGGAGGTGGGACCGGTGCCGGTCTGGAGCCAGGAACGGGTCCAACAGGAGGCCGTGGCGTTGGTGCCGGAGCCAAAGGCGCAGGACCTACGGGATCTCCTTCACCTGGGCCTGCGGGGCCCAAAGGCGCAATAGCAGGGTCAGGACACCCACACACTGTGCACATGGCGCCGTAAAACTCTGTGAGTTGGGCGGGGGTCGCTCCCGTCCCCATAAAGGGAGGGAGACGCAGACTCGACCCAGGTGCCCGCTCCACGGAGCGGGCCTAGATCACCCAGGCTCCTCCGTCTCGCTGTGTGGCGGACGGGGCAAAGTTGAAGCACGCTTCAACTTCTTGTGCTTCATGTGATGCCTCTTACCTGACGTCTTCAACAAAGAACTCTTTGAGCCCCCGGAGTGATGCTCGGACCTTCCTCTGGAGCGAGATCGATGAGGCAACCCCCGCGGTGCATGCCAGACTGCAAGCAGCTTCAGGGACCGCTCCCTCAAAGCCTTCGGCTTCGTGTCGTGTTTGCGCACCAGGCAGCAGAGACACAAGGTGGGGGGACCATTACTGACATGGCGCAGTGACAGGCGCCGCATGGCTTGAATCCCAAAGTTTTCCTACTGGACATCCGACCACAACAAAAGGAGTTGCAAAAAAGGTGGAAAAAATTCTATTAAAAAATTACAGGGGGTTGCTTTCTTCAACGGATCAGTGCTAACTGGAGTGGTGGTTATATTGACGACGTGAATGTCACGACGACGAACAACGCCTACGATGTCACGTGGAGTTGACAGACGCCACCTACCGCAAGGGTACTGCTATCAAAAATCTTCTGGATCCAGCCTGATGCCTGGAAGATCAAAGGTAAGGAATCTGCAGCTAGATGTCTCTACAGATCTCCCTTTTTAATATATGTTAGTCACACCTACGGTAGGTCTAACGAGCCGTAAGGCTGTGTGCTGTATGTTAAAGAATGGAACATATACTTTTACATGTTCCAGCAGTGAAAACCCTAAGTTGTTGTTTTCACTGTGCAAAGGCTAGTAGTACCATTGGCAACTACAGAGTAACAGGCTGATACCTCAGCCCCGCTAACTTCCAAATAGGACTACTAAAGTTGGTACTATAAGGTATCAAAAGAATCAGTGCAATAAATCAGATTTAATGGTTAAATCGAGGTTGATGTCACTGGTGGGCAAAGTGCAACTTCAGTAGTAGTCCAAGGCTTTCAGGGCCTGTTTATTGTTATACTAGGGGTCTGTCCTGCAGACAGCTTTTCTGCCCTCCTGGGGAGAAGTGCTAACAACTCCCATGAAAGTTAACAATAGAGGCCTGCCTCTGGAGGAGGTGTTAACACG
Organism: Triturus cristatus; assembly: GCF_964204655.1. Classification (NCBI taxonomy): domain Eukaryota; kingdom Metazoa; phylum Chordata; class Amphibia; order Caudata; family Salamandridae; genus Triturus; species Triturus cristatus. The sequence continues at coordinate 415,807,567 of NC_140584.1, forward strand.
CCCAGGCAGGTAGCCACACGAGTGTCAGCCCAAAAGGCGAACCTCAAAGTCAAAAGTGAAAATAAAGAACACTTGGAAGAGGGGTTGCTCTATTGTTTAGGTATACTGACTGGTGCTAGGGACTGGAAAGGGCAAGCCAGTTGTCAAACCTGTTTTTCATGAGCGTGTAGCCACCTTGGTAGTTTCATCTCTGGGTTTAGCTAGGGAGCTCCACATGCTGGGAGAGAGGCCCTGCCATATTGGCAGTATACAGAATGGTGCATTCCAGGATGCCCAGATGCCACACTTTGCAGAAAGTGGTCTTCAGATGGGAGAGAACCTGATTGCCCATTAGCTACAAACTGCATCTTGCCAAGAGGGCATTTTCTGAGCACAAGTAGGGCATCCCCGGCAGCCCAAACTCAGATCTCAACTGGACTTCTCTGATGCATTGTGGAACCAGCAATGAGAGGCTGCACTGGTGTGGACTGAACCTGATGATCTTATTGGTTAGCAAAGGAGAGGGCATGTGCCTGCTGAAGGACAAGTTGTTTCCAGAACCCAGCCAAATCCAAGAGACTCCAAGTGTCAGCGAGCTGGCCTCCTGTTCACATCACAGGGATACAACAGGTGAGAAGCCTGATGGGACCAGTTGGTAGCTCTAAGACTTCAAACCTCAGTCGTGCAGGACCAGGACCCAAAGCACAAAGTTGCACCCATGTTCGTTAAGCTCTGGTGTGTCGGCGGAGTGCAGCTGGAATGTCCAGAGGACCAATTATTGACCCAGGAAGGTTGGCCTGTGACTGATTCTGAGTGACACTGGTAGTAGTACAGTGGTGACTGGACTTCTGTCAGCACCAAGACTGCTTTGAGGGATATCGACCATGAGACCAGGACCACCTCACCACCTTTGTGGACTGAGGAGTACTCGCAGCAAAACCACCATTCTCTGCATCCACAGTATTCTTTGAGCATCTTCAGCATCCTTCACCCCTAGCATCAGAACCCCCACCATAGTAAATCCCTACAAAGTATAAATGTACCTGGAACAGACTGAAGACTGCTTCACTTGCAGATGTAACATTTTCTGAAAAAACTGCATGTCCCCCTCACTGGCTCCCTCCTGGAGTTGGTCACCTAAAGTAGTGATTCCTAAAAATTTTCGACTCTCGGCTCCCTTGACCCATTGGCTGAGGCTCCCTACTGTTATTTTTTGGGGAGGGTGGGGGCGATGTAAGCCTGGTCTCGGGAGTAGTTGCATTTTTCTCCCTGAAAATAATTGGGATGAAGCTGATGAAGGTATTATAATCGTATGCCGGGTGTTTTGTATTACTATGGCTGCACAATAAAATATATTCCTAGTTACACTTCTTTACTCATGGCTTTTTTTGAGAACCCTCTCAAACTTTTTTATCTCACTTACAGTACTAGATAACACTCCTATGCACGTAGGCCTCATTGCAAAAGTGTTTCTGCGCTCATACGTGCCAACACACCTGTCTCAGCAGGGTGACTTATGAATTTTTTAAACCACATTCTGCTTTTTTTTTTAGCTTTCTCGCCCCTAAAATTGCCTCCAATTCAATGCAAGGCAAATAAATTGCTCTGATTTTTTTAAACATCCCTCTTTCTTGCTTCCAAGTGTTGGCATTGTGCAGTATATTATGTTTTACTTCCCTGTGCCCATGGAGAGAGCAGGCCTGTTTGGAAATGTGTGTACTGAAAAAAAGGTGTACTGGAAGTACCTATGGTTCAAGTACACGTCAATACTTAATAACAGTGTGTTTGAGAGACAGGACAACTTTACTTTCCTGATAACTTGCATTGGTGTAAAATGCATTTGGAAAAAACCTAATCTAACAACGAGTCTAAGAAAATGTATTGGTTTCTCCTACTTACTTTGGGAGTGTTGGAACGCGGGGATCCAGTGAAATATGGACGTCATCTCCCTGGACATGCCATCAATTAAGCACTACATTTCCAGCTTTAGGCTTGTCACTTACAAACCATCAACATCATGCATCAAGTCTAATTAGTTTAACTGAAGCCAAGAAACCCTTCAACATTAAATGCATTAAAGTGCTTGGTGTGTGGCTCACCTGGTTTCTTTTGACAGCTCCCTATGGAGCAATAGCGCACAATTTGAGAACCACTTACCTAAAGTGACAGCATTACAGCTAGCTCAAATGTTTTATTGAAAACGTTTTTAAGTGTCAAATTTGTTGAAGTTTGCCAGTGCTTGTTCGCAGTGGAGTTAAATATCGTGCTTTACTATGCCTGGTAAATTAAATATCTCCGGAACTCTCTGTTGAATCTTTTTCACTGTGGTGTGAAAAAATACATAAGAATAGTCTGTTAAAAACTGTCTCTTTGTATAAATTGGTGTCAAATTACTTTGGTGTCTTGTTGATTTCCTCTTCAATTGTCTTGGTACTGTTTAAATGCTTTACATTTGTTCCCTTGTGTAAGCCTTGCTGGTCAGCGCCACAGCTACCCAGGGCTGAAGGTTTTCCAAACGAAACCTAAGGATTCTAAAGTGGTTGATAAGTTTATTACACAATGTCACACAACCACACCATGTAATACACCCCATCTCCTCACAGTACCTCCCTAGAAGGGGGTAGGTGAATTGGCTCAAACCAGAACATCCTGGAGCACGGAATGAGCAAAGTGTCAATCTTGATGGACCTGATCGTTCAAGCAATAGTGTTTTGCGACTGTGTGGAGTGATGCAAATGTAGCATCTTAGCAGATGTCCATGACAATTAACCCACTTGCCAACACAGTAATAGCGGCCTTGGCCCTGGTGGAATGGGCCCGCAATCCCTCAAGAGGCTGCTTGTTAGCTAATGCATAGCAGATGTTAATGCAGAGCACAATCCATTGTGAGATGGTCCATTTCTGCACAGCCTTGTCTTTTTTCGTCCTAGTGAACCTGAAGTGCTTATAGTCCACCCAATGGTCTTTGGTGCAATCAATGTAGAACGAAAGAGCTCTCTTCTGATCCAGGCGATGCAGCACAAATAGTAGGCAGAGTAATATTCTGTCACAATTGTCAAATTCCTACTTACGTTTTCCGCAGGACTGCCATGCAAAGATGAGAGGTCCCAACCTCCCCCCGATTACTATCGCACCCAACTAAGTCAAAGCAACAACAGTAAACCAGGGGAAGTAGGGAAACAAAACAAGAAAGGAAGAGGGTGTCCCACGATGCCCCCACTCTAGGACAGGACCAGGAGAATTCTCTGTTGAAGAAAGAACAGAGAGTGTAAGCTTGTACAGAGTATACTGACTGTAAAAGAAATTTTATGAAAATGAATACCTGAACTGTTCCCTTCTTCCACTTAGTGTGGTCAGCAGTGTAGATGGAGAGGGGGCTAATTCCTTATCTGTAATAGGCGAAAGGAAAGGGTGTAAAACAGGAGTACATAATTATTCAAGAAAGAAGAATAAACGAGAGAAAGCACACAATGACCCACCTAGTGACTTGGTGGTGTGAACCCCAATGACTGGTCATTTATTACTCTAAAGTCACTCTTTGAGCAAGTGCCTGAGATGTGGCACAAGATGCTTCCACCTTAACGTCAGGCAGAATAAACTTGAACTCCTTTTATTTCAGGAAAAGGACATTATAAATAAAGGCAGAAAAAAACACATCTCCATGGACAAGGAAATCAAATACATAAGTAAATTAAAGAATTGACAAAGGTTAAATATCTGCTCAGCGCGAAAGCGCTGTTACAGTAATGGAGAGTTTAGAGGTCGCTCTTTGGTTGTTTCCTTCTCCATTCGGGTAGAGTCCAAGTGTAAATAGAGGACGTCGCCGTGAGGCAGGAACAGAAATGCAGGAATGTGGCGGCCGAGAAACAGAACAGCTGGAAAGCCGTCCGGATCGAAAAGGAACCAATAGGGAGACACGCGTAGTACTGGTGGCACTGAGGAGAAGGAGAACACTGGCAACCTGACGGAGAAGCGGAGGACGCCGCAGTACTGTGACCCGGAAGCTCAAGAGAGTGAAACCGGAAAGAACAGGAACGAAACCCCGAAGCGTTTCAGTACTGGGATAGCGGTGCTTTATGTTCCTCTGTTGTCGTCTGCGCAAGTGAGGCAGCAGAACAGGTAGGAGTTAAAGGTTGCTGGTGCCCCATTGCGCTACGGGCTCGAGAGCGGGACCGGCAATCCTGACATATTCTGACTGACATGAAATGGGGTGACAATCTTTGGTAGGAAGGAGGCACGGGTACGAAAGACCTGTTTGTCATGGAGAAAGCTGGTGTATGGAGGTTGAACTGAAGCTTGTCAACCCTCCTGGCTGATGGAATGGCCACTAGAAAAATAATTTGATAGTCAGAAGCCACAGAGAACAGCTGCACAGTGGGAACATGTGAGAAAAGTGAGTACCAGATCAAGGACCCATTTGGGTATCCCAAAAAAGGTGGGAGGGAAAAAGTGTTGCAACCCTTTCAGGAAATGAGTCACAATTGGTGACTTGAACAGAGGAGGCTGATCTGGAAACCACAGAAAAGCCGAAATAGCAGATAGGTAGCCTTTATAAGTGCCCAGTGAAAGGAGGACTAAGTATAGAACAAATGGCAACACCTGCGACAGCGATGCAGATAGGTGGTCCACATGACAAGAGGAACACCAGGTCACAAACTTATCCCAATAGAAGGTATGTACAGTTTTAGTGGAGGGCCGCCTGGCCGCCAAGATGGCATCACAGACCTCGAGAGTAATTCTCACTCAGCTGCTGCAGCCCAATCTCCATGCATGTAGGTAGAGTGTGCACAGGTTCGGGTACATTACCCTGCCCTGTTGATTTGACAGGCAATCCTCCCCAAGGGCAGCCTGATTGGAGGACCGAAACGAATGCTCTGGAGTTCAGGATAACACTGTGCCCAATCCAGAGCAACTAGAAAGACTTGGGTCCGGTCAGTCCTGATCTTCTTAAAAACTTGGAGCAGGAGTGGCATCAGCGAAAGGCATACAGGAGTACATCGCTTTGGAAACCCCAACACACAGAAGTGCTGACATTGTGTGCTCTCAGTAGTGGTAAAAACATCGAGCCAAGGTTCTCCCCATTCACGAAAGAGACCTTGTGCCACCTCTGGACGTAGTCACTATTTATGATCCGCAAGGCACTGGCTGAGTTTGTCCGCATTGAAGTTCAATGAACCTTGCAGGTGATGTACCACTAGGAAGAGGTCATGGAGCTTCATCCAAAAGCGAGGTGCATACCTCACCCTGCCCCGTTTGTTGCAATATCACATGGTGGTAGTGTGGTCTGTGAACACCTGAACCTGCCCATCCCCGATAGACGGGAGGAAGGTTTTCAATGCCAAGCGGGTCGCTCTCAGCTCCAGAAAGTTGATATGGAGCAGAGATTCCACAGGAGACCTGAGTCCTCTGATCTCCAGAGGCAGTCCCAACCCAGTAGCGATGCATCAGTCACCATTGTCAGCTCTGGGTGGGGAAGACACATGGGTCTGTACTGGACTATTCACTGTGGAGGATAGGCATGAGACTTCACTTCAATGTATACAGAAGAGCTGCCATGAAAGGGATCGTCAGAGGAGTCAGGTATGACTTCAGTATGTTGATAATGAACCTCAGCAAGTGCAAAAGGTCTGCTGTAGTCTGGAAGTGGGTAGAGAAGCCATTCTTCTAGGTAGGGTAAGATTGGGAACCCCGACCTACAAAGATGAGTTACAACACCGCCATCACTTTTGTGAACAACCGAGGGCACTGGTTAGACAAAAGGGCAGCAGAGCGAAAAGAAAATGCTTTTGGCCTACCGTTAACAGCAGGTAACGCCTATGGGCTTGCAGGACGGGTATGAGGAAATAAGTGTCCTGCAAATCTAATGCTACCTACAGTCCCCAGGGCATACAAGACCAGAGTCAGGGCGTGCATCATGAACTTCTCTTTCAGTAAAAAGGTGTTGAAAGGGATCAGATCTAGTATAAGATGAAGTGCTCTGTTCTTTCTCTGCACCATAAGGTGGCGGGCATAGGAACCAAAACGTATGGCTCCTTTGGCCATTAGAGCCAGCACTTCCTGATGGAGCAAGGAGAGATGGTCCTCCGTCAACCATCCTTGGGATGGTGGCAAGGGCGTAGAGGTTTCCATGTATGGAAGGGCATACCACTTCCACACAATTTGAATCACCCACTTGTCAGAAATAATGGCAGACCATTGGGACAGGTAGTGCCTGTTCATGTCACCAGTGGGGTGGATGTGCTTGATGGAGGATGCACTAAGGAGGCTTAAATGCTGGAGAAGCCGGGGGTTGGAGGACTGGACAGCATACTGGGCTTGGCCTCTGCGTCCTCTTGGGATCTGTGACCCGGTCTAAGAAAGGACAGAGAAGGTTGTTGGACTGACATATGGTTGGTACTAAGATAACCAATATGTGCCCCGACTACAGCCGGGGTAGGGGCGAAAGGACTATTGCTGGAACTTGGCAGTTAGAGAAAGCCAGGTCTGGTGGTGACCCAGCTCTCCCGAAGCGTTGGAGCACCATATCCGCATTTTACCCTTATAGGTGAGAGCCATCAAATGCCATGTAAATCAAGGGTGGTTGAACATCCCTTCAGAAACCAGTGGACAGCAACCAAGTGGGGCAAAGCAGTGCCACTATAGAAGCCATGGCTCTACACAGGGAATCCATAGTATCCAGCCCACACCTAATTTCGAACTATGCTGCATCCCAACCATCCACTAAGGCTTGGCTGAAGATGGCTCAGACCTCCTTGGGAAGCATGGGACGCTGCTGAGCAATCGAGTCCCACAACATATAGGACTACTGACCCAAGAAGCATGCAGTGTTCACCAACCTCAAGCTTAGGCTGGTGGAAGAAAAAATACACTTCCCACAGGTGTCCTGGCTCTTGGATTCCCTGTCCGTTGGAGTGGCAGAGAATGCATTTGAGTTGACCTTTGCTCTCAGGGAGGGGGTGCTGAGAGAGAGAGACTGGGTCTCCTAAGGTGGGACCATAGCATCAGGCAACCATGCAGTGCACAGGCACAAGGTTTGGCCCATGCCCCCAGGAAAACGTCGGTGAAGGCTTCATTGAAGTGGAGCAATGGTTCAGCTGAACCCGCTCCTGGGTGAAGCATGTCTGTCAAGAATTGGGTCTTGACTTCGACTGCTGGTGGCTGTGGTCAAGGAACTTTGCTGCCCGGTACATTAGTGTGGCAAATGATGTGCCCTTCCTCTGAAACCGGGCCGGAGGAGGAAGAATGCGTAAGCCTGGGAAAGTGTCCAAATCACTAGCATCACATAGCTCCTCATACTGGTTTTCTTCTGGCTCAGGGTGCTCCTCCAGGGGACCAAACCCTTCCTCCTCATCTCCCCTTTAGTGGCAGAGAGTTCAGGCGCCGGTGGGAAATGGGGGGTGGGAGGGCAGGGGTGCCGGGTGAAAACCAACCAGGTGGAAGAAAGCACCCGTGACAGTTTGTAATGTGCCCCCAGGCTCTGCTGCTAGCACCAGATGGCAGCCTCTCGTTCAAACCCCCACTTTTGGCAGGAGAACCGGTGGGAAAACTTAGTAAGAGTAGGTGGTGAGCCCCCCTTCGCCAACTCAACACCTCAGATGCTTTTTATTGTCTGTGTTCTCTTCTCCCATCCCTAGTTTTAGGTGGGTGGGCCGCTTGTGAATCTAGAAAACTCTTCAAGTTGCAAAACTACTCCTACAGGTAGGAAACCATTTAATTTTGCAGCGTGAATCATTTCTGGATTCACATTCTGTGCATAGATTGTGTAGCGTCTTTGTCAGTTCTGCAGTGGTTGTGATGAAGATGAGCTTGGATTTGCAAAAAGATTTTTAACACTTTTTGTCCCACTTGAGCTTCCTTGTTCATTTAAATGTCTATGCACTAGTGTTTTGTAATTGTGTGTATTGATGACCACGTAGCTGCCATACAGATGTCCCATAAGGGTATATTTGCTAGAAATGCAATGGCTGCTCCTTTTTTCCTTGTTGAATTTGCTCTTGGTGCAGAGTTTAGTTTTGTCCCTGCACTTGTGTGGCAAAGTTGAATGGTTTGTGAGATCCATCTGGCAATAGTGCCCTCAGTTACTGGTTTTCTCACTTTGGTGTCTGCTAACAAATTGTTGCTTTGTCTACCTGTTTGTCTTCTCAATATAGTCCATTACTGCCCTTTTTGCATCTAGGACATTTAACACTCTCTATACTTCATTCTTTGGCTTTTGGGAAAAACTTGTAATTTGTATTGTTTGATTTATGTAGAAGAGTGAAATTACCTTAGGTAAGAACTGTGGATCTGTTCTCGACTAGTCTGTCCTTGGGGACCTGTAAATTTGGTTCCTGAAATGTGAGTGCTTGTATTTCACTCACCCTGCAAAATGATGTTAAAGCCGCCAGAAAAGCGGTCTTTAGTGTGAGCATTTTTTTATGTGGCCTTGTGTAAGGGGTCAAAAGGTGTCTTCATTAGTTGGGTTAGCACCACATTTAGATTACAAGTAGGTGCTGGTACTCTTGAGTGGTACAAATCTCCTCTCCCTCTAAAAATCGCTTTATTGCAAATGCTGTAAAAAACATTTTCCTATATGTCCGCTTGTGTAGGCCACACTTGCAGCCAAATGTACCTCCAAGGATGAATACGTCAGTTTGCAGTCCAGTAGGTGTGTAAGATATTTATTTGCATCATCTGTGTTTTTTCTAAATAATTCCTTTTTCTGACACCACAATGAGTATCTCTTCTATTTGGCTATGTAATAAATTCTTCTTGTTGGCCTTCTTGCTTCTCTGAGAACAGCCATTATATTCTCAAGGAGGTCTAGAAGTCCAAATTCTAAGTCTTCAGGAGCCAGGCTGAAAGACTTTTGTTCTGGGTGTAGAACGCTTCCCTTTTCCATTGACAGCAGGTCTTGTTGTTTTGGTAATTTACGAATGTTGCCATGCGCCATTTCTGTAAGTTCTGAAAATCAAATTTGTTTCACCCACTGAGGAGCATTTAGCATTAGTTTCATCTGGCTCCTTTTGCATTTGTTGATTACTCTGTGTAACAGTGGTATCGGGGAAGGAAAAGTGTATGCAAATATCCCTGACCAGCTTATCGAAGGAGCATTCCCCATGGCTGTCTGGATGCAACGTTTTGGCATTTTGAGTTTTTTTGGGCTGCGAATAGGTCTACCTCTGGAGTTCCCCCAACTCCAGAATATCTGTTTCAGTACTGCTTGATTGAGCTCCAATTCGTGGGAGCTTGATGCTTGTCTGCTAAATCTGTCCACTTCCACATTTGCCTTCCCTGGTAGATAAACTGCTGTTAGATCTATTTGTCTCTGCACTGCCCACTTCCAGATTTCTTGGGCTAGTATGATAGAGCAAAGGGTTGAGACCCGCAGTGTTTGCTATGTAGAACATTGTAGAGGGTATTGTCTGTTTGGATTTAGATTGTTCTTCCCAACAGCTCTTTCTAAAAAAAACATTTCAGGCTAGAAACACTGTCTTAGGTTCAAGACATTGATATTCTGGGCTGTACCTTACTCCTTCAAAACCCCTCTGACCTTCAGCCAGCCCATGTGACCTCCCCAGCCCCTATGTGAGGCATCTGTTGTTATGATTACTGTTGGAATTGGTTGTGCAAATGTCCTTCCTACTGTCATCTGTGGTCCAGAGGTCCCTAGTGCCTTCACAGCCCTCCTTTCGCCCCCCCTCCCCACCATGGGCTCCCAGCTCTCAGACTCCAAACCCAGCCAGCTCTCAGGCCCGCCCATGCACAGTGACGAAGGGGCCCCCAGGCTCCAGGCTCCGTAGGCTCTCAGGCCTACCCGTGCACAGTGCTGAAGTGGCCACCAGGCTCTGGACCCAGTCAGTTCTCCGGCCCAGTGCCGGAGGGGCCTCAGGCTCCGGACCCAGTCAGTTCTCAGGCCCAGTGCCGGAAGGGCCCCCAGGCTCCGAACCCAGTCAGCTCTCAGGTCCACACATGCACAATGCCGAAGGGGCCCCCAGGCACTGGACCCAGTCAGCTTTCAGGACCGCCTGTGCACAGTGCCGGAGGGGCCCCCAGGATCCGGACCCAGTCGGCTCTCAGGCCCAGTGCCAGAGGGGCCCTCATGCTCCGGACCCAGTCAGCTCTCAGGCCCAATACCAGAGGTGGCCCCAGGTTACAGAACCAGTCACCTCTCAGGTCCAGTACCGCAGGGGCTCTCAGGCTCTGTACTCAGTCAGCTCTCTGGCCTGCCCGTGCACAGTGCAGGAGGGCCCCCCCAGGCTCCGGACGCAGTCAGCTCTCAGGCCCGCCCATGCCCAGTGCCAGATGGGCCCCCAGACTCCGGATCCAGTCAGCTCTCAGGCCCAGTAATGGAGGGACCCCCAGGCTCCAGACCCAGTCAGCCCTCAGGCCCGCCCGTGCACAGTGCCAGAGGGGCCCCAGGCTCCGACCCAGTCACCTGAAGAAGCCAACAAAAGAAAAAAAGAGCCTTGGAGAAACAGAGATAAAAGACATAAAACAACAAATTAGAAAGCTGCAACATACCTGGCTCAAAACAAACGCCAAACAAGACAAACTTCACCTACAGAAAATTAACAGATTATACAAGTCAGCTATCAAAAAAGCTAAGAAAAGTTACAATTAAGACAGAATTCAAAATGCTAAATGTGCAAATAAAGAATTCTATAAAATACTCCATGAATTTTGGATAACAAATTGCCTAGAAGGAACTCATCCTGTTACTCAAGATTTCCCAGACACACTGGCAAATCATTACACGGACAAAGCAGACACATTGGACTCATACTTTAAATGGAAACAAAGCGCCAGCACTAACCCTTGTAAAAAAAAAATAACAATCCAAGAATACTCTAACCCAGCCTCTCCGTTCCTTCAAACACATCTCGCACAATGAATTTATGGACCTGGTCAAAGACAATTCTTTTAACAAGCTCTGCTGCCACACCAGTAAGAAGAATCATCAACGATTCTTTAACTACTGGAATATTTCCAGAAGAACTCAAAAAGTCACACATACGCCCTTTACTAAAGAAAACAAACTTGGACCCGCTGAACCCTGACAACTACAGACCCATGGACCCTTCCTGGGCAAACTGATAGAAAGAGCAGTGTTCGCCCAGATGTCACAATTCATTGAAGAGAATGACATACTTTCAGACTTCCAAACAGGATTCCGTCCGGGAAGAGGCACTGAATCTGCCCTCCTTGCCATCTGGGATAACCTGAAGAATACTGTAGACAGCAACGGTGCTGCTGCGCTACTCCTCTTGGACCTCTCGGCTGCCTTTGACACAGTTGACCATGACACTCTGAAACAAAGACTCTATGAAGCCGGCCTAGAGGGAACTGCTGTAGACTGGATCACATCCTACCTTCAAAACAGAACTAATGTCATCCATACCCCACCTTTCTCGTCCAAACCATCCTATACAAAAACAGGGGTCCCTCTAGGCTCTATCATCTCGCCCATGCTTTTCAACATCTACATGAAGTCATTACCGGTACTGATCAATCAATTTTACCTAATGTGCAATAACTATGACACACAAATACTCCTTCAGCTGGAATGCCCCAAAGACATTGGAAAATCCCCAATTTTCAGTTGTCTCAGAGCCGTGGATCAGTGGATGACTTGGAGCCATCTCAAATTGAATGCTTCCAAAATGAAAATACTCACCTGTGGCGATTGGAAACATTATGACCCACTTGCCGCCTGGCCTGATGAACTGGGATGTCCACCTAAAGTATCGAAGGAAGTAAGAAACCTCGGAATGACCATGGACTCCAAGCTATCGATGAATGCCCAAGTGGACAATCTAGCAAGATCAAGCTTTGTCACTATAAAAACGCTGCGACAAATTTTCCCTCATTTGGGAATTCCACACAAGGTCCAAGCTACCATCTCCCTTGTTCTGTCCAAACTCGATTACGCCATTAGCCTCTACCACGGATCACCTTTAACAACCATGAAAAGACTAAAACGGATTCAGAACTCGGCTGCCAGACTACGCTGCATATCAAACCACAAGACCACATCTCACCTGCCTTGAAAGCCCTGCATTGGTTACCCGTTGCCAGAAGATCCACATTCAAGCTGCTTTGTATCATCCACAAAGCAATACATGGAATGGGACCACTCTTCATCAGGAATAAAATCACCAAACACATTCAACAAAGGAAACTCCGCTCGAAAGGGTCACCTCGCCTCAAAATCCCAAGATACAAGAAAAAAAAACATGGGTGGCACATCCTTCTGTGTTCAAGCAGCCAAACTATGGAACTCTTTACCCCCCACCATAAGATCCACTGACAGCCACCTTATCTTCAGAAAAGTACTCAAGAATTGGCTCTTCCCCACATAAGCACCATACGCAAACAGAACTTTACTGCATATCGCTCTGTATTTAAGCATTTATTTTCACTATAGATATGTACCTATCTTTGTGTATTGCTTTGTATAAATATGTAGAATAATTGTTGTTTAAAAAAAAAAATTTTTTTTACAATAACACTTGAAAAACTGAGTTTATATGGTGCATCTTTGGTCGGAAGTCCTCATCCTCGTCTCCACCCCCTCTGCATGGGACGACTCCTGGTGGCCGGCCACGTTGAGAGCTGCCCCAACACCCACCAACCACGCACACAACCTGGGTTTCATCCTGGACTCAATGCTCTGCATGACCCATCAAGTCAACGCTGTCTCCTTCTCCAACATCCTCCGCAAGATCTACAGATGGATCCCCACCGACACCAGAAGGACGGTCACCCAAGCCCTCGTCAGCAGCAGGCTGGACTACGGCAATGCCCTGTATGCGGGAACCACGGCCAAACTCCAGAAAAGACTCCCAACGCATACATAACGTGTCCGCACGCCTCATCCTCGGAATCCCCCACCACAGCCACATCACCGTCCACCTGAGAGACCTGCACTGGCTCCCGATCAACAAGAGGATCACCTTCAAGCTCCTCACTCACGCTCACAAAGCACTCCACAACGCCGGACCTCAACAAATGACTCACTTTCTACACCCCGAACCGCCAGCTTCACACCGCAGACCTCGCCCTCGCCACCATCCCACGCATCTGCCGAACGACCACTGTCGGCAGATGATTCTCCCACCTCTCTGCCAAGACCTGGAACACCCTCCCCATCCACCTGCAATAGACCCAGGACCTGCTGACCTTCAGGAGACTTCTCATGACCTGGCTGTTCGATCAGCACCTTGAGACCCTCACGGGTGAGTAGCACGCTCTATAAATGTTCTGATTGATTGATTGATATGGTGCATCTTTGGTCTACATGTACTTGCTGCCATTATGCATCTATGTACCTTCCATGTACTTGGATTTGTGTGTTTTTTACTTTTCTCCTGAAAAAGCATATCCAATGCACTACCCTATTTCACATTCTGTACCTCTATCAATATCTTTAATCTACATATACTACTTTCTGCATCTATATACTTTCAATGTACTTATGGATCTATATATTTATCACTTTCTTCTAATTTTTGCATTTCCAATGCACTACCCTATTTCTCAGCCTATACTTCTCTCAATATATATTCTAGCCCAATGTTCTGACTCATCTCAAACTTCTTTCTACAACTCTTTCCAATGCACTACCCTATTTCTCAGCCTATACATCAATCAATATATCCTCTACATCCACTATCTAATTTATCCCAAAACCCATCCCACTACTATGATCCCGAAAATAACCCTTGCTAGACTTTCCCCTACTCTACCCCTCCTTGCATCATCTGATACCTCTTTTACTATACCGATCCCCCAAAAACAAACCCTTCTAAACTTTCCTGTGACTCTTCCCCTCCAAACCCCTTTTTACTCATCCAAAAGACTCCTCCTACTGCTATGACCTAAAAAAAAAAAAAATCCAAATCCTTCACTCTTCTATCCCTCCACTATCCTTTTCAATCAAAATAACAGACTAACATGTTCATTTCTCAAATTCCATATTCCACCATACTAATTCACCACTAATCCTTTATGGGTTCCAGAGTAGCGTGCTACTAGCCAATAAAGCTTGTCAACACCCCATCAGGGTTACAAGCTCAATATAAATGCAAACCTTTTTTCCTTTCTACCCCTTCTCAACCCTTCTCAATCCAAATAACTGACTAACATATCCACCACTCAAATTATTTTCATGTTTCACCATACTAATCCAACACTAATCCTTATGGGTTCCAGAGTTGCGTGCTACTCAACAAAAAAAGCGCTTCAAAACCCCATCAGGGGTAGCAAGCACTATATAAATACAAACCTCTTTCCTTCTTCTATCCTGCCGCCTACCCTTCTCTAGCCAAATAACTGAATAACATATCCACCGCTCAAATTACTTCATATTCCACTATACTAATTCTCAACAGTAATCCTTTATGGGTTCCGGAGTAGCGTGCTACTCACCAGAAAAGCGCTTCAACACCCATCAGGGGTAACAGGTGCTATATGAATGGAAAACTTTCTTTCCCCTTCTATTCCTCCGCTATCCTTCTCACTCCAAATAGCCGACTACTATCCACCACTCAAATTACTTTCATATTTCACCATACTAATTCACCACTAATCCTTTATGGGTTTCCGGAGTAGTGTGCTACTTGCCAAAAATAAAGCGCTTCAACACCCTATATAAATACTAATCTTTTTTCCTCCTCTATCCGTCTGCTATCCTTCCGAATCCAAATAACTGACTAACTTATCCACCACTTAAAATTACTTTCATATTTCCCTATACTCATTTAACACTAATCCTCTATGGGTCCCGGAGTAGCGTGCTACTCGCCGAAAAAGCGCTTTGGTGCCTCGTCAGGTGTAGTAAGCGATATATAAATGTAATTACAATACAGTCTGTTTCACTACACCATTTCCTCCTGTAGTTTCTGCGTGACAGCCACTAAATCTTCCCAACTCCTTGTCACATGTGACCATTGATTCTGAAGCCATTCCTGAATTGGTCATATATGTAATATAGCATATGGAATCAAATGGATGCATGAGGCCATCTTCCCCAACATTTTCCCCTCAGTCGTCACTGTCAGAGATTGCCCCTTCTAATACAGCCAAGTTTCTTAAAGAAATGACACGATTCTCTTTTCGCTGGGATATACTTTCCTTAGTATAGAATTGATTCTTGCTCCTAGGAACAGTTTTTCTTGTTCTGGATTTAGGGATGATTTTTCTAAATGTATAGATAATCCCAGTATTAAGAGAGCCCTCATCACCTCTTGCTTATGTGTCTTGCATTTGGTGAAAGAGTTTGATCTTACTAACCAATCATGCAGATAGGGATAAACATGTATCTCCCATCTTCTCAAGTGTGTGGGTATTGCTGCTAGACACTTTGTAAACACTCTTGGAGCTGATTTTATCCTGAAGGCCAGCACTCTGAACTGATAGTGAGTCTTGGTCACCTAAAATCTCATGTATTTCTTGCGTCTTGGATACATTGGGATGTGTAAGCAAGAGTTTTTTAGATCTATAGCTTCCATGTAATCCCCTTTTAGCAACTGTGGTACGACCTCCCATAAAGTTTTCATCTTGAATCTTTGTGTCTTTATAAACTTGTTTATGAATCTGAAGCATAGAGATCCGTCTAACTTTTGTATTAGAAAATATGTTGAGTAATTTACTTTCTTGATTTCTTCTCAAGGCAACTACTCTATTGCCAGTTATTCCAGCAATTCCTTTAGTTCCATGATTGGAGGTTATGTTGCCTCGTTTGAATGGACCTTTTTCTCTGGTCCCCTTGCTGGTGGTATCATGGCCTGTTCGACGCAATATCCAAATTTTACAACATTAATGGTTCTGACCCCTGTAGATGACAGCCCATGCTCTAAGGCCAGAAACAATGCTTACTCAGGAGGAAGATTTTCACACCTCCTCCAGCAGGATGGTTAGTGAATTAGCATGTCAAGGCCAGATACTTCAGAGCTTCTGCTGCCTTAGATATGCAACAACAGCTTATCCCCCAGACCTGGAGAACGCCACCCCGTTGCCCTCAGGCCCATTTGGAGCCAGAGCAGCTGGGAAATTAGTCAGAAGGCATGTCATACTTTCAGGCTAGGTACACCCCTAAGGTGGGCCACCTGAAGTGGACTGCCAAGGAAGGGTTTCACTATTTAGAATTTGTTAAAACTAGGAACTCGGGGTCAGGTTTATGTCCGCTGTCCCCAGGGAGTGGTCATAGAGTGGTGTAGTCACCCTATGAGTAAGTAGACCATTGGCTACTACCCTACACTCTACTAAAGACCCCTAAACTCAATATTTAGCCCCCCCCGACACCAGGATTAAGGTTAGTCTACTGGGAACCGGAGAAAGGACAAAGAGCCAAAGTTGTGAGAACAGAGGTCCTGCACCAAAACTGGTGCCAAACCTTGCCTACCTGCTTGCTCCGTGACAATCACAAAGACCGACTCGTACAAAAGCTAAACAGCACCCCCAAATCCTTGCAGGACTGTTCTTACCTTCAACAACCAAGCAGTATCTCCTTTGGGGTGGAGGTGCCATCCCTCTGCATCTGCAGGCACTGACTGCATTGACCAGGTACTTTAACTTGCTGGCCATTGGGACCACAGAGGGAGCAACTCACCAAAAATAGGTTGCCTTAATCCAGGATGCCAGCCTCGTTGCTCTCACCAAGTCTCGATCAATGATCCCTCCTTGAGCCTCTCAGCACCAATACCCTGGGTACGGGAGCCCTTGCAAATACAAAGGCTTGTTGCGTGTCCATTCCGGACAGCACCAACATCAATACTGACCTGCTGTCGAGGGACTTCAGGATCCACAAGATCTTCACCCAGAGTGGTCCTGCTGTCCTGTTTTCTCTCTATCTCCAGGTTGTCGTAGCAAAGTGAGAGCCTCTAACTGCAGCGACCAGCTGGACAAAACACCTCTGCACCCAAGCCCCAGCCCGGGTTCACGTAAACCAGCTGGGTCCCTGTGCACCAGAGACCCTTAAGAGCCAGGCCCCCTTTGGGTTCTGCTGGACTTGTCCCCAACTCCCCACTTGCAGCCTTTCTTTTTGCCATTGACTTTGCCGTGTAGCGCGTCTTAATATTCCCACCATCATTTGGCGACTTGCGTTTTCTGCTGTGTCTAATGCCGATTTGAGGCATATGTTAGCAATATTCTTGCCTTCTTCACCTATGCTTGTTATATTGGTCTGGTAAGTGCTTCATGAGCTCTGCCATCTCCTTCCAATGGTGGTATGCATACCTGTTAAAGGTGGGGGAGGGGTTGGAGTTTGCTATACAACATTGATTGGCTGCGCTCCTTTCAAATTTTCTGCCCATCAGAACCTTCTTCTAACTTTCCTTGTCTGGGGGTGGCCCTGACTTTGATGGAATACTTGCCGTGCAAATAATGATCAAGTCTGTTAGCACTGTTCCCTTTATGTATGGAAGATCATTTGATGAGCGCTTATACTTCTTCTCAGCCCTTGGTGTCACAGCTCTGCATGTATCTGGCTCCACGAAAGCCTCCCTCCCCTGATCCAGAACACTTGGTAGCATTGAGAGGAACTGGTTCCTTGGCTGTGATGGAATTAAAGTCTCTAGGAGGAAGCATGACTGAGTCTTCTCCTCTTCAAGCTGAGCCACATACTAGTCAGGAGCCTTTTTTGATGATTTGGCTGTACATCGCAATATCATCCAGTGGCAAAGGCCTTGACAGATAATCAAATCCTTCTTCAGGCGAATCTGTTTCAAGTTTATGCCATTGTATCTCAGCATATTCAGAGTCCTCTGACCCCCAAAACACTCTCAAGACTTCTTTCTCTTCCTCCTCATAGAATGATTCCTCCCCCCCTTCCTGAGGCTCTGGTGTCATGAGAGGGTCCATTTCCGCGATCTCCTTGTCACCCTGTTCGTTCGGCGTCCAAGTTTTTTGTGGAATTTGAAATTCCTAAGGTAAGAGTTGAAATCCTCCTTTTTTTGGATTACAGCTGCCATTTCCGCCTCAAGACGCCGCTTCTTCCTCTCGATTTCTGCCTAGCGTTCCTCTGGGTTGAGCATCGATTTTCTTTTTGACATTTAGGATTTTTTTACGATGTGTCTGCCAGCGAGTTCTCCGACTTTTCCAGAATTCTTTTTTTTTTCAACGTCAAAACGTCTCTACTTCGGTCTTTCGACAAAGTAGTCTTTTCGGGAGACTTGTTTCCTGCGGTGTCCCTGTCGAGGGATCTGAGAACTTCTTTGTCTTTAGGTTTGCCTTTGCTCAGCAAATTTTTTTCGATGTCGAGGCTCCCTTTTGTACTTTTGAGTCTGAGTTTGGAGACTCTGACAACAAATGATTTATTGGTGTTGCCTGTGGTCACTAGTCTTTGGTCTCGAGTGGTCCCCCTTCAATCTCTACGATTCTCAGGTCTGTGTCCGAAGCTTCTCCCCCCCCCTGCACCTTCTGAGATGTTTTCATCGTCATCACTCGACAGACTGAGGTCTCCAAATGATGGTGTTAGCCTCTTTTTCTGCATGGTGTAGTACGCCTGTGTCTGCTTCGCTCTCTTCGGCTTGAGCCAAGCAAAGGCTTCGCAGTCATTGCTCCGATGGTCGAATGGAAGGCAGAGGTTACACATCTGTTGGTCTTTCTACATAAATTTATGATGGCATTTCTGGCTCCCTGCCGGAATGGGACTCCCAAATGAACTCTAAGTAACCGCATTCAACTTTGACAAAAATTTTCTTGAAAACATTTCAAAGTGTCTAATGTAAAAGTAACGTAATAACTGGTAGAGACACAGTCTTGCTGCAGATCCATTAACTTTTGAATTCTCCCCAGGTGCCAGTCTGGATCTGGTACCTCTGCGCGCTGGGGGACAGTGTCATACGGCTCCCCAATGACGTCGACTCCAGTCCTGACATCAGTGGAGCCATATAAGTCCCCTCTGGTGCGCGGACATCAGTTTCATAAAACCTTCTGCGCTAGAACGCAGAGCCACTATAGAAACTGGTTGTGGAAACAGTGTGCCCAAAAGATAAAAAATAAGGGCTTGGCTTGGTCAGCCAACATGGTGGGCGTAGCTTGAGCGAGCTCCGAGCGCCAGATAATTCTTCCTAAATCCCGCCTACATTGACTCGGTGCAGCCATCCGAAGCCCGGGGAATTACCTAGACGCTGAGGGCACCTGGTGCAGGTCGACATCCAAGCACCGTGGGCCGAACGGGCGAGGACGCCGGAACTACTGTAGGTGCGGTGTGGATTGGGCCTGGTGCCGCCGGGATGTTCCCCGTCCCCCGAAGAGATGCAGCCGGGCCTGGGTCAGTGATCGGGCCCCGGGGTAAGGAGTGTGGCGGTGCGGGGGCTGAGGCGAGTGCGGTGGGGGTGCCTGCCTTCCTGCCCGCTGGGGCCCTCTGTTGGGTGGTGCCTCAGTTGCCGGCCGCAGTCCTGGTCGCAAAAGAGCCCCGACGGCCCAGCTTGGCTCACTGCTGTGGTCGTTGGGCTCGCTCTGTCTTGGGTGCAGCTGCGGTGGGGTGGCCGCTCCGGGCCTCTGGTGGTGGGGGGGGCAACATGCTGTGCTTGTGGAGCCTGCCTAGAGACCTCGCTGAGCTCCTCCCATGGGTCAGGCTCGCTGGGATCGGCTCAGAGACTTTGTTGTCCTGGCCCATGCTGGGGAGGCGCTGCATCTGCTTTATGATCTGGGGCACTGCATATGGCCCTAGGTGGATTGGACCCGTGGTACACACAAGCGCCCGTTATTACTGCTAGTGTCACTGGCCATATCCACCGACCGCCCTTGCGGGTCACCCCTGACTTGGGCACGGCCATAGGTTTGCCTCTAGGGTGAATCACTGCTGCAAAGGGCTACACGTCTGGGGCTGTTGGAAATCCTTGTGCCCCCTGGCCAGTCGGCGGGGCAAGACCCCATGTTGTGCTCTGCAGATAAAAGGAACCCACAGCACAATTACGGCCCAAATGCCACTTGGAGGAAGTCCTGTGGTACCGGAGTTGTTTGGGGCAAGTAGCGAGCTGGTGGTCCGGCGAGCTTGGTCCCGATAGAGGTGCCTGCTTGGCTCTCCGCTGCGGGCTACGGAGGCGGCCAGGCTTGGCCTGGTGCAGCTTGTGGCCTGGCGGTGGGGAGTTTCCGTGAGGACCAGCTCGTGGCACTCTCCTTGGTGAGCCCCCGTAGGGGCAATTTGGCCATATTGTGACCCCATTAGGCACATTGAGCCTTTAACAGGACTCGTCCATCGTGTCTGGGGAGGTTGCCTCATGTTGCCACGATGGGGAAAGATAGACCTGGCGCAGTGGGCCCGAAGCAAAGTATATTGGATCAATACGCCACAACAGTGAGTGGCGGCTCTGCGCCAGTTCCTGTACCGGACAATGTGGCCCTGCTGGCGGCTATTACGAAGGCCAAGGACACGCTAGAGGCCAAGATTGGAGCTCTGGGCACCGAAGTTTCTTTTCTGCGACAAGACCTAAAGAAAGCCGTCAACCGTATCACGGCGGCCGAGACACAGTGTCCTCTGTGGAAGATAACGTGACGACTCTGCAACAGCATGTCAACAAACTAACGGTGATATCCCAAGAGCTAGCATCCCAGTTGAAGATACCGAAGGCCACGCTATGCGCAACAATCTCCATTTCGTTGGGTTCCCAGAGGGGTGGGAAGGTAACTCCATGAACCGCCTCCTCACCACGTGGCTCAAAGACTTGCTACCTGCAGAAATGATCTCTGCGTGGTTTGTGGTCAAAAGGGCCCACCTAGCACGAAGAAGCCACCCCCTGGGCCGGTCATCGTCAATCTCCTCAAATATGCAGATAGGGACGTTGTGTTGCAGTTCGCTCGGTCACACAGGGATAAACTCATCTTAGACTCCAGACCTATAATGATTTTCCCGGACTACACCTGTCTGGTAATGCAGCAAAGACAGTTCTTCATGGCAGCGAAACGGAGACTGCGAGACCTTAATATCTCCTATATGTTGCTTTATCCTGCCAGGCTCTGTGTTGTGTATAATTCTACAACCCACTTCTTTGACTCGCCGGAAGGGGTTTTTGCCTGGTGTGATGAAAGGGCACACCTGAAGCCTCACTCCCTGCCGCCTCTAGAGTTGGACTCCTCCAGGGGCTCACTGCAGAATAGATTGCGCAGAACGAAATCAAAACGACTGCCTCGCTCAGGCTCTATCCAATGCTCCTCCAGTCCTGGACACGTGTCATCATCAACCCATGGTTGGCGGGCCTCCATTTATCCATGTTTGAATGTTAGTAATTCGGAACTACTCCATCTACTCTGCACCGAGTAGAGGTGGACACTATATCGTAGCTGACCTGACCGGAAAATTCTACCCCAATGTTGATGTTTTGCGAGACTGTAGGGATCCATTGAATGGGGAGCCCTGGGAACTCTGGTTGGGGTCTTGGGGTGTTCCCCACCGCAACAGATGCTCCTTGTTCCTGGCAGTATCGGGGGGAGGGGGAGGGTTCCATGGTTTAGAGTTCTATTGTTTTCAGTTCTTTCACACACGCAGACACACATCCCATTCTTCATTAGGCCAGCCAGAATTAGGAGCTTCTAAATTTACTCATGTCCACTCCGCCGGCTGTCTCCCATATGGGTGATTGGATATCAGCAGGTGTATCATGCGAGCTACACTTGGGGTTCTCGGGGAACGGCTATTCTCATTCATCGGTGTATCCCCTTCATTCATATTGAGCACTGGCTAGATCCCGGGGGGGAGATATGTCCTTTTGTCAGGGACCCTTTATGGGGAACCACTTACCTTAGGCAGTGTTTATGCGCCCTTTCCTCTAGGGAATACATTCGTAGAAAGCATCACTCTTCGGTGGGGTGAGCTCCTGCCAGGTCTGTCTCTGCTGGGAGGCGATTGGAACGATATCCGGTATGTTGTCGCTGGACAGGAGGCGGGGTTCAGGTGCGAGCGCCTCGGTTCCAGCCTCTAAATTGTCTTTACTTGCTAGTGCTTTGGGGTGGGCTGACATATGGGGAGAACACCACCCCTCTGAAACAGGTTAAACATTCACGTCCACGGTTCATGGTTCCATGTCTCGTCTAGAGTACATGTTCACACCACAAAATCACATTCATAGATTTTACCGGGTCTCCCAACTTCCTAGGGGGTTATCGGACCACTCCCCGGTCACAGTGTCCCTACTCTTGCATTTCCAGAAGCCCCCCCTTCGGTGGCGCATGTCTCCCTGTCACCTTCGAGATGCTGACTATCAAGAATGTCTTAGCACGGCGATTCAAGAGTATTTTACTTTGAATACCGATTCGGCCCCATCCAAAGAATCCCTCTGGGAAGACCTGAAAACTACAGTTAGAGGTGTAGACATCAGCTATAGGGCAAACGATAAACGTAAACGCTCCGCTCGGCGAGCAGAGCTTGAAACCCAGTGTCTATCCCTAGAAGTGCAATACATGTTAGATCCAAGTCCAACCCTTCAGCGAAATCTATCCCTCACACAACAGCTGCACCAATTCCTTATGGAGGAGGCAAAAGATATCTGGCTGGCATCCCAACACCGAATATACCAGCGGGGGGATAAATCAAGTAAAATGTTACACAGACTCTGCCAAACAGCGCAAGCCCCAGCCATAGTCCCCACCATTAGAGGCAGATATTGCGTCTTACTTACATCCCAAGCGGAAGTAGTCACAGAATTTGCGTGTAGCGGGTCGTGGGGAATCTCCCACCCCAAGGTCTGTGTGAGTTCTAGCTCCACCCTTGCCCAGAATGGTGCAAGGACGGGGCATTGCCATGTCATGTGGTAGAAGTCCGCAGGAGCGTAGCTGCATCGCGTGCAGGACGGGGAAGGCTGCATACGGGCGCTATATAGGCGCGCTGGGGTGAGGTATGCCGCGTGGAGGTAATAGAGTTGGACTAGACGCAACTTGGAGGAGGTCGTCAGGGTCTTGGGAGCCACGAGAGCGTCCCTCCAGTCTGCGTCCTCTAGGGGGCCCAGCCACCCCTCCCAGCGGGCACGCAGCAGGCCCAGAGATGCAGGGCATTGTTTACTAAGGAGCAGTAGATCCGCGACACCCCCCCTCTGCCTAAGTTCCCCATCATTACTTGGGCCTCCAGGGGACTGAATTCTGGAAGGAGGTGGGAGATGGAATATGTACTCGGAGGGCATGCCTTAGCTGTATATATTTATAAAATTGGGAGGAGTGGAGGGAGTAGCGTTGCTGTAAATCTGCAAACGATCTGATGTAGTCCCCTACCCAGACGTCTCCCAACAGCGAGATCCTGATGTGATCCCATCGACGGAAGTCTCGGAGAGACGAGACCTCCTCCAGCCAAACACCACTCCACAGAGGCGTCTGCCTGGTGAGTTTCGGGACCCATTTCGTGTGGCGTAAGGCCATACGCCAGGCCATGAGGACCGTTCGGGTGATGGGGGGGGGGGGGGGGGGGGGGGTTGGCCTGCGGCACCGGGGCCCCATATAGGTAGGCTTGGAGCTGTGGAAAGTCCAGTGACCGGAGCTGCACCCGGTACGCTGGGTTGGACCAGCCGCCCGTTAACCAGTCGTGGATCACAATGAGCCTCGTGGCCAGGTAATAGTGGTGGAGATTGGTTACCCCCATGACCCCTCGTAGGGAGGTATGCGGCAGTGCGCCAGGGACAATCGGGGCCTCCCGCCTCCCCACAGAAACCGGGTGAGGGCACTCTATTTCCCAAAACCAACTCCCTGGGCGGTGAAGGGTGGTATTTTCTAAAATGTATAGAAAACGGTGTAAAAGGGTGCTCCTGCCAAGGGGATTGAGAGGAAGGGAATGCCATATTCTGAGGTCCGCCTTGGTAACCAGGGGCGTGATGTTCAGGGCCCATTCGAGTTCTGGAAGGAGGGCGACCCACCCCCCAGTACTTAAATGACTGCCTACGCAGGGGAATGGTCGTTTGCCAGTCGAAGCACGCCCGGGATGGGTGCAGGGGAACCAGTGTGGATTTCGCCGGAGGCCGGAGACCCGTTCAAAGGCAAGGAGGGCGTCCAAGCATCTCGGGCCTGAGCTCTCTGGGTCCGCCAGGAAAAGGAGGACATCATCGGCATACAGGGCGATCTTATCGATCTGGTATGAGTCCCAACGGCGGATGAGGGGATCCTGGCGGACGAGGGAGGCCAGGGGTTCCATTGCTAAGGCAAATAAGAGCAGTGGGAGCGGACAGCCCTGGCGAGTGCCCCTCCGAATGGGAAACGTCTCCGAAAGCACGCCATTAATGAGAACTCTTGCCCTAGGGTTGGAAAATAGGACCCGGATGAGGCGTCGAAACGGGGGGCCGAAACCCATCCTTTCCAACACGTCCCCAAGGTAGCTCCAATCTACTGTACCGAATGCTTTTTCGAAATCAATGAAAAGCAGGGCCAGGTACGGAGCGAGGAGGTAACGGTGTGCAAGGTCAAGGTGAAGGCGTCGTATGCAGTGCCGGGTGCCCCGGGCAGGCATAAAGCCGCATTGATCTGGGTGAACCAAATCTTGCAAATGGGGGCGGAGTCGTTGGGCCACAGTAGTGGCGAAAATGTTAACCTCGGTATTTATGAGGGAGATGAGGCAGTAGTCTGCACAGCAAGGGACGGCGGCTGCGTCTTTGGGAGGACCACAATTGTGGCCACATCAGTCTCAGGTGGGAAGGACCCCGTGTCTACTACATGTTTGAACAGTTCCACTAAATGTGGGACCAGTGTGTCACGGTAAGTCACGTAGTATTCTTGGGGGTAACAGTCGGGCCCGGGCGACTTGCCGGAGTGCAGCAGTGTAATGGCCCCATGTATCTCTTCCGGGGTGAAGGTGTGAGAAGTTGGCCTGATATATGATGTCACTAGTTCTAGTGTACACCTTGTA
Source organism: Triturus cristatus (assembly GCF_964204655.1). Lineage (NCBI taxonomy): Eukaryota > Metazoa > Chordata > Amphibia > Caudata > Salamandridae > Triturus > Triturus cristatus. Next base: position 415,832,351 of record NC_140584.1, read on the forward strand.
TCAGTCCAAACAACCCTTATGGTGATTGGTTGTAAAGTCAACCTTATAGACCAGCTATCCTAGTGGTAGCATGGACAAGAGCAGTCTTAGGCTAAACTCTGTATGGCATGTGAAGCCAGCTGTTATACCATTATAATCCCTTGAATACCAAATGAAAGGACACCACACCAGATATATATAAAATTAGAATGTATTTATTCCAACATATACCCTCAGCACGCTTTATGAGTTCAGAGGTCTAAGCACAACAATTTCTTAAGTAGCATACGTTAAGTTACACAGGGAAAAAACAGTTGGGCCCAGGGGCCACGCAAACCGTATACTAAGAAAGTGGTATAAGTACCACGTCACGAACAGGGAGTAGGCCTAGGGCCTAGGGAATCGCTGGGGCTACACTACCCTACCAATAGTTAGGAAGTGGGAGGCCCACGGGAAGCGTGTGCAGTGTGGAAACGCACACGCGGGTTACATTAAAGTCAATGGGAATGTAACAGTTAGAAATAGGAAGAATAAGGACACTTCCGAAGTAACTAGGAGGAAGCAACTAAAGACTTAGACACTTGGATAATCAATATCCACTGGAGCACCTGAGTACTCGCGTTACCTCACCCACAGAAGACGGGTGCATAGGTGTGAAGATGTGTCGGGTGTCGTCGCTGGATCCTATGGATGCCTGAAGAACAGATGCTGGCAGGCGGCCAGGAGGAAGATGTCCGGTGGATCCAAGGATGGATCTTGAAGGAAGAACACCTGCAAGCAGAGGGGACAAAGTCTGGGTCACTAGCCAGTGACCGTGTGGAACCAGGAAGGAACCAGGCGATGTCGTGCAGAACACAGGTGATGTCTTGAAGCTTGTCTCTGCAGCTGCGTGGACCAGGAGGCGTCGAGGACGACCAGATCCCGGGATACGAACTGTCCCACGAAGGATCTTGCTGCTGGCGGAGTCGATGTCCCGATTGGAGTCAACAAGCCTTGGCAAAGGCAACCCACGCGGAAATGGAAATTCGCTTCAGGTGCAGACTAGGAAGGTCTGAGGTGCTTCTCTTTCACAGGGAAGCAAGGGCCAGTCTGGAGGAGCCAAACCAGCGGTGAAAAGTCAAGGCGTCGTCGTCACTGAGGCTACTAGCTAACGGGCAAGCAACCGGACAGACGCGTCGAGCAGGAAAATGCAGAAGGGACCCACGCAGAACTAGTGGAGTGTGGAGGGCTGATCTTCGGTGCAGATGGTGCTTGGGGTTGGGGCTTCTCAATCCCCAGAGCACAACTTCGAGGATGCCTCAGAAGCTGCGCTGGAAGCTACTCGCCAATTTTCCCAGGTAGCCGGTCCCACGTCTCTCGTCGCCTCCACGGATCTCAGCTTGGCTGTGGATGTGGATCAGGGTCGGAGAAGTCTGGAGGTCAAGGCGCTGGTCGGGCTCTGCAGTCGGTTCCTCATAGAACTTAGGCAAAGCAAACGGCAGGTCGCTTGTTGATGCCTGTTTGCACAGGGTGGCCACTCCTTGGCCACAAGGTAGATTCTTCAGTCTTCTTGTCGTCGAATGTCGAAGGTCCAGAGTTTCGTGTCTAGTTTCAGTTCAGGATAATCCAAAGTCCTAGGGACTCAGCTCCCACTCTAATACTAATCTGGGGGGCTGGGTTACCTGCTAGGTCCCTCCTATGGGTGGGACCAGGGAGGGGTGGTTACACCCCCTTCCCTTTGTCCAGTTTCGCACCAGGACTGGGGCTGGAGTGCCCCAGCACCGGTTTGAACCGGACTATGCATGGGACACCTTGTGTACCCCAGGCAGTGTCTCGTTTCTGTCATCCCTCCCTGCTCCAATACACTAAGCCCTGTCTAGGGTGGTGCTAGCACCTCCCAAGGCAGGAAACCTATTGTCCAAGCCTCCCTTGCTGGAAGGACTCCCAGCAGCAGGAGGTCAGACTTGTGTCTGTGGCAGCAGCATCCATTTTGTGATGCTGGGGCTCTGGTTAACTTTAACCGGGTAGTAGGTTTTTAACACGTCTTCTCCCTCTAGAAGGGGGGAATACTATCCTCATCGCCAGAAATGGTGTGGGGGTAGTATTCCAAAGTGTTAGACACCTTACACAACATGTTTTGATAAAGCCAAACCATAGTTACCATAACCGCAAGGATTATAAGGCACTTTAAGAGTATATGGTAGGCGATATCATAGAACAGCTATAAGGACATGGTTCCGAAAGCTGCAGACAGGCTCAGCTCATGCTAGAGCACCATCTCACATGTTACCAAGCACTCTGCCTTCAGGATTGTTAAGGTCTGCCATAGGAGTGGCTGAAAGGTTACCCATGTGTCTATATATAAGGTATGTATAGGGATACTATACCTAAGCAAGGGGTGATTACACGACCTTGCCCCAGCTGAGTGATCAGCCAGTTGTGTCATGATGAGAGGCCAGCCAGGGGTGGCATAATACATGCTGCAGCCCCTGGTAGGCCTAGGGTACACCCATGCCCTGGGTACCTAAGGTACACTGTACAGGGCCCTATAAGGTGATCCTTACCAATTGGGTTATGTACCTAAAATACATAGTATGAATTTAGAGAGAGAACAGCTGGGCTGTGGGTCTGATTAGCAGGCCCATAGCCACATCTAAGTCGAAAACCAGTGAAGCAAAAACAAAAAGTGGGGGTGACCATAGGAAGCAGACCCTACTCTCCTACAGAAGGGAAGATCCAAAGTCTCCGAGACCGTCTGGGAGAGGCAGGGCAGATGAGTCCCGGTCTCGGATAGCAACTCAGCCAGAGAGGTTCTGGGAGGTCGGGCTGCGTAAAGGGCAGTGTAGTAGCCCGCGAAAGTTTGGGCGATAGCTTGAGAGGTGGTGTGGTGAGCCCCGGTCTCATCATGGATCTCCGGAATAATGCGGTTGGCTTTGGGGTAGGACACTAAATTGGGAAGTAATTTGCCATTTTTATCACCCCGGCCATACACGCGTGCCACAGAGGTGTGCCAAAGCATTTTGGCGAACTCCAGCGAGATCTGGCAGATCTCTTCACGGATCAGTGTGAGCTGTCGACCGGAGTCGTCGCAGTCAGTGCACGCCTGGGCCCCCTCTAACTGTGCCGCTTGGGCCTCCAGCTGTACGAGTCGGGCGGTCTGTTCCGTGTGCTTCGCGTGGACCAAACCTCTAGCCACCCCTCCCATAGTGGCCTTACCGGCCTCCCATAATGTTCCCGGCGAGGAGACCGAGTCTGTATTAGTCGAAAAATTGGAGCCTCAGTTCCTGCCCGAGGGACTCAACAAATTCCGCATCTTGCAGGAACCAGGCATTCATCCGCCACGCCGTACGGGTACCGTGAGGGGGCTTCCCGAGATGGAGGGAGACGGGGGAGTGATCCGAGATGCCTCTGGGCAAGACAGTGGCCCCGGACATCAGTTGACAGTCTGGGGTAGGTAGCAGAAACAGATCGATGTGGGAGTGGGTATGGTGGGCCGCCGATGTGTGGGTATATTGTTTTCTGCGGGGGTTCCACACCCTCCAAGCATCGCAAAGACCCAAGGCAGGGGACAGTCAGATAAGCATTTAGCAGAGGCAAGGTGGGCTGCGGATGGAGTACCTGTTGTTTTGTGAGAGGATTGCAGAATGGCGTTGAAATCACCTCCAATGACCGTCAAACCCTGTGGAAAGGAGGAGACCACAAGTGTGAGACGGCGAAGGGCAGAGGCCATGGTGGCGGGTGGGATATAAGTACACAAGAGATTAAAGGGGTGTCCCTCGATCTTACCCGTCAGGGCAAGGTATCGGCCTTGTGTATCCATTTCGGCCTGCGCCAGGGTAAATGGAAGGCCCTTCCGAAGCAGTATGGCAACCCCCAGGGAACCCCGCGTAAAACCTGAATGCCAGACCCTGTTGAACCCATATCGGGCGAGGAAGTTGCATAGAGTACCCAGAAGGTGTGTTGCTTGTAGTAACAAGATATCAGGCGCGTGTCGCTGGGCGCTACGAAGAACAGCAGTACGTTTTATGCGGTCTAAGAGGCCGTTGACGTTCCACGACAGGATATGGAGGGGTCTATTTAAAGCGGACGTCATCGGGGCGGAAAGTGTGTGGAGGAAGTGACGCAAGCAGGCCCGGGTGCCAAGAGAAGTAGCGTTCCGTGGCCGGGGTCTTTGGGTATAAGTTGTGTGGTCTGGTAAGTCTCATGTCATCAGTGGCATACGTGCGTGGATAGCTACCAAGAAAAACAAGGAACAGCAGCCCGTAGGCGGCTAAAAACAACAAAAAATCGGGAGACAACGGTCTACCCACCCTCCCTCGCCCCCCAACTCCCCCCACCCTACACTTCTGAAGACGAAGCATCTGTCGCCCTGAAAAGGAAAACAACTCAGAACAACAACCCACCAATGAGTCTAAATGCTAAGCTAAAACGGTTAGCTGAACATGGACATGGCAGAGATGGACCCCCATCCATATAGCCGGATAAGAGATTCGTCAACAGCTGCAATTACTTTTAGGACTAATTTGCCACAAGGAGTATAAGTAAGTCCAGGAACGGAAATAGGAAACAGGGCGCCAAGCCGTGGGTACAATGAAGATGGATCGCTCCCACTATATGGGTTAGATAACAATCGTAAATGTAGGAGCCATCTGGGAAATAAAAATGGGGAGTTCCTGTTTTATGCCTCCCCGCTCCCCCCCCCCCCCCGACGATCGTTTTTCTTACGGGACCTGGTCCGCCGTCTTTGGGGTTTAGGCAAGGTTGGGTGGAGCTGCGGGGGGACTCGCCGGGTAGGGGAAGGAACCGGCCGATTCAGGAGGGGCCGTTCTTTCCGTGAGTAAGGTCCATTCTGCCTGGGGGCTGTCGAAGAAGAATGTCTTGTCTTGAAAGACCACTCAGAGCCGGGCCAGCAAGAGACCACCTTGGCGAAGACCCAGGCTGCGAAGCTTCTGTTTAACCTCGTCGTAGGTTCGACGTTGGGCCTGTACCACCCTGGTGTAATCCGGGAAGACCATGATCTTGTTGTTTTGAAACAGCAGTGGACCCTGAGCCCTAGCCGCCCTGAGGCTGGCGTCTCTGTCCCGGATGTTAAAGACCCTCAGGAGTATGGGTCTGGCAGGGGCCCCGGATGGAGGCCTGGGGGCCAGGGAGTGGTGGGCCCGTTCAATGGCGAACCAGGGAGAAAGGGACTCCTTGGGCATCCAGGACCGCACCCAGTTTTCCACGAACGTGTCAGCATGGCCTTGCTCAGTTCCTTCGGGAAAACCTATAAGGCGTAGATTGTTTCTTTTCGACCTGTTTTCGGCGTCCTCCACTCGTCGGTGGAGCTCCGAGGTTTGGGTCTGGAGGCGGGCCACTTGTGTCTTAAGCTGGCCAATGTCGTCTTCTGGCGTGAAGATACGGGATTCCGCCTCCGTGATTCGTGCCGTGGCATTGCGCAGGTCTTGGCGAATGAGAGCCACATCTACCCTCACCTCGCCAATCTTGTTTTCGACTGAGGCCTGCGATGTGCCTATCGCCTGAAGGATGGTGGAGAGATGGTCCTGGGTGGGGCCAGAGGCATTAGTTGTCCCACCTCCAGGATCACGGTCAGACGTGGTAAATTGATCCATTTTGGTTTGGATTGGAGGGGCAGGGTTCTGTAGGGTGTGGGTCTTGCCCATCGTCACCAAGGACGGGGTCCGGCCCCCGCACAGACAGGGGGGAAACAGCAGTCCTGCAGAGGAGGGGGGCCCCGGTCACCCAGACCGTCGATACTCCGGTCCGGGCGCCCAGGTCCACCCCCCTCTGGCCCCACGTGAGGAGCAGGACTGATTCAGTGACCTGGGTTCGGTGTCGGGTCCGCATGGAACATTCCAGTGGAAGGTGGCTAGGCCAGGTCAGTCAGCAGCGACAGCGACAGTTCCACAGCCTGGACCCCCCGTCTGGCAGAGATGGCCTCTCTTCGAGAGGGTAGCTTGGATCAGACAAGGGCCAGGGAGGAGCCAAGCTCTTCTTCCACCAGAAGATAGCAGACATCCACCACAGCTTCAACATCCCGATCAACCCGACCGCGCCAGACTCCTCCCCCGCGAACACTACCTGGACCAACCACCTGACCTCCTGGACCAACGTCAACGACGAAGAAACACGCAAGGTCATGAGCTCCATCCACTCTGGATCACCGTCAGACCCTTGCCCTCACCACGTGGTCAACAAAGCCGACGCAACCATCGCACCCCAACTACGGAAGGTCATCAACGCCTCCTTTGAGACAGCCACATTCCCGGACAGCTGGAAGCACGCCGAAATCAACGCCCTCCTCAAGAAGCCCAAGGCGGACTCCAAGGACCTCAAGAACTTCCGACCCATATCCCTCCTCCCATTCCCGACGAAGGTCATCGAGAAAATAGTCAACGCGCAACTAACCCGCCACCTCGAAGACAACAACATCCTGAACCCGTCCCAGTCCGGGTTCAGACGAAACCACAGCACGGAAACAGCCCTCATCGCCGCCACAGATGACATCAGGCGACAACTCGACAACGGCGGAACTTCAGCCCTCATCCTCCTGGACCTTTTGGCCGCCTTCAACGCGGTCTGCCATCGCACCCTAAAAACACTCCTTCAAGAAGCCGGGATCTATGAGAAAGCGCTCAGCTGGACCACATCCTTCCTCTCCGACAGAACCCAGAGAGTCCGACTCCCACCCTTCCTATCCGAAGCCACCAACATCATCTGCGGCGTACCCCAGGGATCATCACAACCTCAATCATCTCCTACGCCGACGACACCCAGCTCATCCTCTCCCTCACCACGAGGGAATGAAGGCCGTCGCCGAATGGATGCAGAGCAGCCATCTGAAACTGAACTCGGACAAGACGGAGGTCCTCATCCTCGGTTCCACCCCCTCGGCCTGGGACGACTCGTGGTGGCCTACAACGCTGGGAACGGCACCCACACCTACCGACCACGCACGCAACCTTGGATTCGTCCTCGACTCCTCCCTCTCCATGTCGAAGCAGATCAACGCCTCCTCCTGCTACAACACCCTCCGCATGCTCCACAGGATCTACAAGTGGATCCCGTCCGAAACAAGGAGAACTGTTACACAGGCCCTCGTCAGCAGCAGGCTGGACTATGGCAACGCACTCTATGCAGGAATCCCAGCCAAACACCTGCATCGACTACAACGCATCCAAAACGCCTCTGCACGTCTGATCCTCAACGTACCCCGACACAGCCACATCACCCCCACCTGAAAGACCTGCACTGGCTCCCCGTCGACAAGAGCATCACCTTCAAACTCCTCACCCATGCACACAAAGCACTCCACAACACCGGACCAGCCTACCTGAACGACAGACTCAACTTCTACACCCCCACCTGCCAGCTCCGCTCAGCAAACCTCGCCCTCGCTGCTGTCCCCCGCATCCAACGAAAGACCACCGGCAGCAGATCATTCTCCTACCTCGCCGCCAAGACATGGAACACCCTCCCCACCCACCTACGGCAGACCCAGGACCTGCTCACCTTCAGAAGACGTCACAAGACCTGGCTCCTTGAGCAGTAGCGGTTCCCCCCTCCCTTCAGCGCCTTGAGACCCTCACGGGTAAGTAGTGCGCTATACAAATTCCCTGATTGATTGATTGATTGATTGTGATGAGCTCCGCGGCCGACACCGGCCAGCCGGAGCAAATGGGGCCCCAACTGAACCCGTCCGCCGAACACAGAAAAGCACCCCTCTGACGAGAAGCATGGTGTATGAAGGAGGGAGATGAAGGATAGTCCTCTTTTTAAAGCCTGGTCGCCCCCCGGAAGATCCATCCTCATATCGTCCTATCTCCTTAACTAATATTTAATCAAAATAATTAGGAAAGGTTCTTGCGGACCGTCTGCAGACCTGTATCTAAGATCTGATACACCCAGACCAATCAGGCTTTATGACTCACCGCGCTACCCACCATAATATTCGCCGGGTCCACAATGCCATGGCATTGGCCCCAGAGTCGGGAAGCCCCGCAGCCGTTCTTCTTGCTGACATAGATAAGGCCTTTGACTCCCTGAGCTGGGAGTATTTGTTCCAGCTCCTTACGGTGATGAACTTCGGCCCACGATTCCTGGCATAAGTTAGTTTACTCTACTCAGAACCTACTGCATCAATACGTGTTGCATGTCATCTTTCCCCTTTCTTTCCCATCAGCCGTGGCACGCGGCAGGGCTGCCCCCTGTCCCCGCTCCTGTTTGCCCTGGCAGTGGAACCTTTGGCAATATGGTTTTGCCGTGATCTGGTGTTCCGCGGTTTCGACTGGCCGAGATCACAACCAGATCGTATTGCATTATACGCGGATGACGTCTTGTTTTTCATGACGGATCCTTGGATCCCGGGCCCACGGTTTTTGGTCAGACCACAGGACTTCATACTAACCCCTCCAAATCGGTGCTCTTCCCAGTTTGCGGGCAGCAAGGTAAAGGTACATGGGCTTCTCAGTTAAAACATGTCACAGATGGATTCCAATACTTAGGGGTGTATGTGTCTCCCTGCCCGACTTCGTGGACACGCAATATCAACCCACTTCTTGCCGACCTTCGTGATGCGATCTCCATATGGTCATCCCTATCTCTCTCACTATATGGGCGTTCGGCAATCTTCAAAATGGTTTCTCTCCCTAAAGTGCTCCATCGCCTTCAGAACTTTCCTTATCATATACCGTGTCGTGGTTCGCACAAATAAACGCTGTACTCAACAAATTCCTCTGGGGTGGGGGAGCGGTTAGAGTGGCCCTGCAGACCTGTACGCAATCCACATATCGTGGTGGAATCGCCACAGCAGATGTATATTTGTATTACATGGCCTCCCACCTTCTGGTCATCAACGATTGTTGGTATAACTCACCCACAGACCTGGCGTTTGCTCTAGAACATGCTGCTATGGAAGGGATTTCCGTCCTTTGATTATTATATAGAACACAGAACCTTGATTTCCTACCGCACGCCAGCAGAACGACAGTCCGGTTGTGGCGATAAACGGTTAGGCGATTGGGATGGCACAGGCGCTTGACCCAGACTACGCCCCTGTGACATGGTATGTACTTATGCAAGGTTGCGACACTGAAGGGGTTCCGTCAGTGGCATCATATAGGCATCTCCACATTGGGGGACGACATGCGGGGTACCACTCTTGAATCCTTCCTTCAGCTACAGGATGATTTTCAGCTCCATAAAACCCAGTTCTATAAATAGCTCCAACTTCGTCATGCTCTTACCCCATTGCTTCTGCAACTGGAGGACCTCCCTGAATTCCACCCATTGGAGGGCCGCCTTCTTATAGGCGACCAGGGCGGGCATAAAATCCGGCAGATATATCAGATACTGACCACACACTCCGCTACGACCCTTCATATGACTAGGAAGGCATGGCAAGATGATATCCCAGAATTAAGAGATGACGATTAGGCAGAGGCTATAGCTAGTCCCAGGGGTGCCGCGGTGTCCTCCAGATACCGTCTCATTCAATTTAAATACGTCCATCGTGTCAATTATACACGCCTTCGCCTTTGGAAGATGGGAGTCATTGCCTCACCTCAATGTTTACGTTGCAACAGGGAGGAGGGGGTCATTCTTTCATACTGTATGGAGCTGCGCCGCTATACAATCCTTCTAGCGCAGGGTCTTGACCTGCCTCAAGGAGGTGTTGTCTTGGGACATACTACTTGACCCTAGACTGTTCCTCCTCCACAGTACGGATGAGATAGGAGGGAAACGCTTCAAGCAACATTTATTCTTCCTTGCTCTCACAATTGCCAAACGCGATATTACGAAGCTATGGAAGGGCACTTCCCCACCGACAATAGGGAAATGGAGAAAGGGACCAGACAGTTGCATGGGTGCGGGAATAGCAGTCTTCAAAGCACGGGTTTGCCCTTAAAAGCACAGGAAGATCTGGTCCCGATGGGCCACCTACAGAGGCATAGACCTTTCCCCCCTCTTCCTTCGCAAATTGTGTTTTTGCTCTTTGGACATGTGTTTGTTTTTTAAAATGCTCGCCAGTGTGGGTGGGGTGGAAGCGTCTGCACAAAGTTTTGGTTCTCACTTTTGTTATGTTTACAAAATGTACCCAATGATAATTCCATACTTGGTAATGTGTCCTTATCCTGTTCTCTAATGGTATATGTTCTAATGGTATATGTTTGGCGATTGCCCAGGTGGTACTGTAAAAACTCAATAAAATTTGTTTAAAAAAAAAAAAGATAACAAAATCGTTGAAACATTAATAAAGAAGAAATATCAAATTGTATGTTAATACCAGACATGGATTTTTTAAAGAAAACCCCAAAAGAATCAACAAAGCACAGGGTTAAGTGAAATCCTGCACCCTGGTGAATAACCACCATGGGAGGGAAGAAAACCTTATACTCTATAGACCATTCATCAAAAATCTTTGAAATTCTGTGCCTTGTCAAATAACCCCCCCATGTAAGGGAAGAAAACCTTACACTCTATAGCCCATTTACCAGTGGTAATGAGTAGCATGATAATAGCAAAACTACACCAAGGTGTTTGTTGAATCAGACCATTACGTGTCATATCAATAGTGCCAATATCGGGTATAATGATACCAAACAAAGGCTCTCAAAGAAAGAACAAATAAATCAATACCGCCTACTGGTGTCCAATTCAGTGTGAAATAGAAAACACACCCACTCTACCGACCACACACATTTGGAAATCGATGGTATGGCAACATCTAAACAATGCCTATATGGCCAGGCCAAGTGGTCTGTTGAGTGCCAACATAAGTTCAAGTAGTGCTCCCGGGTATATAAAACCAGCACTGAAAAAGGGTATAACCCTTACCTCATAGGACATTCGCAGAGTGAAAGGATGGGCAGCGATATTACGTTACCTAAGGTAATTAACTTTGACATCGGATAGAGACATCTAGCCGCAGATTTCTTAACTTTTGAATTAAATACCATAGCTTTACCCCCTGGAGTAGGGTCTGCGAACCAATCCTACCAAAGTTCTCAAAGAGAACCAGCCGGTCATATCTAACAACCAACCAAATGTACGTAGGAATGGCAGAACAAGAGCTTGGCTCTTTATATAATACATGATTACTGTCACAGAACATATAAATAATAAACAACCCTACAGTCTCGAGAGTAACAGCCCTTGAAGGAAAAGGGGGAAAAAAAATAACCATCTGTCAGTTATCAGACATTAACCTCTATGCCCCAAGGGGAAAGAAAACTGGTTGACTAAAAGGGCTGAGTGCAAGCCAAAAGTCAGGCAATCCGCATTCTTCACAACAATGAAGAAATATCAGAGAAAGAACGGTCCTGATAAAATCCAAAAGAAGGACTCTCAGAACACATTCCATTATACTAAGCTGAATGAACACCAAACGAAAGATTAACATTAATACCTTCATAGTATTGAGAATTTTGTTTGAACAAAATGACCATTCGAAGGTTACATAATGCACTGTAAAGAGACTAAAATGACACTAATAGATTTGAATTTAATATTAAGATTCATCAATGATGCCAGTTGTAAAACTTTTTCCCACTAAGGGGCATCACCTGGACATATACATAATATTTATAAAATTGTGACACAATAGACTCCGAGTAGTCTGACAACACATAGAGCATCGCTGGCCCACATTTACTGGAGGACAACAGGTATCTAGAAATCCTGCCCTGCATGGCCTTTAGTGTCATGGTCGGAAAGTCTGAACATGACTCCGAGCCGTGGGCATGCTCTAAATACCAAGGCAAGCAAAAGAAGAAAAGGGAACGCACCTATTAGTGGAGTATCAAAACATTAAATAATAAAAAGATGAAACATTAAAAAGGAAACAACTATTAACCCCCATCAGCTGCAATATCTCTAGTGAGTCTTGGGAAAATCATTTCTCACAAATTTATGCTAGCCCCCAATCAGAGACAGATCAATATGACCACGGCCCACTTACCACCATAGAGCTATCTCTGAAGTAGAAGAGGCTATTCATCAGAGCATTGGGAACAAAGCACCTGCCCCAGATGGGCTGCCAATCGATTTAATAAAATGGAAACCAGACTTCTGGGCCTGTTACTTTTTACTGTGTTTAATAGTCTAACCCACCCTATGCTACTTGATACGTGGGCCAAGAGTATCATAGTTCCAATTTTTAAAAAAGGGGATCGGTCCCAGCCTAGTAATTATAGGCTGATCTCACTAATCGACAATACTCTAAAAATATTGGGAAGAGTTTTGTATAATAAGATCTTAACCTGGTCAGAGGAAAATGGTATCTTAGAGCCCTGTCAGTTAGGCTTCCGTAGCAAGGTGGGCACAAATGAACAATGTCTCAACCTCAGTTTGGTTATTGAGAAATATACCATCGCACGGAAGTCCCCGGTCTACTTGGCCTTTATGGATTTGTCCTCAGCATTTGACCTTGTCAATAGGTCAAAGCTTTGGACAATCCTTCTGGCATACGGGCTGGATGAGCCTTTGGTACATTTCCTAGCGTACCTTCATAAAGACCTCCAGGCGCAGGTGAGGATCGGCATGGGTGGAGAGGTTTCAGGATCCATTAAGGTAGGAAGGGGGGTCAGACAGGGTTGTGTCTTGGCCCCCCTCCTTTTTATTATCTACATTAATGGGCTAAATAACTCGCTAAAAACCTCGACCTACGATGTTCCCACAATTAATGGTAAAACTCTTCCCGTGTTACTATACGCAGACGATGCGGTCCTCATAGGCCACACGCCGAACTCTCTGCATATTTTAGTACAGACTTTTGTCAGGTATATGGACAGCTTGGAGCTATCTGTTAATTTAAAATAATCATTTTTAATGTCCTGTGGTCCTGGGAAGCGACAGCTAAGTTCTATTGCAGTGGGTAGTCAGAAATTGACAAGCACCCACACATTTCCTTATCTTGGGTTGGTCTTTACTGCGAACGGCTCCTGGACTGAGCATCTTGCTCACTCCAGGGGCAAGTTCTCAAAGGCCACCAATTCAATCCTTAGCCTTCCCCGCCCAAAGACCACTGGTGCTATTTTAGCTATTCAAAAAATGTTTAACTTACAGTGCGTCCCTGTGGTCACATATGGGGCTGAGATTTGGGATATTGCAAACAGTTCCTGCATTCAGCAGGAAGAAAATAGGTTTTGCAGGAAACTGCTGGGTATCCCAATCTCCACCCCACAATACATTTGCCACAGAGAACTTAATCTTTAATTTTATATCGGATTTTCTCTGCGCCCAACCTGCGCTTTTTTCGTTATCAGTATGGAAGAAAAAGGCCACCTCCCTTACTAGAGAGATTATTAATGACTGCGTTATGTGTGAGAAAGGGATGGAAATTCCTTAGTTGAGTGGAGTGCACCAAAGCTTGCGCAGTGTCAACTAAGAAAGTATCTTTTTAAACCAAAATACAGTTGAAACTGTGTCTAAAAGGGAGCTAAGAGATGCCCTCTATTCTTTATACAATACAGAAAGGATTGGATTGGAATCCAAGAAATCTTCTGTTCTTAGCTACATGTCTATCGAACAGTATCACCATCCCCTACCCATATATCCCTATGCATGAGTCATTGGGAAAGGAGCCTACTATTCCGCTTAAGAGCAGGAACTGTCAGATTTGCACTGTGTTTTTCCCTTGGTTACCACCCTAACCTCGATCACGTACCATGCCCTTGTGATGGGGTGAGTGGCCAATCAATTTGACACTTTTTATTTTTCTGTAAGTATTATATAAAATACATAAAGTCGCTTTTATATTCATTTTTTAAAAAGAGAAGGCCTATTAGTCTGGATAATGCTTACTCGTGTTTAGTCTCTCTGGCTGACGAAGAGTTGATTTTTCGTACAAGTACATTTTTGAGAATCGCTACCAGAGCACGTAAGACCATGTCCGACCCCTGAGATTTTATTATGACTGAATGACTGACTATCTTTGCACAACTGTAGGATGACATAATGTTTTATATGATAGTAATTTATTTATTTATTACCAATTAAGTTCTTTTTAACTTGTAATCTAATTCATCAAAATGTTATGGTTATATCATTGTAAATTTTCCCATTGTCATGCATTTCCAAACTCTTCGCTTGTTATTTAGTTTGTTATGATGCTGTGCTTTTATGGGTACTAAGCTACCCGAATAAAGTTTATGAACTGAACTGAAAAAAGGAAACAATATATAAAATGAATCCTTGCTAGCAACAAGGACATGCGACAACACTTGTAATACGAAACACAATTTGAACCCAAAACCCGCCTCAAGAAGTAACAGTCATGATTTTCCAAGGACTTGTAAAGCACAGTGAAAATAGATACTTACCCAAAAAGACAGGTAGTATATAACCTCCAGACAGACGCAAAAAGCAGTGTGGGAGAATAACAAGAAGAGCTTCTTCTAAACCCTAAAAACTTCATAAATTGTATGACCGAGCACAGGTAAGAAAACTGAAGCCAGAATTCTCCATCAGATTGTTTTCAACACTACCTATCACACAGCGTAAGATACAGAGTTCACCCCATATGTCTTAGGAATGAACAAATGAATTAACTATCCCCTCCACAAAGGAGAAGGCAACTAACTGGTGTGTTCCAAAGAATACACCATAAACTCTGAGTTTAGTCTCCCAATTTTCCAAAAAGCGAAGCACATGTAATAAAAATTTAGAAATGCTGCGTCGGACCCAGTGCTTTACCTGGAACGCAACTTATTGCCACCCCTCAAAAGATTGAAAAGGGATGTCAAGTATTGGCACTCCCTGCCGTTGACGTTGCTGGGGAGAGCGGTGTTATTCAAAATGATGGCTCTCCCTCGCTTCCTCTACGCGCTACAGAATGCGCCCGCTCTAGTACCAGACTCCTACTTTCAATCTATTAACGCAGAGGTAGGTTATTTGCTCTGGGAGGGTAAACCTCATACGATAGCGCTCTGCAAGCTCATGCGGAGCTGGTACGACGGGGGGATCGCGCTGCCCAACATCCGTCTATATTATTGGGCGTCCCAACTTATCATAGTTAATCACTGGATGCACGCTGCGCAGGATGAACCCGCTTTGAGAATGGACAGGGTGCAGCTGGGCCTCCACGGCGTCCTCCAGGCCCTCTATGTTAAGTCAGGGTCGAACAGGTTGCAGGGCCCCACGGCGCACACAGTACAGATCTGGCACACGGCACAGCGACGGCTGGGATGGGAGGGGGTGATTACGAGACACACACCTCTATGGATCTCCCCAAAGATAGGTGTAGGTCATCTGCGTAAGGAATTTGAGGGGTGGGATCGCATAGGCATCTCCAAGGTCGGGGATCTCTGGAGGAGGGGCGGGTGATACCGTTTGAGACTTTACAAACAGAATACCAGATGAGGCAGACCGAGCAATTTAAATACTTACAAATCAGGCATGCACTGCAGAAAGCGATACCCGGTGGGACCGCGCCACCGGAGTCCTCCCCGCTAGATGACCGGCTCCTCACAGACCATCTCACCAAGAAAGCTATCTCACTGACCTACCGTAAACTGGTGAATCATCAAAAAGACCCCACGGAGCTCCTCAAACAAAACTGGGAGGCGGCAGTGGGTCCCATGGACGAACTAGAATGGTTTGAAGTGCTAGCATCTCCCCGGGAGGTGGCCATCCCGTCCACACTGAAGATGGTGCAGCTAAAAATACTACACCGGATATACTACACCAGAACCACACTTCACAAAATGGGGAGGGCACAGAGCCCGTTGTGCCTATGGGGGTGTGGACTGCGGGGCGCCTTCTATCACACTCTATGGGATTGCCCGAACATAGCTGCATATTGGAGGGAGGTAGTGGGGACGCTATCACAGGTCACCGGGCGCGAGGTCCCACTGGAACCCCGGATGTGTTTGTTGAATGTGTGGGATGCTACTGACCTTAACCAGGATGATCAAACCTGGGTGACTATTGGGCTAACACTGGCGAAGAGGTCCATTGCGCAATACTGGGGGGCGCAGGCAACCCCCTCGCACGGGAGATGGGCCCGCGACATGGACATTGCCATGACAGCGGAGAGGGTGGTGTGTAAGAACAGAGGCTGCCCCAGGCGCTGGCAACGAATTTGGGGAAAATGGAACATGTTTAGAGGCAATATCTGTGAACCCCCGGTGGCGGACTCAGAGTCCGAGCTCAGTGACTGAAACCGCAGCTACGCCATTCTTGCGGCCTGGGGAGGGATGTGATGGGAGATGGAGGTGCGGGCGGGAGGAGGCGGGGGGTGGCTATGGTGGGAGGGGGAGGTGATGACTGTAGGGGTGTTTTTTGCTACATGTCAGGACAGGCTCCTATGCTACCAGAAGTACTGCCTTGAAGTATACTGTAATGTTCAAAGGTGCATCTTTGTTTTTGTTTAATAAAATGTTTCCAAAAAAGAAAAAAAAAACATTTGGAAATGCAGTCCGCTCAGAAGGAGAAAACAACCTACACAATAAAAACACATAGTCCAAGAGGACTTTAATGAGAGATGAACCACAAGAACATGTATTCAAATGAATACAAAACATAGGCCCTGAATCCACCATTGCCATAAAAAATATACCCACCACAAGAGTAGTGAGGACATACTACGCTGATAACTCTAACGAGTAAAGACCAGAGCGTCCCTATATACCACACTTATCACTGGCGTACCAACATGTCCCTAGGTGACAATGAAAGGTCGAAACCATGCACATTTTAGCATACTGAAGCCTGCGTCAGAAAATCTTCCATACAAGAAGATACTTCTTTTGACAATAACCCCTTGAGCACCAAGCTCATCCTCCGAGGCCAAGGGAGAAAGGGAACCTCCCGTGGTCATCCAAATCAATACCAGCCTAAAAAACAGAGAGAAAGAAAATTGGTACTGAGAATATAACATCTGCTATCGCAAGACACCAAGTGATCAAACCAACAACGGACATACAAGATGCCCTAACAAAGCTTACACGCTTTGAAAGAAAAAGTCTACATCTCAAGTATAAAGACAAGTTACAAAGTACCATATGACAAAAAGCTAGGACTCTGAAGACCTCAGTCTTCCACTGAAGCATCTTAACGCTGCATCAGCTTGACTCCCAGAAAGATGGGCTCCATCAAATGGCATGTCAACTGGATAGCCTCCGAGAAAGCCGAAGTCGCCAACCACACCCTATGCCTTAATGCCACTGCCGATGCCATAGTGCGACCTACAGAGCCCCTGGTGTCCATACCACACCTTATGGTAAGCCTAGCAGCCTGCTGACCATCTTTAATCAAACAACCAATCTCCGCACTGACATTATCCGTAAGAGATGGTAACAAATTCTGTAGCAAATCCCAAAAAGCATGGGAATATCATCCCAGCACACAAGATTTATTTGCGGATCTCAAGGCTGAGCTTGCCGACCAAAGACACGTTTACCACATGCATCACGAGTCTTAGAAACAGAATCTACATCCTGCGAAGAAGTCACAACCTGAGTCACCAAGCTACAGGTGGAAGGGTGTCTATGAAGACAAACCGGGCCCCAGGACAGGCAGGTGTCTACATGCAATATCTCGGTCCACTGAGGCCTCTGACTTAGGCTTGGTCCAAGTGCCTAATAAAACATCAAAAAGGGCCTCCCTGTCTGTCCCTGAAAAATGGCCTCGATCAAAGGGTCAGTGGACTTTTGCACCATAGGAAGTGACAAGTTTCAAACTGTAGCCACTTTTCTTAGCATGTCAGTAAAGGAGGAACTTGCCTCCGTGGCAAGGCCAGGGGAGTAACCCTGAAGCAGAGAAGAATCCAGGCCACTAGCCTCTCCCAAAGCAGACAACCAGCTCTCCTCCATCTGAGGCACACAAATCTCAGAAATGGGCTGAAAGGGCCCTGCCTCGATCGACACAGGCTGTCTTTCCAAAACTTCTTCCTGAGAAGAAATCAAAACCTGAATAGTCAACTCTGCATCAGACGTCGTATGATGCCTGCAGGGTGGAGGAGAAGCAACTTAGACCGCCGCCGTCAGAGTCGACTGATCAAAGTCTGGCATCGTAGGTCGAGATCCCGAAGGTCTGTGGCCCTGCGCCAAAGTGGCGCCAGCCGACATCGATTCCAGCGGCTCAACTGTCACCGAGGGTAAACCCTCCGACAGTGCCAGACTCACCTCGTTGGGGCCTAAAGGTGCTCCAGAGGGAGAATGGGTCCCTTAGATGAGGTGCATGGAATTATAATATTCCTTCATCTGAACCATTGACCCAAAGACTCCCGCAAACATGGAGACGCAGTGCAAAGTTGCGTACGGCCTCCTCAACCGTCGAGCGGGAGGAGCCATGGGAGACAAAGTCCCCATTCAGTGAAGTCAGAGAATTCTGTGACTTCAACCACCCCATACCTTTTGACTTACCTGGAGAACGACGTCCTCCAGACTGGCTTCGGCTCCTAGATTGACCCCGCTTTTCCCAAGATGACAAAGACCGAGGCTGAGAAGCCTTCAAAGATCGTGACATCTGCGCCACCATCCACGGCGGAATAGTAATCATGGACAAAACAGATTACAACAACAAGTTTTAGACATGTTGGCAGTCCCGCTACATTATCAAAAATCACATCCAAGAGAGCTTCACAAATTGAATACTCATATTCAAGAAATCACCCACAGAGCCCTTGATTCAGGTTTCATCTGTCAAGAAGAATACATCTTTCTTAAAAAAACATGTGCCATTGTTCCAACACTATGTGGGGTTCCAAAAACGCACAAGAATGTGACTGATCCCCCGCTTTGCCCCATCATTTTCACTATCGGCTCCAGTACAGAGCCTCTTTCAAAATATGTGGACGCTTATCTTTGTCCCTTATCTCAGAACTATGCTTCTTTTATTCGTGACACAGGCAACATCATAAAAAAGGTAGAGGCCATGCTCTACAATCCTAACACAGATATCTTGGTAACGCTTGACATTGAGACGTTATACACCAACATCCCTCAAGGTCAAGCGTTGCAAGCAGTTGCATCCCTCCTTGAACGATCCCCTGATGATAGACCGGATGGCTTCATCTTACAGTGCCTAGAAATAGGTTCTGATGAACTTTGAGTTCAATGGACTCCTATATCAACAAATCAAGGGCACCAATATGGGGGCCTCTTGTGCCCCCAGCATAGCGAACATCTATATGGGGGAATGGGAGCTCAAAAATGTCTTCAATGAAGCTGCCCCCTTTTTTGAAAATGTCCACACTTGGAAGCGCTTCATTGATGACATTTTCTTAATTTGGAAATGAGATGCTGTAACTCTACAAGAGTACATTCTCTGGCTTAACGCCAGTGATAGTAACCTTAAGTTTACTGCCAAGTTTAGCCCTGATCTGGTTGAATTTTTGGACATCATGATTGTGGGAGCGAATGACACTACAAGTGAGCCTATTTAGAAAACCCACAGCCAAAAATACCATCCTCCAATATCAAAGCTTTCACCCAACATGTCAGAAGGACTCAGTTCCCTTTGGGGAATTTTTACGTGTGCGACGTAATTGTACCAATATGGGGGACTTCCACATACACGCAGATGCCTTAAAGAAGCGCCTACTAGATCGCGGCTATCCACATCGTCTGGTAAGACACGCCTTTAAGAGGGCTAAATATTACAACCGTGATGCCCTCTTGGAAGGTTCCAATCGCACACCACGAGATCAGGTCACCTGTGTAATTAACCATTCCTCACTTAATTATAAGATCAAAAATGTGATCAACAGAAACTGGAAGATCCTTAACACTAAAGAGCTTGACCCCTAGTTACCACTACCGCTGGTAGCCTATAGGAGAAACCGCAACTTGAAAGATCTCCTGGTACATACCAGATCTCAACTAGTGAGGACCCAACGTCAAACTACTATCACAGGATTGCCCCTAGTGGTAGGTAACCACAAGTGTGGTTCCTGCCATGCCTGCGGTGCGGCCACCGTTACAGATCTGCTTAAATACAAAGATAAGAACATCAAACTGAAAGACCTCACAAACTGCATTAGTCACAACATCATATACATTATTTTCTGCCCTTGCGATCTAGCCTATATTGGAAAAACAGGGCATGAATTCCGCACAAAATTTAGCGAACATAAATCTGCCATCCGGACTTATAAAACTACAGCCCCGCTTGTCTCACATTTTTTGGATAAACACCATTCTAAAAAAAGATCCTAAGTGGTGCATCATAAAAAAAGTCAAAGAGGCAGGTGTACCCATGGAAATCGCACGTAAAAGAAGAGAGACCTTCTGGATTTTTAACTGCAATAGCATCAGGGAAGGACTAAATGAGGATATCGTTTGGAATATTACCCGCAGCTAACCTCATGTGTTCACTGCTCCGTGGATTACACACATTCTGCCGGCATATTGTAGGCTCTCTGGAATCGATACTACTGCCTAAACTAACATCTGTCGCCGTGTCTCATTATCAGTTTTTTGGCATGACATACTTTTTCTACCAAGATGCAAATTTTAAGCCATTCATTAACTGAGTAATGTAGCAGCACACTGTGCCCATACGCTACCTCCCATATATATGTTATGCCACCCTTAATGGGTGGATAGGAATGTGCCATATACACACAGAAATACATTTTGGAATTTGCCCCCTCAAGTTCTGCCCGGCTGGGTAGCTCCCAAAGGATTTATTCATTAGTACACCAATAAGGTGCGTTACTCTGTTATAAGAATGCAGTATTGGTCTCTGTTAGTTAGACAGAGATTAATTCTGCTTCTTTTTACTGCTAGTCACACTCTGATTTTAGCTGATATTTTTTATAAGGTTTTTCTTTTTTGTCGACCTTTTTAGCCTAAGTTGCTCTCACCAGACCCTGCTCGTTCGAGTGATGCCGCTTTTATCACTTAATTAATTTCCTGGGCCTTTATCGTTTCTGAAGGCATTTGCACATACGAAGATTGCGACCAGTAATCTGATCTCTAGTCGTATTTTGATATCGACGCTTAGCACGCACTGGCGTCACCGGCTGGGCCGCATTTCCTGTATGGATGTAACTCATTTATAGAGCCCGTCGAACTTTTACCTTCTCCAACTTGGAAGTCAGATATGGCAGACTACAGACTTTGCATATTCACATTTTTCTGGTAAGTCTATCTGCATAAACGTCCGTGCGCCCCTATTACCTGTAAGGTCCCATGAACAATATTTTTTTATTAATTATGTTCCGTTACGCTGCCACAAACCTTGCAGTGTTACACTGTATGGCATTGTGTAACACTATCGGCCTAATGTGCTGCACATAGCATTAATCTACTGCTTACCGTTATGCTCTTCAGTGAATGCCTCTGCTTCCTGTTCACATGCTCGGCACGCCGTCACGAGTACCACGTGGCTAGTGGTTTCATCCCCTGATACAGTGTCGGAAGTTGACTGCGCTACAATATCTTCTTGTGCAGTAGTTTTATTTTACTTTTTATGTGCTGCCAACCAAGTCTCAGCACGATGCCTTAATTCTTGTATTGTTATACTGCTATGCATCGCGAAATATCAGCGGCTTAATACACAACCTAGATCACTAGATTATTGTCCCCTTTTCGTAGTACCATGTATTTTAAAGGGTACTTTCGTTTATCATTAGCATGCCCATAATGACACTATGAGTACCATATGGCCAGCGGTTTGTCTCTCCCATGCAGTGTTAGCAGCTTATTGCGCTGCATTGAGCATGTCTGTATCTCACTGCACAGAACATTGGTTAGCATTTATTGCCATAAGACAGGGTTCTCCCCCCCCTCCCTATTTAAACCGACTATCCACATTGTAGACAGCTGTTCTGGATGACTGACTCATGCATATTATCAGCTTTGCATGAAGAGGATCATAGCAAATTATTTTATACAACTACACAACAGATGTAACTGCGATGTAGGCTTCACAGCCCACTATAGGGATTAAATAGTTACAGCTCATGTACCATTCTAAATTCATCCTTATCACAATATGCTACATCCCATGTTGTTTTCTTGTATTTCCTGTCTATAGATACTATTCATGATTGCACGGGTAGTAGTGTACTGTTGACACCCTACTCAGGAGAGACTTGTCGGATCCGGTCCTTTGTCAAATTACTTTTGAAAATCATATCACCAAGTTCAAGCATTTTTCGACGGCTTAGGTGTGTACTTTGTTATTATTCTCAGTCACATTTCTTTAATATACCAGCTGGCTGTCTCTGAAAGAAACTAATGAGATCATACATATGCCTTATACAGAATCCTGTGCCCTATTGGGACACTTTCACCTGACCTCATTGGAGACACTGTCCCGGCGCACATACCATGTCTTTCTCTCTCGAATACTACATCGCAGTAGTTTAGGTAAGATGACACTCTAGAAAACAGCTCTTGCTACAATGCGTATCTCGCATAAGTCTCCTTTAAGAGTTATGACCTCTATACATCCCCTTTGTTCATAGATACGTAGAGAACCTGATCGAGATACGCCTAAATAGATTGCCAGCAACTTACTGGCCACCCCAACTAGCTGTAAGTAACGTAAGTTCTTTTAGTCACATTAAAATAGGACATCACAAGGTGACACTAGCATGTTGTCTTGACCAGGCAATTATGGCCCTTTTTGGATCACAACACTTCTTTTCTATACCTTTGGCATCTCGGGTGATTGGCAAATCACTTTTTGTTATGGTTCTTTTTTCCTTATCTTGTTCTACTCTTTAGATAATACTCCCCCTGGTAAGTATAGGGAGGTGCACACGCTGTAGCGATATATTCTGCCTATGATATACCTTTGTGGTCGGTAACTGCAGGATGTTTAGTAATAAAACACCTAGAACCAAGGTCCTATTGAATCTTTTTAAATCTTTTACTGCATGAGCTTGTACAGTTATGTAATATATAACATTTTTGTTTCTTCAGATTCCTGCTTTGTGATTTGAATGGGTATCTGAAAAGGTCCTGAAGAAGGTGGTCGTTCCATCCCTTGTTTTCCACCGAAACACGTGTCGACCCAATGTTCAGACCCATGAACATATGATACACTCTTGGTCGTGGAGACGTTATAACCTTGAGTCCCTTGAGTCTCCTTTCTGTTCAGATGTGTTTTAATGTGAATGAAGTATGAGTCTGTATGAAACTGTGTGAGTTGTGGTGTGTATGGTTTGATATATGTAAAGATTTGGTTCCCCTAGGGGGTATCTGTCCAATAATCATTGGTGTGTACAATTTGTATACCTTTGGTGATAAATTTGTCATCTTTGTGAAATGTTTCAAACACTTTTTTTTTTAAAGAGTAAAGCAATGAACTTATTTGATAAAGAAAAAATGTTTACATAAGAAAATAAACAATGATTAAGTTAATGTTGTAAGTGTTGTTCACCTGATTGGACTTCTGTCAAGCCCATCCTGTAGATAAAAGTATGTAAACAGAAAAGAAATAGAGGTCCTGAGGGAGGTTCTCTCGTTACATCCGTGCCACCATCAACTTCAAACGTCGCTCCTTCAACAACTTTGGTTTTAGTTTCTGGCAGGAGCCACAATCTCCAGCATAGTGGTGCTCACCCAAACACCACATACAAATTGTATGCGGGTCTGTCACCGACATATGTCGGCTACAAGACCCACAAGGTTTGAAACCGGTAGATATCAGGCAAAGGCACACTGTTCCACCGACACAAAGTGTTAAAGCAGGTCAAGAAAAAAAAATCAACCCGAGGAACTGCTTCTCTGGATCCACTTTACAGCACGGAAAAGAAGAAACTGACGTTCGCGCACCGGAGGGGACTTATATGGCTCCACTGGCAGAAGGATCGGAGTCGACGTCATCGCACAGCGCCGTTCCCCAGCGCTCAGAGATACTGTTGAAAAAGTCACAGGTCCATACTGGCGCCTATGGAGAATTCAAAAGTTAAGGAATAATCTGCAGCTAGATGTCTCTATCAGATTTGTTGAATTTGCAAATGCTTGTTCACGGTTAAGTGAAAAGTTGTGATTTGCAGTTTCTCTAAAGAACCCTCCAGTGGCTCTCTCTTTTTGGTGTCCACAAATTCATAAAAATACAGTCTATTTTTATAAATTGGTGTCAGATTTCCTGAGAGTCTTGTTTCAATCTTCTTCAATTGTTCTGGTGGTTTTTAAATGCTTTACACTTGTTCCTTCATTAAAGTCTGAAAGCTTGAAGTCACAGCTGCCCAGGGTTGAGCTAAGGTTTGACAAACTTAACCTGACTGGTGCTGGAAGGGTTGGTAGTGTATTACACAGTGAGGTTTCACAACGGACAAATGACTTACCTTCGGTAAAAACCTTATCTGGTAGAATAGAATAGAAAAACATTTATAGAGCGCATGGCTACTCGGAAGCATCCCAGCGCTGGTAACTGACACGGGGGTAAGGAGCTGCGGTGGCTTAAGAAAACAGCAAGGTCTTAAGCTGCTTTCGGAAAGTCAAATGATCAGGGATTTTGCGGAGATGCAGAGGCAAGGAGTTCCACAGTTTGGAGGCATTGTAGGAGTAAAGCCTACCGCCACTCCTAGATTTCTTGATCCTAGGGATTTCGGTCAAGTACAGATCGTTAGAGGGAAGGTTCCGGTTTGCTTTGTACGGCTTAATCATGGTGCGAATGACAGGCAGGCCAAGTCCAAGTCTTGCCCTGTGCACTATGCATTACTATCTGGTAAACATGATCTAGCCGCAGATTCCTTACTTTTAAAGAACAAGTTACTTACCTTCGGTAACGATGTATCTGTAAGAAACATTAGTTAGTTAGATTCCTCACCTTAGAATATCCCCAGGCGTCAGGCTGGATCCGGAATTTTTTTTCGTCAGCAATACCCCTTGCGCGTCGCTAGCCGTCGTCTGCGGCTCCGCGTCCGTCGTCGGCGTCGTGCGCCGGAATGACGTCGGAGTACTTAGACGCCACCCTTGCGCGCTGACGTCAGTTCTTGTACATAGCATTCCGCGCCAGGAACGCAGAGCCATGCAAGAGACCGACACTGGTGCCAAAAAATCTAGGGCCCTGAAAAGGATAACCGTAACCCTAGATGTCAGTTCGCAGAACGGGGAGGATGGGTGAGTCGGTGAAGAATCTAACTAATGTTTCTTACAGATACATCGTTACTGAAGGTAAGCAACTTGTTCATCTGAAAGAAACATGTTAGTTAGATTCCTCACCTTAGAATAGATACCGCAGCAATACCAACCCCGGTGGTGGGTCTGCGAACCAAGATCACACCAGAAAGTCCTGGAGAACAGAACAGCCAAAGAAGCCGTCTCTCCGGACTTGGCTGTCCAGGCAATAGTGCTTGGGAAACGTGTGCAGTGAAGCCCACGTCACCGCCTGACAGATGTCCCGCAAGGGAACTCCCCGGCCCAGGGCAGTAGTAGCCGCTGTGGCCCGGTGGAATGGGCCCTCAACCCAACAGGAGGGTCCTTTTTTGCCAAGGAGTAACAAAGTTTAATACACAACACGACCCACCGTGAGATGGTCCGTTTGTGTACCGCTTTCCCCTTCTTAGCTCCTACGTATCCAACAAAAAGTTGGTCATCCACCCGGAACTGTTTGGTGCGGTCCAAATAAAAGGACAGCGCCCGTTTTGGGTCCAGACGGTGGAGCCTCACTTCCTCTTTTGAAGGATGCGGAGGTGGAAAGAAGGTGGGCAACGTGACAGATTGCCCGAGGTGAAAGGGGGTCACCACTTTCGGTAGAAAAGAAGGACGAGGCCGGAAGACAACCTTGTCCGGGTGAACAGAAAGAAAGGGGGGCTTAGATGACAGAGCCTGGAGCTCACTCACCCGTCTAGCCGAGGTGATAGCTACCAGGAAAGCAGTTTTCAGGGTCAGAAGACGAATGGGACAATTGTGAAGAGGCTCAAAAGGAGCGCACATCAGAAAAGTCAGGACAAGATTCAAGTCCCACTGAGGCATTACGAAGGGGACAGGAGGGAACATGTGAGTAATGCCTTTGAGAAAACGGGAAACAACAGGGGACTTGAAAAGAGAAGGCTGATCAGGAAGCCGTAAGAAGGCAGAGATTGCAGTAAGATAACCTTTCAAGGTGCCCAGAGCAGAGCCCTGCTGGGCCAAAGAAAGAAGAAAGAGTAGAACCTCAGAAAGAGGGGCGGAAAGGGGATCCACAGCCTTTGCTGTTCACCATGCCACAAATTTGTTCCACCGGCAGGCGTATACCGTCTTTGTGGAGGGACGCCTGGCTGCCAGAATGACATCACAGACTTCAGGAGGCAAGTCTAATGGCATCAACTGCCGCCGCTCAATCTCCACGCGTGGAGGTGGAGACTGGACAGGTTCGGGTGGAGGACCGTCCCCTGCTGCTGCGACAGAAGGTCCTCCTGAAGAGGCAGTCGTATCGGGGGATCGATTGACATGCTGAGTAGCTCGGGATACCAGAACCTCCGTGCCTAATCCGGAGCCACTAAGATAACTTGGGCCCGGTCGCGCCTGGTCTTCTTCAGCACTCTGGGCAGAAGTGGTATAGGCGGAAAGGCATACAACAGACCGCAACTCCACTCGCGACGAAAAGCGTGCTGCCTTGGAAATTCCAACGCGCAGAACTGCTGACATTGCGTGTTCTCTTCGGTGGCGAATAGATCTAACCAAGGCTCTCCCCACTGCAGAAAGAGACCTTGCGCCACGTCCGAATTCAGACGCCATTCGTGATCCATCATGCACCGGCGGCTGAGTTTGTTGGCTCTGGTGTTCAGAGAGCCCGCCAGATGTTGAACCACCAGGGTGATGCCCTGGTGTTCCAGCCATGTCCAGAGGCGCAGAGCCTCCTGACAAAGGGTCCACGACCCCACCCCGCCCTGTTTGTTGCAATACCACATGGCGGTGGTGTTGTCCGTGAACACCTGCACGACACTTCCCCGGACAGAGGGAAGGAAGGCTTTCAGTGCAAGCCGGATCGCTCTCAGCTCCAAAAGGTTGATATGGAGTCGAGCATCCGCCGGAGAACAGAGTCCTCTGATCTCCGCCTCTCCCATGTGGGACCCCCATCCCAGGAGGGACGCGTCCGTCACTACTACGTGCTCCAGTTGGGGTAGGGAGAGGCATCTGCCGCTGACCCAATCGCGGTCCGTGAGCCACCACTGCAACTGTTTCGCAGTGCCCTCCGAGATCAAGACATGGTCGGACAGGTTGCCTCGATGCTGGGCCCACTGAAACTTCCGGATCCCACTGCAGAGCCCGCATTCGCCACCTGGCGTAATGCACCAACAGGATGCAGGAGGCCATCAGCCCCAAAAGCCGCAGCACCAACCTGACCGAAACCCAGGATAGAGGCCGAAAGATGGGAATCAGAGCCTGAATATCCCGGACCCGCTGTTCCGGAGGATAAGCCCGGAACTGCGCCGAATCGAGAACCGCTCCGATGAAGAGGAGCTTCTGGGAGGGACTCAGGTGCGACTTCGGCACGTTGATGGAGAACCCCAGCAAATGCAGGAGGTCGGCCGTAGTCTGGAGGTGGGAGACGACTTGCTGGGGCGAGCCCGCCTTCAACAGCCAGTCGTCGAGATAGGGGAATACTGGAACCCCCGATCTGCGCAGATGAGCTGCGACCACCGTCATCACTTTCGTGAACACCCGAGGAGCACTGGTGAGGCCGAAGGGGAGCACGGTGAACTGAAAGTGCTCCTGACCCACCGTGAACCGCAGGTAACGCCGGTGGGCCGGCAGGACGGGGATGTGAAAATAGGCGTCCTGCAAGTCCAACACTACCATCCAGTCTCCAGGGTCGAGGGCAGCCAGAACCTGAGCTAAAGTTAGCATCTTGAACCGTTCCTTCCGGAGGAAGGTGTTGACGCTCCTGAGGTCCAAGATAGGGCGTAGGCCCCCTTTGCCCTTCTTGGGAACCAGAAAGTAGTGGGAATAGCAACCACGGCCTACTTCTGGACCAGGAACGCGCTCGACAGCCTCTTTGGCAAGAGGGCCGTAACTTCCTCCCGCAGAAGATTCAAGTGATCCTCCGATATACGGTGGCATGGCTGGAGGGGTCGTCTCGAAGGGGAGGGAGTAGCCCCTTCGGACGATTTGCAGCACCCACCTGTCCGAAGTGATGGAGCGCCAGTGGAGCAGGTGATGGCGAACTCTGCCGCCCACTGGCGTGGAATGGGCCTGAAAGCTCGGACTAGGAAGGCTTTGAGGCGGATGATGCCGAGGTGGATGTGAACTGACCGGCACGTTGTCCTCTAGAACCGCCACGGCGGAACCCACGTCCGCGTGCAGGTTGGTTCTGCGGCCGGTGGCTAGGCGGACGTGAGGAGGCGCCCCTTCCTTGGCCACGAAAGGGGCAAAAGGCGGAAGTGTGCGGCCATGGGGCCGAGAGACCCAAGGACGTGGCCGTAGCCCGGGAGTCCTTAAAACGAGCCAGCGCACTATCTGCCTTCTCACCAAAAAGGCGAGCACCATCAAAGGGCATATCCATGAGGGTACTCTGGACATCCCCCGAAAAAGACGTGGACCTCAGCCAGGCGTGGCGCCGGAGCGCCACCGTAGTGGAAATCACTAGTTCTAGTGTACACCTTGTATCAGTCAAAACAACCCTTATGGTGATTGGTTGTAAAGTCAACGTTTTAGACCAGCTATCCTAGTGGTAGCATGGACAAGAGCAGTCTTAGGCTAAACTCTGTATGGCATGTGAAGCCAGCTGTTATACCATTTGCAATCCTTTGAATACCAAATGAAAGGACACCACAACAGATATATTATAAAAATAGAATGTATTTATTCTAGTCAAAATACCCTCAGCACTCTTTATGAGATTCGAGGTAAGTACAACACAGTCTTATTTAAGCATACATAAGTCACACAGGTAAGTAATACAGTTAGGCCCTAGGGGCCACGCAAACCATATACTAAGTAAGTGGTATAAGAACCACTGTCACAAACACAGGTTAGGCCTAGGCCTAGGGAATCGCTGGGGCTACACTATCCTATCAGTTGCTTGGCAGTGGGAGGCCCACGGGATTCAGGTGCAGAGTGGAAACACTCACGCTTAATGCGTTAAAGTCAATAGAAATAGTAGTATTTAGAAATTAAGAGTTTTAGGACACTTCGGAAGGAACTAGGAGTTAGAGACTTGGAAACTAGACACTTGGATAGTCAATACCCTTGTGAGCATCGGAGTACACAAGTTACCTAGCCCACTGGCTGCGGGTGCATAGGTGTGAACTTGCATCGGGTTTCGTCGTCGACTCCTATGGATGCCTGAAGAAAAGATGCTGACAGGCAGTCAGTGAAGAGTGTCCGGTGGATTCCAAGGATGGAATCAAGAAGGAGGATACCTGCAAGCAGAGGGGACAGAGTCTAGGTCACCAGCCAGGAGCCCGGAAGGAACCAGGAAGGAACCAGGCGATGTCGTGAAGATGCAGGTGAAGAGGTGAAGCGTGTCGCAGCAGCCACGGGTACCAGGAGGCGTCGACGACGACCAGAACCAGGAGGCGAGCTGTCCCATGAGGGCTCTTGCTGTTGGCGGCATCGATGTCGAGTTTAGACTGAACAAGCCTTGGCAAGCGCAACCCACGCAGAATGAAGGATTCGCTTCTGTTGCAGACCAGAAAGGCCTGAGGTGCTTCTCTTTCACAGGGAAGCAAGGGCCAGTCTGGAGGAGCCAAACCAGCGGTGAAAAGTCAAGGGTTCGTCGTCGCAAAGGTTACTAGCCAACGGGCAAGCAACCGGACAGACGCGTCGAGCAGGAAAATGCAGAAGGGCCCCACGCAGAACTCGTGGAGTGTGGAGGGCTGATCTTTGGTGCAGATGGTGCTCGGGGTTGGGGCTTCTCAATCCCCAGAGCACAACTTCGAGGATGCCTCAGAAGCTGCGCTGGAAGCTAGTAGCCAATTTTCCCAGGTAGCCATTCCCACGTCTCTCGTCGCCTCCGTGGATCTCAGCTTTGCTGTGGATCAGGGTCGGAGAAGTCTGGAAGTCAAGGCGCTGGTCGGGCTCTGCAGTCGGTTCCTCGTAGAACTTTAGGCAAAGCAAACAGCAGGTCGCTTGATGGTGCCTGTTTGCACAGGGTGGCCACTCCTTGGCCACAAGGGAGATTCTTCAGTCTTCTTCCGTAGTCGAATGTCGAATGTCAGGATAATCCAAAGTCCTAGGGACTCAGCTCCCACTCTTATACTAATCTGGGGGGCTGGGTTACCTGCTAGGTCCCTCCTATGGGTGGGACCAGGGAGGGGGGTGGTTACACCCCCTTCCCTTCGTCCAGTTTCGCACCAGGACTGGGGCTGGAGTGCCCCAGCACCGGTTTGAACTGGGCTATGCATGGGACACCTTGTGTACCCCAGGCAATGTCTCGTTTCTTTCATCCCTCCCTGCCCCCATTATACTAAGTCCTGTCTAGGGTGGTGCTAGCACCTCCCAAGGCAGGAAACCTATTGTCCAAGCCTCCCTCGCTGGAAGGTTTCCCAGCAGCAGGAGGTCAGACTTGTGTGTGTGGCAGCAGCATCCATTTTGTGATGCTGGGGCTCTGGTTAACTTTAACCGGGTAGTGGTAGTAGGTCTTCAACATGTCTTCTCCCTCTAGAAGGGGGGAATACTATCCTCATTGCCAGAAATGGCATGGGGGTAGTATTCCAAAGTGTTAGACACCTTACACGACATGTTTTGATAAACCCAAACCATAGTTACCATAACCGCGAGGATTATAAGGCACTTTAAGAGTATATGGTAGGCGATATCATAGAACAGCTATAAGGACATGGTTCCGAAAGCTGCAGACAGGCTCAGCTCATGCTAGAGCACCATCTCACATGTTAACAAGCACTCTGCCTTCAGGATTGTTAAGGCCTGCCATAGGAGTGACTGATAGGTTACCCATGTGTCTATATATAAGGTAGGTATAGGAATACTACACCTAAGCAAGGGGTGGTTACACGACCTTGCCCCAGCTGAGTGATCAGCCAGTTGTGTCATAATGGAAGGCCAGCCAGGGGTGGCATAATACATGCTGCAGCCCCTGGTAGGCCTAGGGTACACCTATGCCCTGGGTACCTAAGGTACACTGTACAGGGCCCTAGAAGGTGATCCTTACCAATTGGGTTATGTACCTAAAGTACATAGTATGAATTTAGAGAGAGAACATCTGGGCTGTGGGTCTGATTAGCAGGCCCACAGCCACATCTAAGTCGAAAATCAGTGAAGCAAAAGCAAAAAGTGGGGGTGAACATAGAAAGCAGACCCTACTCTCCTACACAACCCCCCCCCCCCAAACCTAGGGACATTAAACTAACCTTGACCAGTTGAGTCTTCATGTTCTAAGGGGAAATATCTGGAGAGTCCATCTGCATTGGCATGGTCAGTCCCAGGTCTATGTTCCACTGTGAAGTCCGTCCCCTGTACGGAAATGGACCACCTAAGAAGTTTGGGATTTTCACCCTTCATCTGATTTAGCCACAAGAGGGGCTTATGGTCTGTCTGAATCTTGAAGTAAGTGCCAAACAGGTATGGCCTCAGCTTCTTCAGGGCCCAAACCACAGCAAAGGCCTCCCTCTCGATAGCTGACCAACGTTTCTCTCTAGGGGTCAGCCTTCTACTAATAAAAGCAATGGGCTGGTCTTGACCATCTATATTCAGTTGTGAAAGAACAGCTCCCACACCCAACTCAGAAACATCTGTCTGGACAATGAACTCTTTGGAGTAGTCTGGACTTTTCAGAATAGGTGCAGTGCACATGGCCTGCTTCAGGTCATCAAATGCCTTCTGACAGCTTACTGTCCACTGAACTTTCTTTGGCATCTTCTTAGAGGTCAAGTCATTAAGTGGTGTCACAATGGACCCATAGTTCTTAACAAACTTTCTGTAGTACCCAGCCAGGCCCAATAAAGCTCTGACCTGTGTCTGGGTAATTGGAGGAGTCCAGTTCTTTATGGTCTGGATCTTGCTCTCCAGTGGTTGAACCTGACCCCCACCTACTAGGTGGCCCAGGTACACAACCTTGCTCTGCCCTATCTGGCACTTAGTGGCCTTGATAGTGAGGCCTGCCTTTTGCAGGGACTCTAAAACATTCCTCAGGTGGACCAGGTGATCCTCCTAGGTGGAGCTAAAGACAGCAATATCATCAAGATAAGCTGCACAGTAGTCATCCAGGCCTGTAAGGACTTGATTCACCAACCTTTGGAAAGTGGCAGGTGCATTCTTCAAGCCAAAGGGCATTACCACAAATTGATAATGTCCTCCTGTTGCAGGGATTCTGCTTTTGCACAGAACTATGCGCAGGAGACCAGGACCTCAGAGAATTGTGGTGTACCAGAAAACTCCCCTCAGAACCCAGAACCCCTTATCCGACTAGCTTAGTATCCCATTCGTTAGCCTAGATCTAGCTAGGCGGTCCCAATGTATAGACAAACCAGAACAAGCGACTTAGATATTTCTCAGGAGTGGTGGGAACCCGAAATACCTGTTCGTTTCTATTTGTTAGTCCACAACATAATAATACAGACACGGTAAAGTTTAAAGAGTTTATTTTATAAACCTCGCGTCCTAAGATGCAGTACTTTGGCTAACACTAGCAGACTAACAGTACAGATCAGAACCATAAGCATTATTACAATACCATACAAAATGAAAGGAGCAATCATACTAATAATGACAGTGGTATACAGCCACACTCCTTTCACTAGAATCTAATACATTATTATTATTAGACTATTAGAAGGTCTCTTAAGCTAACAGGGGGGACCCCATACCGTATAGATCAGCTTAGTAGAATCACATCAAAGGATCAGCTCTCTCATGCATCAGCTCTTCTGTTCGAATGAATGTAAACCAAACTGTTCTGCAATATTAAAGACGCTTGTCCTTCAGATATTGGCAGCTGTATGCATGATATGTCTAACAAGTGGTACGATCAATCTAAAGACAACACTCTGTACCTTCTAGTGACCCAGACTCGTTCTTTGCATGATGTACAGACCAAGGGCACATTTCACGGTTAAGAATGTGAAACAACAGTTTGTTATCCTGTAAGGCAAAGTCGAGTCAGCATTTCTAAAATGAATAACACATAACAACAGTGTCGTGTGCAGCGCAGCAGAAACGACAAGCTTGCTTGCTAACAATGATCTCGTTTATGCTAACTTAGTGTTGTAAATAGGGCGTGGCTTAATCCATCCTACACCCCCCCATGATCGGAGCACGAACCAATAGGGATACACTTATCAAGAACGCAGAGTTCAAGTGATTTAGAACGGAACCACGGTCATGAACTATAAGTCCATATAAGGTAAGTGTAAAGTCCGAGAATAAAAAGGAAAAAAAATTCGTTTAAAAAATGAAAAATGATGTCTCTAAAAATATCAGCAACATTTTCGTAAAAATTAACAGCCCTGGATGCACCCAGGAGTGCCAATGTCAATCAGTCAATCCATAAAGGTATAAGCACCGTAAGTTGCAACAGCTTCCAAGAGGAAATCATTGGAGCGTTCCGCAAAAGTATCCGCCATCCAATTCAACAAGGGAAATGAACACATGTGTTCATCAAGTATCGGAGCATCCAGCACCATGATAGGACAACTGTCAGTCTCCTCGATATAACTCCTTTCAAGGAATTCAATAGCTGCCTCTCCGATATCCCAGTTACCAAGGACTCCGTGTGCAGCACCCAAAGCCATAAACCCGACACCAGAACAATCAAATTCATGAGCCACTAAGGGACACATTAGTTCATCAAAATCCGGGTCAGGTGACGCCAAGTTTGACAGGCACAAGTCCAGAGCCCATTGGAAGGGACAATCTAGGCAATGAAAGACAGGTTGCACACACGTAAAAAAGGGAAACCGGAAAGACAATCCATACTTGACGCTTAATACCGCCAGTGGTAAGGTGCCATAGTAATCTAGCATCCGGCTACGAAGATGGAGCAAGCGCAGCATGCTGTCTTGCAACTCCCGGTGTGCAGCCATACCGAAGTGCGCAAATCAACAAAAGGATCCCAGCCACCAAAGCGAGGAGCAAGGGGAACCCTCCGAAGACACTCGAAAAAATAGAATGTAAAAATGCGGGGATCACACCAAAAACAGTCTGGAAAGATGTCACGAGGCCCGAGCCCACAATTTTAAAAAAATGAACAAGGCCAGTCGTAGACGAAGCATTAAAGATAGTTTGAATCAAGGTTCCAAAATGGAGGGGGAGGTCGGTATTTAAAAGAGCTTGTACCTCAGTGCGTGTGTTCGCCACATTAAGAAGAAATGTTTCACGGGACGAAGTCAACGCACCTCTTTTTTAGACAAAAGAACCCTTATTCTGCTCATCCTATTGAACTCTGCGTTCAAGGTTAGAATCGCTGGCCAGATGGATATATCGAGTCGGCCTTGCGGGGGTGGGAAAAGGACGTTATTACAGCAAACTACTTTTTGCGAAACAGTGACTATGTAAGGAATACCCACTAGCATCCCACAGCAAGCTTCACTATTTAAAAGCAAATAACTACCGTTGGCAAGCAGCTTAAAAGAAGACGTTATAACTGGCATTGGAATCCCCTTTAGGACACAAGCTAAATTAGGAGCGTGTATATTGCAAGCGCCATGTAATTGTATATGTCTACAAACCACAGAGTGATCAGGAGCGGAAGTGCATTCTTCACCTTTTAAGTAAACCTCCTTGCCATCCCTTACGCATCTGTAAGTGAACGGAAGTGACCAAACTTCGTGCAGGAACGCATCACCAAGTTGTTCATATCTGCCAATGGCATAATGCTTCATGCACGAACTAAATTTGAACAAACTAAAAGGTAAAGTGACTAATCCGTGGATAAGCCACACGGCTGAATTCAACTCAGCTACAGAAAAAGGTAAAGGTTCTAATTTTTCAATGTGCAGCAATGCATAAGTTGCATCTTTCATGGACATGAACTGCTGTTTTTCCGTCAAATTAAAAGGAAGGAACAATGATGAAATATTCATGTAATCCCAAGGGACTTTCCCTGCCTTTAACGTTTGCAAAGTCCATGCAAACTGCATAATTGAACGCAACTGATTTTGACCATGATACAACACAGATACATCATCTTGCACAAGGTCTACGACAGAAGAAACAATATTATCCAATGTATAAATTCTAGAAGACAAAGTATTAATACTGTTATCTATCACAGCTAATACTTTTTCCATATTGGCCTGGTCAATAGCACGTAATCTAGAAGCAGCCTCAATTTGCGACAATTTCCAAAATTCATTGTAAATAGCATAAGCCCATCGTTTAGATCTGCCATTTACAGGACCCTTAATAAAATCATTCAAATCTATTTTTTCATTTAAGCGTGACAAATGAAGCTTAACTGAAGTTAACGTGGAATGTTGCAGCCATGACTGACATAACTTACCTACAGAGTAGGTAGTCACCGTGTGTGAAGATGTGAAACGAGGGTCAACCCTAAGTTGTGTATACCCTGGATCCAAATCCAGAAACCGACGTTGACAGGAATCTGAGCTTGTTTGCCATACCAACCAACCCTTAGGATTCAATGTTGAAATATTGAAGGTGCCATTGGAAACTAGGGACTGCAACATAGTAAGGGACAGATCTGAGTGATTTTCCCAACCAGGATAAGCACCCAGATCAGGGATCGAGGGGGAAATTAATTTTTTAGATATAGCCAATCCAAAACAGGTGGTCTGAAAAATAGACGAATTTAAAAATAAGATATGGTTTGGGATAAGACAGGCACGATGCAAAGCTTCTGTTCCTTGTACCTGCCACGGTTTAGTTCCCCAAACCGATTTAAGATCGATAGTAGCCTTCCATACGTCATAACCTCCAATAGCCAATTCATCCATAAAGGATTTGGAATATAATAATTTTGTGTGTGTCAGTCTGACCTTAGCAGTGGGTTCTACCGCCACCTTAAAATAAAAAGAATCAGGGTTTGACACACTAAAATCCGAAAAGTATGTGAATTTTTTCAATAAAGTGGCAGAGCTGCCGGGCATAGGGACAGGACAATGTTCCCATTGAGTGAAATTAACAACATTTCGAAAAGTATTTGCTCTTTGTAGGAAATGTGTGCCATAATGTTGAAAACAAAATTGCTCATCGTAGTTTGCAGTATTTAAATACAGATCTTCAGCATCAAATGCAGCATAATATTTTAAATCAGAAAACAGTGCTTCTATTGCTTGTACATCCCAATCATCTGAGCGGATGTTTTGTTTAACTACATCACCCATAGAAACACGAAAAACCGTTGGCACATTAATAACTTCGGTGGGACCATGAATTTGAAAGTTCACTGCATCCCATGCAATCCCATCACGTACAGGCCAGGCGGTGATGTTCACAAACGTCTGGTCTCTTTTTATGGTGTGTGATGAGGAATGGGGGGCCAAAGTTCCATCAATTAATTGAATTGTAGAACGCTCATTCAGGTAGTGTCCATTGATAAGTCTAAAAAACACTACCACAAAGCCAATTGTCATGAATAAAAAAATACAAATCAGCACCAACCAGATGTAAGTCCAAGGTGCAACCAAAAAATGTCTCTTGAACCAGGCAAAAAATATAGAAATTTTGGAAGGGGCAGTGGAAGTCAATGATTCAGTTTCAAAGGAAGAATGGGACTGGGTATGTGTTGTTGTATTTAATAGGGGCAAAGCGACTTCTGCAGGATAAGCATACTCAGGATCACCAGGCAAACCACCAGCAGAAGGTGGCCCAGGCGTATCAGTAACTGTAAGCATCTCAATGGAAACCTCAGGCACGATGATAGAGGGTGGCATCACAACAGAGTTTCTCAGCATCGAAGGGCAGGAAACCGAAGGTGTCATACTATGGAGAATCGGCCACCCTGTGTAGCTTGACATTTTCAATTGAAATGTACATGTTACCCTTGCGTCCAGGAAGTGGTGGTAAAACAACTGTACGTGTACCCAATACTCCAAGCACCGGGACCGGTGCACGATAAGAGGGGCCAAACTCCTTCTTGTTCTCCATCTTCTCACGGACCAGGTCACCAACTCGAGGCAGCCAGCCGACTACCGGAATCA
This sequence comes from Triturus cristatus, assembly GCF_964204655.1. Taxonomy (NCBI): domain Eukaryota; kingdom Metazoa; phylum Chordata; class Amphibia; order Caudata; family Salamandridae; genus Triturus; species Triturus cristatus. The sequence continues at coordinate 415,869,258 of NC_140584.1, forward strand.
GGAGCGCTTCTTCAGATGTAGAGGGCACGTGTTCCTTCGCCAGAGTGTCTCTTGCTTCTTGTAGATTCTGCAATACAGCACAGTGGTCATCTAGGTCAAAAGGCGCGGCAGCCGCCGCCATGTCTAGACCATCAAGGTCCGGAACAAACATTCTCACTCCAAAGAGCATCATGTACGGGGTCCGCCCACCCAGAGACCTTCTAGGGAGGTTATTAAGTGCACGTTGGACGTCATACAAGTGGGCAAGCCAGTTCCGGCCTGTACCTAATACCTTGGCTGTCAACGATTGCTTTAGGTCACGGTTCATCCGTTCCACAACACTATTGCCCTCAGGCCAGTATGGAGACGAAAATTTGACTTGGACCCCCAAACTTCTCATTGCTTCTTTGTACGCCTTAGAGGCGAACGCCGGGCCCTGATCAGAGTGAAGGGTACCACACGCAAAACTCCCTATAAAGACACGCAATGCTTTGATGACAGTCCTGGCATCAGCACTCCTTTGTGGCCACACCCACAGAAAACGTGTGCACGAATCCACTGCAACCAAGATGTACTTGTACGCAGTATCAGAGGTAAAAGGACCGCAGTGATCTAAATAAACACACGCAAGTGGTTGATTAGATATATGCAGCTGCATTGGAGGTGGACGCGCAACAGAAGAAGGTTTAATCTGCTGGCAAATGTCACAACTAAGTACATAAGCCCGTGCTTGTTTATACAAACCGTACCACCAGTAACGTTGCTGTAAAAGAGACACAGTTGCTGACACTCCAGCATGCGCAGACGCAACACCTTCGTGGGCAGCTGTTATCAAATTTGGTCTGCAGTCCGCGTTGGGAATCAATCTATCACCAACGTCGTTAATCCTCACTAACGGGACGTTATCAGGACTTAAGTGATAATGGTATCGAGAAGGGAAACCTCTAGGGAAGTTTGTCCCTGTCTCAGAAGCAGCAATAGCTGCCAAGATGTCAGCATCTATCTTAGATTTTGATCTTGTAACTGCTGCTACTAAATATGTCGCCACTGCTGTTTTAGCTGCCTCGTCAGCCAAACTGTTAGCGACAGCATGGACACCAACTCGTTGGTGACCAAGAGTGTGAATTACATTCACAAGTGGCAGACTCCCTTTAAGTTCTGCCACTCGAGCCCAAAGCGTTTTATGCTTTACTGTGCCACCTTTGGAATCACGAAAACCATTCATAATCCAAAAAAGCAAATTGTCGTTGTAAGATTGAACACAATAGTAAGAATCACTCACTATAAGAGTAGTGACCCTGTAATCGGCAAACTCAAGTGCAAGCACTAGAGCACGAAGCTCCGCCAACTGCGCGGTACAATCACCCAATGACTGCGTATGCACTGCATCAGATTGGAACTCTCCATTTACGAAAGTACCTACTACAATTGCGCAAGCCGCTGAATAAGCGTGCCTTGATCCAGTTGCGGGTTGCGTCGACCCGTCAGTGTATATGACACAATGGTATTCCTCGATGGGGCGCAATGACAGAGGAGCAGGATGAACAAATTCATACTCCAAACTCTCTTGAGTCTGCAACACCGCGTCAAAGATGTATTCGACGTCAGGCGAAGCTAAGGAGGTCGCCCATTGTATCCACCTTGGATGCAAAGCCTTAGAATTCGGTACACTAGCTTCAGTGACTGCTTCGAGAGCAGGAAACGGTGTTACCACCAGCATGCGCTTTCCTTGTGATAGCGCTCGTTCTTTCAGGATCGCCATCTGAACTGCTGTTAAGACTTTTTCAACAGTGGAAAATCGCAGCTCAGCCGAAGTGTACAGATGAGATTTGTAAGCAATGGGGACTGTGTCGCCCTCAGTGAACGTTAAGTACGTGAAACCTTCCGCGCCTGGAACAATTCTAATGACCAGGTTGGTGTGGTTGTCACGAGTTTTTAAATATTTAGCTGTAAGAAGATCAGTTTGCAAAGTATACAATACTAATGAATGTTCTGGTAGCCAGCAAGATCTGGTAAAAGTTGGTTGTATCAAAGCATAAAGCGTCTTGATACGCTGGGCATAATCAGGAATGTAGGATCGACCGAAATTCAGAAAACCCAGCAGGGATTGTAGTTTTTTCAGTGTCGTAGGGATACGAAGGCGTGCGCATTTCTCAAGGAATTGCGGTGCCAAGCCTCGACCCTCATTATTGAGTTCGTACCCCAAGAACAACACTGTAAACTCAGCAATGTGGGACTTCTTAAAGTTAAACTTGTAACCGAAGTCTGCAAACAAAGTCACTATGTTATCCACACGAGCAAGGTGTGGAAGCAACTCGTCGTCTGTCAGATAGATGTCATCAACATACGAGTATGCCTCCGGGTCTACCATCTCCAAGAGAGAGACCACGCGAGCGGCAAAAACTCCAGGGCTGTTTTTATAGCCCATCGGGAGCCTTTTGAACAATTTTTGTGTGCCACCCGATGTGAATGCTGTCCACTCATAACTAAGAGGGGCCAGGTTATGGCAATAAAAGCCATTTGATAAGTCGAGCGTAGTTTTGAAACGTTTTCTCACAAGACTATCTACGAGAGCCGAACTATGAGTATTTTGTACCGCACACGTCCGGCAATGCGAGTTTAAATGCCGGTAATCCAAAACTAGGCGGTACGACCCGTCAGGCTTCGTCACAGTGAATAAAGGATTATTCATGGGTGACACACATGTCTCAATCACTCCTTGATATTCCAATTGTTCAAGGATGGACGCGACGTGAGATCTTGCCTCACGACGCATGGGATATTGGGGTTGAGGCTGGGGATCGGATCGCAATGGAATCTCGTGATTGGGAGAACATTTATCCCAGCCAACCTGATTACGATATAACGCAGGTGCAAGCACCTGTGCCCACTCCCCGGCTAACCTAGTAGACTCCTCCGTGGGCACTGCGTGCCCAAAGGAAGGAAGTATGACTTCCTCTCCCCTTGGAGCGTCCAAAATGAAAGCCGGATCTTTCTCCGCCAAAAGAATATCATAGGTGGTGGTAAGATTATCCCAAAAAACCACTTTAATTTTGCGTTGTATGTCACCCTCAATATTAAGGACTATTTCAAATAATCTTTCTGGGGGAGCTACGCGAATATCAGCAGTTTCAACTGTCACATAAATGTCAGTTGCTGTCGCCTCCAGAAATGGACGCAATGCTTCCCGCACTACTGTAACCTCCGCCGCGCTGTCTAGCAGCGGTAGTGCCCATGTCAGGTTCCGAAGCTGTGTCCTGACCATCTGAGGCATATCTCGCTGAGATAGCAGTAACTTTCTTTTTCTGAAACGGTGGACGTGGTCTGGCAGTGTCTTTCTGCTTGCCTTTACCGTCAGTCTGGCGGGGTTGGTCTCGACCTTCAGCACCCCGTCCTCTCCCACGCTCTCCACCACCAGTGTGCGAAGTCGATGTTTCCTGTGAAGAACGAGGAGAGCGTTGTTCAGAAACCTGAAATCTATCAGGTGACTTAATACGAGTACGATCGCGCAAATCATAAGTGCGTTCACTATACGACTGTACGGGTGAGGCAGGACGAGAAACCTGTTTCTGTTTCTCTTGTTTTTTGGCTCTCCAACTTTGTTTAGGAAAGTTGGGCTTTTCGTCTTTTGTAGACGAACTCACCTTAGTTTGCTGCACTACATCAGGAATTTTGATGGTGGGTTTCACGCCTAAGGCACTACATCCAACCATCCTATAGGCTTTCGCAATAATTTTTGCGAACTCCCTTGGTTTATCGGCATCAGCCACAAGTTCCAGCATATTACCAACTTGGAACTGCATGGCATCTCCTTTGAGGTTGCCCATTACCATGGAACAAACCACATCGAAACTGTCGACAAGCCTTAATCCTAACTCTATTGCTGCCTCCGCACCATGACTTTCTTGGACTTTCTTGATGACGGAGGGTAGTACAGACATAGACGGAGTGCCGTAGCACCTCGAATAGGTCGCAGCAAAGACCTTGCCCCAATTGTCACAATCAACAAGTTCAGGGACCAGGTCCTTCGGCAAAGTAATGGTGAGTATCCTGTGTTTATCCACAGGAGTAGTGTTTGGAAACACGGCTTCTAATTGATCAAATTTTTCTGCAAGCCGGTAAGGAAATTCATCCTTACTGAGGGGGCGCTTGCCGACAACCGCAATTACCATAACAGGGCTAATCACCACTACGTGATGGTGATCCGTCCCGTGCCCAGCAACCGCAGGTGCTCCCACCTGAACTGTGCGTGACACATACTGCACTAAAGCCCTATGGACCGTAATCAGGGCTGTGTGTAGCGTTCGTAAATCACCCACTCCCACCGTCAGGTTGCGTGGGTGTGGAGTATATCCGGCCAGTACCGGCCAAGTGGCCCCTGCAATTGACAACGGGCCCATTCTCGCCGATACGACCTCATGGGGGAGGGCGCCATTAAACCAAATTGTATGCTGCCAGGCAGAAATAGGAATTTCTAGTGTTCTATATGGGGCATAAGCCGCAGGCACAGGCGTGGCTGTATAGTTGTGGAACAAATTATCGTCCGTATCCACCTCCTCAAAGGTCACCCATGAGTAAAACAACTCATACGGGTAGGTGGTATCAGCACTGACCACAAAGACCACGGCCATCCCGTCATCAGGTACCCCATAAGCCCTCAAATGAGCGCGCAGAGGAACCCTACTATGAGCGGGAATATTAACCGCCATAAAAACACCCTAAAGAGTAACAACGATATTTACAGTAGCACTTGGGCTCAAAAATTAAAACCTTTTTAATTTTCAAGCTTGATAGAACCTTTAGTCAAAACCTAGGTAGGTTAAACCGTCACTCTAATTTTCCGGAAACGAGAGTGAGGGTTGTTGTGGACTAACACTCAAATACTACTAAAGCGTCTCAGATCATAAGACCAAACGTTAGGTGCGCCATGTTGCAGGGATTCTGCTTTTGCACAGAACTATGCGCAGGAGACCAGGACCTCAGAGAATTGTGGTGTACCAGAAAACTCCCCTCAGAACCCAGAACCCCTTATCCGACTAGCTTAGTATCCCATTCGTTAGCCTAGATCTAGCTAGGCGGTCCCAATGTATAGACAAACCAGAACAAGCGACTTAGATATTTCTCAGGAGTGGTGGGAACCCGAAATACCTGTTCGTATCTATTTGTTAGTCCACAACATAATAATACAGACACGGTAAAGTTTAAAGAGTTTATTTTATAAACCTCGCGTCCTAAGATGCAGTACTTTGGCTAACACTAGCAGACTAACAGCACAGATCAGAACCATAAGCATCATTACAATACCATACAAAATGAAAGGAGCAATCATACTAATAATGACAGTGGTATACAGCCACACTCCTTTCACTAGAATCTAATACATTATTATTATTAGACTATTAGAAGGTCTCTTAGGCTAACAGGGGGGACCCCATACCGTATAGATCAGCTTAGTAGAATCACATCAAAGGATCAGCTCTCTCATGCATCAGCTCTTCTGTTCGAATGAATGTAAAACCAAACTGTTCTGCAATATTAAAGACGCTTGTCCTTCATATATTGGCAGCTGTATGCATGATATGTCTAACAAGTGGTACGATCAATCTAAACACAACACTCTGTACCTTCTAGTGACCCAGACTCGTTCTTTGCATGATGTACAGACCAAGGGCACATTTCACGGTTAAGAATGTGAAACAACAGTTTGTTATCCTGTAAGGCAAAGTCGAGTCAGCATTTCTAAAATGAATAACACAGACCAACAGTGTGTGTGTGCAGCGCAGCAGAAACGACAAGCTTGCTTGCTAACAATGATCTCGTTTATGCTAACTTAGTGTTGTAAATAGGGCGTGGCTTAATCCATCCTACACTCCTGGGGTTGAGAATGCAGTTTTGGCCTTTGCACTCTCAGCTAGTCTGATTTGCCAGTAGCCTGCTGTCAGGTCAAATGTACTCAAAAACTTGGCAGCTGCCAATCTGTCAATGAGCTCATCTGCCCTAGGTACTGGGTGGGCATCTGTCATAGTGACAGCATTTAGACCTCTGTAATCCACGCAAAACCTAATCTCTCTCTTACCATCTTGGGTGTGAGGTTTTGGCACAAGAACTACAGGACTAGCCCAAGGGCTCTCTGAAGGTTCAATGACTCCCAGCTCCAACATCTTCTGTACCTCAATCTTTATGCAGTCCCTGACATGGTCAGGTTGCCTGTATATTTTACTCTTCACAGGCAGACTGTCACCAGTGTCCACCTCATGGGTGCACCAGTTTGTCTGACTTGGGGTCAGAGAGAACATATGTCTCTAGAACTTGTCTGCAGTCCTGTTGCTGATGGTCAGTGAGGCTGTCAGAAAAGACCACACCATCAACTGAACCATCATCAGGGTTCTGAGTCAGCAGGTCTGGGAGAGGGTCACTCTCTTCTGCCTGCCCCTCATCTGTAGCCATGAGTAAGCCCATGTCTGCCCTGTCAACATATGCCTTTAACCTGTTGACATGAAGCACCCTGTGGGGGCTTCTGGGAGTCCCAAGGTCCACCAAGTAGGTGACTTCTCTCTTCTGTTCAACAATAATGTGGGGTCCAGACCATTTGTCCTGGAGTGCTGCTGGGGCCACTGGCTCCAACACCCACACTTTCTGTCCTGGCTGGTACACAGTCAGCACAGCCTTTTGGTCATGCCAAGCATTTTAGAGTTCTTGGCTTGCCTCAAGGTTTTTAGAAGCCTTCTTCATATACTCTGCCATCCTGGAGCGGAGGCCAAGTACATAATCCACTATGTCCAGTTTGGGTTGTTTGAGAGGTCTCTCCCATCCTTCCCTCACTAGACACAGGGGTCCCCTTACAGGATGCCCAAACAAAAGCTCAAAAGGGCTGTAGCCAACCCCCTTTTATAAGACCTCTCTGTAAGCAAACAGAAGGCAGGGTAAAAGGATGTCCCATCTTCGCCTAAGCTTGTCTGGTAAACCTTTTATCATCCCTTTTAGGGTCTTGTTGAATCTTTCCACAAGCCCATTGCATTGTGGGTGATAGGGGGTAGTGAATTTGTAGTTTACACCACACTCCTTCCACATTGCAGTTAAATATCCGGACATGAAGTTGGCACCTCTGTCAGAGAAAACCTCCTTTGGAAAACCCACTCTGGAGAATACTCCAAGTAGGGCCCTTGCCACAACAGGAGCTGTCGTGGTCCTCAGGGGTATAGCTTCTGGATACCTGGTGGCATAGTCCACTATCACCAGTATGAATCTGTGCCCAGATGCTGTTTGGGGGTCCATTGGTCCAACAATGTCTATCCCCACTCTCTCAAAGGGAACCCCCACCACAGGTAGTGGTATGAGGGGGGCCTTTGTGGTGCCACCTGATTTGCCACTGGTTTGGCAGGTGACACAGGAGCGACAAAACTCCTTGGTATCTTCTGACATGTGAGGCCAGTGAAAGTGTGGGACAAGTCTGTCCCAGGTCTTATTCTGGCCTAAGTGTCCTGCAAGGGGAATATCATGGGCCTAGGTAAGAAGGAAGCCTCTGAAACTCAATGGTATGACCAACCTCCTGGACGCACCAGGCTTGGGGTCTCTAGCCTCTGAGTACAGCAGCCCTTCATCCCAATACACTCTATGGGTACCTTGAGCATTCCCTGCAGCCTCAGCAGCAGCCTGCTGTCTGAGGGGTTCAAGAGAAGGACAGTCTAATTGTGCCTGCCTCAGATCTGCCCTTGAAGGTCCCCCTGTCCCAAGAAACTCAACCTGGTCATGTTCCAGTTCTTCTAGGACAGTTCCTTCAGGGCTCTCAGAATCATCCTCCTGTGAGGGCTGATTCTCTACCTGAGGCAGGGGGGGGGGGAAGGCACAGCCTTAACCCTACTGCTCTTTCTCTTGGGTTGTGTCTGGTCCATTGTCCCAGGATCCAGCACTTGTTCAGTGTTGCAATTTTTGGCCTGTGACCTAGTCACAGCAAGGACATGTGCATCTATTCCCAGCATTTCTGCATGGGTCCTATACTCCACTTCAGCCCACACTGAAGTCTCAAGGTCATTTCCCAACAGACACTCTACAGGAAGGTCTGAACTCACCACAACTTTCTTGAGGCCAGTTACCCCTCCCCAGGAGAAGTTAACAATTGCCACACTATGGGAGGTAGTGGCATTGCTAGCGTTGGTCACTCGGTAATTCTCACCTAGCATGATCTGTCCAGGGTCCACAAAGGCAGGTGTCACCATTGTGACACTAGCACCTGTGTTCCTGGAGGCCTGAGCCATTCTCTGGTTGATCAAAGGAGTCTGTCTGTACTTGCCCAGGTTACTGGGACCCACAGTAGAGCACAAAGCTATGTCCCCATCACAGATCAGAACTGCCTGAGTGGGTATTCTGACTAGGCCAGAATCCACTTCAGTTCCCAGGGTTAACCCTATTACACCCTTTTGCTGGGAACCACCACTTACAGCTGGACTAGGGGGTACAGTTGCCTTAGGGGCAATGGTGGTTGGGGGCTTGTCCTTTTTGGTGCATTCACTAAACCAATGGGAATTGGACTTACAATAGTTACACCAAGGTTTCTTTTGGCCATCTTTCATTTTATCCTTTTTGGGACCACCCTCCCCCTGAGCCTTTTGGGGGCCTGGTGAAGACTTCTGGTCTTTTGATTTCTGCTCATTACCCTTCTGGTCTGCCTTTTTCTGATCACCGCCCTGGTTCTGGTTTTTCTGCTTAACTCTAGTCCTGACCCACCTATCCGCCTTCTCTCCCAATTCCTGGGGAGAAGTTAGGTCAGAGTCAATCAAGTGTTGATGCAGCAGCTGGTTTTGACAGTTGTTAAGGATTTGTTCTCTCATGATCAAATTATACAATCCTGTATAGTCCTTAACCTTACTACCCAATAACCAGCCTTCCAAAGCCTTAGTGGCACAATCTACAAAGTCAGTCCAGTCCTGAGTCTGTGTCTTCTGGGTATCCCTGAACAACAACCTGTATTGTTCAGTGGTTAGGCCAAACCCATCAATCAGAGCACTCTTCAGGACAGTGTAATTGTCAGCATCCTCATCACTAACTGTGAGGAGCTTGTCTCTACCTTTCTCAGAGAAGGAGAGCCACAAGATAGCTGCCCACTGACTTTGGGGTACCTGCTGTACTTTGCAGGCCCTCTTCAAAGCAGTTATCCATTTGTGGATGTCATCCCCACACTTGTAGGGAGTGACAATCTTGCTCAGGTTTCTATTGTCATAGGACCTGTCTCTATCTTTAGGGATAGTGCTGCCACCAGTGGGTCCTAACCCACTTCACTTTTGCTCTCTGGCCAGAGCAATGATTACAGTCTTATATAGCGCGTAGCTACCCGGAGGCATCCCAGCGCTTAACTCAACTAGATCTTGGAGAAATCAGGCAAACAGGAAGGTTTTTAACCTCTTCCTGAACCTGAGATGGTTAGCTTCCATTCTGATGGAGTCGGGGAGATTGTTCCAAAGGGTGGCGGCTTGGAGGGAGAAGCGCCTGCCTCCCATTCGCACTCTCCTGGTTCTAGGAATTGCAATCAGCTTCTTATTTTCAGACCTTAGAGCTCGTCCTGGTAGAAATAAATGGAACATAGATTGAATCAGGGAAGGTCCTATTTTATTAATAGCTTTATGGACCGTAGTCAGCGCTTTAAACTGTACTCTTTGCTGGACAGGCAGCCAATGTAGTTGACGCAGTGCTGGCTTAGCAGAGGTCCGGCGAGGGATATTCAGCAGCATTCGGGCCGCGCAGTTCTGTACTGTCTGCAAGGACTTTATGGTAGCTTGTGTAGTGCCTAAATACAGCGCATTCGAATAGTCCAAGCGTGAGAGAATCAACGCCTGCACTGATATTCTCCTGGCCTCAAACGGAAGAAGTTTAATTATCTTCCGAAGTAGTCTAATGAAGGCATAGCAGGTTCCTGCCACCTTGCGAGCCTGAACACCAAAGTTCAGGGCTGGATCCAGCCACACCCCCAGGCTCTTAATTTGTTCTTTAGGTGGCGGTGGAGGGCCCAAATTAGACGGCCACCAGTTCTCTACCGTGTTGGATGGTTTATAACCTAGCAGCATCACCTCCGTTTTTGATCCATTCAACTTTAAGAAGGATCGGTCCATCCATTCCTGAACTTTATTGAGGCATAGGGAGAGGTTCTCAAATGGGGCATCCTGAGAAGCCAGGGAGATGATAAGCTGCGTATCATCTGCATACGTTACCAGCTGTACTCCCCAGGGCAGCACCACCTCAGCCAATGGCCTCATATAAATGTTAAATAGGGTAGGGCTGAGGGATGAACCCTGGGGGACACCGCATTGCAGGCGCATTTGGGGGGAACAGGCATCATCCTCAAAGACCGCAAAAGTCCTATCGGACAGAAAAGAGCGCAGCCACTTTAGTGCGCCTCCTCCGACACCTACTTCCATCAATCTATGAATCAAGATGGAATGATTCACGGTGTCGAAGGCGGCACTAAGATCTAATAACAGAATGGCTGCCCTATCTCCATTGTCCACAATCTTCCTAGCTTCCTCCACAACAGTGATTAGGGCTGTTTCGGTGCCCTGCTTAGCTCTAAATCATATTTGAGTGATATGGAGGGAATTGCTACTTTCAAGATAGGATCCCAGCAACGAGTTGACATGCTTCTCCGCCAGCTTACTGATGGTTGGCAGTAAGGAGATAGGGCGATAATTGGCCCAATCTTCCGGGTTTAGGTTTGGCTTCTTCAATAAAGCTTTCACTTTTGCCTGTTTCCAGGAAGAAGGAACCATGCCTGATGTAAGTGAGGCATTGATCACCTCTTGAATAACTGGGGTCAAAATATCTGATACCAAATTTAAAATGGTAGGCGGGGCGGGGTCCGCTGGAGAGCCTGATTTCAGATTATTCAAAAGGGACAGTGCAGTAGGATAATCTAGTTGAGAAAAATCATACAAACCGGATTTACCGGTGTCCATTGAAGGGGGCAAGATCCATTCAACGGGCAGAGGCTTAAACGAGGAGAAAATATTATCCACCTTATTGGAGAAATAATGCGCCAATTCATTACAGCGGGAACTTGCCAGTCCAGGGTCGTTAACAGGCACAGGGGGAGTAACCAAGGATTTGAAAATTTTGAAAATTTCCCTGGGGGCATTGGATGCCGAGTCAATTTTTTCCTGATAGTAATTTGATTGGGCACTTTTGATTCCCTGTTTATATTTCTTCAGGGCCAATTTATAGGTGTCCTTAGTATCTTCTGAGTAATTTTTGCGCCAGTGTCTCTCCTGCTGCTTACATTGGCGCTTTAACGCTTTAAGTTCCAATGTATACCAGGGTTTTTTATTGTTGCCCCTCCTATGGGACAGTTCACTTTTGGGGAGGATGACATCCAAAGAGGACGTTAGCCATTGGTTAAATTGTATATCGGCTATCAAAGGGTCCTGGGAGAGTGCAGGTAATGAGTCACTCAATTCCTTCCTCCACCTCTCGGTTGAGAGTTTGAACCAGGCCCGTATGGACCTCCTTGTTGTATTAGAGGGCTCAGACAATATCAATGGGACCAAGGAGAGGAGCAACAATTTATGGTCAGTCCAGGGAATATCAATTCATTTCTCAAAAATGAGATTATCCAAATTAGTGTAGCAGTGGTCAAGGGTATGTCCAGCTTTATGAGTAGGGCCTGTCACTAATTGCCTCAGCTGGAGCACTTCTAATCCTGCGTTGAGACTAATGCAGGCTGGTAAATGTGCCTCATCGGAATGAATGTTAAAATCACCCAGTAATGTGAAATTAGAGGTAGTACTAGCATAATTAGTGGCACAAATGGGAAGGTCATCGCAGAATTGACCGTAGGGACCTGGTGGCCTATATAGCAGAAGGCTCGACAGGGTGCAAGTTGGGGAGACGGTAATAGCAAAAAATAAGCTTTCCGCACCTTTTATTGCTGCTTTTTCAACCCTACAACCCAGTACGGATTTATAAATTATGGCAATCCCTCCCCCCCTACCTTCTGGGCGATCGTGTCTCAAGATAGAATAGTTGTGTGGTAATGCTCGGACGAGATCTGAGTCTGAGCTATCGTTCAACCAAGTATCCGTTAAAAATAGCACATCTAGATCTTGTTCCTCTAAGAGCAAGGAGATCTCGATGGCATGTCTTGGTAACGAGCGACAGTTTCATAATGCGAGGTGATACCGACGGAGCCTGTCTCCAGTGCTTTTGGGTGTTTCACATGTGAAATTATAATTACATCTGGTACAAGGTGCAATGTTCCTTACATGTGTTCGCAGTTCACTACACAGCGAGCTGGGCGTGCCTCTGAGTCTGAGTAACTCTTTCCGACTGTACCTCATCAGGGGGCAGAGGCGATCTATACTGGCAGCATCCTCGGTCCCTGGGCCCGACCTGGCCCGGACGGGCCCAGACGGGCTTTCCTTAGGCGCTCCTTTGGCACAAGTCTCTCTTTGGCAAGGGCAAGTTCTTCCCTTTCAATCCTCAGATTGACTTCCCTCATTCTGGCCTGATGCTCTTTTCTCTGTGGAGAAGTCATTCCCCTGTGAGAAGTGGCATTGGAGCTATTAGAGACATGGGAGTGGATAGATTCCCTAGAAGGGGATCTTCCTCTCCTGCTTCTCTGGTTAAGTCCACTTGAGGGTCTGAATGGGGGGACCCCATTCAGACTCCCATGTAGGCTTAAGTTAGCCTGGCTAAGTCTCCTAACTTGGACCTGGCTGTCTACCTCATCTTCTGAAGTCCCTTCTGACTCATCTAGATCAGTATTGTGAGGGGAGTCTTCTGTAGAGGGTAGACCCTCATTGGTACCTAAGGTACCATCCTGGGAGGCTCTCTGAGCATCATACTCTTCTAAGATCTCCACTAGATAAATGAGGGTAGGGTTTGAACCCTGTTTTAACTTTCTGGAGGTACACAATTGTCTCATCTCCTGAAAAGTTAGGGTATCATATCTAGAGGGTATCTTTCTAGGATATCCCCCTCCTGAGAGAGAATCAACTTGATCTCCTCTCAGAGACATGATCTAGTGAGGGTGTGGTGTGTGCACCTACCTATACTAGTTGTATCTACTAAAACCTCTCTAGTAGTCGTAGTCAGGATGTGCTAGGCCCTTCAACCTACAACAACTAAGTCCAGTAGGACTTAAGTATTATAATCTATGTTATATGTACCTGAACAATATCTGTGTGATCTTTCAATTTAGTATCTCAAGATTACAATGGTATTACAACAGCAAGCTCAGATCCCAACCGCTGCTCACCAATGTGAGAAGTTGGCCTGATATATGATGTCACTAGTTCTAGTGTACCCCTTGTATCAGTCCAAACAACCCTTATGGTGATTGGTTGTAAAGTCAACCTTATAGACCAGCTATCCTAGTGGTAGCATGGACAAGAGCAGTCTTAGGCTAAACTCTGTATGGCATGTGAAGCCAGCTGTTATACCATTTGCAATCCTTTGAATACCAAATGAAAGGACACCACAACAGATATATTATAAAAATAGAATGTATTTATTCTAGTCAAAATACCCTCAGCACTCTTTATGAGATTCGAGGTAAGTACAACACAGTCTTATTTAAGCATACATAAGTCACACAGGTAAGTAATACAGTTAGGCCCTAGGGGCCACGCAAACAATATACTAAGTAAGTGGTATAAGAACCACTGTCCCGAACACAGGTTAGGCCTAGGCCTAGGGAATCGCTGGGGCTACACTATCCTATCAGTTGCTAGGCAGTGGGAGGCCCACGGGATTCAGGTGCAGAGTGGAAACACTCACACGTGATGCGTTAAAGTCGATAGAAATAGTGGTGTTTAGAAATTAAGAGTTTTAGGACACTTCGGAAGGAACTAGGAGTTAGAGACTTGGAAACTAGACACTAGGATAGTCAATACCCTTGTGAGCACCGGAGTACTCAAGTTACCTAGCCCACGGGCTGTGGGTGCATAGGTCTGAACTTGCGTCGGGTTTCGTCGTCGACTCCTATGGATGCCTGAAGAAAAGATGCTGACAGGCAGTCAGTGAAGAGTGTCCGGTGGATTCCAAGGATGGAATCAAGAAGGAGGATACCTGCAAGCAGAGGGGACAGAGTCTAGGTCACCAGCCAGGAGCCCGGAAGGAACCAGGAAGGAACCAGGCGATGTCGTGAAAATGCAGGTGAAGAGGTGAAGCGTGTCGCAGCAGCCACGGGTACCAGGAGGCGTCGAGGACGACCAGAACCAGGAGGCGAGCTGTCCCACGAGGGCTCTTGCAGTTGGCGGCGTCGATGTCGAGTTTGGACCCAACAACCCTTGACAAGCGCAACCCACGCAGAATGAAGGATTCGCTTCTGTTGCAGACCAGGAAGGCCTGAGGTGCTTCTCTTTCACAGGGAAGCAAGGGCCAGTCTGGAGGAGCCAAACCAGCGGTGAAAAGTCAAGGGTTCGTCGTCGCAAAGGTTACTAGCCAATGGGCAAGCAACCGGACAGACGCGTCGAGCAGGAAAATGCAGAAGGGCCCCACGCAGAACTCGGAGTGTGGAGGGCTGATCTTCGGTGCAGATGGTGCTCGGGGTTGGGGCTTCTCAATACCCAGAGCACAACTTTGAGGATGCCTCAGAAGCTGCGCTGGAAGCTAGTAGCCAATTTTCCCAGGTAGCCGGTCCCACGTCTCTCGTCGCCTCCACGGATCTCAGCTTTGCTGTGGATGTGGATCAGGGTCGGAGAAGTCTGGAAGTCAAGGCGCTGGTCGGGCTCTGCAGTCGGTTCCTTGTAGAACCTTAGGCAAAGCAAACGGCAGGTCGCTTGATGGTGCCTGTTTGCACAGGGTGGCCACTCCTTGGCCACAAGGGAGATTCTTCAGTCTTCTTCCGTAGTCGAATGTCGAAGGTCCAGAGTTTCTGTTCAAGTTTCAGTTATCAGGATAATCCAAAGTCCTAGGGACTCAGCTCCCACTCTTATACTAATCTGGGGGGCTGGGTTACCTGCTAGGTCCCTCCTATGGGTGGGACCAGGGAGGGGGGTGGTTACACCCCCTTCCCTTTGTCCAGTTTCGTGCCAGGACTGGGGCTGGAGTGCCCCAGCACCGGTTTGAACCAGACTATGCATGGGACACCTTGTGTGCCCCAGGCAGTGTCTCGTTTCTTTCATCCCTCCCTGCCCCAATATACTAAGTCCTGTCTAGGGTGGTGCTAGCACCTCCCAAGGCAGGAAACCTATTGTCCAAGCCTCCCTCGCTGGAAGGACTCCCAGCAGCAGGAGGTCAGACTTGTGATGCTGGGGCTCTGGTTAACTTTAACCGGGTAGTAGGTCTTCAACATGTCTTCTCCCTCTAGAAGGGGGGAATACTATCCTCTTCGCCAGAAATGGTGTGGGGGTAGTATTCCAAAGTGTCAGACACCTTACACGACATGTTTTGATAAAGCCAAACCATAGTTACCATAACCGCGAGGATTATAAGGCACTTTAAGAGTATATGGTAGGCGATATCATAGAACAGCTATAAGGACATGGTCATGAAAGCTGCAGACAGGCTCAGCTCATGCTAGAGCACCATCTTACATGTTACCAAGCACTCTGCCTTCAGGATTGTTAAGGCCTGCCATAGGAGTGACTGATAGGTTACCCATGTGTCTATATATAAGGTAGGTATAGGAATACTACACCTAAGCAAGGGGTGGTTACACAACCTTGCCCCAGCTGAGTGATCAGCTAGTTGTGTCATAATGGAAGGCCAGCCAGGGGTGGCATAATACATGCTGCAGCCCCTGGTAGGCCTAGGGTACACCTATGCCCTGGGTACCTAAGGTACACTGTACAGGGCCCTAGAAGGTGATCCTTATCAATTGGGTTATGTACCTAAAGTACATAGTATGAATTTAGAGAGAGAACAGCTGGCTGTGGGTCTGATTAGCAGGCCCACAGCCACATCTAAGTCGAAAACCAGTGAAGCAAAAGCAAAAAGTGGGGGTGAACATAGAAAGCAGACCCTAGTCTCCTACACGTGGTGTCAAGTCCACACCATATGGCATGTCGCGCTGCATCCCGCCCGTCAGCAAGTGCCCGGGAGCGACGTGTCTGGGCCTCCTCCGGACACAGTGGCAGCACGTCCTCCACTGCATCCCACAGAGAGTGGGAGAAACGGTCCAAGAGGCAAGCGGTGTTCAAAGACCGCAGGCCCAAACTCAGGGAAGAGAACAGTTTATTTCCGAACTGTTCCAGCCTCTTGGATTCCCGATCCGGAGGAGCGGACGGGAAGGAGGATTGGGAAGTGGAGGCCTGGATAACCAGGCTCTCGGGGGTGGGGTGTTGGGACAGGAAACTGGGATCGCCCGAAGCAGGGCGGTGGCGCCGGGCCACGTTCCGATCCACAGGAGGAACTGTGGAGGGCTTGGACCAAGTGCCCTGCAGAACGTCGATGAGGGCCTCATTGAACTGCAGCAGAGGCTCTGTGGAGCTTGCTGACGGTTGAAGCACCTCTGTGAGGATATTAGTCCTCACGGCCACAGCAGGCAACTCGAGCCCCAGGGCTTCGGCCGCCTTGCGCAGCACCACTGAAAGAGCTGCACCTTCCTCCGAAGCCACAGTCGGAGGAGAGATGAAGCCAGCGTCCGGCGAAGTGTCCAGACCACTGGCATCCCTCAGTTCGTCTGCCCAGTCCTGTGAAAGTTGACCCTGGAGGGCCATAGGGTCCTCAGACCCCTCCCAGTCGCCCCCGTCATCCGATTCCCGATTAACAGTAGGAACGATCGGAGCCGGACGGTAGATAAAACGGTCATCCATCGGCGTCGGGTGCGGCGCCGTGCCGGCGTCGGGTCCAGACAGGGGCTAAACCGGGGAACGGCGGCGTCCGGAGACGGCGCCGGAGGTGGAACCGGTGTCGGCACCGGCAGAGGAGGCGTCGTGAGGTCGACCGGCGCCGACAGAGATCCAGACCTGGATCTCTCGGGGACCTGCGACGTCGGGACCGAAGTCGTCGACGGGGCCGGAGCCGCCGGCACGCGAGGTCACCCAGTCGAGCCCGCGGGGCCTAAGGCGCGCCGGCAGGCGTCGACAGCGGAGCCAGGCCCCTCATGGCCGAGAGGAAGGCACTGACCTCCGCCGGAGTCGCGTCAGTCCCAGGGACCGGCGGGTATGGAGACGGACGCGGCTCCTGCGGGGCCGTGGGGGTGGGACCACCCTGACCCTCGGCCGAGTCGCGCGAGGGGAGTCCGAAGAGCGGTGTCGCCTCTTGGACTTCTTTGATCGCTTCGACTTACCCGAAGACTTCGAGCCCGACGAGCGATGATGATGACTGCGGCTCCGCGACCGGTCCTTGGACCTCTTCCTGGAACGGGACCGTGAGTGGTGCGGAGCCGAGTGCCGAAGCTCGAGAAGCTTACTGGACCGCTCCCGTCTAGCCTTCGAGATCAAGGCCTGACAATCGGGGCACGACTCTCTAGCCTTCGAGGTCAAGGCCTGACAATCGGGGCACGACTACGCGTCGTGGTCGGCCCCTAGGCAGTAAAGGCACCGGCGATGGTGATCAGTCACCGACATCAGGCGATGACAGGCGTCACAGGCCTTGAATCCAGGCATCCTATCTGCACCAGAGTCGAGTCGACAAAAGACCAAAAGAGTCAAAAAGTTTTAGTCAAAAATTGACTAAGGGGTAAGCTCTTCCCGGATCGGCGCTGTCTGGCGCGGAAAAAAGAAGAACTGACGTCAGCGCGCGAGGGCGGCGTCTAAGTACTCCGACGATGTCATTCCGGCGCACGACGCAGACGACGGACACGGAGCCGCAGACGACGCCTAGCAACACGCAAAGGGTATTGCTGACGAAAAATCTTTCCGGATCCAGCCAGACGCCTGGGGATATTCGAAGGTGAGGAATCTAACTAACGTGTTACTTTCAGATCTTCCATGCATCAGACTGGATCCAGAAGATTATTGATAGCAGTACCCCTGTGCGCCTATAGGTGGCTTCGGTCGACTCCGCTTGATGTTGTAGGCATCGGGTTAGTGTTCATCATGACTTCCACGTCTATGTAGGCACCACTCCAGCGTGCTGACATCAGTACTTGTCACGACTTTCCACGTCAGAAGCGCGGAGCTATGACGTGACTAATCATGGTGTGTTAAAAAACAACTAGGGCCCTGAAAGGGAACAGCCCTGACAATATAACTAATTAGCAGTGCAGGTAGTATGGTTGGATGGGTAAGGAATCTGGAAGTAGATCCTGTCTCTACCAGATAAGACGTTACCAAAAGTAAGTAACTTTTCCATCTGATAGAGACATCTAGCCACAGATTATTTACCTTTGAACAGATAACCAAGCAATACCATCCCCGGAGGAGGGACAAAGGAGAAAAGTCCTGCAGAACAGAATGGGCAAAAAAGGTCCTCCCTGCCGACCTGGTTGTCCATGCAGTAATGCTTTGCATTGGTTGCCTCGCAAATGTCACGAACCAGAACACCATGCTGAAGAAACATAGTGGTTGCCTTTACCCTGGTAGAATGGGCCCTCAGGCGGCTGTTTCTTTGCCAAGGTGTAATATATTTTTAAGCAGAGAATGACCCAACGTGATATGGTCCTCTTCAGAACAGCACACCTTTTTTACTCCAAAGTACCCTACGAAAAGCTGCTTGTCCACCTAGAATGTTTTAGTGTGGTCAAGGTAGAATGACTACACTCTTTTTGGGTCCACACTTTTGAGACGGTCTTCTTCTTTAAAAGGGTAGAGAGGAGCCTAGAAGGTGGGCAAGGTGACAGATTGTCCCATATGGAAAGGTGTTACTACCTTGGGCAGAAAAGAAGCCCTAGCAGGGAGCAGTACTTTGCCCGGAAGACGGTCAGGGTCGGAGGCTGAGATGACAGTGCCTGCAGTTCACTAAACCTCCTGGCAGAAATTATTGCCACTAAAAAGGCTGTACAATTATTACAAAATCTCTGCCACCAGCAGGCATATACCGACTTTGTGTGGGGACACCTGGCAGCCAGGATAACTTCACAGACTTCATCAGGACGGTCAAAAGCGGTCAACTGTCACCGCTTAATCTCCATGCAAGCAGGCAGAGTGTGGGCAGGTTCGGGTGAAGAACCCTTTTGTGCTGCTGAGATAGAAGATCCTACCGAAGGGGCAGCCTGATCGGAGGACCGATGCTCATTTGCAGAAGCTCAGGATACCATATTCTTTAGTCCCAAGTCCGGAGCCACAAGGATGACTTGGGCCCAATCTCTCCTGAGCTTCTTGAGCACTCTGGGAAGGAGTAGTATGGGCGGACAGGCATACCAGAGACCTGTGCTCCACTCACGACAAAAAGCGTTGCCGAGTGAGAGCTGCCTAGGAAACTTCAACATGCAAAACTGCTGACATTGTGCGTTCTCTTTGGAGGTGAACAGATCTAACCAAGGCACTCCCCACTGTTGAAAGAGACAAGAGACCTTGCACCACCTCTTGATGGAGACACCTTCTTGTGATCTTCAGGGTATTGATGGCTGAGTTTGTCCACTCTGGCGTTCAGAGAACCGGACAGATATTGAACCATCAGGGAAATGCCTTGTTGTTCCAGCCAAGTCCAGAGACGTAGGTCCTTTTGACAGAGGGTATATGACCCCCCACCCCGTCCAGTTTGTTGCAGTACCACATGGCAGTAGTGTCTGTGAATACTTAACTTACCTTCCATTGAGGGATGGTAAGAAGGCTTTCAGTGGCAATCAGATTGAATAAAGCTCCACGAGGTTGGCTTCTGCTGGAGTCCTCTGATCTCCACCTCTCCCAGAAGTGACGCGTCCATCACTACTGTGAGATCTGGGTGGGGCAGGTAGAGGGGTCTGCCCCTGGCTCGTTTTCTATCATCCGGCCCGAGCTTTGAGGTCCGAGTCTCTTTTTTTGGCCGTAGTCCCCCGTGTTAGGAAGGCTCGCATTGGGCGGCGTTCTTTTAGGTTTTTGGCGCCACAGCGCTGGAATGCGCTGCCTTTGGCCTTGCGTTGCACCGCCAATCTGTTGGCCTTTAGGAAAGGCCTAAAAACTTGGCTTTTTACTCTTTAGTATGGTAGTCTTCCTCTTATGCTATGTTTCTGCTTTCTGTCTGTCTCACTGTGTCTGCTGTCTTTAGGCGGGTCTTTAATAAAAGCGCCGGGACACTCTGTAGAGTAGCCGTGCGCTATATAAAACCCTTTTTAACATAACATAACATAACTCAATTGCGGTTTGTCAGCCACCAACGCAGGTCATTCGCGGCGCCCTCCGACATCTGAACCAGGTCGGTGAGATTCCCCTGATGCTGTACCCATTGGATCTTCAAGTCCCCTGCAGAGCCCACATATGCCAACTGCCATGGTACACAAGCAGGAGGCCTTGAGGCCCAACAGCCTCAGAGCCATTCTCACCAAAATCCAGGCGAGAGGCTGAAACATCTGGGTAGGAAACTAGGATCTGCTTTCATGGTTATCCCCACCTTTTGCTTGTCAGAATGCTTGTTTTCACTAGTCTGACAAGGATCCTGCTAACCAGGACCCCAGTCACTGTGCTTCCTCCCTAAATTTAACATGGTAAGTACTTTCGTACCTACACAATAGGCTACTGATATACCACTATAAGCTCCTAGTATATGGTACAGAGATACCCATGGCATAGGTACACCAGGGGTTTTCCATGGGCTGCAGCATGTATTATGCCACTCATGATAGACCACTCAAACTGCCATTGCAGCCTGTGTAAGCTGGTGCAAGCATCACTTACGAAAGAAATATGTTTTCTTATACCCAAGGTCATTACACTTAAAGCACAAGTTACTACTTGTGTAACAATATATCTGTAAGAGACATTAGTTAGTGATAGATTCCTTACCTTAGAATATCCCCAGGTGTCAGACTGGATCCGGAAAGTTTTGCTAGCAGTACCCCTGCACGCCAGTAGGTGGCGTCGTGCGGCTCCACGACCGTCGCTGGCGTCGTAAGCGCCGAGATGACATCACGTAGACTACTTGGGCGCCACCCATGCGCACTGACGTCAGTTCTGTACACGACTTTCCGCACCAGGAACGCAGAGCCATGCAGAAAACTGACCACTGGTGCCATGAAACTAGGGCCCTGAAGAACTTCAGGGCCTTCGGTAACGCTTATTCTGGTGGATACAATATCTGCCTGTGGATTCCTCACGCTCCCACTTATTTGTAAGGCCCTTAATGAACCTCATGACAATGGGGGACTTAAACAAAGACGGCTGGTTTGGCAAACATAAAAAGGCCGATAAATAGCCCTTAACAGTGGCTACAGCACAACCTCGCTGTGCTAAAGAAAGAGGAAACTCCAAAATATTAGACAAGCGGGCCTTCAAAGGGTCAATGTCTCTCTCTCGGCACCACTTAAACCTGGACCATCTGGAAGAGTAAACAGACTTAGTGGAGTGTTCCCTGGATGATAAAATAACATCCACTATATCCAGCAGGAGAGAGAAAGAACTCAGGTTGCCCCGTTCAATCTCCAGGCATGAAGGTGCAGGCTCTGGAGGTGGGGGTGTAGAACCTGCCCTTGCGACTGCGAGAGGAGGTCTGCGAGAGGGAGACGGTGCGGAGGGTGCAACGAGAGGTGAAGTAGGTCTGTGTACCACACCCTTCTTGGCCAATCAGGGGCGATCAATATAACTTGGGTCCGGTCTTAGCGAATCTTCCTCAGAACCCGAGGAATCAAGGGTATGGGAGGAAACGCGTAAAGGAGTTGGGAGCTCCAATCTATCTGAAACGCATCCCCCAAAGGTCCCTGCATTGGAAACTGGAGACTGCAGAATAACGGGCAGTGCGCGGTCTTGTGAGTGGCAAACAGGTCCAACCGAGGAGATCCCCACATCTGAAAGATGCGATGGACCACCTCCGGATGAAGCCGCCACTCGTGATCAGCCGAGTAACGCAGACTGAGACTGTCCACACGAACATTCAACACACCGGCCAGATGATTTGCAAACACACAAATCCATTGGTCCTGAGCCCAGGACCAGAGGCGCAGAGCCTCTCGACAGAGGCGATACGACCCTACACCTCCCTGTTTGTTGATGTACCACATCGCGGTAGTGTTGTCTATCAGGACCTGAACCGACTGACCGCGAAGGGAAGGGAGAAAAGCCTTCAGTGCCAAACTAATCACCCGCAATTCCAGAAGGTTGATGTGAAGCAACCTTTCCTCTGGAGACCAAAGGCCTTTGACCTCCAGATCCCCCAGATGAGCACCCCACCCTAGAGTAGAGGCATCTGTGATCACTGTGGCCACCGGCAGAGGAGGCCGAAAAGGCCTTCCTTGAGACAGGTTGCCCTGCACAATCTACCAAGACAGCTCCGCTGCAGCTTCTCTGAAGATTCTGATGTTCTCCCAGAGATCTCCGTTGTGCTTATACCACTGCCTGCGGAGGCACCACTGGAGTGCCCTCATGCGCCAGCGTGCATGGTTGACCAACAGAATGCAGGAAGCGAACAGACCGAGCAGGCAAAGAACCTTCAGGACTGGAACAACCGCTCCATCGTGAAATAAAGGAATCCTTTCCTGTATGTCGAGAATCCTTTGAGGCGGCGGGAATGCCCGACACACAGAAGTGTCCAGGATTGCTCCTATGAACAGGCTGCGCTGAGAAGGCACCAGGTGACATTTGGGTACATTTATCGAAAAACCCAATTTGAACAACAGATGAGTTGTCACTTGCAAGTGGCGCAAAACCAACTCTGGAGACTCCGCTTCCAACAGCCAGTCGTCCAGGTAGGGGAAGACAGGAACCCCTGACCTTCTGAGATGAGCCGCTACCGCCGCCATCACCTTTGTAAAGACTCGAGGCGCGGAAGTGAGACCGAACAGAAGAACCGCAAATTGGTAATGTTGGGATCCCACCGTGAACCGGAGATACTTCCGATGAGACTTCAGGATGGGAAGATGAAAATACGCATCCTGCAGATCGATGGACCCCATCCAGTCTTCCTGTTACAGCGCAAGGAGAACCTGAGCCAAGGTCAACATTTGAACTTTTCCTGCCTGAGGTAAAGGTTCAAAATCCTGAGGTCCAAGATTGGTCTCAAACGACCATCCTTTTTGGGGATCAGGAAATATCGGGATTAACAACCCTGAACCCTTTCCTGCTCCGGAACCACCTCTATCGCACCTTTTTTGTAGTAAAGTAAGAACCTCCTGCTGCAAAAGCAGCAAGTGGTCTTTTGAACAACCACCCTGGCGAGGAGAATAAGGAGGAGTAAACTCCAAAAATGGGAGGGCATACCCATTCTCGACAAGATTCAAGCCCCAACGATCTGATGTGATCAGTCTCCAATCTTGTAGAAAGTGAGACACCCGACATTGTTGGCGGCCACGAAAGGAAGCAGATTTCCCAAAGCACCGATATCTCTTGTACCCATAACCTCTAGACTGCACCTGGAGGCCTAAAGATCTTGCGGTAGCCCTACTGTTTTTGAAACGTTCCAAGGCTGAGTCCGCCTTAGAACCAAAGAGCCTTGACCCATCAAAGGGCAAATCCAATTAGGTCGCCTGCACATCAGCCGAAAACCCTGAAGACTTGAGCCATGCCATTCGTAACTGAAGACCCCATAACATGAGCCACAGAGTCCGCAGTGTCCATGCCTGACTGAATCACTTGTCGTGCTGCGGCCTGCAAATCTGAAAGGACTGCCAAGAAGTTGGCACGATCCTCCTCAGGCAACTTAGGAGCCTATTGAACAACAGAGTCCATCAATGCATGTATATATTGTCCAAGAAGGCAAGTCGCACAGTTGACTTTAGAGCCATACTCGCAGAAGACAACACCTTCTTCGCAGCTTGCTCCGTCTTTTTCGAGTCCCTGTCACCCAAACCAGTAGGAAAAGCACCAGAAGACTGTTTTGAGCACGAAGCTTGGACAACTAGACTCTCCGGTGTCGGATGTGATGACAAAAAAGCAGGAGCAGGCTTGTATCTTCGAGATAGAACGAGATACAGCCGGAGCAAACAGGCTTCTGCCACACCTCCAGAATCGGATCTGTCAAGGTATCTGTGAATGGAAGTAGGGGCTCAGAAGTTGATGAAGTATTCAAAACTTCCGTCAGTTTTTTGGAGTTAATCTCAGCAGAGGGAAGTTTAAGGCCCAATAAATCAGTTGCCTTCTTTATGACAACATGATAAGGTGCAACGTCCTGCACAACACAACCACTTGCAGATGGTAAGTCATACTCAGGGGAAGTATCTAGGCCACTAGCTTCCTGAAGGCCTTCAAACTCATCCAGAGTCCACAATTTTTCTTTTCTCCTGCTCTTGCAAATACTCCTCCTCAAGCAATTTCCGAGCTTCCCTCCTGGAGCGTTGCTTAGGCAACCGCGTGGGTGGAGCCACACGCGGTGCCAGAGAAGACACCAGCGGCGTCGATGGAGGAGCCTCGAGATCGAAATTCGACGTCGATCGAATCCGAGGTGGCACAGACTCAGAAGCTGCAGGAGTCCAGGGAGCCGGAGTGGACGATCTCAGCGCCGGGAAATGCCAAGCCGGAGTCAACGGCATAAAAGGTGCCTGGGGATAGAACTGAGGCACACCCAGGTTGAATGCCAGAGGACCCACGGGGCCTGAATGCGCACCGGATGGAGTCGAGGCTCTTGTAAATAAACCAAACATCGCATTGAGAAAATTAGAAGGGTCAGCCCCAGGAGCAGGAAATTGATCCGTACCTTCCTGTAGGGGAGTCACCTGAGATCGCACTGGAGCCTGCGGAGCTGGGGACGGCGCCCGCACAGGTGAAGCCACACGGCCTGGAGAGGATCCTCCCGGCGCCGGTGACGTCGCTGGAGCCAGTGATTCTTCATGAAGCGAAGAAGCTTCTGAAATCTGCGACGCCGCAGCCGGAGATGGTACTGGCGTCGCATGAGGAGTAGGAGAGATGAAGTCCCTTCTCCAAGGTCGCTCAGCTGGAGTCGGCGACCTCGATCTTGACCTCTAGACCCTGGCCTTCGAAGAACGATGTCGAGAGGTATGTCTCCTCTTAGATTTTTTGTGTTTCTTCAACCTCGAAGTGTGAGAAGATGAAGACTTCGCCCTCTTCCTAACTCTTTTCCTTTTTGGCTTTCGGCATAAACAATTTGGCTTCACTTTCTTTGATAGCCTTAGGATTCATCTTCCTGCAGCTCCTGCATTCCTCGACGTCGTGGTCCGAGGATAAACACCACAGGCAGTCCTCATGCGGATCCGTGATAGACATGTGTCCGCCACACTCTCTGCAGCGTTCGAATCCGGTCTTCCTAGAAGTAGCCATTCTGACAAACTACGAGATACAAAGTTTTCCACTATGAAAATGGAGAGCCCTGAAAACAACCGTTGAGCGGCGACGGCACGGAAAAAAGGGAACTGACGTCAGGACGCCGACAAGGTCCTTTTGTGGCTCCGATGACGTCATACGTTGCCGCGAGCGGAGCCGTGCTATAGTGACGTCCTCGTCGACATGGGAGAGCTAGGAAAGAATTTTCCCGTGGAATGCTGGCGCAGTGGGAATTCAAAAGGTGAGGAATCCACAGGCAGAAGTATCAATCAGAAAAGGATGACCTTAACCCTAGAATCAATTCGCAGAACGGGGAGGATGGGTGGGGCGGTAAGGAATCTATCACTAACTAATGTCTCTTACAGATATATCGTTACACAAGTAGCAACTTGTGCGTCTAAAAGAGACACGTTAGTTACAGATTCCTTACCTTAGAATAGATACCCCAGCCATACCAACCCCAGTGGTGGGTCTGCGAATAGATTACATCAGAAAGTCACGGAGAACAGAACGGCCGAAGAAGCCGTCTCTCCGGACTCAACTGGCAAGGCAGTAATGCTTGGTTAACGTGTGCAGCGAGGCCCACGTAGCTGCCTGACAATTACCCTGCAAGGAAACGCTGCGTCACAAGGCAGTAGTGGCTGCCGTTGCCCTGGTAGAATGGGCACGCAGCCCCACAGGAGGCTCCTTCTTAGCCAACGAGTAAGCTGCTTTGATGCACAGAACGACCCACCGAGAGATGGTTCGTTTGTGCACGGCCCAACCTTTTTTGGCACCCACGTAGCCAACTAAGAGCTGGTCATCCACCCACAACTGTTGTATAGGCTGCAGGTAGAACGAGAGCGTACGTTTTGGGTCCAGACGGTGGAACCTCTCTTCCTCTTTCGAAGGATGCGGAGGTGATGGTCTGCCCGATGTGAAAGGGCGTGACAACCTTTGGCAAGAAAGGACGGGTCCTTAAAACCACCTTGTCCGGATGAACAGAAAGGAAAGGAGGTTTGGAAGAAAGAGCCTGGAGCTCACTTGCTCTTTTGGCACAAGTGATAGCTACCATGAAGGCGGTCTTGAGAGTGAGAAGACGCACAGGACAGGTATGAAGGGGCTCGAAGGGAGCACACATCAGATATGTCCAGACAAGGTTTAAGTCTCATTAAGGCATTATGAACGGCACGGGAGGAAACGTGTGCGTAATGCCTTTTAGGAAACGGAGACTTAAAAATAGAAGGCTGATCTGGAAGCCGTAAAAAGGCGGAGATAACCTTTGATAGTGGCCAGAGCAGAGCCCTGCTGGGCCAAAGAAAGAAGGAACAGAAGGTCTTCAGAAAGAGGGTCAGAGAGGGGATCCACAGCCTTAGCTGTGCACCATGCCACAAAATCGAAGGCTGTCAACTGTCTCCGCTCAATCTCCACGCATGGAGGTGGAGGCTGGACAGGTTCGGGTGGAGGACCGTCCCCTGCTGCTGTGACAGAAGATCCTCCTGAAGAGGCAGTTGGATCGGGGGATCGATTGCCATGCTGAGTAGCTCGGGATACCAGTATCTTCGTGTCCAATCCGGAATCACAAGGATGACTTGGGCCCGGTCGCGCCGAATCTTCTTCAGCACTCTGGACAGAAGTGGTATAGGCGGAAAGGCGTACAATAGACTGCAACTCCACTTGCGACGAAAAGTGTCGCCTAGCGAGTGCCAGCTTGAAAATTCCAACTCGCAGAACTGAAGACATTGCGCGTTCTCTTCGGTGGCGAATAGATCTAACCAAGGCTCTCCCCACTGCTGAAAGAGACCTTGCACCACGTCAGAGTTCAGACGCCATTCATGATCCATCAAGCACCGGCAGCTGACTTCGTCCGCCCTGGCGTTCAGAGAACCTGCCAGGTGTTACACCATCAAGGTGATGCCTTGATGTTCCAGCCATGTCCAGAGGCGCAAAGCCTCCTGACATAGGGTCCAGGACCCCACCCGCCCTGTTTGTTGCAATACCACATGGCGGTGGTGTTGTCCGTGAACACCTACACCACACTTCCCCGGATAGAGGGAAGGAATGCCTTCAGTGCAAGTCGGATCGCCTGAAGCTCCAACAAATTGATATGGAGCCGGGACTCCGCCTCTCCCACGTGGCCTCCACATTCCAGGAGGGACGCATCCGTCACCACTGTATGCTCCGGTTGGGGAAGAGGGAGGGATCTGCCATTGACCCACTGCAATTGCTGTGCAGTGCCCTCCGAGATCTGGACATGATCGGTCAGGTTGCCCTGATGCTGCGCCCACTTGAACTGCAGGTCCCACTGCAGAGCCCGCATATGCCATGTGGCATGTATCACCAGCAGGATGCAGGAGGCCATCAGGCCTAGAAGACGGAGGGTCATCCTGACTGAAACCCGGGACAGAGGCTGAAAGATCGGAATCATAGCCTGAATATCCCGGACTCACTGCTCGGGAGGATAAACCCGAAACAGCGTCAAATCCAGAACCGCTCCGATGAAGGGGAGCTTCTGAGGGACTCAGGTGCGACTTCGGCACGTTGATGGAGAACCCCAGCAAACACAGGAGGTCGGCTGTAGTCTGAAGGTGGTTGATGACTGCCTGGGGCGAGCCCGTCTTCACTAGCCAGTCGTCGAGGCAAGGGAAGACTGACACCCCCGACCTACGCAGGTGAGCTGCGACCACCGCCATCACCTTCGTGAACATCAGAGGTGCGCTGGTAAGGCCGAAGGGGAGCACGGCAAACTGAAAATGCTCCTGGCCTACCGTGAACCGCATGTAACGCCGGTGGGCCGGCAGGATGGGGATGTGAAAATATGCGTCCTACAAGTCCAACACTACCATCCATTCTCCAGGGTCGAGGGCAGCCAGGACCCGAGCCAGAGTCAGCATTTTGAACTTCATCCAGAGGAAGCGATTGACGTTACGGAGATCCAAGATGGGGCGCAGGCCCCCTTTATCCTTCATGGAGACCAGAAAGTAGTAGGAATAACAACCACTCCCTACTTCCGGCCCAGGAACGCACTCGATGGCCCCCTTGGCCAAGAGGGCCGTGAATTCCTGGTGGAGAAGTACCAAGTGATCCCCCGACATGCGGTGGCCCCGAGGTGGCATGGCTAGAGGGAAGGACTGAAAGGGAAGGGAGTAACCCCTTTGGATGATCTGCAACACCCTCGTGTCCGATGTGATATCGCGCCATCAAAGGGCATGTCCATGAGTGAGCTTTGGACATCCGGTGAAAACCCGGTAGATCTCAACCAGGCGTAGCGACAAAGCGCCACAGTCATAGAAATCGCCCTACCCAGTGAGTTTGCGGTGTCCAAACCGCACCGAATGGCAAACTTAGCCGCATCCTTACGCTCAGCAACAGCTTGGGACAGCACAGCGTGGGTCTCCTCAGGACACTGAGGCAACACCTGTGCAACTGTATCCCACACCGCGTAGGAATAGCGGCCCAATAAGCAGGCGGTGTTCACTGAGTGCAGCCCTAATCTGGCCAAAGAGAACAACCGCTTACCGAACTATTCCAGCTTCTTAGAGTCCTTATTCGGCGGAGAAGTGGGAAAGGCACTCTGTGACGTCGAGGCTTGGATAACCAGGCTCTCAGGAGTAGGATGAGTGGTCAGAAAAGCGGGGTCACCAGGCGCCAGGCAGTGACGCCTGGCGACATTCTTATCCACAGGGGCCCCTGTGGCTGGCCATGACCAAGTGCCCCACAATACGTCAGTGAGGGCGTCGTTAAATGGGAGCAGGGGCTCCGACGAAGTGGACGCTGTCTGGAGCACCTCAGTGAGGAGATTAGTTTTAAGGGCCACCGTAGGGAGATTAAGGTTTAGAACCTCAGCTGCCTGACGGATCACCATCGTGTAGGAGGCGCCCTCCACCATGGTAGGCGGGGGAGAGGGAAACCCCGGGTCAGAGGAGACTTGGGAAAAGGTGGGACAAAGGGCACCCACTGCAGCTCCGAGGGCGGAGCCATGGGTGGCACTGGGGCCAGAGCTGGCAGCGCTGGACCTAGTGGCGCCAGGGGCAGAGCCAACGTCACAGGATCCTGTGGTGCTGAAGCTGGATCCACTGGCGGCCCAACAGGATCCGGACACGGGACCGCGGAGCCCGAAGGCGCGCCGGCAGGAGCCTGAGGCCTAAAGAGGCTGTCCATGGTAGCAAGAAATTCTTGCACCTGTTCGGGAGTCGCCGACAGACCCGGGTAAGGCGGGTAGGCCGTGGGACTCCCAGGCTCTAAAGGAGCTGCAGGGGCAGAACCCCTGTCCCCCTCGTCCGCATCAGAGGACCGACGGGGGGACGTCTGAGAGTGAACTCGCTTCTTCGACTTCGTTTTGTGTCATCTCTTACCCGAATACGAGGGTGAAGAGTTGGAGCCCGAGGAGCGACGACTGTGGCCCCTCGAGCTTTCCTGGGAACAGTCCCTTGACCTGGAACGGCACTGGGACGAGTGCCGGACTTCCAGCAGCTTCCAGCGCTGCTCCCTCAAGGTCTTCGGGGCCTTGGCCCGGGAGTCCGCCACCGACTTATTGCAAGGCAGGCACCACAAGACTTAAATCCAGGCATCCCTACGTGCACCAAGGAGTAAAGGAGACAAAAAGTCTCAAAAAGAGGAGACAAAGTCTCAAAAAGTGACTAAGGTACGTGCTCTAACCGGATCTGCACTTGCTGGCACGGAAAAAGAAAAAACTGATGTCAGCATGCATGGGTGACGCCTAAGTAGTCTTCGTGACATCATCTCGGCAATTACGACGCCAGCGACAGACGCGGAGCCGCACGACGCCACCTACTGGCGCGCAGGGGTACTGCTATCAAAACTTTCCGGAACCAGCCTGATGCCTGGGGATATTCTAAGATAAGGAATCTATCACTAATGTGTCTCTTTCAGATACCTATAAGTCACTCCCTAAGGCAGGCCTTTCAATCCTGAAGGAATAGTGCAGGGTTATAAGTGTGTGGGTACCCCTGCATGTGCAGGACACCACTACAAACCCCAGAGTTGATTCACAAGGCTTTGTAAGTGCGGTCAGCTATTTTAACACATATAGTTGGCATCTGTCATTACGCAATGGATAACTATATAGTGGATGTGCCGAACCTGGGCATGTTTGGTATCAAACAGGTTGGAATCATACCCCAACACCGTTACCGGTGTTAGAGGTATGCTTCTATGCACTGAGGGGCTCTTCCGGGAAGCCCCCAGTACTCCAGGTAACAGACTTCCAGGCTCTGCCAGTAAGCTAGTGCTGCTGCCGACTCCAGAAACAATGTTGCCATCCTGCTGCTGAGCTCAAGCAGGGGAAGGTGGAACAATAGGTTTCCTGTCACAGGGAGGTGTGACCACCTCCCAGACAGGACTTGGTGTATTGGGTGGGGGTGCTTGCCAGCGCCACCAGACTGCTTTGAAGGGCACGTTTGGTGCCCTCCTTGCATACTCCAGTTGGAACCAGTTCTGGGAGCTTTTGGCTCCCGCTCTGGTGCGAAACTGGACAAAGGACATGGGAGTATACTCCCCTCTGTACAGGACCACCTTTGGGAGGGTTCCCAGAGCCGCCCTAACCCCTTTCTTAGGGTATTAAAGGACTTACCTGTGGGTAGGTCCTCAGATTCATCGTGGGACAAGACTCAAGCCTGAAACCACATCACTCTTGACTATCTGGACACCTGGACTTTGCCTGGAACCAAGACTGCATCAAGGAAGACTCCAGCTGCTCCTGGTCTTACTGTTCTGTAAGTCTTCTTCATTGTCTGTGTCTGTGCTTCTTCCAGGACCTTCAACAGACCTGTGGGCATCAAGAACACCCAAAGTAATCTCCCTTGTAGTGAAGGAGTCAATCCCCTGCATCTGCAAGCACTGCAACCTGGCTGACCAGTCTGCTGCTCCTGATGTCTCACAGACTTCAAAAGGGTCAGCAACACAGGTGGTGGTTCTGCAACTCCCTTAAGGCCTGACCGGTCTTCGCTGCAATTTTGAGACCAGTATCCCTCGTTGGAACAACTGGGACCAAACCTCTGTGCACCGCTTTGCTTGCTGGCTCTGCACTCCAAAGATCTTGGAGCTACAAGAGGCTCCAGCCTAAAGGATCTGTTCCTGCCAAGATTAGCGTCCTCACTGCATCCTCGGCACCGTGGGCCTTCCTCTTGGCTTGCTGCTCAACTTCCTCTTGGGACTCCTGTGCCCTTGGCCTGTGGGTACTTTCAAAGGTCTTCTTCTACAGATAGCTCCTCCGCTTGCTCGGGGCCTGCTCTGACCCTCCTGCTTGTGGTGAGTCCCTTGGACCTTGCTGGTCCCAAAGCTGCTCATTCTTCGCTTTCCAAGCCTATTGCAGCTGCCAAGGCTTGTTGGTGCTCCCACCGGACACAGACCCCCTAGTTCTGGACTTCCAACATGGGACAGCTCGTACACGGCCCTGGGTTTTCCTCAGCATAGCCTGGTCCTAAAAGCTGCAACTCCTTTGAACCTCCGTTATCGGTGGGCATTGCTCTTCCGTGCATCCTGGTCACCTTCCAGTGGCATAAACTCTGTCCCCTCTGCTTGCAGGTTCTTCTTTTCAAGAACCCACCCTTGAATTCCACTAGACGCTTGCAGTCTTCGCCAGCGGCATCTTTACTGAAAAGTTCTCCACTGTGGTCTACAGTGGTTTCTAAAATCACTTTGCACCCAACTTCCCTGGTGTAGGTATCCTGGAGTATCCACAGTGTGGCGACTCTCCAGCCTTCTATCTTCCACGGGTTTCTACAAGGTCTGCTGGGAAGAGTCCTTCAAAACTGCAACCGCAACTTTCCCGTTGACTTCTATTAAGTATGTAGCTCTGTTTTCACTCTGCACACAGCCTCTGTGGGGTTCCCGGGTACTTCCCTTGGGTGGTTCCTTGTGTACCCAGCTCTTCCGAGTCTCCTGGTCCAAGTTGCCACTTTCCTTATAGGGATATCCATAAACTGATCACTGCCTTGGAGAATACCTGTAAAGTACAAAAGGTCTCTCAAGGGAAGTGGGCAGCTATCCTATGATTCTCCTTTGCTGGCAGAGACAAACTTCTCACTGTCAATGAGGATGATGCTGACAACTTTGCAGTATTAAAGAGTGCCCTCATAGATTGGTTTAACCACTGAGCAGTACAGGGTTAAATTCAGGGACACACAGAAGTCACACACCCAAGACTGGTTCAACTTTGTAACTACTAGGAAGGGGGACCCCTGGTAAATGATACAGGCAGGTAAGGCAGGGGAAAAGAGAGACAACCAACAAACAGAATACCTGCCACAAATTTTTCAAAGAAGGCCCTATCACGGGTCCTGATAAAAGTAACCACCCGGCGTGGCAGACTGACACAAGAATTGAGAAAAACAATCCAGCAAAAATGAGATTTAATCAACTGATCAATTGTACTTATTTTTCTGTAATTTTAAACCACATTTTATTATATATACATAAATATATTGCAAAACATCAAGCTTTGGATCTGGAAGGCTGGCTTGATGGAAGTAATGTGCATGACTATGAGGGATTGTACAATTTATTGAGGAGGGCACATCCTTAATAACTGTCAAAATCAGCAGCTGTACCAGTACCTGGTGGACTGATCTGACCTCTCCCCAAGAATTGAAAGAAGGCAGACAAATGGGTCGGCACCAGGGTGATGCAGAAATTCAATGGTGGTGGAGGTGACCAGAAGAAGCAAGATTCTTCTAAGGCCCAAGAGAAGGGTGGGGAGAACGGTAAAGACAAAAAGGAGCCTTCAAAAGGCCCCCAAAAATCTTCCTCAGGGGGTGGGTCCTAAAACTCCTCTTCCTTAGGCAAGAGACCTTGGTGTTACCTGTGTAAGGAGAAAGGCCACAGAGCAAAGGAAGCCAATTGCTCTAAAGCAAACACCAAAGCACCTACTACTACTGCCCATAAGGCAACTAGTGCTCCTAGCACAAGTAGTAGTAGTGCCCCCAAGGTATTGGCAGGGTTAATGGGGGAGAATGTCTGCATTG
This sequence comes from Triturus cristatus, assembly GCF_964204655.1. Lineage (NCBI taxonomy): Eukaryota > Metazoa > Chordata > Amphibia > Caudata > Salamandridae > Triturus > Triturus cristatus. The sequence goes on from NC_140584.1 coordinate 415,902,415, forward strand.
TCAGCATTCCGTCCATCATTTGTTTGTTGTAACGCTTTTCGCCCTAAGTGGGATGGGTATGCCCAGACGTGGGTCCCGTGCTCACTACGCCACTGGAGTCAAGCTATCCTGGCTGATGACGGCTGATAGCCAGAAACCGGTCCTAGGATGCTTGATTCCGGTCCAGGGAAGACATGGCTTGGCAGTTCGGGCTGGACTGTTCCCATGAGGCACAGGGTCAAGTCTGATTTGCATATGGCCATGTCTGAACTGGGGTGGCGTAGTGGGCAAAAGAACGATGGATTTAACCCAGATCTCTTGACTGGGGGAGAATGTCTGCATTGTCAGCATTCCGTCCATCATTTGTTTGTTGTAACGCTTTTCGCCCTAATTGGGATGGGTATGCCCAGACGTGGGTCCCGTGCTCACTACGCCACTGGAGTCAAGCTATCCTGGCTGATGACGGCTGATAGCCAGAAACTGGTCCTAGGATGCTTGATTCCGGTCCAGGGAAGACATGGCTTGGCAGTTCGGGCTGGACTGTTCCCATGAGGCACAGGGTCAAGTCTGATTTGCATATGGCCATGTCTGAACTGGGGTGGCGTAGTGGGCAAAAGAACGATGGATTTAACCCAGATCTCTTGACTGGGGGAGAATGTCTGCATTGTCAGCATTCCGTCCATCATTTGTTTGTTGTAACGCTTTTCGCCCTAAGTGGGATGGGTATGCCCAGACGTGGGTCCCGTGCTCACTACGCCACTGGAGTCAAGCTATCCTGGCTGATGACGGCTGATAGCCAGAAACCGGTCCTAGGATGCTTGATTCCGGTCCAGGGAAGACATGGCTTGGCAGTTCGGGCTGGACTGTTCCCATGAGGCACAGGGTCAAGTCTGATTTGCATATGGACATGTCTGAACTGGGGTGGCGTAGTGGGCAAAAGAACGATGGATTTAACCCAGATCTCTTGACTGGGGGAGAATGTCTGCATTGTCAGCATTCCGTCCATCATTTGTTTGTTGTAATCTTGGGTTCTGGCCAAGTCAAAACTCCCACGCTGGCTGTCCTTGTCTGGGGCAGTGGCATGGAACTTGCCACTTTACTTGTAAGTCCCACTAACTTGGGCAAGTACAGACAGTAGCCTCTGAATAATGGTCAGGAAACTGTGTCATACAGGGCACAGGGGCGAGTGCCACTATGGTGACAGAGAAACTTGCATCTCCTGGACACAGTTACATCCTAGTGGTGGTGGACCATGCCAGCAGGTCTTCAGAGGGTATTCCACTTAGGACCACTAGAGCTCCTGCGGTGCCTAGGGCCATTCTAGGAGTCTTTTCCAGAGTGAGATTTCCTATGGAGGTCTTGTCAAACTTCACGTCTAGCTACATAACTGCCATGTAGGGAGCGTGGTGTAAACTACAAGTTTACCACTACCTACCATCCATAGTGCAACTGGCTTGTTGAAAGGTTCAACAAGACCCTAAAGAGTACAATCATGGGAATCCCAGAAAAGCTCAGGTGAAAATCAGATGTCTTACTACCCTGCGTAAGGTTCCTCAGAAGGGGGTGGGCTACAGCCCATTTGAACCTCTGTTTGGACATCCACTTAGGGGTCCATTGTGTCTGGTTAAACAGGACATTGTGGACTATGTCCTTGGCCTGCGTTCACGTATGGCTGAACACATTAAGAAGGCCAGCAAAAACCTTGAGGCCCACCAGGAGCATCATAGAGCTTCGCATGACCAAAAGGCTATGCTGGCTGTTTACCAGCAAGGACAGAAATTGTGGGTGTTGGAGCCTGTGGCCCCAGTAGCTCTCCAAGACAAGTGGAGTTGCCCCCACACCATCCTTGAGGGGAAAAAAAAGGTGAGGTCACCTACTTGGTTGACCTAGGCACTCCTAGAAGTCCTCACAGAGTTCTTCATCTGAACCGCCTAAAACCTTTTACTGACAGAGTTGACATGTGCTTGCTCATGGCCACTGATGAGGGATAGGAGGAAGAGAGTAGTCCTCTCCCTGATCTCCTTTAGCAAGACCTTCTTGATGGGTCATCTGGTGGAGTAGCCTTGGCAGGCAGCCTCACTGACCAGCAGCAAGCTGATTGTATGCAAGTCCTCAATCAGTTCCTCCCAAACCTGTTCTCTCTGACTCCTAGTGAAATCACCTGGTGTACCCATGAAGTGGACATAGGAGATAGTCTGCTTGTCAAGACTAAAATATACAGACAGCCTGACCATGTCAGAGACAGCATCAGGACTGAGGAAGGAAAAAAACAGATGCTGGAGTTGGGGGGTCATTGAAACTTCGAATAGCCCTTAGGCTAGTCCAGTAGTCCCTGTACCAAAACCTCACACCCAAGATGGTAAGAGTGATTAGGTTTCCTGTAGACTATAGAGGTCTCAATGCAGTGATTAGGACTGATGCTCATCCAATTTCCAGAGCAGTACACATTTGATCTGACTGTTGCCTACTAGCAAATCAAACTCTATGAAGATGCCAAGCCAAAAACAGCGTTTTCAACCCCTAGGAACAAGTTACTTACCTTAGGTAACGCTTTTTCTGGTGGATGCAGTATGTTCCTGTGGATTTCTTACCTTTTGAATTACCCCAATGCGCAGCATTCCACAGAAACTTTTCTTCTCAGCTCTTCCACGTTGACGGGGACGTCACAATGGAACGGCTCCGCACGTTACTCAGCATGACATCATCGGAGCCATTAGACCTCTCCCGCGTGCTGACGTCCGCTCCACCCATTTTTTCCGTGCCTTCGAGTTGAACCAACATTTTCACAAGTATACATATACAAAACACAACTAAAACTGGAAATTCTAAATCATAGACAGTTCCCAATGTCAAGTTTCACATTATTTCGACTATAAAAAACATAAAATGCATATCAATTTATTTTCAGTATAAACAGGAAGGCAACGGGGAGGCGGGTGGGTCAGTGAAGAATCCACAGGCAGATAATGTATCCACCAGAAAAAGCATTACCGAAGGTTGGTTACTTGTTGTTCTGATGGATACATCTGCCTGTGGATTCCTCACCTTTTGAAATGCATTCCCAAGCAGCCCCGCTCCTGGCGGAGGGTGCCTACCTACCTATACCCAAAAGTCCTACAGCACAGAATGTGCAAAATGGCTGTCCCTCCTCACCTTCGTGTCCAAACAATAGCGCTTCGCAGAAGTATGGAGGGAGTCCCAGGTTGCCGCCTGGCAGATGTCTACAACAGGGGCACAGCTAACTAAAGCCGAAGACGACTTTGCCCTGGCAACCGAGGCAGCAGTGCCCAGACCTGACTGTATAACCTGGCGGGCCGCATCTTGAGAATCAGAAAGAACTTCCGAAAAATTGCCCTGAACAACCGCCGAATGTTTCGGGAACAATACCCTTGCCGAGTCCATCAGAGCATGGATATACCGACCCAGCAGGCATGTAGCATTAGATGACTTGAGAGCCATACCCCTGAAGAGAACACTTTATTTGCTGATTGCTCCATACTTTTGGATTCCCTATCTGCAGGTGTAGATGGAAATGACCCGGCAGACTGCTTAGAGGAGCATGACACTTAAACCACTAATCTTTCCGGTGACGTATGGGTTTATAGGAAAGCAGTATCCCTCGAAGCCACCTTATACCTCTTCGCCACAGACCTGGATACCGCAGGAGCGGTCATCAGCTTCTGCCACACCTCTAGGATGGGCTCAGTCAAGCCACGTCGGAAGGAAGCAAAGGCTCTGAGACAGAAGGGGAATGGAGCACCTCCGTCAGAAAGTTTGACTTCAGTTCTGCTGTGGGCAATGGCAATTCCAGCAGATACGCTGCCTTCCTAATCAAAAGACTAATAGGAAGTCAACTCTTGGTTTGGAAGTCCTTTTGGAGAGGAGAATTCCCACTCAGGAAATGTATCAAGTCCACTAGCTTCCTGCAGGTCCTCAAATTCTTAACCCCTTCACCGCACGGCAAATTCCGCCACGGTACCGAGGGGGCTGGGCGTGGCACTCAGGTACCCAGGAGAGCCCCCGGCCGTCATAAATCACGGTGGGCATGTGCTCATGATGGCCGGGAGCCGTCCGAACTCCGCCCGCCAATTAATTCGCCCGCACAGGCGGGGAATTAACCACGCGTAGGCGGAGCAGCAACAGACGGACGTCTCCCGGCCGTCATGAGCACATGACTACCGTGACTCATGACGGCCGGGAGCCGTCATGAGCATCGATGAGGTTAAGCAGGGCCGATAATCTCACCTTCCTCAGCCTCCTCATGTTGATGCTAAAACTCCTCCTCTTCCATCAACCTCTGTGCTTCCCGTCTAGACCTAATCTTTGGAACCGCCGTTGGCGGCACCAGATGTGACGCCAGTGACTTTGGGATCGGCCTCGAGGGATCTAGGCTAGATGCCGCTAGTCGAGGTTGAACTGGCGCTGGAACCAGACGGTATCAGAGAAGATCCGTCCAGTGGCACTTGCCCCTCCATAGATTGTATCGGTAACGGGAGAGGACAAATCCCTGGAGCCATTGGCATAAAAAGTGCCTGAGGGAAGTGAGGTGGCAAGCCTCTCAGGGAGTATGCCAGCGGACCAACTTGCGCACCAGTAGGATTAGCCGCTCCAGCAAACAGGCCGAACATTGCATTGAGAAAATGCGACAGATCCATTCCCAGAGTGGGAAGGCAGGATACCCTGCATCCAGTACTGCAGGTTCCGAGATCGCTTGAGGAGGCAGCACAATCGGCTTCGGTTGCAGCGCCAGAGACCCTGGAGCCAGAGGTGGAGTGGTCGGCAGTGAAGGTGTTGTTTCTCTCAGCACCGGTAAAGTCACCGCTCTCGGAGTAGAAGACAGAGCTAGAGTCACCTCAGGAGAAGGTGACAGAGAAAGTTAATCTTTGCGATGACGCCCAGGGAGCCAGAGACCATGACTTTGGCTTTTCAATCTTTGACAATCGATGGCGAGGCACATGGTGCAGCTTCTTTTTAAGCTTCCAGGATGACTTTGAGGTATGCGGAGTCGGCGACTTTAACCTGGACCTCAGCCTCTTTTCTGTTTTTAGCTTTAGTCATAAACAACTTGGCCTCATGTTCCTTGAATGCCTTGGGGTTCAATCGTCTGCGTGACAAACACATCTGACACCCACATTCCCTGCTTGGTCGCTGCAACAAAGATCCGAAGACTTGCAACATAGAAACTCACAGAAATGGAAAAGAAATGTAATGAGTCGACTGCGTGGAAAAAAGGGAACTGCAGTGAGAACACCCACTAGGTCTTCTTATGGCTCCGATGACGTCATGCAGAGTTTCGTGCAGAGCCACTGCACAAGTTACTTGTGTAACGATATATCTGTAAGAGACATTAGTTAGTGATAGATTCCTTACCTTAGAATATCCCCAGGCATCAGACTGGATCCGGAAAGTTTGTCAGCAGTACCCCTGCACGTCTGTAGGCATCGTCGTGCGGCTCTGTGTACGTCGCTGGCGTCGTATTCGCCGAGATGACGTCATCAGAGCTACTTAGACGCGCCCACGCGCTCTGACGTCAGTTCTGTACACGACTTTCCACGCCAGGAACGCAGAGCCATGCCCGAAACCCACTACTGGTGCAACAGAACTAGGGCCCTGAATCCTAGAGAACAGTTCGCAGAACGGGGAGGATGGGCGGGATCAAAGGAATCTATCACTAACTAATGTCTCTTAGAGATATATCGTAAGTAACTTGTGCATCTGAAAGAGACACTTTAGTGATATATTCCTTACCTTATAATACATACCCAAGCAATACCAACCCCGGTGGAGGGTCTGCGAAGTGAATTCACACCAGAAAGTCACGGGTAACCGACCGGCCAAAGAAGCCGTCTCTCCAGACTTGACTTTTAAGGCAATAGTGCTTAGTGAAAGTATGCAGCGAGGCCTACATGGCTGCCTGACATATCTTGCAGGGGGACACCGCGACCCAATGCTGTAGTAGCTGCTGTGGCCCTGGTAGAATGGGCACGCAGCCCTACCGGAGGTTCCTTTTTAGCCAGAGAGTAACAGGCTTTAATGCATAAGAAAACCCATCGGGAGATAGTCCGCTTGTGCACAGCTCGGCCTTTCTTGGCACCCACGTAGCCAACAAAGAGCTGGTCATCCACCCAGAACTGTTGTGTGCGGTTGAGATAGAATGAAAGCGCACGTTTTGGGTCCTGACGGTGGAGCCTCTCGTCCGCTCTTGAAGGGTGCGGAGGCGGAAAGAAAGTGGGCAGAGTGACAGGTTGCCCGAGATGAAAGGTAGTGACTACTTTCGGCAGAAAGGAGGGACGTGGTCGATGCACAACCTTGTCCGGATGAATTGCCAGGAAAGGCGGTTTACATGAAAGAGCCTGGATCTCACTCACACGCCTAGCGGAGGTGATGGCCACCAGGAAGACAGTTATCAAAGTTAATAATCCCAAAGGACACTTATGAAGAGGCTCAAAGGGAGCGCACATTAAGTATGTGAAGTCCCACTGAGGCATCACAGAAGGAATAGGTGAGTAATGCCTTTGAGAAATCTATTGACAACAGGAGACTTGAAAAGAGAGGGCTGATCAGGCAGCCCGAGACACACTGAAAGAGCAGAAAGGTAGCCCTTGATAGTGTCCAGAGCAGAGCCCTGCTGGGCCAAAGAGAGAAGGAACAATAGGACCTCAGAAAGAGGGGCAGAAAGGGGATCTACAGCTTTCGCTGTGCACCATGGCACAAACTTGTTCCACCGACAGGTGTACATAGATTTAGTTGAGGGACGCCTGTCTGCCAGAATCACATTACAGACCTCAGGAGGCAAGTCAAATGGAATCAACTGTCGCCGCTCAATCTCCACGCAAGGAGGTGGAGGCTGGACAGGTTCGGGTGGAGGACCGTCCCCTGTTGCTGCGACAGAAGATCCTCTGAAGAGGCAGTCGGGATACCAAGCTCTTCGAGCCCAGTCCGGTGCCACAAAAATGACTTGGGCCCGGTCGCATTTGATCTTCTTCAGCACTCTGGGTAGAAGTGGTATAGGCGGAAAGGCGTACAACAGACCGCAACTCTACTCGCGACGAAAAGTGTCTCCGAGCGAGTGCCGCCTTGGAAACTCCAATTCGCAGAACTGCTGACATTGCATGTTCTCTGTGGTGGCGAATATATCTAACCAAGGTTCTCCCCACTGCTGAAAGAGACCTTGTGCCACTTCCGAGTGAAGATGCCATTCGTGATCCATCAGGCATCAACGGCTCAGTTTGTCCGCCCTGGCGTTCAAGAACCTGCCAGGTGTTGAACCGTCAAGGAAAGGCCTTGACGTTCCAGCCATGTCCAGAGGAGCAGAGCCTCCTGACATTAGGGTCCATGACCCCACCCTGCCTTGTTTCTTGAAATGCCACATGGCGGTGGTGTTGTCTGAACACCTGCGCTACCCTCCCCTTGATAGAGGGAAGGAATGCTTCCAGTGCAAGTAGGATCGCCCTGAACTCCAAAAGACTGATATGGAGCTTGGACTCCGCCGGAGACCAGAGGCCTCTGATCTCGGCCTCTTCCATGTGGCCGCCCCATTCCAGGAGGGATGCATCCGTCACCACTGTGTGCTCCAGTTGGGGAAGGGAGAGGGATCTGCTGCTGACCCAACGCTGGGCCGTGAGCCACCACTGCAAGTCTTGTGCAGTGCCCTCCGAGATCTGGATGTAGTCAGACAGGTTTCCCTGATGCTGTGTCCACTGGAACTTTAGGTCCCACTGCAGAGCCCGCATATGCCATCTGGCATGGTTGATCAGCAGGATGCAGGAGGCCATGAGGCCCAGCAGCCTCAGGGCCTTCTTGACCGAAACCCCGGACCAGGGCTGAAAGACTGGAATCATAGCCCAAATGTCCCGGACTCGCTGTTCGGGAGGATAAACCCGAAATTGCGCCCTGTCCAGAACTGCTCCGATGAAGAGGATTTTCTGAGGGGGAATCGGATGAGACTTCGGCATGCTGATGGAGAATCCCAGCAAATGCAGGAGGTCGGCCATAGTCTGGAGGTGGGAGAAGACTGCCTGGGGCTAGCCCGCCTTCAACAGCCAGTCGTCCAGATAGGGGAAGACTGAGACCCCTGAGCTTCGCAGATGAGCTGCGACCACCGCCATCACGTTTGTGAACACCGGTGGGGCGCTGGTAAGGCCGAAAGGGAGCATGGTGAACTGAAAGTGCACGTGGCCTACCGTGAACCGCAGGTAACGCCGGCAGGATGGGGATATGAAAATAAGCATCCTGCAAGTCCAACGCTGCCATCCAGTCTTGCGGGTCTAGGGCAGACAAGACCTTAGCAACCGTGAGCATCTTGAACTTCTCCTTCCGGAGGAAGCGATTGACGTTCCGGAGGTCTAAGATAGGACGCAGGCCCTTGTCCTTCTTTGGAACCAGAAAGTAGTGGGAGTAACAACCACGATCTACTTCTGGCGTCGGAACGTGCTCGATGGCCACCTTGGCCAAGAGGGTTGCACCTTCCTGCTGGAGAAGCACCAACTGATCCCCCGACATGCGGTGGTACTGAGGCGGCAAGGTTGGAGGGGTAGTCTCGAAAGGGAGGCATGGTTGGAGGGGTAGTCTCGAAAGGGAGGGAGTAGCCCCTTCGGACTATCTGCAGAACCCACCTGTCCGAAGTGATGGTGCGCCAGTGGGGGAGGTGAAGGCGAATCCTGCTGCCCACTGGCATTTGGTGGGCCTGAAACACCGGACTAGGGAGGTTTTGAGGCGGTGTTAGCAGGGGCGGTGGTGGACTGACCCGTCCGCTGGCCCCGTGCCCCACTTCGACGGGCCCCACGACCGCGGCTGCGCTCAGACTGTGGCTGCGTAGGCCGGCGGCTCTGAAAGGAACACGTTTGGGCGCCTCGTCCCTGACCTCGAAAGGTGCGAAAGGCGGATCCCAAGGGAGCGCACGTGGTGGCAAGACCCAAGGACTGGGCTTCAGCCCGGGAGTCTTTAAAGCGTTCCAAAGTGCTATCCGCTTTGTCATCAAAGAGATGCGTGCCATCAAAGGGCATTACCAACAAAGTGTTCTGGACATCCCCGGAGAAGCCAGTTGTCCTGAGCCAGGCGTAACGCCGTAGCGCCACTGTTGTGGAAATTGCTCTGCCGAGGGAGTCGGCTGTGTCAAAGCCACAACGCATAGTGAATTTTGCAGCCTCTCTCCCCTAGGTAATGGCTTGGGAGAGCACCGCTCGAGCTTCCACTGGACACTGAGGCAGCACCTGTGCTACAGTGTCCCACACAGAGTGGGAATAGCGGCCCAACAGGCATGCAGTATTCACCGCTCGCAACCCAGAACTGGCAGAGGTGAAAATCTTTTTCCCAAACTGCTCATGTTTTTTTGATTCTTTGTCCGGAGGTGCGGAAGGGAATACGCTCGGAGAGGCAGAGGCCTGGACAACCAGACTCTCAGGCGTTGGGCGTTGCGTGAGAAAACTGGGGTTGCCCGGGGACGGGCGATGGTGTCGTGCCACACTCCTATCCACAGGAACCCCTGTGTTAGGCTTGGTCCAGGTGCTTAACAGAATGTCTGTAAGCGCATCATTAAAGGGCAGTAGCAGCTCCGCCGAGGTCGCCGGCTGCAGCACCTCAGTTAGGAGATTGATCCTGATAGGCACGGAAGGGAGCTTGAGGTTAAGAGCCTCCGCCGCCCTATGCAACACCACAGAAAAAGTCCCAACCTCCTCCGTAGCTACGGAAGAAGGGGACAGTGTACCAGGGTGCGGAGAGAAATCCAGATCACCTGGACCTTCCATATCACCCTCCCATTCCGGTTCATCCTCACATTGAGCTGCAAGAGGGTCCTCAGACCCCCCCAGGACTCCCCTTCGTCCACCGGCTGTTTAAGAGGCTGGTAAGGATGAGGGGCCCGGTGAAAGGGAAACTCCCCACCTGGAACAGGAATCAGCAGATAATAGACCAATTCAGGCTCAACGTAGTCCGGCCCCGTAGGCAACAGCGTGGTGTCCAGTGTCGGCCCGACGTCAGAGGCGGCGTCGGAGGCTGAAGCCAACGGCGCCGCAGGGTATCTTGCCCGTGTAGCCGGGGCCAAAGGCAGCAGCACGGGGGCAGAACCACCCAACGGGTCCAAAGGCGTGCTGGAGGGGCCCGATGGGGCAAATAAATGGTCCATGGCCGACAGGAATACCTGTATTTCTTCCGGAGTCGAGTACGGCCCCGGGAAAGGTGACTAGGCCGCAGGCAACAACGGAGGCGCCACCGGTGCCGCGGGGGAGTGAGCAACCGCCCCTCCACCGCGTCCCGTGACCGGTGAGGGGTAGACGAAGAGCGACATCGCTTCTTCGACTTCTTATGGCGCTTTGACTTACCTGTCCCCAATTCCGACGAACGGTAGTGTCGGCCCACCGACCTGTCCCTCGACCTCCTACGGGAGCGGGACCTCGAGCATCGCGGAACCAATTGCTGGGCCTCCAACAACTTTCGGCAATCGTGGCACGTCCCGGGGTCATGGGTGTGCCCCAAGCAGAAGAGACACGTCATGCGGGTCTGCCACCGACATGTTCCGATGGCAGTCCCTACATGACTTACACCCGGGCATCTCTACTGCACCAGAAGTAGAGTACTCGACAAAGCAAAAGAAACAAGTCTCAGAAATAAAGTTAAAATATTAACTAGGAGTACCGCTCTCTCTCTCTCTCGTATCTGCACTTGCTGGCTCGGAAAAAGAAAGAACTGACAGCGCGCGTGGGCGCGTCTATGTAGCTCCGATGACGTCATCGTGGTGAATACGACGCCCGTGACGTACACGGAACAGCACGACGACACCTACCGACACGCAGGGGTACTGCTGATGAAAACTTTCCGGATCCAGTCTGATGCCTGGGGATATTCTAAGGTAAGCAATCTATCACTAACGTGTCTCTTTCAGATCCATTGTGATATCCTAATCGACATGGGAGTGCGGAGAAGAAAAGTCTCCGTGGAATGCTGTGCATGGGGGTAATTCTAAAGGTGAGGAATTCACAGGCAGATGTATCCATCAGATCAAGCATTATCAATTTATTGTAATGTCTTTTGGTTTGAAGAATGCAGCTGCCACATTTCAGAGGTTGGTGAACAACGTTCTCACAGGTCTGGAAGCCTACAGTACAGCTTATCTAGATGATATTGCTGTCTTTAGCTCCACTTGGGAGGATCACCTGGTCCACCTCAGGAATGTTCTGGAGGCCCTCCAAAGGCATGCCTCACTATCAAGGCCACAGAATGCCAGATAGGGCAGAACCTGTTCATCTGCTAAGGCTGGTTGGTGCGCCTGCTGGAAACCGACCCCCTGGTTCTCGACTTCTGAAATGGGACAGCTAATGTACAGCTACTGGTCTTCCTGAACGTCACCTGGTCCTCACATCTGCAGTGACAGGGTCACTGTCAACTCCTTTGAACTGGCAGTCATCGGTGGGCATTGCTCTTCCATGCCTCGTAGTCACCTCTGAGTGGCATCGACTGTCCCCTCTGCTTGCAGGTTCTTCCCTTCAAGAATCCACCCTTGGATTCTACTTGACTCTTGCACAGTCTTCGTCAGCGGCAACTTTACTGAAGTCCTCCATGTTGGTCTACAGCGGTTTTCAACGTCACTTCACACCTATTCACCCAGCTTCCCTGGTGTACGTATCCTGGTTCCTGGGGTGTCCACAGGTAGGGTGACTCCCCAACCTTCCGTCTTTCATAGGGTTTCTTCAGGGTTCACTGGGAAGGGTCCTGCTTCAAAAATGCAACCGCGACTTTCCCGTTGACTTCTATTGAGTACTCGGCTGTGTTTCCACACAGCCTTCATGGGGTTCCGGGGTACTTCGCTTGGGTGGCTCCATGTGTTTCCAGCTCTTCTGACTCTCCTAGTCCAAGTCCCGACTTCGGTTGCAGTTCGCATTCTACTTTTTAAGCATACAGTTTGGTCTCCCCCTGGATTGTGGTTACCTATTTGCAATTGAAGTATTGTGTGTATTTGTGTTTAGATGTCTGGGTAGGAGATATACCAATGTGTTAGTGAGTGTTGTGTAATAAATAGAACTATTTTTAAATATACACTGTGTAGTTATTTTTTGTTTAACCTACAGGATGAGATCTGGTAAAACAAGCAGCTTAACACTCCTGAATAAGCCAGAAGGCTGCTCTCCACAGCTACCACATACAAAGCTTTCTTAGGTTGTCTAATACCACTATAATGACCTTAAGGGTTGTCTGGATAAGTGCAAGGTGCTTCACTTGAATAAGTGTGCACCATATGCTAAGCCAGTCTCCTACAAAAAGTATCATAGCGTGAATATCCTGGACTTGCTGCTTGGCAGGATAAGCTTGAAACTGCACCATGTCCAGAACTGCTCCGATGAAAGGGAGCGCCTGAGAGGGAGTCCGGTGTGACTTCGGCACATTGATCTCTGACCCCAGCGAATGCAGGAGGTTCGCTGTAGTCTGGAGGTGGGAGATGATTGCCTGGGGTAAGCCCACCTTCAACAGCCAATCGTCAAGATAGGGGAAGATTGGAACCCTAGAACTCTGCAGGTGTGCTGCAACCACCACCATCACCTTGGTGAGCACTCGAGGGGCACTGGTGAGGCCGAACGGAAGCACAGTAAACAAAGTGCTCTTGGCCCACCGTAAACCACAGGTAGCATCGATCGGCAGGCAGGACAGGGATATGGAAATAGGCGTTCTGCAAGTCCAACGCTACCATCCGATTTTACGGGTCCAGGGCAAACGTAGTTGAGGGCTCTGAGATCAAGAATAGGACTATGGTCTCTGCATTTCTTTGAAACCAGAAAATAGCAGGAATAGAACCACAGCCTATTTCTGGCCCGGGAACCCTCTCTATAGCTCCCTTGGTCAAGAGAGTCGTAACTTCCTCGTGGAGTTGGGCAAGATGATCCTCCGTCAGCCGATTGTAAGTTTGAGGCAGGGCGGGGTAGTGTAGAGGGGGAAGGAGTAGCCCTTTGGACTATTTCCAACACCCACCTGCCTGAGGTGATATACCGCCAGTGGTGGTGGTGATGGCGTATCCTGCCACCAACTGGATGGCTATGATCTGAAGGGATCGAACTAGGATGGTTTTGCCAAGGAGGAGGGGTTTGTGGCTTGAGCTGAGTTCTGGCGACCCAAGAAGTCGGGGTGAACCGTGTACATGGCACAGAGAGGTTGCTGGACTTGTGGAACCCTCTGACTGGATAGGGTGGGCATGGTTCGAAACCCCTTCTGTAGCCGCGAAAGGCAGACACAGGCCGGGAAGAGGTGAGATCCAGGGACTCGGCCGTAGCCCGTGAGTTCTTGAAGAGCTGAAGTGCTGCATCTGCCTTGTCTCCGAAGAGACAGGAGCCATCAAAGGGTTTGTCCATAAGCTTAGCTTGGACATCCCTTGAAAAGCTAGACGTCCTCAGTCAGGCATGGCGCCTAATGGCCACCTTCGAGTGAATTGCTCTGCCTAGTGAGTCTGTTCCCATGAGGCACAGGTTCAAGACTGATTTGCATATGGCTGGGTTCAAACTGGAATGGCATGGTGAGCAAAAAAACGATGGATTTAGGCCCAGATCTCTGTACTGGAGTGAATGTATGACATTGTTCTGCATTCTATCCATCAACTGTTGTTTTTGCATTTGTCACCCCGAGTGGGACGGGTATGCTCAGACGTGAGTCCCGTGCTCTCCATGCCACTGAAATCAAGCTATCCTGGCTGAAGAGGGGTGAAATCCCGAAACTGGTCCTAGGATGCTCGGTTCCAATCCAGGGAGAACCTGGCTTGACAGTTCGGGCTGGACTGTTCCCATGAGGCACAGGGTCAAGACTGATTTGCATATGGCTGGGTTCAAACTGGAATGGCATAGTGAGCAAAAAAACGATGGATTGAGGCCCAGATCTCTGTACTGGGGTGAATGTATGACATTGTTCTGCATTCTGTCCATCAACTGTTGTTTTTGCATCTGTTGTGTCTAAGCCACATATGGCAAACTACGGCGAATCTCCCATCGGCAACAGCTTAGGAGAGGAGTGCCCGGTCCTCCTCCTAAACTCTTGGCAGCACTTGCGCAACCGTATCCTATAGCGAATGGAAGTAACGGTCCAAGAGGCATGCAGTATTTACCAACCGTAATGCTAAAAGAAAAGATCTTCTTACCGAAGCTGTCCGGGGGGGGCGGGCGCTCCTGGCCCCGGAAAGGGAGGAAAATGCAGAGCCGACCCAGGCACCAGGGCCTAAAATGGCAAGACTCCTCCGTTCTGTGATGGACTGGGTGAAGTTGAAGTATGCTTCGACTTCTTGTGCTTCTTACCGGCCCGTGAGGACTTCGACTGAGAGGAAAAAGACTTCGACCACCCCGGAACGTCCTCTCGACCTGGAACGGGAGTGAGATAGACGAGATGACCTCCCTGGCACCATACACCGGGCTATGATTAGCTTTAGGGACTGCTCCCTCAAAGCCTTCGGCACCATGGCCCGGCAGTCGGAGCACAACTTCGGGTCATGGATGACGCCTGGAAGTTCAGAGGTAAGGAATCTGCAGCTAGATGTCTATCAGATCATACCATATAATACACCCCATTTTGCACGGGACATGTATCTAGCTCACTAGGAGCAATGCCTCAAAAATAGTTAACAAAATGATCAAAAAAGAGGTCCAAAAAATTGAGGTAGTTCTTCAGATCCACGCTGTTGGTGGGGGTAGCAAGAAATTGACGTCAGGGTAGCGCTTATTTGGGCACCTCAATTGCCTCACTTCCGACAAGGAGCCGATTGACGCTCTTACCAGCACACAGAGGAACTGCTCAAGATTTTCTGGATCCAGTCCGATGCCTGGGGAATATTCTAAAGTGAGGAATCTGTGGTTCAAAGTCTGTCTGTAGTGGAAATACATGGACTCCTTCCCTTCCGAGTGAAGGTACCAAAGCAAGCAATTTAGTGAAGGCTTATGAAGCGGTTGCTAGACCAAATGGAAGCATCTTCAACTGGTACTCCTGGGACCACACAGCAAATTGGAGGTAACACCTCTTAACAAGACAGAATGGATGATCCAAAAAAGTGACATGGAGAACCAGGGACACCACCTAATCCTCCACATTCAGGGTCAGAAGCACCTGGCTCTACATTTTGAACTTGTACTACAGAATGAAGATGTTTTGCTGGGGCTACAGCTGCAGAAGAGGCCGTAATGGTGCACAACTCAAGTGCAGCCGCTGCAGACAACAGGGATGCAAAGCCAAATCTTATGCTCACTAATAATTTGCAGTACCTTAGAAGTTAACTGGGTGTTGACTGTCCACTTCAGACAAAGATTGCTAACAACGAAAACTTTCACTCCAAATACTACTGAACAATACTTGTAACATTTTCTTTTGAGTCACGGATAGATGATGTTTGCTCTATTCATGCAGTAACTCATTTGTGGTTTACTGCTCATTGTCTGGTCAGCTCTTTGTTTTCTAGGATTCCACTAGAAGATCTGCTGACTTGCCTTTTTCTTTATAATATACACACACACACGAGGAGATTTAACGACCAGCAGGGGGCGACTCCCTTATACAGAAAACTAGCAGCACCAAACAGCCACCCTGGGTCAGGAGAAGAGGAGTGTGGGGGATTCCCTTTTAAAGGATGAATTCCCTCACCCACCAGTGGGTGGCATGCTTCATCGGGAACCTCTTACTTAGAGGGAGGAGCTCAGGGATGTTTTGCTGTGGATGACAAGAGGTATACTAAGACCTTCAGATGAGCTTGGTGGGGAGGGTTAGTGTGAGAAGTGTTGGTGATGTTAAAACTAACTACCTGGTATGTCAAAACTGAATTTTAATAGAACATCCAGGGGGGTCAGGGTTAAAAAAGTGGGTATACCATGCTGGGAGAATTCAACCTGGCATGGAAGGGTGCAGTCATAGGGTCGACATGTTTCAGATGTAATGCCCTCCGTAGAGGTGCCCTGGCTTCAGGACCACATAGGAAAAAAGTGTGTAGAGAACTTGACACCGTACCAGCTTAGGTCGGTGTTGAAAGGATACACCAACTGGCGGATTGGAACGACAGTCGTGATTAGCTGATGTTCAGCGGCGTCCCCGACATTTGGGGGGAGCTGATGGCAACTCCTCCTCGGCGCACTCTAGGAAGGTTCCGAAAGACCTCTGCCTGATGGACCGTGTATCCCAACAGCGCGTCCGAGGTGAAGGGAGATTTTTCTTTATGACCCATGACCACGTCAATCACTTATTCGCAGTGGTCTCTAAAACTTCTTATACCAGCTTTCTTTGCAACTGTGGAAAACTTTCAAAGCAAGAAAAAACACTTTAAGCTACAGGTTGGTATGAGGGAAAGAAAAAAGTGATTGATGGATCTGTGACGTAACACTTTAGAGGGCCACAACATGACATAGGGTTTCTCCCTCCATCTTAGCAAGCACTCCCAGGCCAGGGTTCAGCTATCCTTTAGATGAAACAATTAGCAGGCGTTGCAGCAAAGCTATACCCAGCTTATCTCTTGACTAAAGACTACTGAGATATACCTCGGTTGAAACAATGTACAGACATAGACCTTAAAGGGGACCTATTTTAGAGGATACACAGAATCATAATCTCTAGTTTCAGAACAATAAACTATTCCTCTGGTGAAACACAATATAAAGGCTTAAAGCAAAAGTTACTTACCTTCGGTAATGATATTTCTGTAAGAAACATTAGTTAGTTATAGATTCCTTACCTCAGAATTACCCCCAGGCGTCAGACTGGATCCGGAAAGTTTTTATCAGTAGTACCTCTGCACGTCGGAAGGTGGCGTTGGTCGGCTCCGCGTTAGTCGTCGCCGGGATGACGTCGTGGCAGCTACTTAGACGCTGTCCTCGCGCGCTGTCGTCAGGTCTGTACATGGCTTTCCGTGTCAGAAACGCAGAGCCATGCAGGACACTGACCATTGGTGCACAAATCTAGGGCCCTGAAAGGATATCTTTAACCCTAGAAATCAGTTCGCAGAACAGGGAGGATGGGTGGGGAGGTAAGGCATCTATAACTAATGTTTGTAACAGATATATTGTTACCGAAGGTAAGTAACTTGTGCATCTGAAATAAACATGTTAGTTATAGATTCCTTACCTTAGAATAGAAACCCCAGAAATACCAACCCCGGTGGTGGGTCTGCGAACCAAGATCACACCAGAAAGTCCTGGAGAACAGAACGGCCAAAGAAGCCGTCTCTCCGGACTTGGCTGTCCAGGCAGTAGTGCCCACGTGGCCACCTGACAGATGTCATTCAGAGGCACTCTTCTTCCCAAGGCAGTAGAGCCTGCCGTTGCCCTGGTGGAGTGAGCACGTAGCCCGACTGGAGTCTCCTTTTTAGCCAGAGTAACATGCCTTACTACACAGCACGACCCATCGAGAAATGGTACGTTTGTGTATGGCCCGACCCTTCTTTGCACACACGTAGCTAACAAAAAGCTGATCATCCACCCGGAACTGCTTTGTGTGATCCAGATTGAAGGAGAGCACACATTTTTGGTCGACAGTGGAGCCTCTCTTCTTCCTTTGAAGGATGCGGAGGCGAAAAGAAGGTGGGCAAAGTAATGTCTGCCCGATGTGGAAGGCAGTGACCACCTTAGGAAGAAAGGATGGACGGGTCCGGAGAACCACCTTGTCCGGATGAACAGACGAGAGGAGTGTGAGAAGTTGGCCTGATGTATGATGTCACTAGTTCTAGTGTACACCTTATATCAGTCCAAACAACCCTTATGGTGATTGGGTGTAAAGTCAACCTTATAGACCAGCTATCCTAGTGGTAGCATGGACAAGAGCAGTCTTAGGCTAAACTCTGAATGGCATGTGAAGCCAGCTGTGATACCATATATAATCCCTTGAATACCTAATGAAAGGACACCACAACAGATATATATATAAAATAAAGTGCATTTATTCTAGTCAAACCCTCAGCACTCTTTATGAGATTCGAGGCAAGTACAACACAGTCTTATTTAAGCATACATTAAGTCACACAGGTAAGTAATACAGTTAGACCCTAGGGGCCACGCAAACCATATACTAAAGAAGTGGTATAAGGACCACTGTCACGGAAATAGAATAGGCCTAGGCCATCGCTGGGGCTACACTACACTACCAACAGTTAGGAAGTGGGAGGCCCACGGGATTCAGGTGCAAAGTGGAAACACTCACGCGTAAAAGTCGATAGAACCACTAGCAGTTAGAAATAAGCAGTTTTAGGACACTTCTGGAGTAACTAGAAAGTCGAGACTCGGAAACTAGACCCTAGGATAGTCAATACCCTTGT
Organism: Triturus cristatus; assembly: GCF_964204655.1. NCBI lineage: Eukaryota > Metazoa > Chordata > Amphibia > Caudata > Salamandridae > Triturus > Triturus cristatus. Next base: position 415,920,644 of record NC_140584.1, read on the forward strand.
GAGCATCGAAGTACCCAAGTTACCTAGCCCACGGGCTGCGGGTGCATAGGTGTGAACTTGCGTCGGGTTTCGTCGTGGACTCCTATGGATGCCTGAAGGAAAGTTGCTGACAGGCAGTCAGTGAAGAGTGTCCGGTGGATCCCAAGGCAGGGATCAAGAAGAGAGGATACCTGCAAGCAGAAGGGACAGAGTCTGGGTCACTAGCCAGTGACCACGTGGAACCAGGAAGGAACCAGGCGATGCCGTGAAGATTGCAGGTGAAGAGGTGAAGCTTGTTACAGCAGCTACGGGTACCAGGAGACGTCGAGGACGACCAGGACCAGGAGGCGAGCTGTCCCACGAAGGCTCTTGCTGTTGGCGGCGGCGAAGTCGAACTAGTGGTGCAGACCAGGAAGGTCTGGGGTGCTTCTCTTTTGCAGAGAAGCGGGAGCTAGTCTGGAGGAGCCAAACCAGCAGTGAAGATTCAAAGGTGTGTCGTCGCAAAGGCCGCTAGCCAACGGGCAAGCAACCGGACAGACGCGGCAAACAGGAAAATGCAGAAGGGCCCCACGCAGGACTCGTGGAGTGTGGGGGGCTGATCTTCGGTGCAGATGGTGGTTGGGGCTTCTCAATCCCCGGTGCACAACTTCGAGGGTACCTCAGAAGCTGCGCTGGAAGATACTCGCCACTTTTCCCAGGTAGTCGGTCCCAAGTCTCTCGTCGCCTCCACGGATCTCAGCTCGGCTGTGGATGTGGATCAGGGTCGGAGAAGTCTGGAAGTCAAGGCTCTGGTCGGGCTCTGCAGTCGGTCCCTCGTAGAACTTCAGCAAAGCAAAGGGGTAAGTCTCTTGATGGTGCGTGTTTGCACAGGGTAGCCACTCCTTGGCCACAAGGGAGATTCTTTAGTCTTCTTCTTTCGTCGAATGTCGAAGGTCCAGAGTTTCTGTTCAAGTTGCAGGTTCAGGATAATCTAAACTCCTGGGGCCCAGCTACCACACTTATACTAATCTGGGGGGCTGGGTTGCCTGCTAGGTCACGCCTTATGGGTGGGACCTGGGAGGGGGGTGGTTACACCCCCTTCCCTTTGTCCAGTTTCGCGCCAGGACTGGGGCTGGAGTGCCCCAGCACCGGTTTGAACTGGACTCTGCATGGGACACCTTGTGTGCCCCAGGCATGTCTCATTCCTTTCAGCCCTCCCTGCCCCAATACACTAAAGTCTGTCTTGGGAGGTGCTAGCACCTCCCCAAGCAGGAAACCTATTGTCCAAGCCTCCCTTGTCGGGATCACTCCCAGCAGCAGGAGGTCAGACTCGTGTTTGTGGCAGCAGCATCCATTTTGTGATGCTGAGGCTTTGGTTAGAGTTAAGCAGCAAAGTAGGATTTTAACATGTCTCTCCCTCTAGAAGGGAGGAATATCATCCTCATCACCAGAAATGGTATGGGGGTATTATTCCAAAGTGTTAGACACCTTACACGACATGTTTTGATAAAGCCAAACCATAGTTACCATAACCGTTTAAGATTATAAGGCACTTTAAGAGTATATGGTAGGCTATATCATAGAACAGCTATAAGGACATGGTTCCGAAAGTTGCAGACAGGCTCAGCTCATGCTAGAGCACCATCTCACATGTTACCAAGCACTCTGCCTCCAGGATTGTTAAGGCCTGCCATAGGAGTGGCTGATAGGTACACATGTGTCTATTTTAAGGGTAGATATAGGTATACTATATCTAAGCAAGGGGTGATTACACGACCTTGCCCCAGCTGAGTGATCAGCCAGTTGTGTCTGATTGGAAGGCCAGACCAGGGGTGGCATAATACATGCTGCAGCCCCTGGGAGGCCTAGGGTACACCTATGCCCTGGGTACCTAGGGTACACTGTACAGGGTCCAATAAGGTGATCCTTACCAATTGTGTATGTACCTAGGGTACGTGGAGTCCATTTTAAAAAGAGAGCAGACAGCCTGAGACCCTGAATGGCAGGATCTCAGGCCAACTAAGTCGAAAAACCAGCTAGACACTAGGCAAAAATTTGGGGGTAACCATAGTCAGATATCCACCTTCCTACACAACCCCCCCCCCCCCCCCAAACCAAAGGAGATAAGGCTTTCCTTGACCAGGTAAGCCTATATTGCCTAAGTGGCCATATAAGGAAGAACCAGCACTGGCATGGTTACCCCCTGTCTCATGGTCCACTAAGCAATCCCTCATCCTAAAGGTATCATAGGGTCTCCACCATAGGGAATCGCTACCTTGGGTGTGTCTTTGCAAAGTAAAAGGCTGGTGTTGAGATGGAGTACTGAAGTGAGTGTCCTCAAAGTGAGGCCTCAGCTTCCTCCAATCATCCTCCACCATGGATGCCTTTCTTTCTTTAACTGAGTTGCACTGTGCTCTCAGGGTCAGCCTCTGGCTACCTAAAGCTGGAGGCTGGGTCCCTTTTGTGGGCTTACTGGAGGGACAGGTCAGGTTTGGGGCCCTAAGGTCCCATGTATGCCTGTGCCCAACAGAATCCCTCTTGGGGGAGGTCCCTAACTACCTGTAAGGGGGATCCCTCAGGAATGTTTTTAACGATCACCTGGCTAGGGCTACTAGCCAGGCAATCCTCATTCTTTTGATGGGGGGGTTCTTGTGGACAGGGGCCACTGGCCTCCCTGACCTCTGCAGCCCTGGGCTGACTGAGGCAGGCTACCTGCACCAGACTGGGTCCCACCTTGGAAGGGGCCACTGACATCAGAGGCTCGGCCAGGCCAGGCCTGGCTACCTCTGGGGCAGTTCCTTCACAAGGGGTGAGGTCAGATCCCTGAGGAGGCTGACCTTTTCCTAATGTCTGGGGAGAGGGAGACTTTTCTTCCTCTCCACTACTCTGTTTGTGTGGAGTGATCCATAGTTTCAGGCTTCACTACACCTATGTCAGTCTGAGTATGGACTGAGACCATTACAGTCCTGCCAACCTTTTCAGGGAGGCACTCAGTTTGGGTTTGAGCTGTGACTGTCACAGCTCTGCCAGTCTCTACAGGGAAGTCTGTCTTTGCCTGGGCTGTGGCTACCACTGCCCTTCCAACCTTTTCAGGGAGGAAATCTACTTGGACAGGGGTTGTGGCTGGCACAACCCCACTACCCTTTTTTGAAAGGCCTACCATTTTGGAATGGGTGTCTTGTTCAACTCCAGCCCACGCTGAGAGTTCTAAGTCATTCCCCAGTAAGCAGTCCACAGGCAAGGTTGGAGACACTGCCACCCTTTTAGGGCCAGTGACACCTCCCCAGCTGAGACATACCTCTGCCATGGGATGACTGTTCTGTTTGCCATCAATGTTAGTTACCTGGTATGAGAAACCAGGCAGAAGCTGCTCAGAGGGAACTAGCCTATGGGCTACCATAGTGATGCTAGCTCCAGTGTCTCTGTAGGCCTCAGCTTTTCTACCATTGATGTAGGGCTCCTGTCTGTACCTACCCAAAGTGTTGGGACAGGCAGTGAAGTTGGCAAACCCCATGCCACCATCACAGACAAGAGTAGCTGCTGTAGGGGAATTGGCTAAGCCAGGGTCCCCCTGTGTTCCCCAAGAAAACCCAACCAAATTGTTGGGGGCACTCCCACCACCAGGGGGATTACTGCTGACAGTAATAGGTGGTGTGACAGGAGGAACAGTTTTGTTTTTACCCTTTGGGCAACTGCTGTCAGTTTTCCAATGTCCAGGAATTTTACATTCATGGCAATAAGGCTTTTTAACTGTGGTAGAGGAGGGAGCTTGGGACCCACCACCCTGTGTGGAGTTTTGGGGCCCTGAGGAAGATTTCTCTTTTGTTTTATCCCCACCCTTCTCTTGAGGCTTGGTGGTATCTTTATTTTGGTCACCACCCTGATTTTTAGGCCTAATCCTGGCCCTGACCCATTTAGCTGCCCTCTTTCCCAATTCTTGGGGAGAGGTCAAATCTGAGTCTACCAGGTGTTGATGGAGAAGCTGGTTCTGACAATTACTAAGGATCTGCTCCCTCATAATCAAGTTGTACAATCCTGTATAGTCCTGCACCTTGCGGCCAGTTAACCAACCCTCCAAAGCCTTAGTGGCACAATCCACAAAATCAGACCAGTCCTGTGTCTGTGTCTTCTGGGTGTCTCTGAACAACAACCTATATTGTTCAGGTGTTAAGCCAAACCCATCTACCAGAGCACTCTTCAGGACTTTGTAATTGTTAGCATCCTCATCACTAACTGTGAGGAGCTTGTCTCTGCCTTTGTCAGAAAAGGAGAGCCACAAGATAGCTGCCCACTGACTCTGGGGTACCTGCTGTACTTTGCAGGCCCTCTCCAAAGCAGTCATCCATTTGTGGATGTCATCCCCATTCTGATATGGGGGGACTATCTTGCTTGGGTTTCTATGGTCATAAGACCTATCCCTATCTCTAGGAATGTTGCTGCCACCAGTGGGTCCTGACCCACACAATGTTTGCTCTCTGGCCAGAGCAAGCTTCTCTTTGGCAAGGGCAAGTTCTTCCCTTTCAATCCTCAGATTGGCTTCCCTCATTCTGGCCTGATGCGCTCTCCTCTGGGGGGGAAGTCATCCCCCTGTGGGATGAAGCATTGGAGCTTCTTGAGTGATAGGAGTGGAGAGAGTCCCCTGAGGGAGATCTACCCCTTCTATCTCTCTTTTTAAGATTGCTTGGGGGCCTGTAAGGGAAGCTCCCATGCAAGCTTAAGTTAGCCTGACTAAGTCTTATGACTGGGGTCTTGCTACTTCCCTCTTCCTCTGAGGTCTCTTCTAACTCATCTATATCAGTTAAGTCAGGGGTCTCTTCTGTGGAGGGGAGGCCCTTATCTACAGCTATGGCACCATACTTGGCAGCTCTTTCAGCATCATAGGCCTCCAGAAGCTCCACTAGCTGTCTAAGGGTAGGGTTGGAACCCTGTTTTAATCTCCTGGAGGTATCCAGTTGTCTCATCTCCTGGAAAGTGAATGCATCATATCTAGAGGGAATCTGTCCAGGATTCTCCTCTCCTGAGGGAGTATCAGTGTGATCTACCTTCAGGGACATGATTCTAGTGAGGGTGTGGTGTGTGCACCTACCTACACTAGTTGTATCTACTAAACTTCTCTAGTAGTTGTAGTCAGGGTGTGTTAGGCCCTTCAACCTACAACAACTAAGTCCAGTAGGACTTAAGTATTATAATCTATGTTATATATACCTAAACAATATCTGTGTGATCTTTCAATTTAGTATCTCAAGATTACAATGGTATTACAACAGCAAGCTCAGATCCCAACCACTGCTCACCAATGTGAGAAGTTGGCCTGACGTATGATGTCACTAGTTCTAGTGTACACCTTATATCAGTCCAAACAAACCTTATGGTGATTGGGTGTAGAGTCAACCTTATAGACCAGCTATCCTAGTGGTAGTATGGACAAGAGCACTCTTAGGCTAAACTCTGAATGGCATGTGAAGCCAGCTGTGATACCATATATAATCCCTTGAATACCAAATGAAAGGACACCACAACAGATATATATATAAAATAAAGTGTATTTATTCTAGTCAAACCCTCAGCACTCTTTATGAGATGCGAGGTAAGTTCAACACAGTCTTATTTAAGCATACATTAAGTCACACAGGTAAGTAATACAGTTAGGCCCTAGGGGCCACGCAAACCATATACTAAAGAAGTGGTATAAGGACCACTGTCACGGAAATAGAATAGGCCTAGGCAATCGCTGGGGCTACACTTCACTACCAACAGTTAGGAAGTGGGAGGCCCACGGGATTCAGGTGCAGAGTGGAAACACTCACGCGTAAAAGTCGATAGAACCACTAGCAGTTAGAAATAAGCAGTTTTAGGACACTTCTGGAGTAACTAGAAAGTCGAGACTCGGAAACTAGACCCTAGGATAGTCTATACCCTTGTGAGCACCGAAGTACCCAAGTTACCTAGCCCACGGGCTGCGGGTGCATAGGTGTGAACTTGCGTCGGGTTTCGTCGTGGACTTCTATGGATGCCTGAAGGAAAGTTGCTGACAGGCAGTCAGTGAAGAGTGTCCGGTGGATCCCAAGGCTGGGATCAAGAAGAGAGGATACCTGCAAGCAGAAGGGACAGAGTCTGGGTCACTAGCCAGTGACCACGTGGAACCAGAAAGGAACCAGGCGATGTCGTGAAGATTGTAGGTGAAGAGGTGAAGCTTGTCACAGCAGCCACGGGTACCAGGAGACGTCGAGGACGACCAGGACCAGGAGGCGAGCAGTCCCACGAAGGCTCTTGCTGTTGGCGGCGAAGTCGAACTAGGACTCACCAAGCCTTGGCAAGCGGAACCCACGAAGAATGGAGGACTTGCTTCTGGTGCAGACCAGGAAGGTCTGGGGTGCTCCTCTTTTGCAGAGAAGCTGGAGCTAGTCTGGAGGAGCCAAACCAGCAGTGAAGATTCAAAGGTGTGTCGTCGCAAAGGCCGCTAGCCAACGGGCAAGCAACCGGACAGACGCGGCAAGCAGGAAAATGCAGAAGGGCCCCACGCAGGACTCGTGGAGTGTGGGGGGCTGATCTTCGGTGCAGATGGTGCTTGGGGTTGGGGCTTCTCAATCCCCGGTGCACAACTTCGAGGGTACCTCAGAAGCTGCGCTGGAAGATACTCGCCACTTTTCCCAGGTAGCCGGTCCCACGTCTCTCGTCGCCTCCACGGATCTCAGCTCGGCTGTGGATGTGGATCAGGGTCGGAGAAGTCTGGAAGTCAAGGCTCTGGTCGGGCTCTGCAGTCGGTCCCTCGTAGAACTTAAGCAAAGCAAAGGGGTAAGTCTCTTGATGGTGCCTGTTTGCACAGGGTAGCCACTCCTTGGCCACAAGGGAGATTCTTCAGTCTTCTTCTTTCGTCGAATGTCGAAGGTCCAGAGTTTCTGTTCAAGTTGCAGGTTCAGGATAATCTAATCTCCTGGGGCTCAGCTACCACACTTATACTAATCTGGGGGGCTGGGTTGCCTGCTAGGTCACGCCTTATGGGTGGGACCTGGGAGGGGGGTGGTTACACCCCCTTCCCTTTGTCCAGTTTCGCGCCAGGACTGGGGCTGGAGTGCCCCAGCACCGGTTTGAACTGGACTATGCATGGGACACCTTGTGTGCCCCAGGCATGTCTCATTCCTTTCAGCCCTCCCTGCCCCAATACACTAAAGTCTGTCTGGGGAGGTGCTAGCACCTCCCCAAGCAGGAAACCTATTGTCCAAGCCTCCCTTGCCGGGATCACTCCCAGCAGCAGGAGGTCAGACTCGTGTTTGTGGCAGCAGCATCCATTTTGTGATGCTGAGGCTTTGGTTAGAGTTAAACAGCAAAGTAGGATTTTAACATGTCTCTCCCTCTAGAAGGGAGGTATAATATCCTTATCACCAGAAATGGTATGGGGGTATTATTCCAAAGTGTTAGACACCTTACACGACATGTTTTGATAAAGCCAAACCATAGTTACCATAACCGTTTAAGATTATAAGGCACTTTAAGAGTATATGGTAGGCTATATCATAGAACAGCTATAAGGACATGGTTCCGAAAGCTGCAGACAGGCTCAGCTCATGCTAGAGCACCATCTCACATGTTACCAAGCACTCTGCCTCCAGGATTGTTAAGGCCTGCCATAGGAGTGGCTGATAGGGGTGATTACACGACCTTGCCCCAGCTGAGTGATCAGCCAGTTGTGTCTGATTGGAAGGCCAGACCAGGGGTGGCATAATACATGCTGCAGCCCCTGGGAGGCCTAGGGTACACCTATGCCCTGGGTACCTAGGGTACACTGTACAGGGTCCAATAAGGTGATCCTTGCCAATTGTGTATGTACCTAGGGTACATGGAGTCCATTTTAAAGAGAGAGCAAACAGCCTGAGACCCTGAATGGCAGGATCTCAGGCCAACTAAGTCGAAAAACCAGCTAGACACTAGGCAAAAAGTTGGGGGTAACCATAGTCAGATATCCACCTTCCTACAAGGAGGTTTTGAGGAAAGAGCCTGGAGCTCACTCACCCTTCTAGCAGAAGTGATGGCTACCAGGAAAGCAGTCTAAAGAGTTGAGACGTAAAGGACAGTTAGGAAGCGGCTCAAAAGGAGCGCACATTAAGTCAGTCAGTACAAGATTCAAGTCCCACTGAGCCATAAACTAAAGGAATTGGAGGTAAGAGATGCGTTAAGCCTTTCAAGAAACAGTTAACTACCGGGGACTTGAAAAGAGAAGGCTGATCTGGCAGCCGAAGGAAAGCAGAGATGGCTGAAAGGGTAGCCCTTGATAGTGCCCAGAGCAGAGCACTGCTGGGCTAAAGAGAAGGAATAAGAGTACTTCAGCGAGAGGGACAGAAAAGTGCTGTGCACCTTGCCACAAATTTGTTCCACCTGCAGGCATATACCGTCTTAGTGGAGGGACACCTGGCTGCCAAGATTACGTCACAGACTTGGGGAGGCAGGTCGAAAGACGTCAACTGCCGCCGCTCAATCTCCACGCAAGGAGGTGGAGACTAGACAGGTTCAGGTGGAGGACTGTCCCCTGCTTCTGCGACAGAAGATCCTCCCGAAGAGCCAGTCTGATTGGAGGATCGATGGCCATGTTGAGCAGCTCGGGATTCCAGACTCTGTGCCCAATCCAGAGCCACAAGAATTACTTGGGCCCGGTAGCGCCTGATCTTCTTCAGCACTCTGGGCAGAAGTGGTATAGGCGGTAAGGCGTACAAAAGACAACTCCACTTGCGACGAAAAGCGTCGCCGAGCGAGTGACGCCTTGGAAACTCCAACCCGAAGAATTGCGGACATTGCGTGTTCTCTTCGGTGGCGAATAGATTTAACCAAGGCTCTCCCCACTGTTGAAAGAGACCTTGCACCACCTCCGAGTGAAGACGCCATTCGTGATCCATCATGCACCGTCGGCTGAGTTTGTCCACCCTGGCGTTCAGAGAACCTGCCAGGTGTTGAACCACCAAGGAAATGCCCTGATGTTCCAGCCATGTCCGGAGGCGGAGGGCCTCCTGACATAGGGTCCACGACCCCACCCCGTATGTTGCAATACCATATGGCGGTTGGGTTGTCCGTGAACACCTGCACTACTCTTACCCGGACAGAGTGAAGGAATGCCTTCAGTGCAAGACGAATCACTCAGAGCTCCCTCCAGGAGGTTGATGTGAAGCTCTGACTCTGCCGGAGAGCAGAGGCCTCTGATCTCTGCGTCCCCCATGTCGCCACCCCATCCCAGAAGGGTGGCATCCATCACCACAGTGTGGTCGCGTTGCGGAAGGCAGAGGGACCTGCCACTGACCCAATCCTGGTTCGTGAGCCACCACTGCAGTTGTTGAACAGTGCCCTCCGAGATCTGGACGTAGTCTGGCAGATTCCCCTGATGTTGTGCCCACTGGAATTTCAGGTCCCACTGCAGAGCCCGCATATGCCACCTGGATGTTCAGCAGCCTCAGGGTCATTCTGACCGAAACACGGGACAAGGGCTGAAAGATCGGTATCATAGCCCGAATGTCTCGGACTCGCTGTTCGGGAGGATAAGACTCGAAACTGCACCGTGTCCAGAACCGCTCCGATGAAGAGGAGCTTCTGAGAGGGAATCAGGTGCGACTTTGGCACATTGATGGAGAACCCCAGCTGAATAGTGAGTGCCTGTAGCTCACTGACTCCAAGTGAAGTAATGGCCGCTAGGAAAGCGACTTTCCATGTTAGAAATTGTAGCTCGCATTTGTGCAGAGGTTCAAAAGGAGAGCCCATTAGTCTTGTGAGAACTATGTTTAAATTCCACACAGGTGAGGGTGGTACCCTGGGGGAATTTATTCTTTTGAGGTCTTCCATGAATGCTTTGATGGCAGGTACCCTGAATAGTGACAAGTGTTGTCTATTTCATCCATATGGCATTTCCTTTGGACAATGGGTGTGGATATCTGGCGGTGAAGCTTGGGCATTTGGCGTTTGTGTGTGGCGAAGAGATCTATCTCTGGTTGCCTCCACATGTGGAACAATGGTTGAGGAACTTGCGGATGAAGTTCCCACTCGTGAATCTGTTGCGTCTGACGACTTAACAGATCGGCTATGCTGTTCTGGACTCCATGGACATGTTGGGCTAGGAGAAAAATGTTCTGAGGAATAGCCCATCTCCAAATGCTTTGCGCTAGTTGAGAGCAGTAGGGAGTGTGTCCCGCCTTGTTATTGTATGTAGTACATGGCTGTCATGTCAGTGCGGACTAGGACAGCTTTGCCTGATATTTGTTTCTGGAATGCCTTCAGGGCTAGGAAGAGGGCTAGTAACTCCAGGTGATTGATGTGGAGTAACTTTTGTTGAGGGGTCCACCTGCCCTGCATGGTGTGATGTAACAGATGAGCTCCCCAGCCGGAGAGCGATGCGTCCGCTGTTAGCACAATCTGTGGAACCGGCTCGATGAACGGTTGCCCTTTGGGAAGGATTTTGGTGTTCCACCACTGTAGAGAGCAGTGTGTGCGACCGTTCACCAACACCAGATCTGTCAGCTGACCTTGAGCCTGGTTCCACTGACGTGCGAGACATTCCTGTAGGGGACGCATCTGGAGTCTTGCGTGAGGTACTATGAATATGCAAGAGGCCATCATCCCTATCAATTGCATGAACACTCGAGCTGGAAGAGTGTTGCGGCTGAAATTTTGATATGAGGCTTTGTATGCTTGCTATCCTGGCTGGGCTGGGATATGCAAGTGCTTTTGAGGTGTTTATTGTGTCACCGAGGTACTGTTGTATGTGGGATGGTTGTAGGTGAGAATTTGTGTGGTTTATCGTAAACCCTAAGTCGTGGAGTAGTTGGATTGTGGCGCGAGTGTGATGTACACACTGATGGCATGAGTTGGCTTTTATGAGCCAGTCGTCTAAGTATGGGAAGACGTGAATGTGCTGTCTTCCTAGGTGAGCTGCAACTACCGCCAGACACTTGGTGAATACTCTGGGTGCTGTGGTGTCTCAGAATGGGAGGACCTTGAATTGGTAGTGCTGACCGTCCACTACAAACCGGAGATATTTCCTGTGAGAGGTGTGAATGGGAATATGAAAGTAGGCGCCCTTGAGGTCTAGAGTGGCAAGGAAATCGCCTTGCGAGAGAAGAGGAAGGACCTGTTGAAGCGTGACCATGTGAAAAGAGTGTATGTACAGGTTTAAGGGTCTGAGGTCTAGGATAGGTCTTAGAGAGCCGTCCTCCTTGAGAATGTGGAAGTACAGGGAGTTAATCCCTGTGTTTTGCTGTTGCAGGGGGGATGGTTCTATTGCATGTTTGTGCAGGAGGGAGGTTACCTCCTGCTTTAGCAGCGATAAATGTTCCGATGACATTGGGCGCTGTGTGGGTGGTATATTTGGGGGGGGGTTAGAAGTGAGTTCTAGACAGTAACCGGATTGAACGATTTGTCTCACCCACCTGTCTGTGGTGATGTTGTTCCAGACAGGTAGGAAATGTAGTAATCTTACCCCGACCGGAGAGGAATGGTCTGGGTGGAGTGGAGGGAAGTCATTGGGTAGGGGTGGAAGCGGAGCGGGTATTATTGGTCTTGCCTCTACCCATGGTATTATTACCTCTGTATCCTCTTCTTTGATAGCCTCTGGTGAATGTGGTCTGGGTGTGAGTTTTATAGGACGTGGAGGGATTGTCAGAGGAGTAGCCTCTTGATGTGCCCCTGTAAGAGAAGCGACAAAAGGAACGCCTGGGAGCTTGTGATTGCAAAGGTCCCATTGATTTAGCCGTTTCTGTATCTTTTTTCATCTTTGAGAGATGAATCCACGGCAGGCCCAAATAGATGCTCCTGGTCAAATGGGTGGTTGAGAATGTAAGTTTGTACCTCCGGTTTAAGCCTACGCAGGAGGACACTTGTGTTGATGGCCCAGGAGGCGGTGTCTGCCACGTCTAGAGCGCAACAAATGGAGGTGTTTGTGATGATTTTACCCTCCTGTATGAGGTCATTGGCCTTAGTTTTGTATTTATCAGGGAGGTGTTGCAATAGGGACTCTAACTCATCATAGTGTGCTCTACTGTTTCTGGCTAACAGAGCTAGGGTATTGGCGATGTGCCATATATTAGCCGCTTGCGACGCCATACGTTTACCAGAGGCGTCCAAGAGTTTGGACTACTTGTCGGGAGGTGGAGCGTCGCCTGAGGTTTGCGAGTTAGCCCTTTTTCTGGCATTGGAGACCAAGGAGTCCAATGGCATCTGGCCTTTAATGTAAATAGGGTCTGCTGGGGCAGCTTTATATTTTTCTCTATCCTGGGGTTAATAACCCTAGTCCTCACAGGATCTTTGAACATCTTAGGTGCATGTTTGATGACCCCTTTTAACATAGGGAGGACAGAGGTGGACGTTTGTGAAGTGTCAAAAGTGTCCATTAAGAAATCCTCTTCCACAAGGTCTGTGTATTAGGCAACTCCGTGGTATTGTGCAGCTCTGAACGAGCTGGGTGAAACCACAGGTGTAGATCCAAGGCCCGTCAGCCCGCCGTCGCCACTACATCTACCACAGTCCCTTGGGGCAACTTGCTGGTGTGACGAGCAGTGTGCGACCAACCTTTGCATAATTTATTACGGCTCCCTTGAGCCAACGGGCTGACGAGCCTTGGATCTGCACCTGCGCGCCATGAGAGGTACTTGACCTGTTTTAATTACATTTTTGGCAGTCCACGCGGCACCCCTTTACACTGACCTGCTCCCTGCTGACGAGAGGCAACTACCTCGAAACACGTGTCCAGGGATGGCTAACGCAACACATACTGTTCTTTATACATCATGGCATAGGCGTACCCGCCGTCGCCACTACATCTACCACAGTCCCTTGGGGCAACTTGCTGGTGTGACGAGCAGTGTGCGACCAACCTTTGCATAATTTATTACGGCTCCCTTGAGCCAACGGGCTGACGAGCCTTGGATCTGCACCTGCGCGCCATGAGAGGTACTTGACCTGTTTTAATTACATTTTTGGCAGTCCACGCGGCACCCCTTTACACTGACCTGCTCCCTGCTGACGAGAGGCAACTACCTCGAAACACGTGTCCAGGGATGGCTAACGCAACACATACTGTTCTTTATACATCGTGGCATAGGCGTACCCGCCGTCGCCACTACATCTACCACAGTCCCTTGGGGCAACTTGCTGGTGTGACGAGCAGTGTGCGACCAACCTTTGCATAATTTATTACGGCTCCCTTGAGCCAACGGGCTGACGAGCCTTGGATCTGCACCTGCGCGCCATGAGAGGTACTTGACCTGTTTTAATTACATTTTTGGCAGTCCACGCGGCACCCCTTTACACTGACCTGCTCCCTGCTGACGAGAGGCAACTACCTCGAAACACGTGTCCAGGGATGGCTAACGCAACACATACTGTTCTTTATACATCGTGGCATAGGCGTACCCGCCGTCGCCACTACATCTACCACAGTCCCTTGGGGCAACTTGCTGGTGTGACGAGCAGTGTGCGACCAACCTTTGCATGCTTTCTGGTACTATTTGTACTGAAATCTTAAAACCTGCATATATCCAGTTCTACTGATAGGATTGTTTTCATATAGGTCTCATTTTGTTTATTAAAAATTATGCTAGTTTTCTAAACCAGTTGTGGGATACTTTGTGGTGCGTTTTCACTGTGTTACTGTTTTAATTGTTGCCCAAATGCTTTACACACTGCCTCTGATTTAAGCCTGACTGCTTTATGCCAAGCTCCCTGAGGCTTGAGCACAGGTGTTTTAGGGTTTGTTTGTGACTTCACCATGAAAAGAATTGTGGTTGCTGCTTGAAAAGGGTTTCACACCCCCTAAACCAGTAACCCCATTTCTTACACCTGCATACACACACGAGTACCTGCCCCCACCCACATGCCTTCTCGGAACCCTCAATCAGCATCCTTGAATCTGATCCCTCAATGCCAATTAAATCAACAGAATCATAACATCCGATCTTTGGGAATGCAATCTTTGGGAATGCAGGGTCATAAACCTTGGAAGGCCTCTGAATTATACCGAATGTACTCTAATCAATAAAGCTTCTTTAAAACAGAACAATTAAGGAGATCATTTGAATGAATGCCTTTTATCTTGTACTGTGATTGAAAGAGACAGGATTATGGCTACCACCACAAGTTGCAGAGCCATATGCTAAGATCATGACTAATGCACAATAATTAAAAAATTTCGATTTTCTCTAGTGCAGAGATATCTACCTGACTTTTCCTCTCTTACGACTATTATACGTAGAGAGTAGATTCGGTGGAGCCTCTTAGGAACAGGCATGGAGGCTTCTGGAATGCACCCTAGGGAATATAGAAAATATATTTTGTATTTTACTATCACACACTTATCTTAGATATGGAACACCAGCCTACCTCTTACTCATGGGCTTCTTGCGTCTTAGAATATGACTATAAACAGAGGCAACTGGTTGTACAAGCACATATCGTATAATCTACAAGGAAAACACTAATGCAAAAACAAATGTGAGTGCATTACATCATGCTGAGCAACCTCGGTATATGCCCTCAATAGTCCAAAGTATAAGCACCATGTCCTTTAGTAATTCATAACCTTGATTTGGTATGTGCCTGCTGTGAAGTTATTTCTTTTGTACAAGTTATCACAATGTCTCTTATTTTTACAGATGTGTCTTAAGAACTTGGCTCCCAGATAAGTAGATTCTTGTCTCTGGGTTCATCAAGAGTGCATAAGAAAAGTATTGAAATTCATGTGCATGACGCAATACCCCAAAGTGTGGTATCTCACTCATTGTCTCCTTTTTGGTCTCTCTTTGCAGGTTACTTGAATTGTTCTCCTCTAAAAGAACTCCCACAATGACTAGACTGCCAAGAGTCAGGAACATTAAACACGCCAGGATACAGAGAACACGCTGACATGCACAAGATACACCGAGCAACGCCGCTGAGGAGATCGGGAACAACTCACGAGGACGCCAGGATGGAGAGAAACGAAACGAGACACTCAAGTAGCTAACTGACAGGACGTTGCAGCCGGCGGAAACTAGAAAGGCAAGCAAGTTCCTGTGGTGGGGCGTGCAGCTTATGGACTACGCGCTCCACCCATCATGGCTGCCGAACGCACGGGCCATGCGCCAGGCAAGCATGACAATTAATTAGAGTAGAGTGCTTGAATCTCACTTACTTTAAATGCTAATACCTATAAGAAATGCAGCCCTCAAGGAGAGATGCTGCAATGAAGATTTGTGTATGAATTCAGAGGGGGCACACATTACTCTGGAAAGGACAATATTAAGCACCAGGATGGAGATTAACTGCTAGGAAAACCTTGATTCCTTCTAGCAAATCTCCAGCATAGTCAAAAGAGAAGCCTGGGAAGGCCCTGTAATCCAGACTTTACAAGATGGAGAACACAATGCAACACTGCTTCCTCCCTACAAATGAAAGATTACAACTTTTTTGAATACTGCCCTGAGATAGATTTAGTTGTCTATATTTTTAAACTTCAGGAACAATTATGCCAAGATCAGTTATGGCAAGTTGGAGCGTGGTATTCTGCCTTAAAATCTGGAGAGTAGATCCAGTTTGCACAGCAATCTTCCATGTGGTATTGTGTCAATGCACACCTCACACTGGGGCATTTAGAATAAATCATTCTTGCCTTGGACATTTTGAATTTTCTGATTGTCGAGATCGATGGAACTGGAGGAAAAGTACACATTCTGTGAAAAGTTGACCAAAAGAGCTTTCCCCTTCGACACCGTTTCTTGTTTTGTGGCTACACAATCTTGTTATTTCATTTGTGAATAAATCTCTTTGAGGGTAGCCCTAGTCTTTGGAATTATCATCTAATAAGCAATGAATCAGAAGAAAGGGTCTGCCTAAGCATTTTGAAATCATGGAAGATTCCCAGCTGCAATTATCTGATTCCCAGTTATCAGCTATTAACACAGCATGATCCTTGTGCAAGAAGATCATTGATCTACTGCCTAACTATTTTTCATGTTCAAAGTTGTGGTGTTATACATTTCAATCATGATCTCGTCATACTTGAACAAACGGCAAAATGCTTTTAGGGCTAGAGGAGGTAAAGTTCCAGATGGTTGATGTGACAGGTTTTGTCTCTTGCTGGCCTGGCACCATGTACTTGAAGAGGATCCATGTTAGTACCATAGCCGTGAGGCGTCGAGTACCAAAAATTGAGATGGAAATTGTTGGTAGCAAACCTCTCCTGTTATCCGGATCTTAGGACAGTACCATGAGAGAAGATACAGATTGGCTGGTTGTGATAGCTGTAGGTTGTTCCTCAATTTTCAGGCTCTTTAGTTCAAGGTATTGTTGTAGCAGTCTCATTCGTAATCTTGCATTTGGATCTGCGAAAATCCACAATGCCAGGAATCTCACTAAAGACTTGGGGCCAGATGTACAACCCGCCAATTATCAAGTCGCAAATTGCGTCGCATTTGCACTCGCAATTTGCGACTCGCTAATTAGAATGCACAACAGTATCTGAGACACTGTTAGCGATTCCTAATGGGTTCGCAAATTGCACGCCTCATTAATATTAATGAGGTAGGCGCAATTTGCGACCCTTTTAGGAATGGCTAGCATTCACACGGATGGTGGCCTGCTGGGGTCAGCAGACCACCATGTCTGTGACTGCTTTTTTTCATAAAGCAGTGTTTTTTTTAAAATGCAGCCCGTTTTTCTTATTCCACATACAAAGGGGAAGGGGGCCCATTGGGACCCCTTCCTCTTTGCAAGTGGTTTATCGCCTACTTGAAGTAGGTGGTAAACTGCGAGTAAAACATTAGTACATAGCATGTGGACTCGCTATTTGGAAGGGACGCCCCTTCCTAATAGCGAGAGTCGCAAATGCTATTTTGCGAGTCAGTGACTCGCAAAATAGCATTTGTACATGCTAGTACCCTTTTTTGAGGCCGCAAACTGGAGGATCTCCTGTTTACGGCCGCAAAAAGGGTCATATATCTGGCCCTAAATCCAATACACTTCAAAGATTGAGTCTGACATTTCTCATACATAGAAAATGGTCTTTCCGATGAAGGATTATAATTCATTTAATTCTTCCACAGATATTGGATGAGTCCTGCTGCGGGTCAGGGTTAACTTGAGGTTTAAGAAATTATTTTACTTTCTGTTATGATAAAGCTTTTATCAACCAATTGTCCAAGTAGAAGTAGATGAAGTTCTGCGTCCTTCTAAAGGGAGTTTGTATCACAGCCATGCTTTGAAAACCAAAGCTTGCGGCGCTGGTTTGACCATACTCCACCATGAAGCAAAGAAACTTTAGGAGCTTTCTTCTAATTAGTATATTGAAACATATGTTATGCAAAATTGATGACTTACATGCAGTCGACTTGCTGAAGTTTGATTAAAATTTGATGCAGTTATAACATCATGAATTTCTTTTTTTCATATATACTTTGTTTATTGTTTTAAAACCTAGAAGTTGGGGGGCGTGGCCAAGGACGTCAAGATGGCGGTCGCACTTTCATAGTGCTCCGGACCCCTCCGTCATCTGTCCTGACCCCGCATACCATCGGGCCCCCTGTGACCCTGCACTCCCTACCTGCTCACCTGGAGGTCTGGAGACCCCGTCACGGTGCTGATTGCGGCTCCTCAGTGCCGCGGCTGCTTCTCCTGCTCCGGCCCTCCTCGCGGCCTCTCGCAAGATGGCGGCTCCCGCCGCGGCCGCTGACTATCCGCCGGATCACCTCCTCTGCCGGTCCTGTCATACAGCGCTCCACCGCCGGCCTCCTGGCATCGGCTGGCGGGATTGAAGACCTGCTCCTTTCTCTGGGTGCCGCGGCTGCTTCGGCTGATGCTGCGGGCGCCCCGGGGACGCCTGTCTGCTTGTTCAGGCCCCTCCTTGCACCTGGGAGGTCCGCCCCTGGCCGCGGCTGCCTCGGATCCCGGCGCTACGTGGCTCCAGTGCCTTTGCCTGCCCGGACAGGGATCAGAGCCCGGTGGCCCGTTATTGACCGGGTGCATGGTGCTGCATCCATCCCGCAGTCTAGACCATGCAGCTCGAGTGGGGTACATACTTCCAGCTGGACCAGATCTTCCTTGGACTTGCTCCCTCTCGCTGCTCATTCCTGCCTCGGCTGGCTACCCAAGCAGGATCCCAGGACATTGTTCCACTTATCAGGGTGCTGTGGTCCCTTTGTTTCCTCGCAGCGGCTTTGGCTGTGTCTCTCCGCTGGAGATCCCGCTACCCGCCCTGTGGGCCCTTCTGGACTGCCGTCTCCTTGGGTGCTGCCTTGCTGGCCTCCTATGCCCGGCTGCCTTGACTGGTGGGGCGGCTGCGGCTGGCGGACCCGGGTTTCCCCCCCTGCATTACGGGAGCCCGGAGCTACTTGGTGCTGTCTCGGCCCCGCCTGACTGGCCTACGGAGGGGCTGTGTGGTTCCTGCCTCCTGCTGTGGACAGCGTGAATTGCCTTCGCCAGGGGGCCATCGCCTTGCTCCGGTTGGGCCCTCCTGAGCCACTGTGAATCCCCGGGGCGGACGGGATGATGGCTGGGTCTGGCTTGGGTTGCTGCTGCCTGTGACCCCTTCGGTGGCCTGTGGCGTTGCATTGCGGTCTCGGCAAAGACGGGAGGCGTTGCCTGAATCTCCTGGGGGTCTGGACCGTGCGGCGCTGATATCGGTGAGCCGCTGAGGGACCTTCCCTTCCCCCCCAAGCGACAACTGAGGTGAAGAGGTGTTCACAGGGGTGCGGGCCTCTGGGAGGGGCATTGGCCGTCGATCGGGCGGCAGAGGGGGGTGAAGGTGTGTACGGCCCTGGGCCGGCTCGGTGCCCGTCTGGGCTTCTTGTACCCCCCTCCCGTCCCCCCTGGAGCCCCGGAGGGTCGGTGGATCCTCGGCTGCCATCTCGGGCAGTGGCGCTTGGGCTTCTGGGCTGGAGCCGTGGGTGTCCTGGTGGCTCGGCCGGACTTTCTTTCTCTCTGAGGAGGGCTGGCGTTGATTCAACTGCCCGACCCGCTCATCTGACCCGGTGCCCCCGTCTGGTGCGGGCCCTCGGACTGCGGCCGCTGCCAGGGGTTTGGATCAGCCGCACGGTTCGGGCGGCGGGGGGGGTCCTGGCTGTGGGCCCCAGTCCACGGGCACCTGTCCTCTGAAGCTGTGACGTCCTGCTCCCACCTCCGTAGCAGGCCTCTGCCCCCGCGCTGCAGACCCCGGGTCCGACACTACTACGGACACCCTTATCTGATGATCTAGCGTGCCTGGCACTCTGCAGAGGTCCAGTGAGGCTCTGCGGATTACGATTGGCCGACACGGGGCGGAGGGGACTGGTTGCATCCTGGGCCTTCTTACCCGTCCTCTTCCCTGCCTCGCGACTGACTGGACTGTCCTGAGGAAGCCGTTGTCTCGTCACTGTCCTGTCTGGAGATTACCATGGTCCGGGACAAGGTACCCAAGACCCCGGCTACCCAAACTCGGATAGACCGGTTCACCACCGCTGATGCTGGGGCTGCTGGTGGACTTGCTGGCGCGTGCGCTCCTGCCACGCCTTATCTCTCCGTGATTCTCCAAGCGATCCAGGCGTCGCAGTCCTCGGTCGAGGGGAAAATTGCTGAGGTCCGTGTGGACATAACACTAATCCGGCAGGACCTTCACAACGCCAACACCAGGATTAAGGAAGCGGAATCCCGAGTGTCTGCCGTAGAGGATGACCTTCAGCAGCTCAAGGCCCAGGTGAATCGGCTCCAATCCCACACTCAGGAGCTCCACCGGCGGGCAGAGGATGCGGAAAATCGTGCCTGCCGTAACAACCTTCGCCTGGTTGAATTTTCGGAGGGCGTTGAGCAAGGTCGGGCGGCGGGGTTTGTGGAACGTTGGATACGCTCTTGGATGCCCGAGGGCGTGCTCTCCCCCTGGTTCACGATCGAGAGGGCGCATAGGTCGCTTGCTCCACGGCCGCAGCCGGGTGCCCCGCCGCGACCTATCATTCTGCGAATCCTCAACTACCGGGACAGAGACGCTATCCTGGCCGAATCACGGAGGAAGCAACCGCTCAAATACGAGAACCTGACGATAATGGTCTTCCCTGACTACATCCGGGAGGTCCAATCTCAACGTCGCTCCTTTGCTGAGGTCAAGCAGAAGCTGCGTTCGCTTAACATTCAATACAGGCTCCTCTTCCCGGCGCGGCTGCGTGTGATCTTCCAGGACAAGTCCCTTTTCTTTGAGTCTCCAGAGGAGGCATGGACGTGGGCGACAGAGGAGCGCCCGCTGCGGCTGCCTGCCCAGGACCGTGTGCGGCCTGCTGCTGCAGGATAGGTGCGGCGGGACGTGCCTGTGCTCCGCCCGCGTCGCAGGCGCTCGAGGAGGCGCAGGGGCCGGATGCGCACACGCTCTGCCTCCCCGGTGGGCCCCTCATGGGATCGCACGCCGGGGTCTTCTGGGGGACCTCTCCGGCCGGGGGACGTTCTGGATCCTTGGGCCGCCCCAACCCCAGTTCAGCTTCGCCTCGACCTTCCTCGATCGATCTTCTGGATACTGATCTCTCCCGCAGTCCAACTCTTCTCACCGGACCGACCTGACCACATCGCTGTGATGTTCGCCTCCCACGCGATGTCTGGGTTCCTGTTCGGGGTCACCCGAGACCTGTGGCTGAGCTCAAGTTTCATTCCCCATTTGGTCACTAAATGTTCTCCGTTGGTATAGACACGAACATCCTACTAAGAGGAGGGGTCCTCCACGTCTTGCCCCGTTTCATAGTGTTCTAGCTTGGTGTTTCTGTACTTTGTTGATGTTCGGGCGACAGATGCTTCTGTTCTTGAAGTGTGGGGTGCGGGGAAGGGAGGGATTGGAGTCTTTGCTCCTGTTTGGTTTGTTCTTCAATGTTATTATCTCTTGCACCACCTTTGATTCACAGCACTTGGGGGGACACATCCCAAACACCGCTACGCTACTCTATCCACGTGAGCTGGGAACTTCCGCACTCCTCTTACCCCAGTTCAACTGCCTTGCGATCTAGCTCCCCCCATGGCCTCTTCCTCCTTGGCGACTCTAGCGCGCTCTCATCGCTCCGGCTAATGGCCTGGAATGTTAACGGCCTGCTGGACAAAATCAAGCGCGCAGCTGTCCTGCGATACGCCCAGCGCCAGGAGATAGATATACTCGTGCTCCAAGAAACCCATCTGCAAGGCCAACGCTGTCCTTTCCTTGCCCGCTATGGCTATGGCGCGATCTGGCATTCGGGGTTTTGTAGGGGATCCAGAGGGGTGGCAATTCTGGTGCGTCGTGCTCTTCCCCTTGTAAGGTTACGCATGACCCTCAGGGCTGCTTTATTCTTTTAGAAGGGACCCTCGGGGATCGGCCGCTAAACTTGCTGTCTTTTTATTCCCCTCCTGCCCTGTTGGCCCCTACCCTCCGCGGGCTTACCCCGTTGATCGCGGCTTTACCTTTGGGACTGACAGTGGTGGTGGGCAACTTTAATGCCATTATGGAACCTGTTCTTGACGTCGCGTCCCCTCCCTCTGCTTCCAGGACTGTCCAATCTGGTCTTCTCTCTTCATGGGCGGCCAGCCTGGGGCTCGGGGATGCCTGGAGACTGTGGCATCCGACGGATAGGCAATACACCCACACTTCTGCCTCTCACCACACCCATGCACGCCTCGACTATGCTTTCCTGCCGGTTCAGGATTGCCGATCGCTTCAGGCCATATCTATCCTCCCGAGGGGCCTCTCGGATCATTCCCCAGTGCTACTTCATGTAGGGGCCCTTCCCCCAGCCTCCCGACCACTCTGGCGACTCAACGCCTGGTTTCTCCAGGACGAGGAGTTCAGGGACAGCATCGGTTCTGAACTTGCCAGCTATTTTACCATTAATCAGGGCTCGGTGTCCTCCTCTCATACTCTTTGGGAGGCAGGTAAGGCCACTATTAGGGGGTTTGCTAAGGGTCGGCTGAAACTTACTCGCGCGGCATGTGATGCCCAGCTCACACGCCTGGAAGCACAGGCCGCTCTGATTGAGGCGTTGAACCCTGCAGAGAGATCTGCTGCCCAGGAGCGGAGGCTGGAGTTCCTACGAGATGAGCTGCGTCAGACCTCTATGGAGGCCGCCAAGCTCCTTTGGCGTTCGTCCGTGGCCCGAGTGTACGGTTGGGGAGACAAAAACGGGAAGCTACTCCGCCACCTACCCTATGGCTAACCGTATCATACCTGAGATGACAGACACGGATGGAACGATTCACCGTGCCCCGGCAGCGGTTGCCCAATGCTTTGCCTCCTACTATGCTACCCTCTATTCGGTGCGTCCGCCTGATCTTTCCCTCCTTGACCTCCTCCGACGGGAGGGGTTCTCTCTCCCTCATCTTAGCGATTCGGACGCGGCCGTGTTGGACCTTCCGCTTACACCTGCGGAAGTAGCAGACGCTATTTCGCGCCTGGCGGCTGGTAGAACTCCAGGGACGGACGGGCTCCCCCAGGAGTTTTATTCATCCTATCGCGACACCCTGCTTCTGCCTCTCGTGGAGATGTACAGGGAAGCGATGGAGTGTGGTCCATTCCGGCCAGAGACGGATCTTGCTACCATCGCAGTGATTCCTAAGTCCCAGCCCCCCTCGCAGAGTTGCTCGGACTATCGACCCATTTCACTCATCAATACGGAACTTAACCCCTTCCATGCTGCGCAGATTCCGCCGCTGTGCTGACGGAATCTTGCGCGGGCGTGGTCATGACGGAACGGTTCCGTCATGAGCACAGCTCAACCGTGGCTCATGACGGAACCGTTCCGTCATGAGCACCGAAGGGGTTAAGATCTTCGCTTCCGTATTGGCCAATCGCATACGGCCGCATTTAACCCAGCTTGTCCACCCTGATCAATGCGGCTTTATGCCTCGCCGGGGGACCAGGCATTGCCTCCGCCGCCTTCACCTTACCCTTGAGAATCGGCACATGCTTCCTCCATATTTGTCCCTTCTCCTTATTGATTTTGAGAAGGCTTTTGACTCCGTTGACTGGAGCTACTTGGAAGCCGTGTTGGAGCAGATGGGCTTTGGTACTCCTTTCCGTACCCTGGTGAGACTGCTTAACCACCGTCCCCGGGCACAGGTCCTCGTCAATGGCGCTTTATCCCGCCCTTTCCCCATTGGACGGGGCACGAGGCAGGGATGCCCCCCTCTCCCCGATCCTCTTTGCTCTGGTTATGGAGCCGTTCACTTATCTTGTCCGCAGCGACCATTCCTTGACTAGCTGGAGGTGGCCCGGTCTAGCGGAAGACAAAATCGCGGATGACGTGTTGCTGTTCCTGGCGTACCCCACCCGGTTTGGGACCTCGTTGCCTTCGGGCACTGGCTATTTTTGAACGAGCTTCCGGCTTGCTGCTCAATCCGGCCAAGTCTGTCCTTGTCCCCTTACACGCGTCGCGCGAATGCTTTGATTGGCAGTCATCGATCCCTCTTTGGCGGTTGTCTTTCAAATATTTGGGGATTTGGGTTTCCCTCCTCCCTGACCTTGCATGGGAGCTCAATGTCACCCCGCTGGTTAAGCAGGTCCGCGCGGATCTTCTTAAATGGCGCAAATTGCCTTTAAACCCTCTGGGCAGGATTGGCCTGTACAAAATGATGATCCTGCCCCGTTTTTTGTACATGCTCCAGAACACCCACCTCCCATTCTCCAGATCTTGGTTCCGGGATATGGACGGTATGGCCACCAAATTCCTTTGGGGAGGACGGAGGCCCAGGCTGGCCCTGGCCCAGTGCCGAATCCCACCGTTTGACGGGGGCCTCTGAATGACGAACCTCTACCTCTACTACCTAGCGACTTGTCTCCTCACGATTCATGATTGGTTCAATGGCGGCTGGTCCGACCCGGCGTATCGCTTGGAACTCCATCTCTTGGGCTTCTCCTCTATCCAGGGGATGCTTTATGGGACCACAATCCCCCGAGCTCTTCCTGAGATCACGCGCTGCGTATTCCTGGCTTGGCATGCCTCCCTGCGTCATACTCGATGGACAGGCAGGCTGACCCGCTATACTCCCCTGTGGTGTGGCACAAGACTTCGTGAAGTCGCTTTTCTACTGGGGTTTCGGCAGTGGGATCTCATCGGGGTAACCTTGCTGGGAGACGTCTGGAGCGGCACCCATATTAGGTCCTTTCAGGACCTACAGGCCAGGCACTCCCTCCAACCCTCTCAATTCTTTCGGTACTTGCAGCTACGCTATGCCCTCTCTTCCCACATTCCGGACGGCACGCCCCTGCCTGAATATAGCCCACCCGAGGCACAGGTACTGACTGGGGACTTGGGGAAGGGTGGAGTCTCTCGGATCTACCGTTCACTTACCAACAACACTCCTTATTCCCTTTCCCTACTCCGCGAGAGGTGGGAGGGCTGGCTTGGGGTGCTGGAGGATGAAGACTGGAGGGACGCCCTGATGGCCCCTAGGACGATCGCGGTATCAGCGAGGCTTCCCCTGGTCCAAATGTACTTTCTGCACGCCGCCTACCACACACCGCTGCGTCTTCACCGTGCTGGGCTTCGGCCTGACGCCCACTGCCCCTATTGTGCCCACCCCCATGTCGATTTCTACCATATGGTCTGGTCGTGCTCTGCGATCCAGAGATATTGGGAATTGTTAACCCAAGACCTGATGGGTGTCCTGGGGTGGGAGGTACCTCTCGCTCCTATACATGTTCTGTTGGGAGTTACTGACGGACTGGACGGCTCTAGGGCAGAGAAACTTTTCCTTAACACAGCACTGGAGGTCGCCAAGAGGGACATTGCTGCGCATTGGTTGGACACTGGTCCTCCCACTCTAGGGCGCTGGCGCCAGGGGGTGGATTGGTGCGCTGCACAGGAGCGGCCTCTATACGTGGCCAGAAGATGTCCTGAGAAATTTCATCGTATGTGGGGCAAATGGGTCGGGATACACGATGATTGAGATGGTGTGGTCCTCTCTTCAGGCACACGTGGATATGCTTTTAGTGATTTCCTTCTGATGTCACTGAGATGTGTTTTTCTCCCTATTCTGATGATGCATATGTGGCTCTGAATGGTGCTATTTGTTCTTACCTACAAAACTCAATAAAATTGGTTGTAAAAAAAAAAAAAAAAAAACTAGAAGTTTTTTTTGTAATTCTTGGGTACTACAAAGTACAGAGAGGTGATCACTTTCTTTATATGAGATAAGGCGGTACAGTTGCTTCTGCAGTAGATGATGGCAACTCTGTTGCAGCTGATAAAAAGTTGGCTTTGACAAGACTGAGTTAATAGAGTTGGACCACGTCTTGAACAGCAAGTTGTAGATGCTTTGGATATTATTCAGCTCCCTTAAGAGAAGGCAATGGAAGATGGGTACTGAGTGATTCATTATTTGACAGTAAAACGGTTCAAGCAGCTGCTGAAAGTTGCAGATCATTGCCTCTGGCTTGCCTTCTCTGATGATGTGGCTACTTTTGGCAGATGGACTGCTGCTATTGATGTTGCCAATTGGAGGATTCCGAATTTTGAAGGTTATCTTTCCACAGCAGGTCTGGAGGTGAAACACTTCTCAGATTTTTCCATTCCAAACCTACAGTCTTTAAAGTTTCAGCCTTTGCTTTCACTTTTACTGCTGCTCTTCTAAATAAATTCTGTAAGATTTCAAAATTGTCTATGAGCAGACTTCTGAAAGGAGAAGTTGTCCAGTTTGCATGCACTGCTGGTCTGACTCTCAAACTGCCTCTGCTTGAATTTCTAATCATAAGAAGCCATGTGCAGTTGGTTATGTCCACACTTGCGGTGGCCGTAGTGTCTGGCCTTGGATGTCGTGATGCATAATGTCGGCAGTGATAACTTTTGTGCTGTTCTCTGTGGTATTAGATGAGGCCATGGGCTGTGCATTGTGGACTTTTTATGGTTGTATTTCTGACCAGTACTAATCAGTGTCAATGGTTTCAGACTACAACGCTTTTTTAAAACTATCTTTTTTATTGCCATTTAGATATATAAGGCAATACAACCACCAAAATAGAGCCTGGAAGGAGGGAACCAGAGGGGTGGAGGAGCAGGAGGGGGTATGAAAGGGGGAAGCCAAAGCAGTGGTCATAACATGATAATAGGCATATGCTTGTCACATTTGCCACATAGCAAACCAGAAGAAAGGACCCAAAAACATACAAAGCTGCCGGGCATTATCTGAACCCAGGGAGGAATGCAACCATGGACCTAACATAGGAACAATAGACAGACAATACCACATGACTTGGAGTGCTTAGAGCAGAACACCCAGCCTGCATCCCACCTAAACTAGCTGTGCTGAAACGTTTCTGTTGGGCAGAGGCATCTGATTACAGGGCCAGACCTACAGCCAGGCCTACAGCCAGGCCCTGCTCCTGGATTCCATCCCACCCAAACTGCCTCTCCTTGACTAAGTGCAGCAGACTCTAGGTCCAGGGGCTCGCCTAGAGCAACCTAAAAGACATGAGTCAAAGATGTTCATTTTCTAATAGTAGTGCCATTTGAGAAATGTGCATGAAATTTGGCCAATAGCACACTAAGCTTTGGTCTAGTATCTCAAGTTTCATTTAGATCTGTGAAATGGTACAAAATATTTTTTGTAAGTGTGTTTGTTTTTTTCATTACCACAAAGCAAACCAAGAAAAGGAGAAATAAAAAGAAAAGGCCAGAACAGAAGATTACAGCATCGCAGACCACTTGCTACTTGCAGGTATAGATAGCAGTGTCCATCAATACACATGCAGCAGTTACAGCACTGTGTTTTAGTGTTCACAGAGTCGCAAGATTTTTCAAGATGTCCCCGTCGTCCTTAACAGGGAGGTTGTCAAGAGGCCCCATAGGTTTGTAGGGCTTGATGTTTCTGGTTGTTCTTCAGCATATATCTCCAGCCGTTCAATACAGTAGAAGACATCTGAGGTCCATTGCCGTTTCATAGGCATTTGTTTTTTTTTTACTCCCAGCAGATGGCCACACTTCTTTTCGCCAGCCACATTGCCAATGCTGCTTGCTTCCGCATGACAGGTGACATTTTTGGGGTTGCTGTTCTATTTTTTCCCAAAGCATGTCAGTTAGGGCGTCAGTTATATGTTTCCAGTAGTGATATATTGGGGGACATTCCAATGACAAATGGGCAAAATAAGACTCTGTCGACCCGCTTCGAACACATCACAAATTGTCTTTTAGCCTGTATCGATACGGTTTTGCAGGGGTATAGTAAAATTGATGTAGGTGCTGGAAGTGCATAATATGCAAGTTACAGCTAGAAGTCAGCATACCTGTCAGGGAAGCTCAAAATACCCAGTCCGTGTCAGCAGTGGCTTTAGTACCTCATTCCACTTTTCGAACGCGTTCTCTGTTGTTGGATCATCAGTTTGCATGGAGGCGTAGAGCCTGGCATCAGCCCTTTGCATGTCTCAGTGGTCAGAAGTGTGTGCAGAACGGGCAGGCTTGGAGGTTTGTTGGGGAAATGTTGCCAAATTCATATAAATTAGCAGTGAGGAGTGGTGCTGTGCTTGTTGTATTCCTTCTAACCTAATGGATGCCGCTCTTGGGTGAATATCTTTCATGCATCTCAGACACTCTGTCCAGGATCAATAGTTTCTTTTGTTTATGTTTTGACGGTATCAGTGGTTGATATAGTGGTGGGAGTGCTAGTGAGTTGATTATCTCCATATACACACAGTCGCTGCTGCACAGCCATCGTACAATGAATAGTGTTGAATTCTCCCTCTTGGGAGGCAAAATGATATTTAATTGGATCGGGCTCACACTGGGCCATATTAACAAGAACGGGCGATAAAATTATCGCCACTTTAGCGACAGGAAACTGCCACTAAAGTGGCGATAAGGGGCTTGATAATATGCCCTGTAAAATTCCAATAGAAGCCCAGGTTCTGGTGTGAAGGACATCAAACCTGGGCTTCCATTGGAATTCTATAGGGCACATTATCAAGCTCCTTATCGCTGCTTTAGCGGCAGTTTCTTGCCGCTAAAGCGGCGATAATTTGTCGCCCGTTCTTGATAATATGGCCCACTATCTTTTTCCACCGCCATATGCGGGTGGTACCCATTTTGTTCAAACTGTGCTTGGGCACATAAATAGTATAACTGAACTGGATCGCTAAAGCCCCCTTGTGTATAGGTTAGGAGTGTCCTCAACTTTACCTTGGGATGTTTACCTGCTCACGCTAGTGTAATAAGGTGTGTTTTAAGAGCCTTAAAAAGGTATTGTGACAGAATAATGCAGATGTTAACTAATGAAGGAATTTGGTCATTATGACCATTTCCATATTGGCTATTCAATCCGCCTTAGACAATGGTAGCTTGGACCACGTGTGTACTGAATCCTCATCTGGGTCTTTATGTATCCACGTCCCTGGATATTTCACAGGACCATCACTCAATCACAGTGGATAAACCATTGCGCAGGGTTTACTAGTTGATGTCAGAGGGAAGATCAGGGATTTATTCCAATTAATGCCCAGGCCTCAATACCCTGCAAATGTGTTATTTTCCCATATTATTTGTGTAAGGTGTTTGGTAGGGTTTTTCACATATAAGACCACATCATCTCCATACATAGAGATGACAAGTGATCTCTGGGTGAAGTTTAAAGCAGAGTTGGCGGGGCGTGGCCAAGATGGCGGGGTGAGCGGACGCTTCCTCCCGTAGCTCCTCCGGCCCGGCCAAGCTTGAGCCCTTTTCTTACGCTTTTCTCCCCCTGCTGAGGCTCAGCGCGGGAGAGGAGAGTGGCGGAGCATCAGGGGTGCATATTGGTGCTGTTTTGGTTCGGATCGCCTCGGGGGAACCCCCCCAAAAGTTCGATCGAGTTCAAGAGACGACGGCGAGCCCGAGGGGCGGAGCGCATTGGAGTGCTGTCCGGACACCTCGGTTGGGCCTGGTGCTGAAAGTTGCGATTTGGAGGGGATCTGGCCCGCCGCTCGACGGAGATCGAAGGAGCCTTGCGGGAGAGGACCCGACGGGGCGGAGGGCTTGAGACGGGCGCCCCGGCACTCGGACTTGTGACGGCGACACCTCGCACTGCGGGGGCCCCTAACCCCTAGCCGAGGTACAGCGGACTCCCTGACGGGGTTGGACCAGCTGGGCCCTGTGCGTGACGGACTGGGGCCGGTGGTGGAACTTATTTGACTGTGGGGTGCTTCAGGGGCCCCGGTGGTGTCGTCGGGCCTGGTCATTTTGGCCTGCTCCGCCCTGCCGCCATTTTGTCCCCGAAGGAGCAGTGGTGGCAGCCTTCGCCGGAGTCCTGGCTGCTGGATGCAAGTGACCCCCGCTGCTGCTGGGCTGACTCTCGGAGGGATGTGCTGATGAGACCCCCCCACTGCGGCCCCCTTGGTTGTCTCGCACGGGCTCCCGCGTCTGACGGTGACCGGACTGGGCTGCCATTTTGTCACCTGTGACGCAGCGACTTCGCTCGTGGGGGATACCCACGTCGAGTGCTTGCCGGCGGCTGAGCACCCCTGGGGCGCCTGGATCTGTGTTCGACTGCGGAGCTAGCGATGTCTGGAAGAGGCGGCCCGAAGAAAGGGGACCGTACCCTGCCGGACATGCTTGGCAGGGCCCAGCAATTGCGGGACAGGACGCAGCCCTCACCGGGGTCCTCCCGGGCTCCGGCGGATGTGACTGGGGGGGAGCCACCCGTCACGAGGGCCTTTATGGAGGAACTGTTTAGCTCCCTCAGGGAGGACTTCCAGACACTGAAGCGGGAGGTGGCCAGTGAGGTCCGAGAAGTGCGCAGGGAGGTGGAGGGCCTTGGCGAACGTGTTGAAGCGGTGGAGACGGAGGGCCAACATCGAGCGGAGGAGATAGTCCACCTACAGCAGGACGTTCTCCGCCTCCGGGAGCA
Organism: Triturus cristatus; assembly: GCF_964204655.1. Taxonomy (NCBI): domain Eukaryota; kingdom Metazoa; phylum Chordata; class Amphibia; order Caudata; family Salamandridae; genus Triturus; species Triturus cristatus. Next base: position 415,950,386 of record NC_140584.1, read on the forward strand.
GTGTGTGGAGCTCCAGGCCCACTCTGAGGACCTTGAGAACAGATCTCGGAGGAACAACATCCGAGTGCGTGGTGTGCCGACTGCGGATGAGGGGTCCGATCTGAGGGGCTACCTGCAGGCCCTGTTCCGAGAGATCCTGGGGGAAGCTGCGGACTTTCCCATCAGCATTGATAGGGCGCATAGGGTCGGCCGGCAGCGCCAGTCATCGGCACCTCCACCGGACATTCTGGCCTTCCTGCCCGACTTTCCACTGAAGGAGCGCATCATGGCTGAGGCCCGCAGGAAACAGCCCCTGACTTTCCGGGATCGGCCGGTGGCGCTTTACCAGGACCTCTCCGCCATCACGCTGCAGAAACGCAGGTCCTTTAGGATTGCCACTGACTTTTTGCGCGAACACGAGACGCAGTACTCTTGGGGTCACCCCTTCCGCCTGATTTTTCGGTGGAATGGGGTGTTACACCAGCTACGCTCCTTGCAAGACATTTGTGGTGTCCTGGGGCTCACGGCGGCGGAGGAAGAAGGAGCTACGCCGTCGTGGAGGTCCTCGGAGAGACGGAACCGGCGGAGGTCAACGAGGCGGCGCTCAGCGGCCAGCGTGGGGCGTCCGGACTCCCCTACCATCAGGGCGGACATGGCCGACGCTCTGAGGGCGGCGGCCGGGGACTCGACCGGCTCCTATGGCGTGGCCTTGACGGCCTAACACACACTCCGGGGGGAGATGTCTTTAGCTTCTTTACATGCTTGGTACGGGGCGGGGGGGTGGGGGGGGAGCGGATGGAGGTGAGTGGCTGGACGTCCACTTCGTTCTTTTCTACGGACTTGCCCGTCTTGGGGCTTGACTGAGACAATGGGGTGTTTGAGTTTGTGGGTGGCTAGTTGCCAGGGTTGTGTTTGGGGTGGGGGAGGGGGTTGTTTTGGGGTTGGGAAGGTCCCGTCCGATGTTGTCTATGCCCGCTTTGTTTTGGCTTGTCCTGCGCGGCGGCCCCGCGCGCCCCACCCGCTGATTCCCTGCCCATTGCATGGCGCTCCCGATCCCCGCGAGGAATGCCGGGCCTAAAGGTAGTGACCCTTAATGTTCAGGGTCTGAATAACCCGGTGAAGCGCAGAGCGATCCTATCCTTGCTGGAGGGGACGCAGGCGGACATTTGCCTTTTGCAGGAGACACACTTATTGCCCCGAGATTGCCATAGGATGCGTTCTGCCAGGTTCCCTACCCAGTTCTTTTCCTCGGCAGCGAACAAGACGGCGGGGGTAGCCATTCTCCTAGCGAGCTCCTTTCGGGGGGAGGTTTTGCATAAGTGTGCTGAACAGAAGGGGAGGCTCCTTGCGTATCGCATGCGCCTGGGAGGCATAGCATTTACGGTCGGCTCCGTTTATAGCCCAAACGATCACCAAGAGCGCTTCCTAGACTCCGCGCTGGTGGATGTCACTGCTTCCCCCGACCGCCACATTATCTTGGGGGGGGACCTTAACATTGTCTTCGATTCTGTGATGGACAGATCGGCGCAGCGCTTCCCGCAGACGGGGGAACTGTCCCAGGCTGGGAGGGCCCGGATTGCGGAAATGGACTTGCACGACCTCTGGCGCTCCATGCACCCCATGGATAGGGACTACTCTTATTTCTCGCACGCACACCGAACCTACTCACGGCTGGACTACCTCCTGGTGAGTGGACCGATGCGTGCCGCTGCCACGGCGGCGGACATCGGGGTCCTGACCCTGTCTGACCACTCCCCAGTCACCGGCGTTTTCCAGTGGCCGGCGGCCTCCCCCTCTCGGGGGGTGTGGCGCCTCCGGGATACCCTTCTACACAAGAAGTCGGTGGTGCAACGCATCGGGGAGGTCATACGGGACTATCTCACCCACAATAGCAACACTGACACCTCGCAGGCGACACAGTGGGCGGCATTGAAGGCAGTCCTCCGGGGGGAATTTATCTCTATCTCTGCAGCTGAAAATAAGGAGCGGCAACTGAAGAGGGATGAGCTGACAGCTCAGGTCCGGGAGCTTGAGCAGGTCCACCGCCGCATGGGGGCGCCGAGGGTGTGGAGGCAGTTGAAGGCAGCGAGGAAGCTCCTGTCGGCTCTGGATCTTGACAGGGCGGAGTATGCCGCCCTACGCTTGAAACATGCCTACTACACTGGGGGGGACAGATGTGGCAAGCTCCTAGCACACCGGCTCCGGGTCGCGCAACAGCGTAGCGTTGTGAAAGAATTGGTGGGCACGGACGGGGGGGTTGTCTCCGGGGACGCGGAGGTAGCGGAATCTTTCCGCGGCTTCTACGAGGCGCTGTATGCTGAGGAGCCCTCCTCGCCACGGGATGCCGACGGCTATTTGGAGTCGGTGACCCTCCCGGTACTGGATCCGGCTCAGGCGGACCACCTGGAGCGGGACATCCATGTTGAGGAAGTGATTTCCGCTATCGCGCGGCTGAAACATGGCAAGGCCCCGGGCCCGGACGGGTACACGTCGCTATTTTACAAGACTTTTTGCACGGTTGTGGCCCCTGTCCTTACTCGGCTATTTAACTCTTTCTCCGAACCGGGAGCCATCCCTCCGGATCTCCTGAGGGCGACGGTCGCGGTAATCCCGAAACCTGGGAAGGACCGGGCCCTCTGCGGCTCGTACCGACCCATCTCGCTTTTAAATGTCGACCTAAAGTTGTACACGGGGATTCTCGCGTCCAGGCTGAGTCCACACCTCCCCGGTCTGGTGGAGGCGGACCAGGCTGGTTTTGTGCCCGGCAGACAGACGGTTGACAACACCAAGCGGGTGACGCATGTTCTGGAGAAGGCCTCAAGGATCTCGGGGGAGCGGATGTTGCTGTCCGTCGATGCGGAGAAGGCCTTTGACAGAGTCCACTGGCCATATCTTGAGCTGGTCCTCAAGAAATTGGGAATCGGCGATAAGTTCCGCACCATGGTATTTAACTGCTATAAGCATCCTTCAGCGTCGGTGCGGGTCAATGGGCGTAGCTCCGGTGGCTTTGCCATCGAGCGCGGCACGCGGCAGGGCTGCCCTCTTTCGCCGCTCTTGTTTGCCCTCTACATGGAGCCGTTTGCTCAGAGGATTCGTAATAATCCGGATGCTGTCGGGGTCCGGATGGGCCAGTACGTCCACACCGTCAGTCTCTACGCGGATGATGTCCTGTTGACCTTGGACGACCCTAGGAGGTCGCTGCCTGCTTGCCTCCGGGAGCTGGACGCCTTTGCGGGGGTGGCCGGCTTCAAAATGAATATGAGCAAGTCGATGGCGTTAGACGTGTCCCTGGCTGCGGATACCAGGAGGGATCTTCAGCGGCTCTTCCCCATGCAGTGGTCCTCGTCCACGGTGCCGTACCTGGGGATCCTACTGGCGCCTACATTACCGGAGATGGTTACGGCCAATTATGCCTCCCTCAGCAGGAAGATCAAGGATGAGCTTGGCCGCTGGAACAAAGGCCTGCTGTCCTGGCTGGGGCGAATCGCGGCGGTCAAGATGACGGTGTTGCCCCAGATACTATATCTTTTCCGGGCCCTCCCGCTCCAGCCCCCGGTGGGCTGGATACGACAAATGCAGGCTGACATCTCCCGCTTTGTCTGGCAGGGCCGAAGGCCACGCATGAAGAGGGTCCTCTCCACGCTTGCTCCGGAGGCGGGGGGTCTCGGTATTCCAGACCTCCGTAAGTACTTTCAGGCGGCACAGCTACGCTATCTGGTGGAGTGGAGCAGGTGGGAGTCCGACAAACATTGGCTCTTCCAAGACCAGGCAGTGGCGGGCCGCACCTTACAAGAGGTTCCATTCCTGCGCCGCGCGCATCGCCCCCCTAATCTTTACGCTTCCTTTGTTACGCGGGTCCCCCTGCGTGTGTGGGACGCGGTCTGTGAGGCCCGGGGCCACCTTCCCTTCGCCGCTCACGCCCATTGTGGGCAACCCGGACTTCTCCCCAGGGATGGAGCCGGGGGTTTTCTCCCACTGGGTGCAGGCGGGCTGCAGGGCACTCTTCCAGATCTATGGCCCGGAAGGAGTGGTTCCTTTTCAGCAACTCCGCCAGGAGTTCGGCCTGACGGAGCTGGACAGATTGCGCTACATGCAGGTTCGGCATTGGGCCCTCCAGCCCCAGGTGCGTGCCACCGCCGCCCGTCCAATTACACCGTATGAGAGGTGGTTGGCTACTCGGACCTCCGACGCTAAGCTAATTACCGATCTGTACAAATACCTACAACCCCCGCCGTTTCACTATTACAACCCGGGGAGGGAGCGCTGGCACAGGGAATTGGGCAGGACACTCAGCCACAAGGAATGGGACAAAATTGCGTATCGGGCGCGGCACTCTGCATATCACACGGGCCTTACGGAGACCTTTACTAAGGTGTCCACATACTGGTACTACACCCCGGAGAGACTGTATGAAATGCATAAGCACACTGACAGGGGGTGCTGGCGGAGCTGCGGGCAGGAAGGTACCCTTTCACACATTCTTTGGGATTGCCCAGTGCTGACCGCCTACTGGAAGGAAGTTCTGGACGAGGTGGATAAGCACTTTGGGATAGAGCTGCCGCGACTCCCGGCGTATGTCCTGTTGGGCCTCCCCAATGACCTAATGTACCCACTGAAGTCCCGTAGGGGTAGGCAGATCGCAATTGCGCTGGGGTCTGCGGTTCAGAACATTCTAATCCACTGGCGCACAGCCACCGTCCCCTCCATCACCGGTTGGTTGCATAGGCTTTGGCATGTGCTGGGGATGGAGAAGCTGTCGCTTACGGTTGCGGGGGAGATAGACCAATTTGAAGAGCTGTGGCAACCCTTTCTAGCGCTGCTGTCCACTGAATTCCGGGAGCTCACCTGCCCGAGGTATCTTAGGCTTCTCAGGCTGACGCCGCCGGTGACCCCGGCGGACTAGTTTACATGTGAGGCGGGGACCTCCCAGGGAGGGGGGGGGGGTGCGGGGCTTCCTGGTGAGGATTACTCTGGTGCGGGACCATAGGACGGGGGGGGGGGTTTTCGTTACTGGGAGGATGGGGGATGGGGGGGGGGATTGTGTTCTGTTGAGTTGCTGATGGCTTTCATTGCTTAGATTTGGGGTGTCGGATGCGCGGGCGGGGTTCCATAGCTTGTATTTCTAGCCTTCATCTACTGTGTTTTTCCCCCTGACTTACTGCGCTACCTATTGCCAACCCTCTGGAGTTGCACCCTTTTTCTTTGACTGTATTCCATGTATCCTGACCTCCTATCCCCCTCCCCCATGGTTTGTTTTTGTTTCAATAAAAACGTTTTAAACATAAAGCAGAGTTGGCATAACGTTGACATATGGTACAGGTCAGGGGCTCTAGTGCAAGCGGAGAGAGGGATCATCCCTTCTGTGTTCCCCTGCAGATGGCAATGGGCTCAGATATATGTCCATTTACTCAAATTCTGACCACCGAACAGGTTAACAATATTCTGAGCCATTGTATAAACTTACGGGCATGCCGATTGTATGTAAAATTGTAAACATCCAGTCTTATTCTAAAGAGTTAAAAGTCTTGGCTACGTCCAGTAATACTGCCACCATGTCTAGGTTGGTGGAGGAGCGCAAATATGGTACGCAGGTTATGTGACGTGGATTGTGTCAGTACAAATCCAGACATTAGTCTGTTTGCTATTATTTTAGCTAAGATCTTAGCATCTGTGTTTATAGGAGACAGTGGCCTATATGACTCTCAGTGATCTGGTAATTTGTGAGGTTTAAGGATGGCGATTATAAGTGCTTGTCAAGTGATGGGGTCAGTATTTGTTTATTGTATGCTTCCTCATATAGCGCACGCAGGTAAGGTGCCAGAATGGGAGCAAATTCTTTATAAAATTTGCTTTTCAGGCTGCCCAGACTATGTGCTTTGCCAGAAGAGAGGCTGGCTATAGCTTCTTTGATCTCCTCCATTGATATGGGCTGTGTTAGTAATTCTCGTTGGTAATCTGATAACTAAGCCAGAGCAATCTTGTCCAGATAGTCTATTAACTTCTCATTAGGGGCAGTGATTTGCATGTTGTCTAGAACAGTAAAGAAATAGGTAAAGGTTGCCAGTACGCTCTAAGTGTCATAGTGCTCTGTGCCATTGGGAGATAATATTTTAACAATATTGGTGTGTGCTAATGGTGTCCTTGACTTCTTGGCTAGATTCCACCCTGGCCTCCCTCCCTCTCCATACGCCCTCATCACTGAGATTTGGGATATATATTTTATCTCTTGGTCGGCTGTGTCATTGTATTCTGTCGTCAGTTCTCTAATGGCAGCAAGTACTTTAGGATCCAGCATATTGGCGCTATAGTTCTCATATCTGATATTCAGTGTTTCGTAATTGTGTACGTAATGCCCTGATGCCCACTTGATTGCTAATGCATGTTCGTCTGACAGTAACCTTGAATTCCTCCCAGAGAGTTCTCACTCTGCTCTCCGAGCCCACATTATCCTTGCTGGACTGCAACTCATCTCGAATCAATGGATCCATCACAGCTGTGACTCAGTACCTCCACATGAACTGGGTTGATATATACATGGGAATCACAATTCTAAGCAGGACCAGTGCGTGGTGCGATAATGTCTTGGGGAGGTGTATGATATCATGCATCCAGTCACTTACATCCAGAGTTGCTAGACAATAGTGAAGGTGGGACCAGGTGTTACGGACTGAATATGCAAATGTGCCTTCACATCTGGTAGGGTGTTTTATTCTCCACAGGTCTAACAGTCCATGCCGGCCAAGAAGGTCTTAGCAGCCTGCTTGCAATGCCAGTCTCTGGATGGCGATCTGTCTAGGGAACAATCTAGATAAGTGTTGATGTCGCCCCCCCCACATAATATGGTGTGAGTTGTCATTGTGAGTAGTTTGTTCCACACTGATGTGTACAAAGCCGGCTCAGCAATGTTCAGGAAATAGGTGTTGACCAATGTCACATGAGTAGCATGTAGTGTACCTTGTTCTATTACATACCAGCCTGGTCATCAGAGCATGTGTGCATAGGCCGGAATGGGACCTCCTTCTTAATTAGGATTAGGACTCACTGTAGGAAGGTGGATATCTGACTATGGTTACCCCCAACTTTTTGCCTAGTGTCTAGCTGGTTTTTCGACTTAGTTGGCCTGAGATCCTGCCATTCAGGTCTCAGGCTGTCTGCTCTCTCTTTAAAATGGACTCCATGTACACTAGGTACATACACAATTGGTAAGGATCACCTTATTGGACCCTGTACAGTGTACCCTAGGTACCCAGGGCATAGGTGTACCCTAGGCCTCCCAGGGGCGGCAGCATGTATTATGCCACCCCTGGTCTGGCCTTCCAATCAGACACAACTGGCTGATCACTCAGCTGGGGCAAGGTCGTGTAATCACCCCTTGCTTAGATATAGTATACCTATATCTACCCTTAATATAGACACATGTGTACCTATCAGCCACTCCTATGGCAGGCCTTAACAATCCTGGAGGCAGAGTGCTTGGTAACATGTGAGATGGTGCTCTAGCATGAGCTGAGCCTGTCTGCAGCTTTCGGAACCATGTCCTTATAGCTGTTCTATGATATAGCCTACCATATACTCTTAAAGTACCTTATAATCTTAAACGGTTATGGTAACTATGGTTTGGCTTTATCAAAACATGTCGTGTAAGGTGTCTGACACTTTGGAATAATACCCCCATACCATTTCTGGTAATGACACGAGTCTGACCTCCTGCTGCTGGGGGCGCTCCCAGCCAGGGAGGCCTGGACAATAGGTTTCCTGCTTGAGGAGGTGCTAGCACCTCCCCAGACAGACTTTAGTGTATTGGGGCAGGGAGGGCTGAAAGGAATGAGACATGCCTGGGGCACACAAGGTGCTCCATGCATAGTCCAGTTCAAACCGGTGCTGGGGCACTCCAGCCCCAGCTCTGGTGCGAAACTGGACAAAGGAAAGGGGATGTAGCCACTCCCCTTCCTGGTCCCACCCATAGGAGGGACCTTGCAGGTAGCCCAGCCCACTAGCCCAGTATATTAGTAGCTAGTTGGGCCCTGCTAAATTAGATTATCCTGAACCTGCAACTTGAACAGAAACTCTGGACCTTCGACATTCGACGACAAGAAGACTGAAGAATCTCCCTTGTGGCCAAGGAGTGGCCACCCTGTGCAAACAGGCACCAACAAGCGACCTGCCGTTTTCTTTGCCTAAGTTCTACGAGGAACCGACTGCAGAGCCCGACCAGCGCCTTGACCTCCAGACTTCTCCGACCCTGATCCACATCCACAGCCAAGCTGATATCCGTGGAGGCGACGAGAGACGTGGGACCGGCTACCTGGGAAAAGTGTCGAGTATCTTCCAGCGCAGCTTCTGAGGCACCCCCGAGGTTGTGCACTGGGGATTGAGAAGCCACAACCCCAAGCACCATCTGCACTGAAGATCAGCCCCCCCACACTCCACGAGTCCTGCGTGGGGCCCTTCTGCATTTTCCTGCTTGTCGCGTCTGTTCGGTTGCTTGCCCGTTGGCTAGTAACCTCTGTGACGACACACCTTCAACTTTCCACTGCTGGTTTGGCTCCTCCAGACTGGCTCCTGCTCCTCTGCGAAAGAGAAGCACTCCAGACCCTCCTGGTCTGCACCAGAAGCAAGTCCTCCATCCTGCGTGGGTTCCGCTTGCCAAGGCTTGGTGAGTCCTAGTTCGACTTCGACGCCACCGACAGCAAGAGCCTTCGTGGGACAGCTCGCCTCCTGGTCCTGGTCGTCCTCGACGTCTCCTGGTACCCGTGGCTGCTGCGACAAGCTTCACCTCTTCACCTGCAATCTCCCGACATCGCCTGGTTCCTTCCTGGTTCCACGTGGTCACTGGCTAGTGACCCAGACTCTGTCCCTTCTGCTTGCAGGTATCCTTCCTTCTTGATCCCAGCCTTGGGATCCACGGGACATCCTTCACTGACCGCCTGTCAGCATCTTTCCTTCAGGCATCCATAGGAGTCGACGACGAAACCCGACGCAAGTTCACACCTATGCACCCGCAGCCCGTGGGCTAGGTAACTTGGGTACTCCGGTGCTCAGTAGGGTATTGACTATCCTAGTGTCTAAGTTTCAAGTCTCGACTTCCTAGCTACTTCAGAAGTGTCCTAAATCTTATTATTTCCAAACTGTACTATTTCTATCGATTATACGCATTACGCGTGAGTGTTTCCACTCTGCACCTGAATCCCGTGGGCCTCCCACTTCCTAACCTTTGGTAGTATAGTGTAGCCCCAGCGATTCCCTAGGCCTAGGCCTATCCTATTTCCGTGACAGTGGTCCTTATACCGCTTACTTAGTATATGGTTTGCGTGGCCCCTAGGGCCTAACTGTATTACTTACCTGTGTGACTTAATGTATGCTTAAATAAGACTGTGTTGTACTTACCTCGAATCTCATAAAGAGTGCTGAGGGTTTGACTAGAATAAATACACTTTATTTTATATATATATCTGTTGTGGTGTCCTTTCATTTGGTATTCAAGGGATTACAAATGGTATAACAGCTGGCTTCACATGCCATACAGAGTTTAGCCTAAGACTGCTCTTGTCCATGCTACCACTAGGATAGCTGGTCTATAAGGTTGACTTTACAACCAATCACCATAAGGGTTGTTTGGACTGATATAAGGTGTACACTAGAACTAGTGACATCATACATCAGGCCAACTTCTCACACTCACCACAAGTAGGATGAGTAGGAAGACGCATATCTATGTATTGCCCATCTGCTGGCTATCCTGCCCTAGGTACCTGACGTTAAGTGTGTTTCCTGCAAACAGACAACATCTATATTGTATTGATCTAAGTATGCTATCATTTACCCTATTTTCTGCATATCATTTAAGCCTCCGAAGCTCCAGGATAGGAGCGGTATAATATTACTACTTATGCTCGTTGTTGCAGTCATGTGTAGTAGATCAGTAACCTAGCATGGAGTGTATCTGTGAGAGACATTTACTAAACATGAAAAACGCAAGTTCTTGTATTGCATCATTCATGCTCATGTCATATTACGATGTGGTGATGCAGCATTATAACAAATAATCCCTTACTCTCCCACGTCTCCCACATCAGCATCCCAAACATGCCAACGGCATTCCCTTGTCCACAAAAAGCAGATTTCTATAATAAGATAAACAGCAACTACTGTACATAGTCAGAACTAGTAATAGACGATAGTAAGTGATATACCCCAAAAAGCTATTGGGGAGTGTGGTTCCCCCAACTAGTACTTGTCTAGTGCCTACCAGTATCGATAAAGTTTGTGGGTGCTACTCAATGGGGTGGCTAGATTGCTGGTGGGTACTCTGTGCCATGGCAGAGCTACTCAAGATACAGTATTTGGGGTGACATAGCCAGTTTATGCCACTCAGTCATTGGTACTGTAGGGGCAAATTGTAGGTTTCAGATTTTCTACATGGAGCTGTCTCATTCAAAGTGACTGTGCTGTGTGGGTCTTTTTGATGTAACAGGAGTGTGTGCAGGGTGTGTTCCACAAATGTGTTCCTTCCACAAAAAGGTGGCGGCTGCCTTGGGGTTTTGAAATATATGTTGTTTGCTATCTAGTGAGAATTTGAGCCTCACTAGGTATAGCATGGCATACTCTATTCCAGTTTGCTGTAGTAGTCTTTTCAAGTGCAGAAATTCATGCTGTGTCTCCTGCACTGCAAGTGTGAAGACGGAAAGATTTTATGGAGTCGCCCTCATGGAGAATGGTCCCCTTTTCTCGCTTTAAGTGAAGAACTGTATCCCTGTTCCGAAAGTTCATAAGACAAGCTATTATGGGCCAGGTAGGGGCACAGGCCATGAGGCCAGTGATTGATGAGCTCGCTCTATCGCAAATAGTCGGATGAACTGATCGCCTCAAAAAATAGACTGCAGGAGAGCCTCCGTGTAGTTTTCCAATTTCCCTGTGTTGAGTGTCTCAGGAATACCCACCTTGCACAGGTTATTTCTCTGAGATCTCGCTTCTAGGTCCTCAGATTTTGCCTTGATAGCCACCATTGCTTTCTCAATGTTGTCTAGCTTCCATGCCCTTCCCTGCATTTCATCTGAGGCCGTAAGACATTGATCCTACTTATCCAGCCTGGTGCCCATGTAATCTAGTCTAATGATAAGGGCATCAATGTTGGTATCTATAAAGGGCAGGCTGTGTTATATTGTCTGCAGTCGTGCTTCCAAGTCTGAGGGGACCTCTTGGGGCTTTTCTAAGGTCTCCGGCTTGGCGTGATCTTGCATTCCCCGCTCCTTTGTTTATTAACCACTTTTAGTCTCTTAGGTCAGTCTCAGCTGCTTATGGTCATATTTCCCCATGATGTTGGATCAGCTCGTGAGTTACAGGTGGCAATGCACTAAGGTATACCAGATACAGTTGAGTGTACAATTGCACAATGTCCAGTGATCGTGCCAGGAGCAACAGCGATGGCACAGTAATGAGCAACGCAGAGGACAGCGAACACCAGCGACCAGCTCAGTTGCAACACCTCAGTCTCAGTTGCAAAGCAAACTCCTGTTACACCTTCCTCCCCAGGGCCCTGGTGGAGAGGCACGAGCAATTGAATGAAGTCTCTGGCCATGAGCAGCCTTCAATTGTGCTAGGCTCCAGTATTCATGCACAAATGTATAAATGGTGCATATGTACCCAAGTGTCTACTCCAATGCATTTGAGAAGTGCCCTGAATGGTGGAGCAGCGAGGCAGGTGCCTCTGAATTGTGCACGGGTCTCTCCTCTCCTTAAGTTACCGCTGGTTCTTTAACGGCAGCTCCCCGCCGCTCCTTGCTGGGCGGGACACTGACGCTCAACCGTCCCTCTCAACCAGAGTCCTCCACTCCGGGTCGCTGATTATCACCAGGAGGCAGACATAGGCCTTGGCACTCCATGACCGAGTCCCCGGCGCCACCTGCGAGCAGCACAGACGTGAGGCAGGTTTAGGATGGCTCTTTATCCTGCAGGCCCCCGTGCCAATTCTGCCACACCCAATGACGGTCCACTCCCAGTGAGCTCACCGGAGGCGCCACGCAGGCTCTACAATGACCAGAGTAAGAGACAGCGTACTCACACTAATACCCACCACCATCTCAGGTTATGGATAGAGACAGGGTCGCATCAGTACTTTTTGATAACTTATCGAAGGGGATCACAAGCATTTCAGCATCCACTACTAAAAACCCACCAGGCAAAGAAGGTCTGAAAGAGAAATTCTTAAATCTCGAGAGGTTAAAAAAAACTGAAAACTCTAGGTGGTGAGATAGTGCCACACTTAAACAGTGCTTGAGACTCAACAGAGTCCCAAGAGGACAGCGCTCTCAGATCTTCCCCACATTTGATGATCTAGATGACGATCTACTAGGCAAATGGGAAGAGACCCTCACTTCCAATTCAAACACACTGATTAACACTATAATAGAAAACGCAGAGCGTAAGGTATCAAGACTTCAAATTGAAATAGCAAACCTTGAAAAAGAAATAGGCGATTTATACCTGCAGGAAGCGACAGGGAAAAATGACGCCATCCTGAATGACATCCTAGCCAAGCACCAGAACGAAATCAAAGATAGGAAAACACGACAACTTAAAAGGGATGAAGCTGACTACAGAGAGGGACGTGTCTTCACCTTCGTCAGGAAATACGAAAAATTAGTAAAAATCACCCCACAGGGAGACAGACAGACCAGAACAGAGACTCCATCTCTCTCATCTAGCTCCACCTCCCTCAACACCATTCCAACCAGTGATAGCGATAGTGAAAATCAAGCTAGCAGTTCAAGTAGACTAGGCCTGACAACATCGCCTCTTTTAAGGGAGGTTCAAGCCATACGAAGAGAAAACCGGACGCAACAAAGACAGGCACCTCTAGACAGAAGACCTGCAGAGGGAAAAGGTCAGGACTCAGAAGATGACAAAAAGAAACTGAGGTCCGGGGACGGGAAGAACAAATAGACCAGACAGATCAGGGCATACAGGTAGTCAACCTCTCCTCCCAAAATCTGGACAGTGGTATGATTTCACTACTTAGTAGAGGCTTAAGCTTCAACCCCCACGAACAGGGAGATGCATGCAGACACAAAGTAGACCTGCTCAAATTCACTAGGGTCTTAAAGATCAAAAAACACTTCTGTGGTACCCCACCCACCAAAGAATGTCAAAAACATTTGCTCAGACAACCCATCTGGCATGCAAAGTATCAGGGATATCCAAAACACACATCTACTCCTATCTATCACAGACTCAGATGAAACAACCATGAACATGGAGAATCTTCTCCAGGACCTAGACATAGAAACAGACCTCTCCCTGAACAGTGGTCTCAAAACTAAGTCTAAATGGACGCCAGTACTCCCAGGGGGCAACTACATCGACACATTCTATAACCTAGTTTTGGCAAACATGGATAGGCACGAACACAAGACATCAAGCACACAACACAGAACAAAAGACAACCTACACAGAGAAGAACGAGAAGCGTTGAAAACTCTCACATTGAACAAAGACATTATAATCAAAGAAGCTGACAAAGGTGGGAATGTGATGGTCATGAACCGGACTGAATACCACAACAAAATCTTGTCTCAATTACAGGACACATCCTGTTATGAACAGCTCTCCTACAATCCCACAGCCACATTAGTCACCAAAATCAACAAAAGTCTATATGACTGGCACTCGTTGGGTCTCATAGATGAACAGGAACATCTCTACCTGAAGGTCCACAAACCAGCATTCCCTTGGCTGTATACCGTGCCCAAGATACACAAGTCAGCGCCATTTCCACCTGGGAGACCGATAGTATCAGGCATTGGCGGTCCCACTGAGAGGCTCGCACAATACGTGGACCTTTTCCTGGGCGCCATGGTTAAAAACTTACCCTCACACATACAAGACACTAAACACATCTTGAGTATCTTAGCTGATGTCCAATGGCAACCGGGTATGATCCTGGCCATCCTCGATGTGGTTTCCCTCTGCACCACTATCGAACCAGAGTTAGGGCTGGAAGCCATCACCAACTTACTACACACATCAGACCAGCTACTTTATGGCAACACACCAACATGCTAGTTGCAATGATGGACATCATCTTGAACAATAACTTTTTCATATACAACAACATCTGGTACAAACAAAACAAAGGTGTGGCCATGGGCTCTAAATTCTCACCCTCCTTTGCGAACATATACATGGGTGCCTTGGAATCCAAATGGATCTGAAGCCCCAAAGGGGCACCGTGGGTAGACTCAATAATTTACTGGGGACACTACATAGACAATCGTCTCTTACTCTGGTCAGGGTCACAAGACAAACTTGACAAATTTTACACACATCTAAACTCGAACGACATGAAAATGCGATTCACTAGTAACTCCAGTACCTCCAGTATCACCTTTCTAGATGTTGAAATCTACATCAAGTCAGACATACTACACAGTAGACTATACAGGAAGGAAACATCATGCTGAAAACTCCCACCCGTCCCATCAAATTCAGGCAATCCCCTATGGGGAATTTGTCAGAGACAGGAGAAATTGCAGCGAGGACCTTAAGTTTAAAAAATGCTTGGCCAACATGAAACACAGATTCAAGGCGAGAGGTTACAATGCTCGCACTAGCCACACAGCTGAAAAGAGGCAGGAGACACTACACAACCAGAAGAAAATCTGTGAACAAGACCAACCTGTCAGACTCATTACAGACTACACTGACATGGGCATAGCAATGAGAAAAAGCCTTAATAAACACTGCGGCATTCTACTGGCAGACACCACAATCAGAGAAGCCATTACCACCAGACCCCAAATCACCTACAGAAGGGGTAGAACACCTAAAACAAGACTCAGCCCTAGTGTTCCAGGCCCCATAATCAGCCACACATGGCTTACCACCCACACACTGGGGTTCTACAAATGTGGTTGCTGCGGGGTGTGCAGGCTAGCCCAGAACGGGGTCAAAACTGTCACAACTATGAACAAGCAACAATACCAAATTATGTACAACATCAACTGTAATACCAAATTCGTGGTATACATTCTCGAGTGCGCCTGCAAATGCTGGTACATCGGAAGCACCATCAGATCATTGAAAGAGCGCATTGGAGAGCACATCAGAGCTCTGCATAACCAAGACACCAGATACCCCATGGCAGTACACGCAACCACCTGCCCCAACCAAGGCACCAAGAAACAGTTAACCTTCTTCGGTTTCAAAGTGGCAGCAGTCAACTCCAGGGGTGACAACAGAGAACTAAGGCTCAGGCGCCTGGAAGCAACGTAGATCATGGGTCTACGAACAGTACAATACGGACTCAACACAGATCATGAACTACATTACTTCCTGGGCGAATGACTGCCCAGTAATGAACTGCGCGTTGGCGACTTACAGTCCGGTTTGTAAATGTATATGTTGGCATCTGCACGTTGGCCACTTACAGGTTATTTTGTGAATGCATATGTAACTCATATGTGTCCCTCACATCACATGGTACTGGTGCTGTGTATGCTGTCAACTACTGGTCACTCCTCGGAGTAATTTCCAACTTATGACCAACACTACCAAACTCAGCATACTTAGTATGTCCCCACTGTAATGGCTGCCAGGTACGTTCCACAGGAGCGTCAGGAACCTGAAGAAGAGTCCTCAATCTTCCCCTACGGTCTTCCGACTCTATCAGACTCTAGAGTAACGGATGACACGTCAGGGGAAAACAGGGAAACAAAACAAGGATAGGCGGGAAGAAAAGCAGGTTGTGTGGATGGACCACTTCAGGGATAATGGCGGGAATTGCCCAGCTGCAAAATAAAAGAAGATATTATACTTTGTCTTATCTGGCAACCCCCATGTCAGAACAACCCCCCTCTATGTCACCTACCACGGCTAGGGATCACACTAGTAGTATGGGAGGGTGATGGATTTGTCTCAGACGCTCCCATACAATAGAAGACTGTGATTTAGGTAAGTAATGTAAGTATGTAATACAACAATACACTTAGAAAAACAAAAGGCTCACCCCATAGGTATCCAGGAGAAATATGAATTGTGCAGAATAGTATCCTCCCACTGTTTCGCAATACAGAGAGGAGCTTACTTGTTCCTCTAGGGGGGTTAGGGAGTTAATCTGCCAAGGAATCCAATCAGGCGAAATTAATTCTACATTCATTATAAACAGCAAAATGTAAAATAAGGCAGCGCAATGCGCTGTTACCGTAATCCTGGTGTTAAGTGCCGTCACCTGAATGTAGAACAGTGGTCCACGCCAGTCTCCCGCAAGTAAAGTAAGAAAAGAGGTCTGTAGTGCGAAGACGAGATAACTTCTCTCGACAACGGAATGGCAAAACACAGCTTAGACACAGGATCTACTCTGGCCGTTTGGGCGAAGCACCAGTACCGGGAACACTTGCAAGGGGACACAGTACCGGCTTCCACGGGCTCAACCCGCGGTAAAACTCTGGGAAAGAGACGGGCCAAAATAGGCAGAGCACTGGTACAGTAAATGCTGGAGAGTAACGTATACCAGGCCCCCTAAGGAAACGAAGAGGTCGGAGGAAAAAGACAGCCGTTTAAATGAACACGGCAACGAACACACCAAACAGGGAACACCGCCGCCAAACACTCGTCAGTTACCAAAGTGACAACAACGGAAGCAGGAACTACCAGGGCGGAAGTCAGGCACAAACGATAGGGACGGAAATGAGGCTCGGAGCAAGAACGCTAAGCAGCGTCTGCTTGCACCTCCGTCCCTTAAATACTAAGAGCGGTTGGGGGCAGGACCGCGGGGCATGACAGCATACTCCCCCCACATTGTTCCCCCAACCGCTTGGGTTTGTCCGGATGTCTCTGATGGAAAAGTCGAACTAATCGAGGAGCATGCACGTCACATGCTGATTCCCAAGTGCGTTCCTCCACCCCATACCCTTTCCAATGAACAATGTACTGGAGAGATCTCCCCACTTTGCGAGAGTTCACTATTGCCTCTACTTCATACTCCTCGTTGTCTTGGATGGTGACAGGAGCGGGTTTATTAGGGACCTTAGTGCCGGGCTCAACTGGTTTAACCAACGAGACATGGAATACCGGGTGGATCTTGAAAGAAGCAGGCAATTCTAGCTTCAATGCCACTGGATTGACCACCTTTAGCACCTTGTAAGGACCTATGAACTTGGGGTTGAACTTGCGAGGACCACTGAGCGACATGTGTTTGGTGGAAAGCCACACCTTATCCCCGGGTGTATAAATGGGTTCTAATCTTCTATGTAAGTCCGCCCCCTCCTTGTATCTCACTTTGGCCAAGTTCAAGTTCTCCAAGGTTTCCCTGTGAACAGTCTGCAATTTCTGTACCAAGGCATTTGCTGCTGGGGTCGGGCTGTCAGGGGCGATTCCTATTGGTAGTAGCTTGGGGTGAAAACCATAAGAACAAAAGAAAGGAGTGTGGTTGATGGAAGAATGCGGGCTGTTGTTATAAGAAATCTCCTCCACCCATACCCACTCATCCCATTCCTTGAGGGAATGCAAGGCTTGCTTTCTCACATACTGCTCGAAACATTGGTTAACTCTCTCAGTCTGTCCATCCGACTGAGGGTGGTGACAAGAGGACAGCCTAACATCTATCTGGAGCAGGGAACATAAACAGCTCCAAAAACGGGATACAAATTGGGCCCCCCTATCCGAAACCAAGACAGAAGGGAAGCCATGGAGGCGGACCACCTGATGTAGAAATATAGAGGCTAAGTCAACAGCAGTGGGCAAACCACCCAAAGGGATAAAATGAGCAGTCTTCGTGAAAAGATCCACAACAACAAGTAATGTGTTGTTCTTTCTCTTGGTTAGTGGTAACTCCACTATAAAATCAAGTGAGACAGTATGCCAGGGGCCCGGTGGGGAGGCCAGTGGGAGTAAGGGTCCTACAGGGTTTTGGTGGGATACCTTGGTTTGAGCACATACATGACAGGTTCTCACCCAAGCTTCTATATCTTTCAGCATAGTAGGCCACCAAAAGCGTTCACGAATCGCCTTGGTGGTTTTCTTGATACCTGGATGGCCTGCCATGGGATGCAAATGATACCACTCCAAGACCTGTGCTTGTAAGTCTCTAGTAGGCAATACCACTCCCCCCTGGACGCAAAGATAGCCCTCTTTAATAGTGGTTTCTCTGGAACCCACTAATTCCTGCATATTCACAAAAGCTTGGTCCCGTCTAATCTGATCCTGAAAACTGTCTTCGGCGAGTACCCCGCCTATGATTGAGTCTCTGGGAATAATGTTGGGTGCATCTAATGTGTCTTCCGGAAGTTCGAAACCCAATCGGGACAAGGCATCCGCCTTGCCATTTCTTTTCCCTGGCCGATACTGTATGGTGAAGTCATATTCACAGAAGAATTGAGACCAACGTAGTTGTCTCATAGACAAGGCTTTGGCTGATTTAAGGTATTGGAGGTTGCGATGATCAGTGTATACTACAGCTGAATAACGAGCGCCTAAGAGATACTGCCTCCACTCCTCAAAAGCCTTCTTTATCGCCAGGAGTTCCTTGTCCCCCACTGCATAATTGTATTCGGCGGGAGTGAACTTGTGGGAGAAATAGGCTACTGGGTGACATTCTTAAATCAGGATCCACTTGGCTTAGAACGCCCCCCACTGCCACTTGAGAGGCGTCCACCTCCACCACAAAGGGCAAGGCGGGATCCGGATGGCGCAAGACAGGAGCTTGAGTGAAGGCTAATTTCAACCTCCGAAAGGAATTTTCTGCGTCCCTTGACCATACAAACGGGACTCCCTTTCTCAATAAGGCAGTGATGGGCTGTGCCAATTCTGAATACTTCTGAATAAACCGCCTATAGAAATTGGCAAAGCCCAAAAAGCTTTGCAGTTCCTTGACGGTACGAGGCGCCGGCCACGAGAGAACAGCCTTAACTTTGACAGGATCCATCCCAAGGCCCCGAGGAGAAACAATGAAACCCAAAAACGGCACTTCTGGAGTATGAAAGGTACACTTCTCCAACTTGCAATAAAGGTGGTTATCGCGTAAGCGCTCCAATACCTTCCGCACATGGATCACATGTTCCGACATGGAGGGGGAGAAGATCAACAGATCATCAATATAGGCGATAACGCATAAATCATGCATGTCCCAGAGCACTTCGTTTATAAAAAAACTGAAATGCAGCAGGAGCATTGCAAAGCCCAAAAGGCATTACTAAGTATTCAAACAACCTGTATTTAGTGCAGAAGGCTGTTTTCCACTCGTCTCCCTCCCTGACACGCACTAGATGGTAGGCGCCACGCAGGTCCAGCTTAGTGAAAAACTGAGCCCTGTCAAGGAGAGAGGCGATGAGTGGCAAAGGATACCGGTTCTTGATAGTCACATTGTTTAATCTCCTATAATCGATACAACATCGAAGACCCCCTTCTCGCTTAGGTATAAAAAACAAAGCCGAAGAGGCAGGAGATCTGGAGGGCCTGATGAAACCTTTGTCTAACATGGTGTCTAAGTATTCTCTGAGGTATAGATTATCCTTCTCTGTGAGTGCATAAACCCTGCTACATGGAATTCTTGCTCCTGTCTCTAGGTCGATCCGACAGTCGTATACCCTGTGCGGGGGAAGAACCTCCACTTCTCTGGGATCAAAAACTGCTTTTAGATCTTGATAACAGACTGGCAACTCAGGAACAGATTCCTTCTTGTCTGGATCGGTTATCGCCTGCGTGACTGCTATCCTGGACTCATGTTTAGTAGCATGACGAAACGTTAGAGTCGATTTTTCCCAATCTATAATAGGGTTATAGGCCTGCAACCAGGGAATGCCTAGAAGCACTGGAATTTGTGGAGAACGGATCAAATCGAACTCTATGTCTTCGTGATGGGAAGGGTCTATCTTCATGTGAAGAGGAACAGTTTTGTGGGTTTCTGGCCCCGAACTAAGAGAACTGCCGTCTATAGTGGTGACTTTGTTTGCTACCTCTTTTTTCGTGCAGGGTATAAAGTTTTCTTTTGCCCACTCAGAATCCATGAAATTCCCAGAGGCACCGGAATCTATAATGACAGCCACATGAAGACCGAGTTGTTCAAACGAAAGGTAGGCAGATACATAAAGGTGATTAGTGGGGTGTTTGTCGTATTCAGAGGAGGAGACTGTCAGTCCAGAACTACCCAGGATTCTTGTCTCACAGGACCCCGGGCTCTCTAGTTTTCCGAGATCTTAGTCTGAGTCGGTTTAATCGGACAAGACCGTAGGAAGTGACCAGCCTTTCCACAGTAAAGACACAGTCTATTTGTTCTTCTTCTCTGCCTCTCTTCAGGCGTCAACGGACCCCTTACCAGGCCTATCTGCATGGGCTCGCAATCTTCGGAACTCTTAGCTGAATCTCCCCTCTTTTCTCTGGCAGGTCCATAGCGAGGGTCGCCTTTCCCCTTCTCTTGCTTCCTCTCTTGTAACCGGTGCTCTATCTTAACCACCAAATCTATGAGGTCAGTACATGACTCGGGTAGCTCTACTATCTGTGATAGTGCGTCCTTTAGGTCATCACGCAGCCCTCTATAGAACAGCGTACTACGTTTTTCATCGGGCCAGTTGGATTCTACCACCAATCTACGGAATGACGTGATATATGTAACTAGGTATTTGTTGCCCTGTTTCAGAGCCAATAACTCTGTATCAGCAGAATGAGTATACATATGCCTATCAAACAATTTACGGAACTCCCTCTTGAAGGCTGAGTAATTGTATAACAGAGGGTCATCTCTATCTACCAAAGGAATGGCCCAATTAGCCGCCGACCCACTTAGATAGGAAATCAGAAAGGCAACCCGGGACTGATCAGACGGAAAGCATGTAGTCTTACAGGTAAAATGCAATTGACAGTGACTGAGAAATGCTGCGCACCTAGCAGCATCCCCAGCAAATCTCTCGGGTGGAGCTAGAGGGATGGAGGGAGGTGTAGTGACCTGTATTATTGGCTGTGCGGCATCGGACCTCCCACCCGCTGCTGCTACACTTTGTTGGCGCTGGAGAGTGTCCACTCTAGCTGCTAAGGCCTGAGTCTCAATCTGCAAGTTGCCTATCATACCGGCAACATCTGCAAGCGACACTGCTGCCAGCTCCATGACGCTCGGGCGGAACACACTACTTGGGCTTAGCGTTCTGTACTGGCTGCCAGGTACGTTCCACAGGAGCGTCAGGAACCTGAAGAAGAGTCCTCAATCTTCCCCTACGGTCTTCCGACTCTATCAGACTCTAGAGTAACGGATAACACGTCAGGGGAAAACAGGGAAACAAAACAAGGATAGGCGGGAAGAAAAGCAGGTTGTGTGGATGGACCACTTCAGGGATAATGGCGGGAATTGCCCAGCTGCAAAATAAAAGAAGATATTATACTTTGTCTTATCTGGCAACCCCCATGTCAGAACAACCCCCCTCTATGTCACCTACCACGGCTAGGGATCACACTAGTAGTATGAGAGGGTGATGGATTTGTCTCAGACGCTCCCCTACAATAGAAGACTGTGAGTTAGGTAAGTAATGTAAGTATGTAATACAACAATACACTTAGAAAAACAAAAGGCTCACCCCATAGGTATCCAGGAGAAATATGAATTGTGCAGAATAGTATCCTCCCACTGTTTCGCAATACAGAGAGGAGCTTACTTGTTCCTCTAGGGGGGTTAGGGAGTTAATCTGCCAAGGAATCCAATCAGGCGAAATTAATTCTACATTCACTATAAACAGCAAAATGTAAAATAAGGCAGCGCAATGCGCTGTTACCGTAATCCTGGTGTTAAGCGCCGTCACCTGAATGTAGAACAGTAGTCCACGCCAGTCTCCCGCAAGTAAAGTAAGAAAAGAGGTCTGTAGTGCGAAGACGAGATAACTTCTCTCGACAACGGAATGCCAAAACACAGCCTAGACACAGGATCTACTCTGGCCGTTTGGGCGAAGCACCAGTACCGGGAACACTTGCAAGGGGACATAGTACCGGCTTCCACGGGCTCAACCCGCGGTAAAACTCTGGGAAAGAGACGGGCCAAAATAGGCAGAGCACTGGTACAGTAAATGCTGGAGAGTAACGTATACCAGGCACCCTAAGGAAACGAAGAGGTCGGAGGAAAAAGACAGCCGTTTAAATGAACACGGAAACGAACACACCAAACAGGGAACACCGCCGCCAAACACTCGTCAGTTACCAAAGTGACGACAACGGAAGCAGGAACTACCAGGGCGGAAGTCAGGCACAAACGATAGGGACGGAAATGAGGCTCGGAGCAAGAACGCTAAGCAGCGTCTGCTTGCACCTCCGTCCCTTAAATACTAAGAGCAGTTGGGGGCAGGACCGCGGGGCATGACACCCACACACTAGTGTGGCTCTAAGCATGAGGTTTACCACACCTCACCATCTTATTCAGTACCCTCATCTTACTTGTCCAATCGCTCCTAACATCAGCCCAGTTACCGTGCTTCCACGTACATGGAAACACTGTTTAAGATGCCGCTATCGAGGCATTTTCTCCTTCTTTTTCCGATTCTCATCCCTTCCTCCCTATCAACCTTCTTCTATTGACTCTCAGCCAACTCCTACTACCTTGACTACTTTTTTCTTCACGTGTACAGCAGCCATTACTCTTGACCCCATTGAACATCTTGCAGTGCATAATCTGCACGGCTGATGACTCATGAGCACGCTCAGGGGTTTTCTACGTTAGCAGTCTTAATCCTCTGACCAGTCTCGCACCGTTCGTACTGTCTAGTCTTCCTGCCCCCAGCGCATGCGCACTGCGCCCTCAAGTCACACCACCCATTGTGAACATAATGTGCACGGTCTTCAGCCATGGGCACGTACGGCCACGCCTCATGGCCACTGAAACATACTAGCGCGCAGTCTAGTCGTCACTAGCCGTTCAAGTATAACTGAGACACACCAGTTTCTGACATCTTCCGCATCCGGAAGAAGTTACCGAACCAGTGTCTCTCGACCTCCGTCGTACGACTAGCAGGTAAACCACACTCTGTCAAGGCTTCTGACCACCTCAGTTACTTTCCTTTGTCCCCCGAGCACATCTCAGTCCCCACTAATGATCATTTTCTCTCGCTTCCCCATTTGCATTAGACAGGCGTACCCGCCCTTTCGCTCCCACGATAGCCTGAAGAACCCTCTACCACGCTCTTAACAGGGTAAGATTCCCGCAGATACTGCGTTTACTTTGCCCAAACTTATGCCTTCCCACACTAGGCTCTAATTACGCTCCAATTTGCAGCATTGGGACCTTCTACCGCCACACGACGTTCCAGCAATCCCTGCTCTGTTTAGAGACACTGGAAGGTTCCCATACCTGATACTCAGGGTAAGACTTACCCCCCCCCTTTTTTCCATCCCGGTCCCTTCTTGTAACCCTTGCATTACCTTTCAATTTTCCCTTATTCTTTCAGACTCCACGTCAACCCCCATCGCGGCACACCCGCTCATTTGACATTACTAGAGCCATCGGACTTCCCCGCATTACCTGCCACACACAGCACCACAGTCGGTGCACCGCTCACCTGAGCTCCGCCTCAAACCCCAGGCCGGGTTGTAATTATCACCGGCTCTGAGGTGAGCACCTAATCTTAAATTCTCAGACACGTCATTACCACACCGATCGGTGCCCGCCTGAGGGCAGCTTTTACCGTGTTACTCCGCTCATCCTCGCCCTCTTCTTTCCTTGTTTTCTTTAGGGACCACATCTACTTACTCTTCAAACACTACACAGGTATTTAGCTAATAATGCTAGCCCTGAGAGCCTAGTTTCTCAAAGCTTTCTCAAACCTCAGACCTCCCAGACACCTTTGTCCTCAACGTTCGCTTTGTAATTGTCTTGCCAGTCCCCCCACCCCAGCCACCTTCACCAATGGATGCATAATAGCACCTGACCACTCTGTCTTAGCATTCAGCGTCGTCTCAGATTCTCAGTCTGATTATTGTCATGTTTCAGTGTGTTTCTCAAGTTATCCTACACGGGTAGCCTTTCCCTAAATGAGCACAGGACATCCACTATGTGACACAATATCAAGTGCACCCACTTGCTGTTGTGTTTACCATGTCACAACACTCATGAATAATGCTTTTCCCGTGCCTTTGTCATGGTGATCACTCTATGAAAGCGGCACGCGCACTCATGTCACATTTCGCTCATGTTTGTTCTTTAAACACAAGCCCAGCTCACACTTAGGTTAATCCCTTTCCTATGTCCCATCAGGGATTATTATATTGTCCATATTCGTTTTTCCATTTATTTTTCGAACTCCCCACACCCCATGTTTTGTATCCTCCCTATCCCTGAAGAGTCACAGGCGAATTGCCTTGTGACGAAACACGTGTCGGCTGGTTGTTTGATTTCATTTTGTCATTTCTTGATTAAATAACTCTAAAGATTACACTGGTGTCGACCATAGCAATTTTGATCTAAAAGAGACTGCCATACTATTATTGTATCCCTACCACTTGTGCCCGGGACTGTGCTTACTAAAAAGGAATTATTTCTATGACTAAAATCATTCATATCATTTAAGGAGGGGTAAAAAGTACTATTCCCACTCCAGAGAGTGCACAGTAGGGAAAGTGTTGGATAGCGTAGGGGTAAAAACTACTATTCCCACTGCAGTCAGTGCAACAGCAGGGAAAGTTTTGGATAGCGGAGGGGTAAACATTACTATTCCCACTCCAGTGAGTGCAACAGTAGGGAAAGTGTTGGATAGCGGAGGGGTGAAAATTACTATTCCCACTCCAGTGAGTGCAACAGTAGGGAAAGTGTTGGAAAGCGTAGGGGTAAAAATTATTATTCCCACTCCAGTGAGTGCAACAGTAGGGAAGCGTTGGATAGCGTAGGGGTAAAAACTTACTATTCCCACTCGGAGAGTGCAACAGTAGGGAAAGTGTTGGATAGCAGAGGGTTAAAATTAACATACTTATCAATTAATTATTAAAATTAAATAACCAATTTGTACTTAATAATAAATTAATAATAAATACTAATAAATAAATATTAAATTACTTCCCACCCTATTCCCCTATAAACCCACAACCAGCCCCTAAAAAAACACAAGTAATATAATTATCAATTAATAAAAATTAATAACCGATTTTTAAATTAATTAATAATAAATTAAGTATAAATACTAATAAATATTAATAATTACTTTATTATAATTAAATTACTTCCCACCCTATTTCCCTATAAACCCACAACTAGCTCCTAAAAAAAATAACACAATTTATATAATTGTCTATTGATTAATATTAATTAATAACCAATAAGTTATTAATAATACATTAATACATTAATTATAAATACTAATACATAAATAATTACTTTTTTTATAATTAAATTAATTCCCACCCTATTCTCCTATAAACCCACAACCCGCTCCTAAAAAAAGAACAACATTTATATAATCATCTATTAATTATGAATAAATAAGCAATTAATAATTAATAATAAAATAATTATAAATAATAATGAATACACATTAATTACTTTTTTATAATTAAATTACTTCCCACCCTATTCCCCTAGAAACCCACAACCATCTATAGAACTAAAAAACGCAAAAATTAATTTACATAAAAATATTTACTGCTAAAAATGTAACACATTCATTAAAAAAAATACACTTTTACCCAAAAATTACATCACATACTTTTAACACACATACTAAAATACAGAACATTTATATAAACATCAATATTATTAACAATATTTTTACAAACCATATTACTGTCATCGATATTTAAAAAAATGATATTTCTTACCTTACTGTCGATATTCTGTACCACAATATTCTTGCAGTCGATATTCTTGACCTACGATATTTAAAACTCGATATTATGGGAGGCCGAAATTAAAAACTAGATATTATGTCTGTGCACCAAGCTAGACACACCGTTGCACAGATTACATTTCAGGTAATAGACACTATAATACCCATTCCTGGTAAAGACCTCACGAGATTGTTACTGCAAAGAGAAATCTTTTGGATTAGGTGATCAGACACACAACAACCAAAGGGTTTAAATGAAAAAACTGACATGAGTTGCTTTTAATATTGTCAGCGTGTATAGACGACCAATAGACAGATGTGCTGTTTGAGTCATCTCAAATACAGATGTATTACGACACTTAACAGGATGACGTGCATGTGGACCATTTACGACCACTAACTTACACCTAGGACATCACATTTCCTCTTTTTGAGTTGTTCACACCTTTTTCACATCTTTGAGGGTTCCTGATGAACCATGGTGGTTGACTGGACCACTGGATGCATGTGATATGGCAGGATCACACAGGAACGTCATTGTGTTTTTCATCTCTCTGTGTTGTTAAAAAGTAGAATCTGTGGTTCATTTTAGGCAGGACTACATTGGATTGGTATTCTGTCTTTTATCTTCCGGTTTGTCACAGGATTAAACTCGCCGTATAGCTCTAACCTAAGTATGGAGTTTTTACGATGGAGAGTTTTATTGTTCACTTACCACACTAGGTTTGTTATTACTGCTTGTTTTCGTCACTTAGTCTATAAATTAGGGCTCTTCCCCTTTTATGACCTTTCGCTCAGCGTTTTTTCTATTTGCTCTTGCCAACAACTATTTTTTAAAGACCCCACCACCTTTCTATGTTTTTCACCACTCTAAGATGGCGACGACACTTTTCTGAGCATTGTGAGCTTAACTGCTCCGGAGTCCTTTGTTTATTTCTTGGCGTGAGCGTGGGATGTCATGAAGTTACGTGTGCGTCGTATACGCCAGACTAAAGCCGTTTGTGAAGTGTACCGAGTGTTTTCACGCCCGTAAGATCCAGGTGAGTAGCAACAGACAGGGCACTTGATAGTTGTGATACCATTCATCATGGTTTGCGGGAGCACTTAGAGTTACGGCTGTGTTTTCGTGTTTTTCGTGTCTTACAGAAATTGCTTGTCATTTACATTCACCAGATTTCGAAAGAGGCATTTCAATCACTTCTCCCATCAGTACATTGATGTTGACTAACAATTGATATGGACATTGTAAAGTGATACTCAACAGCATTATCAGGATATAACAATCCTTACATCTACTTGTTACAGCTTGATAAAGGAGAGTTACATCAATAAGTTTGCAATTATGTTTGCTTTGAGCACTGGAATTGACGTTCTTTTACACAAATGAGGTATGCATGATGTGTCAGCACTAATGGGCATATAGGGTCTCGTTGGTTCATGTTGTGGAGGTTCGTTTTGGAAGAATAATATCGATTACAAAGTAGTCGTAATATCGTATACAGTTCACATCTGGACATAAGGACTGTCCCTAACAGAGCACATGAGATGCGCATGCACGTTAACAACGATAGGCACAGTAAGGAACAGAGAGGCACACATTATCACCCATAACAAGACGTTTTCAGATTTTGCTCACAACACAAAGCAGTATTTTCTGAGGATTTGACAATTAATCTACTGAAAGGAGACTGATACGCCCTGCACATTGTTTTCATGGTATATTTTCAATTTTTTTTGTTATTTCTAGATTTAATCCCCTGAAGAAGGGTCGTTGGGCCCGAAATGCATTGGGCATGGATGTTGAACAGGGAAATGCAATATATCTCTCAGAAGAAATGTATTTTCTGTGATAAGTAACAGAATAAATTATGTTGAAGTTTTTCCTCTGAAAAAGCTATTTCTTTGGAAAAGTGTATTTGTATATGTTTTTTGAATTTTTTTTTCCTCATATGACCTCCGTAGCTATAGCACACCCATTCGACCTATACCACCTCTGGTGCATATTAACTTGGTGGTTCCACTCTCACCTGCTGTTCTTTACAGGAAATACCCGTAACATACAACCTGAGCTGACCAGAGGTTTTAATCATTGGATCATTGTCCTATCCCTAGACAGAAGCAGAAGCCGCATCATCCAAAAGATTCCAAAACAGCCCCTTATCTGGCCTTTCTCTATAAGCATTTACTCTTGGATCTAAAGTTCTAAAATATCTTACAGAATTCCAGCAAGCGTTCCAAGTGGGGGATATCGTCTGGCGCCACAATTTATAGATCTCCCTCCTGGCCAGCAGTATCAGGTAAAACACCAGTTTTTGTTGTGACCCTATTGGGTCCAATACTCCCCCCAAAACAGGAACTATGCCAAATATTATAAGTAATGGGCTTACCTCCACAACGCTACACAGGGCCCTGGAAATAGTCTTACCCACACTTGTCCAATATTCTTGTAGCTTAGGGCAAGAAGCAAATACGTGGACGTCATTTGCGTTCTGGCCGCCGCATCTCAGACAACTGGCTTCTCCACCACCCTTTCTCCTTAGAATTCGGTCTGATATTTCCAGGGTCACGGAAGATAGAAGATGGGAACTGGGCAAGAGAATGGACACATTGAGAGACCAGGGAGCCCAAGTGCAGTTGCGATTTCCTGCTGTTTTAAAAGTTGTTTGGGCCAATAAGATGTACAACTTTAGATTTCCTGGGGAAGTGGATAATTTCCTGGCACAGACTAAAGCTGGCTAATTTAAACCAACTTATTATATAGCTTTTAGCTTAGGGGAGTTCTGTTGGCATTAATTAGTAGTTGATTTTTTTTTTGGAGGCTGGAGGGCCCGACCTAAATAGGCAATAGTTTATTGCCAATGGGTAATCAGGGAGGGTTCCCGCAGGGGGGGGGGGGGGTTCTAGGGGTTGTGGTGGGTAGTAATGATATTCACTTTTGTTGGTGGGGAGCATTGGGAAACATTTTTTAAAAATGTGTAACAACGATCTCATGTGACATAATAGCCTCTAGTAGTTATAGCAGCTATAGTAGTGGGTGGAGACAAGATAGCGATGGGGGATAGGTTTATTTGGGGAGGGAAGCACCACCTTGATCTGTTAAGCTGGAATGTAAATGGATTGAGGGTAAAAAGAAGACAGCGCTTGATTCTCCAGTACTTAAAAAATAGCTGAGCTAAAGTTTTTATGATTCAGGAGACCCATCTCTTACAATCAGAATGTAAGATATTATTTGGAAAATTAAGGTGGGTGGATAAGATCATAGCTACAGATCAGCAATGTTCCTCGAAAGGGGTTGCAGTGATAATCAAAACAAATTCAGGAGTAGAGCTAATTAAGTCTCAGGTTGACGGTAGAGGGCGCTGGGTTATAGCAGTAATAAAATGTCGGGAGATAAAATATACATTAGTTAGCTATTATGGACCTAATGAGGATGACATTACTCCGCTAAATAATCTTTGTCATGCATTAGCAGACTATGATTCACCTCTGATTCTGGGTGATGATTTT
The DNA here is from genome assembly GCF_964204655.1 of Triturus cristatus. NCBI lineage: Eukaryota > Metazoa > Chordata > Amphibia > Caudata > Salamandridae > Triturus > Triturus cristatus. Next base: position 415,979,650 of record NC_140584.1, read on the forward strand.
AACGTGCTTCTAAATAATAAATTAGACAAGTCTTCCCCTAGAACGCAGGTAGCAGCCCCGTGTGTTAAAGCACATCTCCAGACCATACTGAAGAACTTCAATCTTTTCGATGTGTGGCGGAAAAAAAATGGTAGAGAGGAGGGAATACTCCTTTTACAGTAAGAAGAACGCTCATTACTCCAGAATAGACTACATGTTTATGGAGCACCCTGATCTTGATAACGTTAGCTCAATAGAATATCTACCGATACACATATCCGACCATGGTACCATACTCCTGAAACTAGAACTCCCCCCGGATTTATCCATGAGGAGGTGGACTTTAAATAGAAGATTTCTTTTGCAATCCTCAACTCCTGCTTTTCTGAAGTCAGAAACTGCTTGCTTCTTCCGGGAGAATTTGGGGTCTGCCAGCATACATGTGGTCTGGGATACTTTTAAGGCTTGGCTGAGAGGCTTACTAAAAGGAACGGTCGTGGACTGGGACAGGGCAGAGAGGAAAGAACTAGCTGACCTAGAAGCACAGATAGCAGGGACAGACACAGATTTGAAGGTGAGCACTTCTCTTGGAATAGACATTAATAACCTAATTAAGAGAGTTGAAGAGCTGCAGCTTAAGGTCAGAATTAGGTCTGAGAAAATCCTACTCCAAAAATAGGAGGCAAGCAAAATGAGTGACTTTGGAGCAGGGGGAAAAGTGTGGTAAACTCTTAGCAATTAAGAGCAGGGTTGATAGATCTAATAACTATATCACAAAATTAAAGTCGTACTCAGGTTGTAGAGGATAAACGTAGTACAGATAAAGCCTTTGTACAATTCTTTCAGGAACTCTACCAAGAAGATCTTCAGGTGGCAGAGGAATACATCGATGAGTGGCTTAAAAAGAAACAACTCCCTATAGCATCTGAGGTTGACCAGCAAATCCTCACATCAGTAATAACAGGGTCTGAGATATTAACAATCTTAGAGGCAGCGAAGAAAGGGAAAGCGGCAGGCCCTGATGCTATCCCGATCGAGGTTTATGCGATTTTGAGTGAGGAAGTTATTCCGGTCTGGCTGGAATTGTACAATGGTATTTTAGATGGTACATCTCCCCTGAGCGATCCAGTTATCGCATTGATATTAAAGCCAGGGAAGGACCCAACTCAATGCCAGTCATACCGGCCAATTTCTTTACTAAATGCCAACTAGAAGGTCTTTGCCGGGATCTTGAATAACCGGCTGAGTAAGATTGCAGGGTCAATAATACATGCGGACCAAAACGGTTTTTTACCAGGACGACAGATGTCTGATCTAGTACACACCTTAATAGGGTCGGTTGACTTGGCATCATCACAGGATCTTCTTCGCTCAATCATTACTGTTGATGCAGCCAAGGCATTTGACAGGGTGAACTGGCACTTTTTGGATAGGTTCCTGAAGATCTTTGGTTTCACAGACAGATCCAGGGAAGTACTGATAAAAATATACAAGTCCCCCCGGGCGCAGATTCTGGTTAATGGCAATCTTTCCCCAGTAGTTAAGGTAGGGCGCGGTACTAGACAGGGCTGCCCGCTCTCTCCCATTTTGTTTGATTTGTACATAGAACCGTTAGCCCAGAGTATAAGATTAAATCAGATCGTCCCTTTCCAAATAAACGGGTTTGTACGAAAGTTACCATTCTACGCGGACGATTTGATCTTATTATCATCTAATGTTAGCACCACACTTCCAGAGCTTGTAGTTGAAGCCCAAACTTTTGGCAGCTTATCAGGCTATGAGATTAATAATGAGAAAACTGAGGTTATGGCCTGGAACATCCCCGATAAGGAGGGGATTTTTGCCAATCAACTTAGATACTTAGGAGTTACAATAACTCAGGACCCCGCCCAAATTCCTAAAACTAACTTAGATAGAGTTTCAAAGGAGGTCGATGCCCTATTAAAAAGATGGCAGAACATCCCCCTCTCACCCTATGGGCGGGTCAATCTGATTAAGATGTGTGTCCTTCCAAAATACACCTATCTTTTTAATAATGTCCCCTTAGAATTTGCAAAAGCTGACATCCTCAAAATCCAGGGCAAGATATCTTCCTTTATCTGGGCAAGCAAAGCGATTCGGCTATCCTGGAAAAACCGTAGACGTAAATTTCAGCGAGGGGGGATGGGCTTACCAGATCTTCAGCTGTACTGTTAGGCCTACCAATTAAAGAATTGCAGGATGTTATTGCTTTCCCCAGATGACTCACTGATAGGCCGCATGTTCAAAGCTATGCTATTAGGGGTAGGGGAGCTAGGTTTCATGTACAAATTTGGCTCTCCTAAATTTTTTTAAATAAAATCCGTTTAAAGACTCTGCATATGGCGGCTAGGCTGTGGTCGAACTGCCGAGACTGTTTAGGACTTTCTTATTATAGTGACTGGGCTCCAATTTGGGATTCTCCCAGTACACCGGAGTGCCTTTTAGACACTCTTGCTCATCCATTAAAAGAGGCAGGAGTTGTATATTGGAGGGATCTCGTACTGGGCAATAAATGTCATTCCTGGGAATATTGGAGTCATATTACCAACGGAAGTGGCGCAATGGTACAATCACCTCTTGGCAGCAACAGACAGACAGATGGAGCAGCCATTTCGAGCCTGGGAGAAATAATTGGCGAGTGAGGAGCTGGAAACCTTATGGCAAGTATCTCTAGATATTCTTTACCCCCTGATTAAATCTGCCGCACTCAGAAGAAACCATTCCTTTACACTTCATAGGATCTACTGGTCCCCACTTAAGGTATCCTGTATTTGTAAATGTTGATGAAGATTTGTATATTATATGTTTATTTAAGATGTATTAAGAGAACAATTCAGTTATATTGGAAGCATCTACCCATAGCAACAGTGCACAGTGGTCAAGTACAAGTACTTGATTTCTGTTCGTAAATGCATTATTAGACATTGTAAGTGCAGTGCTGCCATTAAGAGTATATGGTGCTGGGAGTCTGTCATTACGAACTCCACAGCACCATAATGGCTGCACTGAAAACTGAGAAGTTAGGTATTAAACTTCTCACCACATTAAACCCACACTGATACCAGTGTGGGATTTAATGAAAAATGCACATGGAGGGTATCTTAGAGATACCCCCTGAAAAATGACCTACCACTAATATCCAGGTTGAGTGGCTGCTTTCAGCTCCCACCACCAGAAGTCTTTCTGGACCCCTGGGTGGAGAGCCTGCTGCTTTTGGGGGCCTGCCATTCTGTCATCAGAAGTGGCGTTTTCCTATGACGCTTTCAGTTCTTGTTGCATCTCTACTTTCTTTGGAAAGCTATCATCGGAATTAATTTCCCTGTTGTAGCGTTAGCCACCTGCGCGTAGTGGCCAAATGAATCCCAACATCCCTGCCCACATTTAGTGCTGTGTACTGTTATTCTGTTATACTGTTTTCCCTCCGCTCCCGCTGCCGCCGCTTGACTCCTCCCCCTACTGCACCGCTCCCGCCTCCCAGCTGCATGTCCCTCTCCCCTCCCCTTCATAACGGCGGCCGCTGCGGGGGAGCGTGTGTGAGTCCACAGACTTCGGTCCTGGGATCGCACTCGCCCCGGCAGCTCTGCTGTGCTCTGCGTCGCCTCTGAAGCCAGCCCCTCCGTTGCAGGGTTCGAGGCTAGCCTGATTCCAGTTTTACGCTGTAGGCACTCTGTGGCTTAATTTAAGTTAAATTTGATTGTGCCTGCTGCTGTTTGTTTTGTTTTACTTCCTTAGTGTCCATTGCTGTGTTCTGTTATACTGTTTTCCTTCCGCTACCGCTGCTGACCCATGGCCCCTCCCCCTACCGCCCTGCCTATCAGCTGCACGTCCCTCCCCCATCCCCTTCATACCGTCCTCCACGCACTCAACCACGGAAGACACGCAGACTGCGCAAGATTCTCGCCGAACATTACACACAGGCAGTTCTCGTGCAGACCCTGCCGGAGATCCTTCACTATCGACAAAGCTCCCATGACCGCCGAAGTAACGCCCGATGCACACGCCACCGAAACCCTGACTTGCATCCTTCTCAACGTGCGCTCCCTGCACCGACATGCCGTAGAGATATCGACACCCTCTCGCCTGAAGTCGCCTTTATCACGGAAACCTGGATCAATGACAGCTCCGGCCCCAACATCGCCACCGCCATCCCAGACGGCTACAAGATCCAGAGAAAGGACTGTCCGCACCGCCCAGGACGAGGACTCGCCATTGCACACAAGACCCCCCCTCCGACTCTCCACATCCAGCACGAGTGCCCCCACTCCAACACAGAACACCTCCACTTCCAGATCCATACAAGCCCCAGGACCACGCTACGCGGCACCCTCATCTACAGACCGCCAGGACCTCGCACCCACCACGTAACTACCATCGCCGAGCTCGCCGCACCCCCACGCCATCACTTCCACGGACTACATTCTACTCAGGGACCTGAACTTCCACTTCAACAACGGCAATAACCCTGACTCCACCACTCTCCTCGCCAACCTAGGATTGAAGCAGCTCGTCAACACGCCCACTCACACCCTCTACCCCATCTTCGCAGGAGGCACAAACATCCGCTTCTGCCACACCACCCAGCCCCTCTGGACTGACCACCACTGCGTCCATTTCATCTTCAACACCACCACCGAACCCAAACAAACCCTGCACCCGCCACGACGGAACTGGAGCAAGGTCACAGAGAAGCACCTCAACACTACCCTCTGTTAAAACCCCCTCATTGCCACAACCGACGCCAACTCCGTAGCCAGGTAATTTCATCGCTTGGTCCCCTGCTGCGCAGACAAGCTTGCACCCCTTCGCCCCCACCAAACAACGGCCTCTGAAAGACGTCTGGTTCACCACAGAACTTCAAGAAGCCAGACGCTCCTGCAGATGCCTAGAGAAAACCTGGCAAAACCTGAAAACCACAGAAGCACGGAACAACCACAAGAGTGCCCTGAAGGAATACCGCCAGCGCATAAGAGACACCAAATGGACCTTCATAAGAGACAAAGTCCAGACCAACATGACCAACTCCAAGGAACTGTTCAACATCATACAGCAGTTCGCAAGACCCACCTGCGAAGCCACGGACGTCACACCTTCCCAGGAACTCTGCGACAAGCTCAGCTCCTACTTCCATCTGAAGATCAAGACCCTCTACGACAAATTCAGCGAACCAATGACAAACACCAACCCCTACCCACCGCTGCCGATAAGCCGACCATCACGTCCCGGGATCCTGCTACCGTCGAACTCATGACCGCGACCATGAAGAAAACCCACTCAGGAGCCCCAACGGACCCCTGCCCACCGCACATCTTCCACGGGGCAACCACCGTCATCACACCCGAACTAGGACGCACCATCAACGCCTCCCTCAGATCAGGCATCTGCCCAGACGACTGGAAACGGGGGGAGGTAAAACCCCTCCTCAAGAAACCAACGGCCGACCCAACGCACCTGAAGAACTACCGGCCCATCTCTCTCCTCCCCTTTGTGGCCAAAGTCACTGATAGACTCGTCAACGCCCAGCTGAATGCCGTCATAGAAGAGAACTCCATCCTGGACCCCTCCCAGTCTGGATTCCAAAGCAACCACAGCACCGAGACCGCCATCCTCGCCACCACCGACGACATCCGCATGCTACTAGATCAGGGCCACATCGCGGCCCTCATCCTTCTAGACCTCTCCACAGCCTTCAAAACCGTCTCACATCGCACGCTCGTAGCCAGACTGGACGACGTGGGAATACAAGGAGCCGCCCTCGACTGAATCTAATCATTCCTCTCCGGCAGAACCCAGAGGATTTGACTCCCTCCCTTCCTATCCAAACCAAAGGAAATCAACTGCGGAGTACCCCAGGGATCATCACTCAGCCCCACGCTCTTCAACATCTACATGGCCCCCCTCGCCGCCATTGTCAGACAGCATGGGCTCAGCATCATATCCTACGCCGACGACACCCAGCTCATCCTCTCGCTCACAAAGAACCCTGAAGACACCAGACTCTGCTTCCAGGAAGGAATGAAGAACGTGGCAGCCTGGATGAACGACAGCTGCCTGAAGCTAAACTCATAGAAGACCGAGGTCCTCATCCTCGGTCCCTGCACCTCTGCCTGGGTCAACAACTGGTGGCCCTCTGCCCTTGGGAGCCCATCTACCCCTACAGACCACGCTCGGAACCACGGCATCATCCTTGACTCCACCCTCTCCATGAACTGCCAGATCGACGCTGTCGCCTCCACTAGTTTCAACTGCCTTTGCATCCTCCTTAAGACCTTCAAATGGATCGCCCCCGATTGCAGAAGGACCGTCACCCACGCACTCATTACCAGCAGACTAGACTACGGCAACGCCCTCTACGCTGGAATCAACAAAATTCTTCTACACAAACTCCAAACCATCTAGAAAGCCGCAGCCAGACTCGTCCTCGGGACACCGCGCCATGAGCACGACCCAACACCTACGAGCTCCCGGTGAACATCAGATGCTCTCCGACCCTGCACACGTTCAGGAAGGACCTCAAGACCTGGCTCTTCGACTGCTCCAGAGCCGCCACCCCCATCCCCCCCAGCGCCTTGAGACCCTCATGGGTGAGTAGCGCGCTATATAAACCCGATTGATTGACTGCAACAATGCATATCCTGGGACGAGGTGCCAAGCCTCTTCCCCAGGCTGGGCAGGATCAACGAAGGGGAAGCTTCAAAGGCTTGCCACCTTTGTGAGCTTCCCCAGGCCACTAGCTGCTTTCAGCAACTGGTCCTCACTGGTTCTGACCCCACTTTGGGAAAAACAAGTGAGGAAGAGAGGTGTGCCCACCTCTGCCAACTCCACCCCTCAGGTGGGGGAGGTGAGGTAAAGCACAACTCTCATTCCCTGCCATCTTGCAGATGGGGAACCTAGCCAACCAGGAAAAGGCTTATGCCCCACTCCCACTGGAGAATGGCATAATAGGGAATGTACCCACCCCAGGGAAGGGACCCATTGGTCCCAACCTTTTACCTACCTGTAACACCCCTAAATCTAGTATTTAGGGGCACCTCTGAACCTTGCATCTTCAGACAAGAAACCAGAAGAAGAAAAGAAGAAGAAGGACCGAACAAGAGGAGGACGCCCACAGACTTGGCCCCAGCCCTACCGGCCTGTCCCCACCTCGAACCTACTCCAGCGAAATCCCAGTGTGTCCTGCAGCCGGCAACCTCGAGAAACCCGGAGGACGTGCATGCCTTACATCCTAAAGACTATGTCTCCCGTGAACACCGAATTTGGTCATCAAAAGACTGCAGCTCGGGAGGAGGAGCCTAGCGCGCAACCAAGATGGCCGCATAGGCTTACGGCTCTCGAGGGCCTCCGCAACCTCCCACGTCTATCCTGACTTAATCCTGATTTATTTGACGGGCTTTTGCTGATGAACTTGCGCTGAGGTGCCACCCGTATTCCAAATTCAGATCGGATGCCGGGAACCGGAATGGTTGCGCTCCGAAGTTTGCGGCCTGCTCTTGCCTTGGTCCCGATCTCGAGTTGGTGAGGTGCCCGGGTACGAAGTGAACAACAGCGGCATGCTGGGCTCGACCTGCCACGTACCCCGCACTTTCACTTTCGTTTTCAAGCTTGTTTTCTGATATCGGGTGAGGGACTTTGGTGTTTCAGAGGGGCGCGGATGGCGGAGTGTCTGGCCTGACTCTCGGACTATACTCGGGCTTCCTGTCTGTGACGGCTGTGTTCAACTGAAGTAGCTACCTGGTTCCTGGTGCTGGCGGGTGCCAACTTTGGTGGCCTCCGGACGATGGCGGCGAGACTAGACGGAGACAAGTCGAAACCCAAGTCAACCAGGTCAATAACATGGATCGTTATGCGCAGACAAAGGGATCCCCTAGTGGCTCGCATAAATCGCCTGAGAGGTCCAAAGAGGTCTCGGGCCCATCGTCAGAATTGACCTTGCTGAACGTTATGGGCGCCATTGAGGAGATGAAGGCTGCTGTGGGTCAGCAGTTTGATACCCTGGCTCATAAATTGGACACGGTCCTGATCGATGTGAATTTGGTCAGGGCAGACCTGTCCAAAACTAACGAGCGGGTCGACTCCTTGGCTCAAGCTGCGTCGAGCCTAACTGTGGACGTGGCTGCCCTGCAGACGGAGGTCCGTAGGTTGCGGCTAGCCAGTGACCTGACGGACCGTCGACTTGAGGACTCCGAAAGCAGGCCTAGACGGAACAATGTTCGTATCATTGGAGTGCCGGAAAGATCGGAGGACTCTGCTGCTGACCTTTTTGTGGAGGATCTGGTGATCAATCGTCTCGCGCCCAAGGGACTGAGCAAGTTCTTCGCGGTGGAGCGGGCCCACAGGATTCCGGGTGGTGCGCCCAAAGTGGGTGCTCCCCCGCGGCCTATAATCGCCCAACTCTTTAACTTTCGGGATAGGGATGCTATCCTTCAGGCGTCGAGGGTGGCCGGGCCGCTGAAGTTTGAGAACTCTAATGTCAGTTTTTACCCGGACTTCACGCAAGCGGTCCAAAAACAACGGCTGGGATTTTTGGGTGTCAAACGGCGCTTGAGGGACATGGAGCTGAAATATGCGATGTTATTCCCGGCTAGGCTGCGGGTTGAGTTCCGGGGTCGCTCACACTTCTTCGACCGGCCGGAGGCGGTTGGAGACTGGTTGGATGCCCTGCCTCGGGGACAGGATCGGGACGGTCGGATGGCGGAGAGCGGAGAGGGTTTGGTGCAGCAGGACTAGAACTTGGTTCCTGGTGATGGACTAGACTGGTGACGTCTTGTACCTTGGCTCAACTGGACTCTAGTTTGGGACACTATGCCCTTCAAATGCTTGGAGGTGGTGGGGAGCTTATTGGGGCCCTTTCCTCCTTCTGGGGTTCTTTTTGGGGTATATGTTAGGGCGACAGGCACACTGCGAGTTGGGGGGGCTGTTTGGGCTCAAGCAGGGGTGCAGGGAGGGGGGAGTTGTGGTTGGGGGATTGTGGGGGAGGGGGGGTGTTGGGGACTGTTTGTTTGTTTCGCAAGGCAGTGTGAAGTTCTCTGCTGACTTGTCCGGGTTGTGCTTTCCGGGATGTGGGTATCATGCACGGGAGTGGGGTGGGGGGTAGGGGATTGAGAATCCTTTCGTGGAATGTCAATGGATTGGGGGACAGGATCAAGCGCGGGGTGGTGTTGCAGTTTTTGAAACGGATTTCGCCCGACATTGTTTTCCTGCAGGAGACACATTTGATTGGGAACTCCTTCCATGCCCTAAATAGGAGGGGCTATCGCCTTGCCGCTCACTCTGGTTTCACTTCTGGCTCAAGGGGAGTGGGCATTTTGGTTAGGGCCTCTCTCCCATTGGAGGTGGACGAGGTGCTTCACGATGATAGGGGGCGCTATGTGGCACTGGTGGGGAGATGGGAGGGTAGGACTGTTTCGCTCGTTGCTGTTTATGTGCCTCCGGGGTTACAGACGGCTACATTTGCTGATTTGGGGCGTCTGGTCCTGGGACTCCCTGGGGGGGTTCTGGTGTTGGGGGGTGACTTTAACGCTGTTGTATCCGGGTTGGAGGACCGTCGCCCCCCCAGGGATCTCCCTAGGGCTCAGGCCTGGTTGGGTGGCTTTCTGGACACTTTGGGACTTGTAGATTGCTGGAGATTGATGCACCCGGGACAGGCACAATACACCTTTCACTCGGGGGCCCATGGGAGTCTCTCGAGACTTGATTACATGCTTATGCCGGCGATCCAAGCTGGGATGATTGGGGAGGTGCGTCATTTGGCCCGAGGTATTTCTGACCATTCCCCTATATGGTTGCAACTGAAGGTTGTCCCTGGGGCAGAGGGGAGAGTAGCGCCCATTAACCCCTGGTATTTACGTAACCCTAAGATCCGCGCGGAACTGGTCAAGTCCACCGATCACTACTTCAATGATAATGTGGGATCGGTGTCGTCGGCTGTCTCCCTATGGGAGGGTTATAAAGTGGTGATCAGGGGGCAGGCCTTGTCACTTATCTCCCATGCTAAGAGGTGCGGGAGAGCAGAGGTGGTTCGCCTGGAAACTGAAATAGCTGAAATGGAGGAGGACTTGGAGCGGGGTGTTACTGATGAGAAATTGCACGTTCTCAGCCTCAAACAATCAGATTATAGAGCGCTAGTCACGGATGCCGCTAAAGAGATGAGTAGAGAGCAGCAAGGACGACTGTATGATGTGGGGTATAAGGCCGGAAAGTTGATTGCTTGGTTGGATAAGAAGGAGAGAGCGAGCAGGGTGGTTCCCGTTGTGGAGAGAATGGATGGAGTGCGTGTGACTGACCCTGTGGAGATTGTTGACTGCTTCGCGGATTATTTCCGCGGGGTATACTCTCCGGTTTCTGTGCGTTCGGAGGAGGATTCTCATCTGTTGCTTAGAGACATTGCATTGCCAACCCTATCAGAGGCTGATGCAATATTGATGGAGGCGAAGTTGTCGTCAGATGAGATCGCTTTGGCCACTCGCTCGATCGCGTCTGGTAAGGCTGTGGGTCCTAATGGTCTTCCCATTGAACTATATAAGTTGTGTCCCGATAAGATAGCGCCGTATCTTCGGGACATGTTTTTCGCGGCACGTGCGGCGGGCTTCCTCCCCCCTGACCAACGTCTCGCCACCATAGTTGTGATACACAAAGAGGGGAAACCGCGAGATCGCTGCGCCTCCTATAGGCCCATTTCGCTGTTGAACGCAGAACCCAAAATTCTGGCTAAGGTATTGGCTAATCGGCTGGTCCGGGTCGTGGGCGACTTGATTCATCAGGATCAGTCCGGTTTTATACCCCATCGGAATACCGCCCTGAATTTGAGGCGGTTGCACGGCGTGCTTGCTAGAGCGGAGTTCATACGTGAGCCGGCCATCTTGGCATCTTTAGATGCTACTATGGCGTTCGACACTTTGGAGTGGCCGTATATTTGGGCCGTGTTGGCGAAATTCGGGTTCGGCCCTGAGTTTATTGGTTGGGTAAAATTACTATATGCTGACCCACTGGCTCAGGTTGTGGTGAATGGTAGGGTGTCGGCTCCCCTCGCACTGGGGAGAGGTACGCGGCAGGGTTGTCCGTTATCACCCCTTCTCTTTGCACTTTCTTTGGAGCCTCTCACCGCCTGGTTGCGTTGGGAGCCGTCGCTGCGGGGCATTAGATGGACGCCGGAGTTTGAGGACCGTGTCTCCCTTTACGCGGATGACATCCTTCTGTATCTTACCTCTCCCCGACAGTCGCTAATTGTATTGGTGGACGTATTGAATTCCTTTGGTCGCAACTCTGGCCTGGTCATCAACTGGGCCAAGTCATGTGTTTACGTCCTCTCGGGCGAGGCCCCCCTTCTGCCGCGGGATTGCCCTATCCAGATTGCTACACTGGGGTTCAAATATTTGGGAATCTTTATCTCTCGGGATTCCGCGGTCCGCTATGAGCGAAACCTTCTCCCTCCCCTCCAGCGATTGAAGGCCGACGTCGCGAGGTGGCGACGCCTTCTGCTCTCGCCGCTCGGACGGGCGGCATTGTTTAAAATGATGTCGCTACCTCGCTTCTTGTACGCTTTGCAAAATACTCTAGATGTCGTGCCAGCCCGTTATTTCCGTGAGGTGGAGGGTCTTCAGCGCCAACTGTTTTGGGACGGGCGGCCGCGGATCGCTCTCGCCAAGTTGACGCTCCCTTGGTATGATGGGGGGGTCGCCCTCCCCGATATTAAAAGATACTATTGGGCGTCTCAATTGGCGGCGGTGAACCACGGGATATACGGTCCTGCCTCGAATCCGGCCTTCGAGATGGATAAATTACTGCTCCCGGGTGGGGATTATAATAGGGCGCTGTATTCGGTGACCCCGGATGCACGGTTGACAGGACCCACGCAGGTTGCGGTACGTGTGTGGCATGCGGCGAGTGCTGCGATGGGGTGGAGAGGTCGCTTGACTCGGGCGACGCCGTTGTATGCCTCCGAGCGGCTGGGTTGTTTGTGGAAAACGAAAGGCTTTGAGAAATGGGATATGATTGGTATATGTAAGGTGGATGACCTATGGGAGAAGGGGTCTTTTAAAATGTTCGAAATGCTTAAAATTGAATACAAATTAAATGATAGAGAGTACTTCCGGTATGCACAAGTCTACCATGCGCTGTGTTCGGTCTTTCCGGACGTTGCTGCTATCCCCGAATATTCCCCGCTGGAGGATAGAGTGTTGGATGGCTATGTGCCCGACAGCACTATTTCTCTGATCTACAAAAAACGTATTAATGATCGCGCGGACTTGCTGATCCGTCTGCGGGAGGCATGGACGGGCGACGGCTTGGAACTGGACGATGAGGACTGGGTAACGGCGGTGGCCTCCCCAAAAGAGGTGGCGATCCCGGCCCGCTTACGATTCGTACAGCTGAAGATCCTCCACAGAGTGTATGTCACGGGGCCCGGTTTGCTATGTATGGGTTACTCGAGGGATGGAATGTGTAAGCGTGGGTGTGGCCTGTCGGGTACCTTTCTTCATATCCTATGGGAATGTTTGGAGGTTGTGCGATTTTGGAACGGTATCCACGCCGTAATGGAGGAGGTCACGCACGTTGCTCTGTTGCCAGAGGCTAGGAGGTGTTTGTTGAATGTCTGGGAACCGAATGACTATAATGTGGCACAGACGCAGTGGGTGACTTTGGGGTACATGGTGGCTAAGCGTAACATTGCACAGCTGTGGGGCTCCCCGAGGCCGCCCACGATCGCGGTATGGAAGGAGAATATGGACTGGTGTATGTTTAGGGAAAAGACGGTGTATGTGGCGAGAGGCAAGCCTGGGAAATGGACTAAGGTATGGGGTCCATGGAATTTATATCGTGGACATATCTGCACCCCGCCTCTGCCGTTAGAGGTCGATATTGCTTTGTCCCCCTAGCCACACATTCTGCGGGATTGTGTGAGGTGTGTTCCATGCTTTGTCTTCCCGTTGCCCCCCACTACCACTTCCTGTCAAGAACTGCTGCGGACACTGTACGTTGTCCCCCGTCCTGGGAAGCGCACGCTGCTATTTCGGACTCTCATTGCCTTGAGTGCGTTTTGTATTTAATAAAAAATAAACTGTTTTTTCCGATTGCTCTCGGCCTATGGCCACGGCCTGTTGCATGTGCTCACGAACTGCCGGGAGCTTCGCCTCTGGTTCATTTGAATGTGTGGCGTTGCATTGCGGGCCCTCGGGCTCTGTAGCGGCCGGCCTTGGTGGTTGTAGGCCCTTGTATGTATTTTATTGTATAATAAAGGTTTCTTTAAAAAAAAAAAAAGACTGCAGCTCCGCAAGGATCCACGGGTCTGCACCACTCTGCACCCGGGGCCCACGGCCCGAGTTCGAGCCGCCCAACACCAAGAGGAGGTCTCCCCAGTGATCTTGACACGAGATCAGGTGACCCCTGACCTGCCTCAAGTCTTCAGCCGACGCCTGCAGCCTCAAACCGGAAGGTCCACCTAACCGCGACCAGGAGCTGGTAAAAAGATCCGCCCCTAAAAAGGCACCACTGCACCCGATGCCCCATGTCCTTGGGTGGCCCAACCGACGATGCCTAACCAACCGCCAACAACCCAACTTACCTCTCCAAGTGGTGGTCGCACCCAGAAGACCTTCGTCCCCGAGCCGGCAGTGTGTTTGCAAACCAGAGACTCCCCACTGAAAGCTACAGGGCATCCGACGCCAAAACAGCACTCTGCACCCGGCCACACCAGTGCCAAAGAGAGTGCACCTTTTGTGCTGGCCTAAACCCTCATTTGCCCTGAGCTTAAGTTGGGAAGCTTTGCTCCCACAACCCAGTGGCCTGCTTGACAGCAGCCACCAACCGGAGGCCCGCTATCTCCCATTGGATAACATTGGACCTCAGCACTCTGCACCTGGCCGTCCTAGTGCCGCTGAGGGTGTAACAAGAGTGCATCCTTGACCCTGGGGGACCCCTGAGTCTAACCCAAGAATACCAACTCCCACAACAAAATACTTACCCGTTAACCGATAACACTATTTTCCTCCATAGGATAACATTGACCGTTCCTATGTGTGGAGTTGGAAAACCTAAGAAATCCTTTTAAAATTGTACTAAATAACAAAAACTCTTTTACTCACCTGGTTACAGAAAATGTCCGAGTGCAGTATCCAGGTATAGTGTACTGTGTAAGAAAAGTAATCTGCAAAGTAATCTACTGGTCATTTTACTAAAAAGCCTATACAAAGTATATGTACTGCATTTCCAAAGCATTGCATTTTCAGTAACAATACTGTAATCAAAACAAAGTGCATATACAATTGCAATCCAAACTGTGTTACAACTGCATTACTAATGAAAAGTATTTATTGCTTACCTGTGCCAGGCTTGCTTGGTTCTAGAAAATAAAATAACTAAAAGAATATTTTTTTACAAAAACAATTGGTCTGAAGTTCAGTCTTTGAGTGTGTGAATTAATTTGCTGAGTGTGTACAATAAATGCTTCACATTGTCCTCTGATAAAGCCTTACTGCTCGACCACGCTACCACAAATAGAGAGTGAGGTGCTATCTACTTTACCACTGCCTACCTTTTGGGTTCCACTGGACTCTGTGCACACTATACATCACTTTGGTACAGTATATACAGAGCCAGCTTCTTACAGACGGCATTAAGGCTTTCAGTGCCAGCTGGATCGCCCGAAGCTCCAACAGATTTATATGGAGCCCGGCCTCCGCCAGAGACCGGAGTCCTCTGATCTCCACCTCTCCCAGATGGCCGCCCCAACCCAAAAGGGACGCATCTGTCACTATTGAGAGGTCTGGATGGGGAAGGGAGATGTGCCGCGGTTTTTTAGCCACCACTGCAGGTCTTGCCCAGTGCCCTCCGAGATCTGGACCAGGATGGTGAGATTTCCCTGATGCTGCTTCCAGTGGAACTTCAGGTCTCATTGCAGACACCGCATGTGCCATCTGGCATGGTCCACAAGAATGATGCAAGAGGCTATGAGGCCCAACTGCCTCAGAGTCATTCCCACCGAAATCCAGGATAGAGGCTAAAACATCGGTATCATAGCTCAAATATCCTGGACTCGCTGCTCGGGAGGATAAGCTTGAAACTGCACCATGTCCAGAACTGCTCTGATAAAGGGGAGCTTCTGAGAGGGAGTCAGGTAAAACTTTGGCACGTTGATAGTGAACCCCAGTGAATGCAAGAGATTCATCGTAGTCTGGAGATGACTGCTTGGGACAAGCCCACCTTCAACAACTAGTCATCGAGATAGGGGAGGACTGGAACCCTTGATCTTTGCAGATGAGCTGCGACCACCTCCATCACCTTGGTGAACACCCACAGGGCACTGGTGAGGCCAAAGGAGAGCACAGCAAACTGAAAGTGCTCCTGGCCCACTGTAAACGGCAGGTAGCGATGATGGGCCGCAGGACAGGAATGTGGAAACAGGCGTCCTGCAAGTCCAACGCTACCATCCAATCTCCTGGGTCTAGAGCAGACAGTACCTGAGCCAGAGTGAGCATCTTGAATTTCTCCTTTTTGAGGAAGTAGTTGAGGGCTCTACGGTCGAGGATAGGACGGAGGCCTCCGTCTTTCTTTGGAACCAGGAAATAGCGGGAATAGCAACCATAGCCTATTTCTGGTCTGGGAACCCTCTCTATAGCTCCCTTGGCCAAGAGAGCCTTGACTTCCTTGTGGAGTAGTGAGAGATAATCCTCCGTCAGCTGGTCGTGAGTTGGAGGCATAGAGGGAGGGGTAGCCTCGAATGGGGGTGAGGGGGGGAGTATCCCCTTCAAACTATCTGCAACACCCACCTGTTTGAGGTGATGTTGCACCAGTGGTGGAGGTGATGGTGTATCCTGCCACCCACAGGATGCAGGATGCTCTTGACCCCAAAGGACTGGACTAGGAAGGTTTCGCGGTGGAGGAGGGGATGGTAGCTTGGATCGACTTCTGGCCTCCCGATCCTCGAGGGAGTGATGAACCTCGGCCACGGCCCAGCAGCGGTTGCTGAACTTGTGAACCCGCTGACTGGAATAGGGTTGGCGCGGTTGGAAGCCCCTTCCATAGCCACGAAAGGAGCGAAAAGTAGACACGGGCCGGGGTGTAGTACTGAGGCCCAAGGATTTGGCCGTAGCCCGCGAGTCCTTGAAGCACTCAAGTGCTGCGTTAGCCTTGTCTCCGAACAGATGTGAGCCAACAAAAGGCATGTCCATAAGGTTTGCCTGGACATCCCTGTAAAGCCAGCCATCCTCAGCCAGGCGTGCACCTGATGGCCACCATCAAAGAAATTGCTCTGTCCAGCGAATCCGTCGTGTCCAAGCCACTGCGAATGGCGAACTTCGCTGGATCTTTACTGTCAGATATTGCTTGGGAGACCAGGATCCGGTTCTCCTCCGAGACTCTAGGCAGCAACTGTATGCCATATAGAATGGGAGTAATGGCCCAAAAGGCATGTGGTGTTCACCGACCGCATTGCAAGGCTGGTGGAAGAGGAAATTTTCTTTCCAAAGGTCTTCAGCCGTTTGGATTTCCTGTCCGGTGGGGTGGAAGGGAACGTGCCACGGGAAGTGGAAGCCTGGACCACCAAGCTTTGGGGAGTAGGGTGGGCAGTGAGAAAAACTGGGTCACCCGGTGCAGGGCGATGGCAGCGGGCAATTGTTCTATTCACAGGAGCCCCTGTGCTGGGTTTGGACCAGGTGCCCAGAATAACGTCCGTTAAGGCCTATTTAAAAGGCAGCAAGGGTTCCCATGAGTCGACACCAGGTCTTGACCACCAGTGTAGAAAGCTGCAGGTCCACGACCTCCGCTTCACCATAGCAAACGACCCCCCTCCCTCAATAGCCAGATTAGAGGGAGGCATAATGCCAGAATCTGGGGAGGTGTCCAGACCACTGGCATCACCCAGTTCCTTAAACCCGTCCATGTCCTGGGGCTTCAGGATTTCTTAGGGATCCTGCTCCCCTTCTCAATGCTCTTCATCCAAACCCAAACCTTCAGAAAGGGGCTGGTTAGACGGTATGAAGCAGCATGGCTCTGTCGGCGCCAGCCTTGGAGTTGGTGGACGCCAGACCGGCTCTGTATCGTCTGGGATGGGGAGGCACCGGTGGTGCCGGAGACCTCGGTGTCGGTCACGCCGCGGGGAAGATGGCTGTGGAGGTGGGACCGGTGCCGGTCTGGAGCCAGGAACGGGTCCAACAGGAGGCCGTGGCGTTGGTGCCGGAGCCAAAGGCGCAGGACCTACGGGATCTCCTTCACCTGGGCCTGCGGGGCCCAAAGGCGCAATAGCAGGGTCAGGACACCCACACACTGTGCACATGGCGCCGTAAAACTCTGTGAGTTGGGCGGGGGTCGCTCCCGTCCCCATAAAGGGAGGGAGACGCAGACTCGACCCAGGTGCCCGCTCCACGGAGCGGGCCTAGATCACCCAGGCTCCTCCGTCTCGCTGTGTGGCGGACGGGGCAAAGTTGAAGCACGCTTCAACTTCTTGTGCTTCATGTGATGCCTCTTACCTGACGTCTTCAACAAAGAACTCTTTGAGCCCCCGGAGTGATGCTCGGACCTTCCTCTGGAGCGAGATCGATGAGGCAACCCCCGCGGTGCATGCCAGACTGCAAGCAGCTTCAGGGACCGCTCCCTCAAAGCCTTCGGCTTCGTGTCGTGTTTGCGCACCAGGCAGCAGAGACACAAGGTGGGGGGACCATTACTGACATGGCGCAGTGACAGGCGCCGCATGGCTTGAATCCCAAAGTTTTCCTACTGGACATCCGACCACAACAAAAGGAGTTGCAAAAAAGGTGGAAAAAATTCTATTAAAAAATTACAGGGGGTTGCTTTCTTCAACGGATCAGTGCTAACTGGAGTGGTGGTTATATTGACGACGTGAATGTCACGACGACGAACAACGCCTACGATGTCACGTGGAGTTGACAGACGCCACCTACCGCAAGGGTACTGCTATCAAAAATCTTCTGGATCCAGCCTGATGCCTGGAAGATCAAAGGTAAGGAATCTGCAGCTAGATGTCTCTACAGATCTCCCTTTTTAATATATGTTAGTCACACCTACGGTAGGTCTAACGAGCCGTAAGGCTGTGTGCTGTATGTTAAAGAATGGAACATATACTTTTACATGTTCCAGCAGTGAAAACCCTAAGTTGTTGTTTTCACTGTGCAAAGGCTAGTAGTACCATTGGCAACTACAGAGTAACAGGCTGATACCTCAGCCCCGCTAACTTCCAAATAGGACTACTAAAGTTGGTACTATAAGGTATCAAAAGAATCAGTGCAATAAATCAGATTTAATGGTTAAATCGAGGTTGATGTCACTGGTGGGCAAAGTGCAACTTCAGTAGTAGTCCAAGGCTTTCAGGGCCTGTTTATTGTTATACTAGGGGTCTGTCCTGCAGACAGCTTTTCTGCCCTCCTGGGGAGAAGTGCTAACAACTCCCATGAAAGTTAACAATAGAGGCCTGCCTCTGGAGGAGGTGTTAACACGCCCAGGCAGGTAGCCACACGAGTGTCAGCCCAAAAGGCGAACCTCAAAGTCAAAAGTGAAAATAAAGAACACTTGGAAGAGGGGTTGCTCTATTGTTTAGGTATACTGACTGGTGCTAGGGACTGGAAAGGGCAAGCCAGTTGTCAAACCTGTTTTTCATGAGCGTGTAGCCACCTTGGTAGTTTCATCTCTGGGTTTAGCTAGGGAGCTCCACATGCTGGGAGAGAGGCCCTGCCATATTGGCAGTATACAGAATGGTGCATTCCAGGATGCCCAGATGCCACACTTTGCAGAAAGTGGTCTTCAGATGGGAGAGAACCTGATTGCCCATTAGCTACAAACTGCATCTTGCCAAGAGGGCATTTTCTGAGCACAAGTAGGGCATCCCCGGCAGCCCAAACTCAGATCTCAACTGGACTTCTCTGATGCATTGTGGAACCAGCAATGAGAGGCTGCACTGGTGTGGACTGAACCTGATGATCTTATTGGTTAGCAAAGGAGAGGGCATGTGCCTGCTGAAGGACAAGTTGTTTCCAGAACCCAGCCAAATCCAAGAGACTCCAAGTGTCAGCGAGCTGGCCTCCTGTTCACATCACAGGGATACAACAGGTGAGAAGCCTGATGGGACCAGTTGGTAGCTCTAAGACTTCAAACCTCAGTCGTGCAGGACCAGGACCCAAAGCACAAAGTTGCACCCATGTTCGTTAAGCTCTGGTGTGTCGGCGGAGTGCAGCTGGAATGTCCAGAGGACCAATTATTGACCCAGGAAGGTTGGCCTGTGACTGATTCTGAGTGACACTGGTAGTAGTACAGTGGTGACTGGACTTCTGTCAGCACCAAGACTGCTTTGAGGGATATCGACCATGAGACCAGGACCACCTCACCACCTTTGTGGACTGAGGAGTACTCGCAGCAAAACCACCATTCTCTGCATCCACAGTATTCTTTGAGCATCTTCAGCATCCTTCACCCCTAGCATCAGAACCCCCACCATAGTAAATCCCTACAAAGTATAAATGTACCTGGAACAGACTGAAGACTGCTTCACTTGCAGATGTAACATTTTCTGAAAAAACTGCATGTCCCCCTCACTGGCTCCCTCCTGGAGTTGGTCACCTAAAGTAGTGATTCCTAAAAATTTTCGACTCTCGGCTCCCTTGACCCATTGGCTGAGGCTCCCTACTGTTATTTTTTGGGGAGGGTGGGGGCGATGTAAGCCTGGTCTCGGGAGTAGTTGCATTTTTCTCCCTGAAAATAATTGGGATGAAGCTGATGAAGGTATTATAATCGTATGCCGGGTGTTTTGTATTACTATGGCTGCACAATAAAATATATTCCTAGTTACACTTCTTTACTCATGGCTTTTTTTGAGAACCCTCTCAAACTTTTTTATCTCACTTACAGTACTAGATAACACTCCTATGCACGTAGGCCTCATTGCAAAAGTGTTTCTGCGCTCATACGTGCCAACACACCTGTCTCAGCAGGGTGACTTATGAATTTTTTAAACCACATTCTGCTTTTTTTTTTAGCTTTCTCGCCCCTAAAATTGCCTCCAATTCAATGCAAGGCAAATAAATTGCTCTGATTTTTTTAAACATCCCTCTTTCTTGCTTCCAAGTGTTGGCATTGTGCAGTATATTATGTTTTACTTCCCTGTGCCCATGGAGAGAGCAGGCCTGTTTGGAAATGTGTGTACTGAAAAAAAGGTGTACTGGAAGTACCTATGGTTCAAGTACACGTCAATACTTAATAACAGTGTGTTTGAGAGACAGGACAACTTTACTTTCCTGATAACTTGCATTGGTGTAAAATGCATTTGGAAAAAACCTAATCTAACAACGAGTCTAAGAAAATGTATTGGTTTCTCCTACTTACTTTGGGAGTGTTGGAACGCGGGGATCCAGTGAAATATGGACGTCATCTCCCTGGACATGCCATCAATTAAGCACTACATTTCCAGCTTTAGGCTTGTCACTTACAAACCATCAACATCATGCATCAAGTCTAATTAGTTTAACTGAAGCCAAGAAACCCTTCAACATTAAATGCATTAAAGTGCTTGGTGTGTGGCTCACCTGGTTTCTTTTGACAGCTCCCTATGGAGCAATAGCGCACAATTTGAGAACCACTTACCTAAAGTGACAGCATTACAGCTAGCTCAAATGTTTTATTGAAAACGTTTTTAAGTGTCAAATTTGTTGAAGTTTGCCAGTGCTTGTTCGCAGTGGAGTTAAATATCGTGCTTTACTATGCCTGGTAAATTAAATATCTCCGGAACTCTCTGTTGAATCTTTTTCACTGTGGTGTGAAAAAATACATAAGAATAGTCTGTTAAAAACTGTCTCTTTGTATAAATTGGTGTCAAATTACTTTGGTGTCTTGTTGATTTCCTCTTCAATTGTCTTGGTACTGTTTAAATGCTTTACATTTGTTCCCTTGTGTAAGCCTTGCTGGTCAGCGCCACAGCTACCCAGGGCTGAAGGTTTTCCAAACGAAACCTAAGGATTCTAAAGTGGTTGATAAGTTTATTACACAATGTCACACAACCACACCATGTAATACACCCCATCTCCTCACAGTACCTCCCTAGAAGGGGGTAGGTGAATTGGCTCAAACCAGAACATCCTGGAGCACGGAATGAGCAAAGTGTCAATCTTGATGGACCTGATCGTTCAAGCAATAGTGTTTTGCGACTGTGTGGAGTGATGCAAATGTAGCATCTTAGCAGATGTCCATGACAATTAACCCACTTGCCAACACAGTAATAGCGGCCTTGGCCCTGGTGGAATGGGCCCGCAATCCCTCAAGAGGCTGCTTGTTAGCTAATGCATAGCAGATGTTAATGCAGAGCACAATCCATTGTGAGATGGTCCATTTCTGCACAGCCTTGTCTTTTTTCGTCCTAGTGAACCTGAAGTGCTTATAGTCCACCCAATGGTCTTTGGTGCAATCAATGTAGAACGAAAGAGCTCTCTTCTGATCCAGGCGATGCAGCACAAATAGTAGGCAGAGTAATATTCTGTCACAATTGTCAAATTCCTACTTACGTTTTCCGCAGGACTGCCATGCAAAGATGAGAGGTCCCAACCTCCCCCCGATTACTATCGCACCCAACTAAGTCAAAGCAACAACAGTAAACCAGGGGAAGTAGGGAAACAAAACAAGAAAGGAAGAGGGTGTCCCACGATGCCCCCACTCTAGGACAGGACCAGGAGAATTCTCTGTTGAAGAAAGAACAGAGAGTGTAAGCTTGTACAGAGTATACTGACTGTAAAAGAAATTTTATGAAAATGAATACCTGAACTGTTCCCTTCTTCCACTTAGTGTGGTCAGCAGTGTAGATGGAGAGGGGGCTAATTCCTTATCTGTAATAGGCGAAAGGAAAGGGTGTAAAACAGGAGTACATAATTATTCAAGAAAGAAGAATAAACGAGAGAAAGCACACAATGACCCACCTAGTGACTTGGTGGTGTGAACCCCAATGACTGGTCATTTATTACTCTAAAGTCACTCTTTGAGCAAGTGCCTGAGATGTGGCACAAGATGCTTCCACCTTAACGTCAGGCAGAATAAACTTGAACTCCTTTTATTTCAGGAAAAGGACATTATAAATAAAGGCAGAAAAAAACACATCTCCATGGACAAGGAAATCAAATACATAAGTAAATTAAAGAATTGACAAAGGTTAAATATCTGCTCAGCGCGAAAGCGCTGTTACAGTAATGGAGAGTTTAGAGGTCGCTCTTTGGTTGTTTCCTTCTCCATTCGGGTAGAGTCCAAGTGTAAATAGAGGACGTCGCCGTGAGGCAGGAACAGAAATGCAGGAATGTGGCGGCCGAGAAACAGAACAGCTGGAAAGCCGTCCGGATCGAAAAGGAACCAATAGGGAGACACGCGTAGTACTGGTGGCACTGAGGAGAAGGAGAACACTGGCAACCTGACGGAGAAGCGGAGGACGCCGCAGTACTGTGACCCGGAAGCTCAAGAGAGTGAAACCGGAAAGAACAGGAACGAAACCCCGAAGCGTTTCAGTACTGGGATAGCGGTGCTTTATGTTCCTCTGTTGTCGTCTGCGCAAGTGAGGCAGCAGAACAGGTAGGAGTTAAAGGTTGCTGGTGCCCCATTGCGCTACGGGCTCGAGAGCGGGACCGGCAATCCTGACATATTCTGACTGACATGAAATGGGGTGACAATCTTTGGTAGGAAGGAGGCACGGGTACGAAAGACCTGTTTGTCATGGAGAAAGCTGGTGTATGGAGGTTGAACTGAAGCTTGTCAACCCTCCTGGCTGATGGAATGGCCACTAGAAAAATAATTTGATAGTCAGAAGCCACAGAGAACAGCTGCACAGTGGGAACATGTGAGAAAAGTGAGTACCAGATCAAGGACCCATTTGGGTATCCCAAAAAAGGTGGGAGGGAAAAAGTGTTGCAACCCTTTCAGGAAATGAGTCACAATTGGTGACTTGAACAGAGGAGGCTGATCTGGAAACCACAGAAAAGCCGAAATAGCAGATAGGTAGCCTTTATAAGTGCCCAGTGAAAGGAGGACTAAGTATAGAACAAATGGCAACACCTGCGACAGCGATGCAGATAGGTGGTCCACATGACAAGAGGAACACCAGGTCACAAACTTATCCCAATAGAAGGTATGTACAGTTTTAGTGGAGGGCCGCCTGGCCGCCAAGATGGCATCACAGACCTCGAGAGTAATTCTCACTCAGCTGCTGCAGCCCAATCTCCATGCATGTAGGTAGAGTGTGCACAGGTTCGGGTACATTACCCTGCCCTGTTGATTTGACAGGCAATCCTCCCCAAGGGCAGCCTGATTGGAGGACCGAAACGAATGCTCTGGAGTTCAGGATAACACTGTGCCCAATCCAGAGCAACTAGAAAGACTTGGGTCCGGTCAGTCCTGATCTTCTTAAAAACTTGGAGCAGGAGTGGCATCAGCGAAAGGCATACAGGAGTACATCGCTTTGGAAACCCCAACACACAGAAGTGCTGACATTGTGTGCTCTCAGTAGTGGTAAAAACATCGAGCCAAGGTTCTCCCCATTCACGAAAGAGACCTTGTGCCACCTCTGGACGTAGTCACTATTTATGATCCGCAAGGCACTGGCTGAGTTTGTCCGCATTGAAGTTCAATGAACCTTGCAGGTGATGTACCACTAGGAAGAGGTCATGGAGCTTCATCCAAAAGCGAGGTGCATACCTCACCCTGCCCCGTTTGTTGCAATATCACATGGTGGTAGTGTGGTCTGTGAACACCTGAACCTGCCCATCCCCGATAGACGGGAGGAAGGTTTTCAATGCCAAGCGGGTCGCTCTCAGCTCCAGAAAGTTGATATGGAGCAGAGATTCCACAGGAGACCTGAGTCCTCTGATCTCCAGAGGCAGTCCCAACCCAGTAGCGATGCATCAGTCACCATTGTCAGCTCTGGGTGGGGAAGACACATGGGTCTGTACTGGACTATTCACTGTGGAGGATAGGCATGAGACTTCACTTCAATGTATACAGAAGAGCTGCCATGAAAGGGATCGTCAGAGGAGTCAGGTATGACTTCAGTATGTTGATAATGAACCTCAGCAAGTGCAAAAGGTCTGCTGTAGTCTGGAAGTGGGTAGAGAAGCCATTCTTCTAGGTAGGGTAAGATTGGGAACCCCGACCTACAAAGATGAGTTACAACACCGCCATCACTTTTGTGAACAACCGAGGGCACTGGTTAGACAAAAGGGCAGCAGAGCGAAAAGAAAATGCTTTTGGCCTACCGTTAACAGCAGGTAACGCCTATGGGCTTGCAGGACGGGTATGAGGAAATAAGTGTCCTGCAAATCTAATGCTACCTACAGTCCCCAGGGCATACAAGACCAGAGTCAGGGCGTGCATCATGAACTTCTCTTTCAGTAAAAAGGTGTTGAAAGGGATCAGATCTAGTATAAGATGAAGTGCTCTGTTCTTTCTCTGCACCATAAGGTGGCGGGCATAGGAACCAAAACGTATGGCTCCTTTGGCCATTAGAGCCAGCACTTCCTGATGGAGCAAGGAGAGATGGTCCTCCGTCAACCATCCTTGGGATGGTGGCAAGGGCGTAGAGGTTTCCATGTATGGAAGGGCATACCACTTCCACACAATTTGAATCACCCACTTGTCAGAAATAATGGCAGACCATTGGGACAGGTAGTGCCTGTTCATGTCACCAGTGGGGTGGATGTGCTTGATGGAGGATGCACTAAGGAGGCTTAAATGCTGGAGAAGCCGGGGGTTGGAGGACTGGACAGCATACTGGGCTTGGCCTCTGCGTCCTCTTGGGATCTGTGACCCGGTCTAAGAAAGGACAGAGAAGGTTGTTGGACTGACATATGGTTGGTACTAAGATAACCAATATGTGCCCCGACTACAGCCGGGGTAGGGGCGAAAGGACTATTGCTGGAACTTGGCAGTTAGAGAAAGCCAGGTCTGGTGGTGACCCAGCTCTCCCGAAGCGTTGGAGCACCATATCCGCATTTTACCCTTATAGGTGAGAGCCATCAAATGCCATGTAAATCAAGGGTGGTTGAACATCCCTTCAGAAACCAGTGGACAGCAACCAAGTGGGGCAAAGCAGTGCCACTATAGAAGCCATGGCTCTACACAGGGAATCCATAGTATCCAGCCCACACCTAATTTCGAACTATGCTGCATCCCAACCATCCACTAAGGCTTGGCTGAAGATGGCTCAGACCTCCTTGGGAAGCATGGGACGCTGCTGAGCAATCGAGTCCCACAACATATAGGACTACTGACCCAAGAAGCATGCAGTGTTCACCAACCTCAAGCTTAGGCTGGTGGAAGAAAAAATACACTTCCCACAGGTGTCCTGGCTCTTGGATTCCCTGTCCGTTGGAGTGGCAGAGAATGCATTTGAGTTGACCTTTGCTCTCAGGGAGGGGGTGCTGAGAGAGAGAGACTGGGTCTCCTAAGGTGGGACCATAGCATCAGGCAACCATGCAGTGCACAGGCACAAGGTTTGGCCCATGCCCCCAGGAAAACGTCGGTGAAGGCTTCATTGAAGTGGAGCAATGGTTCAGCTGAACCCGCTCCTGGGTGAAGCATGTCTGTCAAGAATTGGGTCTTGACTTCGACTGCTGGTGGCTGTGGTCAAGGAACTTTGCTGCCCGGTACATTAGTGTGGCAAATGATGTGCCCTTCCTCTGAAACCGGGCCGGAGGAGGAAGAATGCGTAAGCCTGGGAAAGTGTCCAAATCACTAGCATCACATAGCTCCTCATACTGGTTTTCTTCTGGCTCAGGGTGCTCCTCCAGGGGACCAAACCCTTCCTCCTCATCTCCCCTTTAGTGGCAGAGAGTTCAGGCGCCGGTGGGAAATGGGGGGTGGGAGGGCAGGGGTGCCGGGTGAAAACCAACCAGGTGGAAGAAAGCACCCGTGACAGTTTGTAATGTGCCCCCAGGCTCTGCTGCTAGCACCAGATGGCAGCCTCTCGTTCAAACCCCCACTTTTGGCAGGAGAACCGGTGGGAAAACTTAGTAAGAGTAGGTGGTGAGCCCCCCTTCGCCAACTCAACACCTCAGATGCTTTTTATTGTCTGTGTTCTCTTCTCCCATCCCTAGTTTTAGGTGGGTGGGCCGCTTGTGAATCTAGAAAACTCTTCAAGTTGCAAAACTACTCCTACAGGTAGGAAACCATTTAATTTTGCAGCGTGAATCATTTCTGGATTCACATTCTGTGCATAGATTGTGTAGCGTCTTTGTCAGTTCTGCAGTGGTTGTGATGAAGATGAGCTTGGATTTGCAAAAAGATTTTTAACACTTTTTGTCCCACTTGAGCTTCCTTGTTCATTTAAATGTCTATGCACTAGTGTTTTGTAATTGTGTGTATTGATGACCACGTAGCTGCCATACAGATGTCCCATAAGGGTATATTTGCTAGAAATGCAATGGCTGCTCCTTTTTTCCTTGTTGAATTTGCTCTTGGTGCAGAGTTTAGTTTTGTCCCTGCACTTGTGTGGCAAAGTTGAATGGTTTGTGAGATCCATCTGGCAATAGTGCCCTCAGTTACTGGTTTTCTCACTTTGGTGTCTGCTAACAAATTGTTGCTTTGTCTACCTGTTTGTCTTCTCAATATAGTCCATTACTGCCCTTTTTGCATCTAGGACATTTAACACTCTCTATACTTCATTCTTTGGCTTTTGGGAAAAACTTGTAATTTGTATTGTTTGATTTATGTAGAAGAGTGAAATTACCTTAGGTAAGAACTGTGGATCTGTTCTCGACTAGTCTGTCCTTGGGGACCTGTAAATTTGGTTCCTGAAATGTGAGTGCTTGTATTTCACTCACCCTGCAAAATGATGTTAAAGCCGCCAGAAAAGCGGTCTTTAGTGTGAGCATTTTTTTATGTGGCCTTGTGTAAGGGGTCAAAAGGTGTCTTCATTAGTTGGGTTAGCACCACATTTAGATTACAAGTAGGTGCTGGTACTCTTGAGTGGTACAAATCTCCTCTCCCTCTAAAAATCGCTTTATTGCAAATGCTGTAAAAAACATTTTCCTATATGTCCGCTTGTGTAGGCCACACTTGCAGCCAAATGTACCTCCAAGGATGAATACGTCAGTTTGCAGTCCAGTAGGTGTGTAAGATATTTATTTGCATCATCTGTGTTTTTTCTAAATAATTCCTTTTTCTGACACCACAATGAGTATCTCTTCTATTTGGCTATGTAATAAATTCTTCTTGTTGGCCTTCTTGCTTCTCTGAGAACAGCCATTATATTCTCAAGGAGGTCTAGAAGTCCAAATTCTAAGTCTTCAGGAGCCAGGCTGAAAGACTTTTGTTCTGGGTGTAGAACGCTTCCCTTTTCCATTGACAGCAGGTCTTGTTGTTTTGGTAATTTACGAATGTTGCCATGCGCCATTTCTGTAAGTTCTGAAAATCAAATTTGTTTCACCCACTGAGGAGCATTTAGCATTAGTTTCATCTGGCTCCTTTTGCATTTGTTGATTACTCTGTGTAACAGTGGTATCGGGGAAGGAAAAGTGTATGCAAATATCCCTGACCAGCTTATCGAAGGAGCATTCCCCATGGCTGTCTGGATGCAACGTTTTGGCATTTTGAGTTTTTTTGGGCTGCGAATAGGTCTACCTCTGGAGTTCCCCCAACTCCAGAATATCTGTTTCAGTACTGCTTGATTGAGCTCCAATTCGTGGGAGCTTGATGCTTGTCTGCTAAATCTGTCCACTTCCACATTTGCCTTCCCTGGTAGATAAACTGCTGTTAGATCTATTTGTCTCTGCACTGCCCACTTCCAGATTTCTTGGGCTAGTATGATAGAGCAAAGGGTTGAGACCCGCAGTGTTTGCTATGTAGAACATTGTAGAGGGTATTGTCTGTTTGGATTTAGATTGTTCTTCCCAACAGCTCTTTCTAAAAAAAACATTTCAGGCTAGAAACACTGTCTTAGGTTCAAGACATTGATATTCTGGGCTGTACCTTACTCCTTCAAAACCCCTCTGACCTTCAGCCAGCCCATGTGACCTCCCCAGCCCCTATGTGAGGCATCTGTTGTTATGATTACTGTTGGAATTGGTTGTGCAAATGTCCTTCCTACTGTCATCTGTGGTCCAGAGGTCCCTAGTGCCTTCACAGCCCTCCTTTCGCCCCCCCTCCCCACCATGGGCTCCCAGCTCTCAGACTCCAAACCCAGCCAGCTCTCAGGCCCGCCCATGCACAGTGACGAAGGGGCCCCCAGGCTCCAGGCTCCGTAGGCTCTCAGGCCTACCCGTGCACAGTGCTGAAGTGGCCACCAGGCTCTGGACCCAGTCAGTTCTCCGGCCCAGTGCCGGAGGGGCCTCAGGCTCCGGACCCAGTCAGTTCTCAGGCCCAGTGCCGGAAGGGCCCCCAGGCTCCGAACCCAGTCAGCTCTCAGGTCCACACATGCACAATGCCGAAGGGGCCCCCAGGCACTGGACCCAGTCAGCTTTCAGGACCGCCTGTGCACAGTGCCGGAGGGGCCCCCAGGATCCGGACCCAGTCGGCTCTCAGGCCCAGTGCCAGAGGGGCCCTCATGCTCCGGACCCAGTCAGCTCTCAGGCCCAATACCAGAGGTGGCCCCAGGTTACAGAACCAGTCACCTCTCAGGTCCAGTACCGCAGGGGCTCTCAGGCTCTGTACTCAGTCAGCTCTCTGGCCTGCCCGTGCACAGTGCAGGAGGGCCCCCCCAGGCTCCGGACGCAGTCAGCTCTCAGGCCCGCCCATGCCCAGTGCCAGATGGGCCCCCAGACTCCGGATCCAGTCAGCTCTCAGGCCCAGTAATGGAGGGACCCCCAGGCTCCAGACCCAGTCAGCCCTCAGGCCCGCCCGTGCACAGTGCCAGAGGGGCCCCAGGCTCCGACCCAGTCACCTGAAGAAGCCAACAAAAGAAAAAAAGAGCCTTGGAGAAACAGAGATAAAAGACATAAAACAACAAATTAGAAAGCTGCAACATACCTGGCTCAAAACAAACGCCAAACAAGACAAACTTCACCTACAGAAAATTAACAGATTATACAAGTCAGCTATCAAAAAAGCTAAGAAAAGTTACAATTAAGACAGAATTCAAAATGCTAAATGTGCAAATAAAGAATTCTATAAAATACTCCATGAATTTTGGATAACAAATTGCCTAGAAGGAACTCATCCTGTTACTCAAGATTTCCCAGACACACTGGCAAATCATTACACGGACAAAGCAGACACATTGGACTCATACTTTAAATGGAAACAAAGCGCCAGCACTAACCCTTGTAAAAAAAAAATAACAATCCAAGAATACTCTAACCCAGCCTCTCCGTTCCTTCAAACACATCTCGCACAATGAATTTATGGACCTGGTCAAAGACAATTCTTTTAACAAGCTCTGCTGCCACACCAGTAAGAAGAATCATCAACGATTCTTTAACTACTGGAATATTTCCAGAAGAACTCAAAAAGTCACACATACGCCCTTTACTAAAGAAAACAAACTTGGACCCGCTGAACCCTGACAACTACAGACCCATGGACCCTTCCTGGGCAAACTGATAGAAAGAGCAGTGTTCGCCCAGATGTCACAATTCATTGAAGAGAATGACATACTTTCAGACTTCCAAACAGGATTCCGTCCGGGAAGAGGCACTGAATCTGCCCTCCTTGCCATCTGGGATAACCTGAAGAATACTGTAGACAGCAACGGTGCTGCTGCGCTACTCCTCTTGGACCTCTCGGCTGCCTTTGACACAGTTGACCATGACACTCTGAAACAAAGACTCTATGAAGCCGGCCTAGAGGGAACTGCTGTAGACTGGATCACATCCTACCTTCAAAACAGAACTAATGTCATCCATACCCCACCTTTCTCGTCCAAACCATCCTATACAAAAACAGGGGTCCCTCTAGGCTCTATCATCTCGCCCATGCTTTTCAACATCTACATGAAGTCATTACCGGTACTGATCAATCAATTTTACCTAATGTGCAATAACTATGACACACAAATACTCCTTCAGCTGGAATGCCCCAAAGACATTGGAAAATCCCCAATTTTCAGTTGTCTCAGAGCCGTGGATCAGTGGATGACTTGGAGCCATCTCAAATTGAATGCTTCCAAAATGAAAATACTCACCTGTGGCGATTGGAAACATTATGACCCACTTGCCGCCTGGCCTGATGAACTGGGATGTCCACCTAAAGTATCGAAGGAAGTAAGAAACCTCGGAATGAACATGGACTCCAAGCTATCGATGAATGCCCAAGTGGACAATCTAGCAAGATCAAGCTTTGTCACTATAAAAACGCTGCGACAAATTTTCCCTCATTTGGGAATTCCACACAAGGTCCAAGCTACCATCTCCCTTGTTCTGTCCAAACTCGATTACGCCATTAGCCTCTACCACGGATCACCTTTAACAACCATGAAAAGACTAAAACGGATTCAGAACTCGGCTGCCAGACTACGCTGCATATCAAACCACAAGACCACATCTCACCTGCCTTGAAAGCCCTGCATTGGTTACCCGTTGCCAGAAGATCCACATTCAAGCTGCTTTGTATCATCCACAAAGCAATACATGGAATGGGACCACTCTTCATCAGGAATAAAATCACCAAACACATTCAACAAAGGAAACTCCGCTCGAAAGGGTCACCTCGCCTCAAAATCCCAAGATACAAGAAAAAAAAACATGGGTGGCACATCCTTCTGTGTTCAAGCAGCCAAACTATGGAACTCTTTACCCCCCACCATAAGATCCACTGACAGCCACCTTATCTTCAGAAAAGTACTCAAGAATTGGCTCTTCCCCACATAAGCACCATACGCAAACAGAACTTTACTGCATATCGCTCTGTATTTAAGCATTTATTTTCACTATAGATATGTACCTATCTTTGTGTATTGCTTTGTATAAATATGTAGAATAATTGTTGTTTAAAAAAAAAAATTTTTTTTACAATAACACTTGAAAAACTGAGTTTATATGGTGCATCTTTGGTCGGAAGTCCTCATCCTCGTCTCCACCCCCTCTGCATGGGACGACTCCTGGTGGCCGGCCACGTTGAGAGCTGCCCCAACACCCACCAACCACGCACACAACCTGGGTTTCATCCTGGACTCAATGCTCTGCATGACCCATCAAGTCAACGCTGTCTCCTTCTCCAACATCCTCCGCAAGATCTACAGATGGATCCCCACCGACACCAGAAGGACGGTCACCCAAGCCCTCGTCAGCAGCAGGCTGGACTACGGCAATGCCCTGTATGCGGGAACCACGGCCAAACTCCAGAAAAGACTCCCAACGCATACATAACGTGTCCGCACGCCTCATCCTCGGAATCCCCCACCACAGCCACATCACCGTCCACCTGAGAGACCTGCACTGGCTCCCGATCAACAAGAGGATCACCTTCAAGCTCCTCACTCACGCTCACAAAGCACTCCACAACGCCGGACCTCAACAAATGACTCACTTTCTACACCCCGAACCGCCAGCTTCACACCGCAGACCTCGCCCTCGCCACCATCCCACGCATCTGCCGAACGACCACTGTCGGCAGATGATTCTCCCACCTCTCTGCCAAGACCTGGAACACCCTCCCCATCCACCTGCAATAGACCCAGGACCTGCTGACCTTCAGGAGACTTCTCATGACCTGGCTGTTCGATCAGCACCTTGAGACCCTCACGGGTGAGTAGCACGCTCTATAAATGTTCTGATTGATTGATTGATATGGTGCATCTTTGGTCTACATGTACTTGCTGCCATTATGCATCTATGTACCTTCCATGTACTTGGATTTGTGTGTTTTTTACTTTTCTCCTGAAAAAGCATATCCAATGCACTACCCTATTTCACATTCTGTACCTCTATCAATATCTTTAATCTACATATACTACTTTCTGCATCTATATACTTTCAATGTACTTATGGATCTATATATTTATCACTTTCTTCTAATTTTTGCATTTCCAATGCACTACCCTATTTCTCAGCCTATACTTCTCTCAATATATATTCTAGCCCAATGTTCTGACTCATCTCAAACTTCTTTCTACAACTCTTTCCAATGCACTACCCTATTTCTCAGCCTATACATCAATCAATATATCCTCTACATCCACTATCTAATTTATCCCAAAACCCATCCCACTACTATGATCCCGAAAATAACCCTTGCTAGACTTTCCCCTACTCTACCCCTCCTTGCATCATCTGATACCTCTTTTACTATACCGATCCCCCAAAAACAAACCCTTCTAAACTTTCCTGTGACTCTTCCCCTCCAAACCCCTTTTTACTCATCCAAAAGACTCCTCCTACTGCTATGACCTAAAAAAAAAAAAAATCCAAATCCTTCACTCTTCTATCCCTCCACTATCCTTTTCAATCAAAATAACAGACTAACATGTTCATTTCTCAAATTCCATATTCCACCATACTAATTCACCACTAATCCTTTATGGGTTCCAGAGTAGCGTGCTACTAGCCAATAAAGCTTGTCAACACCCCATCAGGGTTACAAGCTCAATATAAATGCAAACCTTTTTTCCTTTCTACCCCTTCTCAACCCTTCTCAATCCAAATAACTGACTAACATATCCACCACTCAAATTATTTTCATGTTTCACCATACTAATCCAACACTAATCCTTATGGGTTCCAGAGTTGCGTGCTACTCAACAAAAAAAGCGCTTCAAAACCCCATCAGGGGTAGCAAGCACTATATAAATACAAACCTCTTTCCTTCTTCTATCCTGCCGCCTACCCTTCTCTAGCCAAATAACTGAATAACATATCCACCGCTCAAATTACTTCATATTCCACTATACTAATTCTCAACAGTAATCCTTTATGGGTTCCGGAGTAGCGTGCTACTCACCAGAAAAGCGCTTCAACACCCATCAGGGGTAACAGGTGCTATATGAATGGAAAACTTTCTTTCCCCTTCTATTCCTCCGCTATCCTTCTCACTCCAAATAGCCGACTACTATCCACCACTCAAATTACTTTCATATTTCACCATACTAATTCACCACTAATCCTTTATGGGTTTCCGGAGTAGTGTGCTACTTGCCAAAAATAAAGCGCTTCAACACCCTATATAAATACTAATCTTTTTTCCTCCTCTATCCGTCTGCTATCCTTCCGAATCCAAATAACTGACTAACTTATCCACCACTTAAAATTACTTTCATATTTCCCTATACTCATTTAACACTAATCCTCTATGGGTCCCGGAGTAGCGTGCTACTCGCCGAAAAAGCGCTTTGGTGCCTCGTCAGGTGTAGTAAGCGATATATAAATGTAATTACAATACAGTCTGTTTCACTACACCATTTCCTCCTGTAGTTTCTGCGTGACAGCCACTAAATCTTCCCAACTCCTTGTCACATGTGACCATTGATTCTGAAGCCATTCCTGAATTGGTCATATATGTAATATAGCATATGGAATCAAATGGATGCATGAGGCCATCTTCCCCAACATTTTCCCCTCAGTCGTCACTGTCAGAGATTGCCCCTTCTAATACAGCCAAGTTTCTTAAAGAAATGACACGATTCTCTTTTCGCTGGGATATACTTTCCTTAGTATAGAATTGATTCTTGCTCCTAGGAACAGTTTTTCTTGTTCTGGATTTAGGGATGATTTTTCTAAATGTATAGATAATCCCAGTATTAAGAGAGCCCTCATCACCTCTTGCTTATGTGTCTTGCATTTGGTGAAAGAGTTTGATCTTACTAACCAATCATGCAGATAGGGATAAACATGTATCTCCCATCTTCTCAAGTGTGTGGGTATTGCTGCTAGACACTTTGTAAACACTCTTGGAGCTGATTTTATCCTGAAGGCCAGCACTCTGAACTGATAGTGAGTCTTGGTCACCTAAAATCTCATGTATTTCTTGCGTCTTGGATACATTGGGATGTGTAAGCAAGAGTTTTTTAGATCTATAGCTTCCATGTAATCCCCTTTTAGCAACTGTGGTACGACCTCCCATAAAGTTTTCATCTTGAATCTTTGTGTCTTTATAAACTTGTTTATGAATCTGAAGCATAGAGATCCGTCTAACTTTTGTATTAGAAAATATGTTGAGTAATTTACTTTCTTGATTTCTTCTCAAGGCAACTACTCTATTGCCAGTTATTCCAGCAATTCCTTTAGTTCCATGATTGGAGGTTATGTTGCCTCGTTTGAATGGACCTTTTTCTCTGGTCCCCTTGCTGGTGGTATCATGGCCTGTTCGACGCAATATCCAAATTTTACAACATTAATGGTTCTGACCCCTGTAGATGACAGCCCATGCTCTAAGGCCAGAAACAATGCTTACTCAGGAGGAAGATTTTCACACCTCCTCCAGCAGGATGGTTAGTGAATTAGCATGTCAAGGCCAGATACTTCAGAGCTTCTGCTGCCTTAGATATGCAACAACAGCTTATCCCCCAGACCTGGAGAACGCCACCCCGTTGCCCTCAGGCCCATTTGGAGCCAGAGCAGCTGGGAAATTAGTCAGAAGGCATGTCATACTTTCAGGCTAGGTACACCCCTAAGGTGGGCCACCTGAAGTGGACTGCCAAGGAAGGGTTTCACTATTTAGAATTTGTTAAAACTAGGAACTCGGGGTCAGGTTTATGTCCGCTGTCCCCAGGGAGTGGTCATAGAGTGGTGTAGTCACCCTATGAGTAAGTAGACCATTGGCTACTACCCTACACTCTACTAAAGACCCCTAAACTCAATATTTAGCCCCCCCCGACACCAGGATTAAGGTTAGTCTACTGGGAACCGGAGAAAGGACAAAGAGCCAAAGTTGTGAGAACAGAGGTCCTGCACCAAAACTGGTGCCAAACCTTGCCTACCTGCTTGCTCCGTGACAATCACAAAGACCGACTCGTACAAAAGCTAAACAGCACCCCCAAATCCTTGCAGGACTGTTCTTACCTTCAACAACCAAGCAGTATCTCCTTTGGGGTGGAGGTGCCATCCCTCTGCATCTGCAGGCACTGACTGCATTGACCAGGTACTTTAACTTGCTGGCCATTGGGACCACAGAGGGAGCAACTCACCAAAAATAGGTTGCCTTAATCCAGGATGCCAGCCTCGTTGCTCTCACCAAGTCTCGATCAATGATCCCTCCTTGAGCCTCTCAGCACCAATACCCTGGGTACGGGAGCCCTTGCAAATACAAAGGCTTGTTGCGTGTCCATTCCGGACAGCACCAACATCAATACTGACCTGCTGTCGAGGGACTTCAGGATCCACAAGATCTTCACCCAGAGTGGTCCTGCTGTCCTGTTTTCTCTCTATCTCCAGGTTGTCGTAGCAAAGTGAGAGCCTCTAACTGCAGCGACCAGCTGGACAAAACACCTCTGCACCCAAGCCCCAGCCCGGGTTCACGTAAACCAGCTGGGTCCCTGTGCACCAGAGACCCTTAAGAGCCAGGCCCCCTTTGGGTTCTGCTGGACTTGTCCCCAACTCCCCACTTGCAGCCTTTCTTTTTGCCATTGACTTTGCCGTGTAG
This sequence comes from Triturus cristatus, assembly GCF_964204655.1. Taxonomy (NCBI): domain Eukaryota; kingdom Metazoa; phylum Chordata; class Amphibia; order Caudata; family Salamandridae; genus Triturus; species Triturus cristatus. Next base: position 416,015,119 of record NC_140584.1, read on the forward strand.
CGCGTCTTAATATTCCCACCATCATTTGGCGACTTGCGTTTTCTGCTGTGTCTAATGCCGATTTGAGGCATATGTTAGCAATATTCTTGCCTTCTTCACCTATGCTTGTTATATTGGTCTGGTAAGTGCTTCATGAGCTCTGCCATCTCCTTCCAATGGTGGTATGCATACCTGTTAAAGGTGGGGGAGGGGTTGGAGTTTGCTATACAACATTGATTGGCTGCGCTCCTTTCAAATTTTCTGCCCATCAGAACCTTCTTCTAACTTTCCTTGTCTGGGGGTGGCCCTGACTTTGATGGAATACTTGCCGTGCAAATAATGATCAAGTCTGTTAGCACTGTTCCCTTTATGTATGGAAGATCATTTGATGAGCGCTTATACTTCTTCTCAGCCCTTGGTGTCACAGCTCTGCATGTATCTGGCTCCACGAAAGCCTCCCTCCCCTGATCCAGAACACTTGGTAGCATTGAGAGGAACTGGTTCCTTGGCTGTGATGGAATTAAAGTCTCTAGGAGGAAGCATGACTGAGTCTTCTCCTCTTCAAGCTGAGCCACATACTAGTCAGGAGCCTTTTTTGATGATTTGGCTGTACATCGCAATATCATCCAGTGGCAAAGGCCTTGACAGATAATCAAATCCTTCTTCAGGCGAATCTGTTTCAAGTTTATGCCATTGTATCTCAGCATATTCAGAGTCCTCTGACCCCCAAAACACTCTCAAGACTTCTTTCTCTTCCTCCTCATAGAATGATTCCTCCCCCCCTTCCTGAGGCTCTGGTGTCATGAGAGGGTCCATTTCCGCGATCTCCTTGTCACCCTGTTCGTTCGGCGTCCAAGTTTTTTGTGGAATTTGAAATTCCTAAGGTAAGAGTTGAAATCCTCCTTTTTTTGGATTACAGCTGCCATTTCCGCCTCAAGACGCCGCTTCTTCCTCTCGATTTCTGCCTAGCGTTCCTCTGGGTTGAGCATCGATTTTCTTTTTGACATTTAGGATTTTTTTACGATGTGTCTGCCAGCGAGTTCTCCGACTTTTCCAGAATTCTTTTTTTTTTCAACGTCAAAACGTCTCTACTTCGGTCTTTCGACAAAGTAGTCTTTTCGGGAGACTTGTTTCCTGCGGTGTCCCTGTCGAGGGATCTGAGAACTTCTTTGTCTTTAGGTTTGCCTTTGCTCAGCAAATTTTTTTCGATGTCGAGGCTCCCTTTTGTACTTTTGAGTCTGAGTTTGGAGACTCTGACAACAAATGATTTATTGGTGTTGCCTGTGGTCACTAGTCTTTGGTCTCGAGTGGTCCCCCTTCAATCTCTACGATTCTCAGGTCTGTGTCCGAAGCTTCTCCCCCCCCCTGCACCTTCTGAGATGTTTTCATCGTCATCACTCGACAGACTGAGGTCTCCAAATGATGGTGTTAGCCTCTTTTTCTGCATGGTGTAGTACGCCTGTGTCTGCTTCGCTCTCTTCGGCTTGAGCCAAGCAAAGGCTTCGCAGTCATTGCTCCGATGGTCGAATGGAAGGCAGAGGTTACACATCTGTTGGTCTTTCTACATAAATTTATGATGGCATTTCTGGCTCCCTGCCGGAATGGGACTCCCAAATGAACTCTAAGTAACCGCATTCAACTTTGACAAAAATTTTCTTGAAAACATTTCAAAGTGTCTAATGTAAAAGTAACGTAATAACTGGTAGAGACACAGTCTTGCTGCAGATCCATTAACTTTTGAATTCTCCCCAGGTGCCAGTCTGGATCTGGTACCTCTGCGCGCTGGGGGACAGTGTCATACGGCTCCCCAATGACGTCGACTCCAGTCCTGACATCAGTGGAGCCATATAAGTCCCCTCTGGTGCGCGGACATCAGTTTCATAAAACCTTCTGCGCTAGAACGCAGAGCCACTATAGAAACTGGTTGTGGAAACAGTGTGCCCAAAAGATAAAAAATAAGGGCTTGGCTTGGTCAGCCAACATGGTGGGCGTAGCTTGAGCGAGCTCCGAGCGCCAGATAATTCTTCCTAAATCCCGCCTACATTGACTCGGTGCAGCCATCCGAAGCCCGGGGAATTACCTAGACGCTGAGGGCACCTGGTGCAGGTCGACATCCAAGCACCGTGGGCCGAACGGGCGAGGACGCCGGAACTACTGTAGGTGCGGTGTGGATTGGGCCTGGTGCCGCCGGGATGTTCCCCGTCCCCCGAAGAGATGCAGCCGGGCCTGGGTCAGTGATCGGGCCCCGGGGTAAGGAGTGTGGCGGTGCGGGGGCTGAGGCGAGTGCGGTGGGGGTGCCTGCCTTCCTGCCCGCTGGGGCCCTCTGTTGGGTGGTGCCTCAGTTGCCGGCCGCAGTCCTGGTCGCAAAAGAGCCCCGACGGCCCAGCTTGGCTCACTGCTGTGGTCGTTGGGCTCGCTCTGTCTTGGGTGCAGCTGCGGTGGGGTGGCCGCTCCGGGCCTCTGGTGGTGGGGGGGGCAACATGCTGTGCTTGTGGAGCCTGCCTAGAGACCTCGCTGAGCTCCTCCCATGGGTCAGGCTCGCTGGGATCGGCTCAGAGACTTTGTTGTCCTGGCCCATGCTGGGGAGGCGCTGCATCTGCTTTATGATCTGGGGCACTGCATATGGCCCTAGGTGGATTGGACCCGTGGTACACACAAGCGCCCGTTATTACTGCTAGTGTCACTGGCCATATCCACCGACCGCCCTTGCGGGTCACCCCTGACTTGGGCACGGCCATAGGTTTGCCTCTAGGGTGAATCACTGCTGCAAAGGGCTACACGTCTGGGGCTGTTGGAAATCCTTGTGCCCCCTGGCCAGTCGGCGGGGCAAGACCCCATGTTGTGCTCTGCAGATAAAAGGAACCCACAGCACAATTACGGCCCAAATGCCACTTGGAGGAAGTCCTGTGGTACCGGAGTTGTTTGGGGCAAGTAGCGAGCTGGTGGTCCGGCGAGCTTGGTCCCGATAGAGGTGCCTGCTTGGCTCTCCGCTGCGGGCTACGGAGGCGGCCAGGCTTGGCCTGGTGCAGCTTGTGGCCTGGCGGTGGGGAGTTTCCGTGAGGACCAGCTCGTGGCACTCTCCTTGGTGAGCCCCCGTAGGGGCAATTTGGCCATATTGTGACCCCATTAGGCACATTGAGCCTTTAACAGGACTCGTCCATCGTGTCTGGGGAGGTTGCCTCATGTTGCCACGATGGGGAAAGATAGACCTGGCGCAGTGGGCCCGAAGCAAAGTATATTGGATCAATACGCCACAACAGTGAGTGGCGGCTCTGCGCCAGTTCCTGTACCGGACAATGTGGCCCTGCTGGCGGCTATTACGAAGGCCAAGGACACGCTAGAGGCCAAGATTGGAGCTCTGGGCACCGAAGTTTCTTTTCTGCGACAAGACCTAAAGAAAGCCGTCAACCGTATCACGGCGGCCGAGACACAGTGTCCTCTGTGGAAGATAACGTGACGACTCTGCAACAGCATGTCAACAAACTAACGGTGATATCCCAAGAGCTAGCATCCCAGTTGAAGATACCGAAGGCCACGCTATGCGCAACAATCTCCATTTCGTTGGGTTCCCAGAGGGGTGGGAAGGTAACTCCATGAACCGCCTCCTCACCACGTGGCTCAAAGACTTGCTACCTGCAGAAATGATCTCTGCGTGGTTTGTGGTCAAAAGGGCCCACCTAGCACGAAGAAGCCACCCCCTGGGCCGGTCATCGTCAATCTCCTCAAATATGCAGATAGGGACGTTGTGTTGCAGTTCGCTCGGTCACACAGGGATAAACTCATCTTAGACTCCAGACCTATAATGATTTTCCCGGACTACACCTGTCTGGTAATGCAGCAAAGACAGTTCTTCATGGCAGCGAAACGGAGACTGCGAGACCTTAATATCTCCTATATGTTGCTTTATCCTGCCAGGCTCTGTGTTGTGTATAATTCTACAACCCACTTCTTTGACTCGCCGGAAGGGGTTTTTGCCTGGTGTGATGAAAGGGCACACCTGAAGCCTCACTCCCTGCCGCCTCTAGAGTTGGACTCCTCCAGGGGCTCACTGCAGAATAGATTGCGCAGAACGAAATCAAAACGACTGCCTCGCTCAGGCTCTATCCAATGCTCCTCCAGTCCTGGACACGTGTCATCATCAACCCATGGTTGGCGGGCCTCCATTTATCCATGTTTGAATGTTAGTAATTCGGAACTACTCCATCTACTCTGCACCGAGTAGAGGTGGACACTATATCGTAGCTGACCTGACCGGAAAATTCTACCCCAATGTTGATGTTTTGCGAGACTGTAGGGATCCATTGAATGGGGAGCCCTGGGAACTCTGGTTGGGGTCTTGGGGTGTTCCCCACCGCAACAGATGCTCCTTGTTCCTGGCAGTATCGGGGGGAGGGGGAGGGTTCCATGGTTTAGAGTTCTATTGTTTTCAGTTCTTTCACACACGCAGACACACATCCCATTCTTCATTAGGCCAGCCAGAATTAGGAGCTTCTAAATTTACTCATGTCCACTCCGCCGGCTGTCTCCCATATGGGTGATTGGATATCAGCAGGTGTATCATGCGAGCTACACTTGGGGTTCTCGGGGAACGGCTATTCTCATTCATCGGTGTATCCCCTTCATTCATATTGAGCACTGGCTAGATCCCGGGGGGGAGATATGTCCTTTTGTCAGGGACCCTTTATGGGGAACCACTTACCTTAGGCAGTGTTTATGCGCCCTTTCCTCTAGGGAATACATTCGTAGAAAGCATCACTCTTCGGTGGGGTGAGCTCCTGCCAGGTCTGTCTCTGCTGGGAGGCGATTGGAACGATATCCGGTATGTTGTCGCTGGACAGGAGGCGGGGTTCAGGTGCGAGCGCCTCGGTTCCAGCCTCTAAATTGTCTTTACTTGCTAGTGCTTTGGGGTGGGCTGACATATGGGGAGAACACCACCCCTCTGAAACAGGTTAAACATTCACGTCCACGGTTCATGGTTCCATGTCTCGTCTAGAGTACATGTTCACACCACAAAATCACATTCATAGATTTTACCGGGTCTCCCAACTTCCTAGGGGGTTATCGGACCACTCCCCGGTCACAGTGTCCCTACTCTTGCATTTCCAGAAGCCCCCCCTTCGGTGGCGCATGTCTCCCTGTCACCTTCGAGATGCTGACTATCAAGAATGTCTTAGCACGGCGATTCAAGAGTATTTTACTTTGAATACCGATTCGGCCCCATCCAAAGAATCCCTCTGGGAAGACCTGAAAACTACAGTTAGAGGTGTAGACATCAGCTATAGGGCAAACGATAAACGTAAACGCTCCGCTCGGCGAGCAGAGCTTGAAACCCAGTGTCTATCCCTAGAAGTGCAATACATGTTAGATCCAAGTCCAACCCTTCAGCGAAATCTATCCCTCACACAACAGCTGCACCAATTCCTTATGGAGGAGGCAAAAGATATCTGGCTGGCATCCCAACACCGAATATACCAGCGGGGGGATAAATCAAGTAAAATGTTACACAGACTCTGCCAAACAGCGCAAGCCCCAGCCATAGTCCCCACCATTAGAGGCAGATATTGCGTCTTACTTACATCCCAAGCGGAAGTAGTCACAGAATTTGCGTGTAGCGGGTCGTGGGGAATCTCCCACCCCAAGGTCTGTGTGAGTTCTAGCTCCACCCTTGCCCAGAATGGTGCAAGGACGGGGCATTGCCATGTCATGTGGTAGAAGTCCGCAGGAGCGTAGCTGCATCGCGTGCAGGACGGGGAAGGCTGCATACGGGCGCTATATAGGCGCGCTGGGGTGAGGTATGCCGCGTGGAGGTAATAGAGTTGGACTAGACGCAACTTGGAGGAGGTCGTCAGGGTCTTGGGAGCCACGAGAGCGTCCCTCCAGTCTGCGTCCTCTAGGGGGCCCAGCCACCCCTCCCAGCGGGCACGCAGCAGGCCCAGAGATGCAGGGCATTGTTTACTAAGGAGCAGTAGATCCGCGACACCCCCCCTCTGCCTAAGTTCCCCATCATTACTTGGGCCTCCAGGGGACTGAATTCTGGAAGGAGGTGGGAGATGGAATATGTACTCGGAGGGCATGCCTTAGCTGTATATATTTATAAAATTGGGAGGAGTGGAGGGAGTAGCGTTGCTGTAAATCTGCAAACGATCTGATGTAGTCCCCTACCCAGACGTCTCCCAACAGCGAGATCCTGATGTGATCCCATCGACGGAAGTCTCGGAGAGACGAGACCTCCTCCAGCCAAACACCACTCCACAGAGGCGTCTGCCTGGTGAGTTTCGGGACCCATTTCGTGTGGCGTAAGGCCATACGCCAGGCCATGAGGACCGTTCGGGTGATGGGGGGGGGGGGGGGGGGGGGGGTTGGCCTGCGGCACCGGGGCCCCATATAGGTAGGCTTGGAGCTGTGGAAAGTCCAGTGACCGGAGCTGCACCCGGTACGCTGGGTTGGACCAGCCGCCCGTTAACCAGTCGTGGATCACAATGAGCCTCGTGGCCAGGTAATAGTGGTGGAGATTGGTTACCCCCATGACCCCTCGTAGGGAGGTATGCGGCAGTGCGCCAGGGACAATCGGGGCCTCCCGCCTCCCCACAGAAACCGGGTGAGGGCACTCTATTTCCCAAAACCAACTCCCTGGGCGGTGAAGGGTGGTATTTTCTAAAATGTATAGAAAACGGTGTAAAAGGGTGCTCCTGCCAAGGGGATTGAGAGGAAGGGAATGCCATATTCTGAGGTCCGCCTTGGTAACCAGGGGCGTGATGTTCAGGGCCCATTCGAGTTCTGGAAGGAGGGCGACCCACCCCCCAGTACTTAAATGACTGCCTACGCAGGGGAATGGTCGTTTGCCAGTCGAAGCACGCCCGGGATGGGTGCAGGGGAACCAGTGTGGATTTCGCCGGAGGCCGGAGACCCGTTCAAAGGCAAGGAGGGCGTCCAAGCATCTCGGGCCTGAGCTCTCTGGGTCCGCCAGGAAAAGGAGGACATCATCGGCATACAGGGCGATCTTATCGATCTGGTATGAGTCCCAACGGCGGATGAGGGGATCCTGGCGGACGAGGGAGGCCAGGGGTTCCATTGCTAAGGCAAATAAGAGCAGTGGGAGCGGACAGCCCTGGCGAGTGCCCCTCCGAATGGGAAACGTCTCCGAAAGCACGCCATTAATGAGAACTCTTGCCCTAGGGTTGGAAAATAGGACCCGGATGAGGCGTCGAAACGGGGGGCCGAAACCCATCCTTTCCAACACGTCCCCAAGGTAGCTCCAATCTACTGTACCGAATGCTTTTTCGAAATCAATGAAAAGCAGGGCCAGGTACGGAGCGAGGAGGTAACGGTGTGCAAGGTCAAGGTGAAGGCGTCGTATGCAGTGCCGGGTGCCCCGGGCAGGCATAAAGCCGCATTGATCTGGGTGAACCAAATCTTGCAAATGGGGGCGGAGTCGTTGGGCCACAGTAGTGGCGAAAATGTTAACCTCGGTATTTATGAGGGAGATGAGGCAGTAGTCTGCACAGCAAGGGACGGCGGCTGCGTCTTTGGGAGGACCACAATTGTGGCCACATCAGTCTCAGGTGGGAAGGACCCCGTGTCTACTACATGTTTGAACAGTTCCACTAAATGTGGGACCAGTGTGTCACGGTAAGTCACGTAGTATTCTTGGGGGTAACAGTCGGGCCCGGGCGACTTGCCGGAGTGCAGCAGTGTAATGGCCCCATGTATCTCTTCCGGGGTGAAGGTGTGAGAAGTTGGCCTGATATATGATGTCACTAGTTCTAGTGTACACCTTGTATCAGTCCAAACAACCCTTATGGTGATTGGTTGTAAAGTCAACCTTATAGACCAGCTATCCTAGTGGTAGCATGGACAAGAGCAGTCTTAGGCTAAACTCTGTATGGCATGTGAAGCCAGCTGTTATACCATTATAATCCCTTGAATACCAAATGAAAGGACACCACACCAGATATATATAAAATTAGAATGTATTTATTCCAACATATACCCTCAGCACGCTTTATGAGTTCAGAGGTCTAAGCACAACAATTTCTTAAGTAGCATACGTTAAGTTACACAGGGAAAAAACAGTTGGGCCCAGGGGCCACGCAAACCGTATACTAAGAAAGTGGTATAAGTACCACGTCACGAACAGGGAGTAGGCCTAGGGCCTAGGGAATCGCTGGGGCTACACTACCCTACCAATAGTTAGGAAGTGGGAGGCCCACGGGAAGCGTGTGCAGTGTGGAAACGCACACGCGGGTTACATTAAAGTCAATGGGAATGTAACAGTTAGAAATAGGAAGAATAAGGACACTTCCGAAGTAACTAGGAGGAAGCAACTAAAGACTTAGACACTTGGATAATCAATATCCACTGGAGCACCTGAGTACTCGCGTTACCTCACCCACAGAAGACGGGTGCATAGGTGTGAAGATGTGTCGGGTGTCGTCGCTGGATCCTATGGATGCCTGAAGAACAGATGCTGGCAGGCGGCCAGGAGGAAGATGTCCGGTGGATCCAAGGATGGATCTTGAAGGAAGAACACCTGCAAGCAGAGGGGACAAAGTCTGGGTCACTAGCCAGTGACCGTGTGGAACCAGGAAGGAACCAGGCGATGTCGTGCAGAACACAGGTGATGTCTTGAAGCTTGTCTCTGCAGCTGCGTGGACCAGGAGGCGTCGAGGACGACCAGATCCCGGGATACGAACTGTCCCACGAAGGATCTTGCTGCTGGCGGAGTCGATGTCCCGATTGGAGTCAACAAGCCTTGGCAAAGGCAACCCACGCGGAAATGGAAATTCGCTTCAGGTGCAGACTAGGAAGGTCTGAGGTGCTTCTCTTTCACAGGGAAGCAAGGGCCAGTCTGGAGGAGCCAAACCAGCGGTGAAAAGTCAAGGCGTCGTCGTCACTGAGGCTACTAGCTAACGGGCAAGCAACCGGACAGACGCGTCGAGCAGGAAAATGCAGAAGGGACCCACGCAGAACTAGTGGAGTGTGGAGGGCTGATCTTCGGTGCAGATGGTGCTTGGGGTTGGGGCTTCTCAATCCCCAGAGCACAACTTCGAGGATGCCTCAGAAGCTGCGCTGGAAGCTACTCGCCAATTTTCCCAGGTAGCCGGTCCCACGTCTCTCGTCGCCTCCACGGATCTCAGCTTGGCTGTGGATGTGGATCAGGGTCGGAGAAGTCTGGAGGTCAAGGCGCTGGTCGGGCTCTGCAGTCGGTTCCTCATAGAACTTAGGCAAAGCAAACGGCAGGTCGCTTGTTGATGCCTGTTTGCACAGGGTGGCCACTCCTTGGCCACAAGGTAGATTCTTCAGTCTTCTTGTCGTCGAATGTCGAAGGTCCAGAGTTTCGTGTCTAGTTTCAGTTCAGGATAATCCAAAGTCCTAGGGACTCAGCTCCCACTCTAATACTAATCTGGGGGGCTGGGTTACCTGCTAGGTCCCTCCTATGGGTGGGACCAGGGAGGGGTGGTTACACCCCCTTCCCTTTGTCCAGTTTCGCACCAGGACTGGGGCTGGAGTGCCCCAGCACCGGTTTGAACCGGACTATGCATGGGACACCTTGTGTACCCCAGGCAGTGTCTCGTTTCTGTCATCCCTCCCTGCTCCAATACACTAAGCCCTGTCTAGGGTGGTGCTAGCACCTCCCAAGGCAGGAAACCTATTGTCCAAGCCTCCCTTGCTGGAAGGACTCCCAGCAGCAGGAGGTCAGACTTGTGTCTGTGGCAGCAGCATCCATTTTGTGATGCTGGGGCTCTGGTTAACTTTAACCGGGTAGTAGGTTTTTAACACGTCTTCTCCCTCTAGAAGGGGGGAATACTATCCTCATCGCCAGAAATGGTGTGGGGGTAGTATTCCAAAGTGTTAGACACCTTACACAACATGTTTTGATAAAGCCAAACCATAGTTACCATAACCGCAAGGATTATAAGGCACTTTAAGAGTATATGGTAGGCGATATCATAGAACAGCTATAAGGACATGGTTCCGAAAGCTGCAGACAGGCTCAGCTCATGCTAGAGCACCATCTCACATGTTACCAAGCACTCTGCCTTCAGGATTGTTAAGGTCTGCCATAGGAGTGGCTGAAAGGTTACCCATGTGTCTATATATAAGGTATGTATAGGGATACTATACCTAAGCAAGGGGTGATTACACGACCTTGCCCCAGCTGAGTGATCAGCCAGTTGTGTCATGATGAGAGGCCAGCCAGGGGTGGCATAATACATGCTGCAGCCCCTGGTAGGCCTAGGGTACACCCATGCCCTGGGTACCTAAGGTACACTGTACAGGGCCCTATAAGGTGATCCTTACCAATTGGGTTATGTACCTAAAATACATAGTATGAATTTAGAGAGAGAACAGCTGGGCTGTGGGTCTGATTAGCAGGCCCATAGCCACATCTAAGTCGAAAACCAGTGAAGCAAAAACAAAAAGTGGGGGTGACCATAGGAAGCAGACCCTACTCTCCTACAGAAGGGAAGATCCAAAGTCTCCGAGACCGTCTGGGAGAGGCAGGGCAGATGAGTCCCGGTCTCGGATAGCAACTCAGCCAGAGAGGTTCTGGGAGGTCGGGCTGCGTAAAGGGCAGTGTAGTAGCCCGCGAAAGTTTGGGCGATAGCTTGAGAGGTGGTGTGGTGAGCCCCGGTCTCATCATGGATCTCCGGAATAATGCGGTTGGCTTTGGGGTAGGACACTAAATTGGGAAGTAATTTGCCATTTTTATCACCCCGGCCATACACGCGTGCCACAGAGGTGTGCCAAAGCATTTTGGCGAACTCCAGCGAGATCTGGCAGATCTCTTCACGGATCAGTGTGAGCTGTCGACCGGAGTCGTCGCAGTCAGTGCACGCCTGGGCCCCCTCTAACTGTGCCGCTTGGGCCTCCAGCTGTACGAGTCGGGCGGTCTGTTCCGTGTGCTTCGCGTGGACCAAACCTCTAGCCACCCCTCCCATAGTGGCCTTACCGGCCTCCCATAATGTTCCCGGCGAGGAGACCGAGTCTGTATTAGTCGAAAAATTGGAGCCTCAGTTCCTGCCCGAGGGACTCAACAAATTCCGCATCTTGCAGGAACCAGGCATTCATCCGCCACGCCGTACGGGTACCGTGAGGGGGCTTCCCGAGATGGAGGGAGACGGGGGAGTGATCCGAGATGCCTCTGGGCAAGACAGTGGCCCCGGACATCAGTTGACAGTCTGGGGTAGGTAGCAGAAACAGATCGATGTGGGAGTGGGTATGGTGGGCCGCCGATGTGTGGGTATATTGTTTTCTGCGGGGGTTCCACACCCTCCAAGCATCGCAAAGACCCAAGGCAGGGGACAGTCAGATAAGCATTTAGCAGAGGCAAGGTGGGCTGCGGATGGAGTACCTGTTGTTTTGTGAGAGGATTGCAGAATGGCGTTGAAATCACCTCCAATGACCGTCAAACCCTGTGGAAAGGAGGAGACCACAAGTGTGAGACGGCGAAGGGCAGAGGCCATGGTGGCGGGTGGGATATAAGTACACAAGAGATTAAAGGGGTGTCCCTCGATCTTACCCGTCAGGGCAAGGTATCGGCCTTGTGTATCCATTTCGGCCTGCGCCAGGGTAAATGGAAGGCCCTTCCGAAGCAGTATGGCAACCCCCAGGGAACCCCGCGTAAAACCTGAATGCCAGACCCTGTTGAACCCATATCGGGCGAGGAAGTTGCATAGAGTACCCAGAAGGTGTGTTGCTTGTAGTAACAAGATATCAGGCGCGTGTCGCTGGGCGCTACGAAGAACAGCAGTACGTTTTATGCGGTCTAAGAGGCCGTTGACGTTCCACGACAGGATATGGAGGGGTCTATTTAAAGCGGACGTCATCGGGGCGGAAAGTGTGTGGAGGAAGTGACGCAAGCAGGCCCGGGTGCCAAGAGAAGTAGCGTTCCGTGGCCGGGGTCTTTGGGTATAAGTTGTGTGGTCTGGTAAGTCTCATGTCATCAGTGGCATACGTGCGTGGATAGCTACCAAGAAAAACAAGGAACAGCAGCCCGTAGGCGGCTAAAAACAACAAAAAATCGGGAGACAACGGTCTACCCACCCTCCCTCGCCCCCCAACTCCCCCCACCCTACACTTCTGAAGACGAAGCATCTGTCGCCCTGAAAAGGAAAACAACTCAGAACAACAACCCACCAATGAGTCTAAATGCTAAGCTAAAACGGTTAGCTGAACATGGACATGGCAGAGATGGACCCCCATCCATATAGCCGGATAAGAGATTCGTCAACAGCTGCAATTACTTTTAGGACTAATTTGCCACAAGGAGTATAAGTAAGTCCAGGAACGGAAATAGGAAACAGGGCGCCAAGCCGTGGGTACAATGAAGATGGATCGCTCCCACTATATGGGTTAGATAACAATCGTAAATGTAGGAGCCATCTGGGAAATAAAAATGGGGAGTTCCTGTTTTATGCCTCCCCGCTCCCCCCCCCCCCCCGACGATCGTTTTTCTTACGGGACCTGGTCCGCCGTCTTTGGGGTTTAGGCAAGGTTGGGTGGAGCTGCGGGGGGACTCGCCGGGTAGGGGAAGGAACCGGCCGATTCAGGAGGGGCCGTTCTTTCCGTGAGTAAGGTCCATTCTGCCTGGGGGCTGTCGAAGAAGAATGTCTTGTCTTGAAAGACCACTCAGAGCCGGGCCAGCAAGAGACCACCTTGGCGAAGACCCAGGCTGCGAAGCTTCTGTTTAACCTCGTCGTAGGTTCGACGTTGGGCCTGTACCACCCTGGTGTAATCCGGGAAGACCATGATCTTGTTGTTTTGAAACAGCAGTGGACCCTGAGCCCTAGCCGCCCTGAGGCTGGCGTCTCTGTCCCGGATGTTAAAGACCCTCAGGAGTATGGGTCTGGCAGGGGCCCCGGATGGAGGCCTGGGGGCCAGGGAGTGGTGGGCCCGTTCAATGGCGAACCAGGGAGAAAGGGACTCCTTGGGCATCCAGGACCGCACCCAGTTTTCCACGAACGTGTCAGCATGGCCTTGCTCAGTTCCTTCGGGAAAACCTATAAGGCGTAGATTGTTTCTTTTCGACCTGTTTTCGGCGTCCTCCACTCGTCGGTGGAGCTCCGAGGTTTGGGTCTGGAGGCGGGCCACTTGTGTCTTAAGCTGGCCAATGTCGTCTTCTGGCGTGAAGATACGGGATTCCGCCTCCGTGATTCGTGCCGTGGCATTGCGCAGGTCTTGGCGAATGAGAGCCACATCTACCCTCACCTCGCCAATCTTGTTTTCGACTGAGGCCTGCGATGTGCCTATCGCCTGAAGGATGGTGGAGAGATGGTCCTGGGTGGGGCCAGAGGCATTAGTTGTCCCACCTCCAGGATCACGGTCAGACGTGGTAAATTGATCCATTTTGGTTTGGATTGGAGGGGCAGGGTTCTGCAGGGTGTGGGTCTTGCCCATCGTCACCAAGGACGGGGTCCGGCCCCCGCACAGACAGGGGGGAAACAGCAGTCCTGCAGAGGAGGGGGGCCCCGGTCACCCAGACCGTCGATACTCCGGTCCGGGCGCCCAGGTCCACCCCCCTCTGGCCCCACGTGAGGAGCAGGACTGATTCAGTGACCTGGGTTCGGTGTCGGGTCCGCATGGAACATTCCAGTGGAAGGTGGCTAGGCCAGGTCAGTCAGCAGCGACAGCGACAGTTCCACAGCCTGGACCCCCCGTCTGGCAGAGATGGCCTCTCTTCGAGAGGGTAGCTTGGATCAGACAAGGGCCAGGGAGGAGCCAAGCTCTTCTTCCACCAGAAGATAGCAGACATCCACCACAGCTTCAACATCCCGATCAACCCGACCGCGCCAGACTCCTCCCCCGCGAACACTACCTGGACCAACCACCTGACCTCCTGGACCAACGTCAACGACGAAGAAACACGCAAGGTCATGAGCTCCATCCACTCTGGATCACCGTCAGACCCTTGCCCTCACCACGTGGTCAACAAAGCCGACGCAACCATCGCACCCCAACTACGGAAGGTCATCAACGCCTCCTTTGAGACAGCCACATTCCCGGACAGCTGGAAGCACGCCGAAATCAACGCCCTCCTCAAGAAGCCCAAGGCGGACTCCAAGGACCTCAAGAACTTCCGACCCATATCCCTCCTCCCATTCCCGACGAAGGTCATCGAGAAAATAGTCAACGCGCAACTAACCCGCCACCTCGAAGACAACAACATCCTGAACCCGTCCCAGTCCGGGTTCAGACGAAACCACAGCACGGAAACAGCCCTCATCGCCGCCACAGATGACATCAGGCGACAACTCGACAACGGCGGAACTTCAGCCCTCATCCTCCTGGACCTTTTGGCCGCCTTCAACGCGGTCTGCCATCGCACCCTAAAAACACTCCTTCAAGAAGCCGGGATCTATGAGAAAGCGCTCAGCTGGACCACATCCTTCCTCTCCGACAGAACCCAGAGAGTCCGACTCCCACCCTTCCTATCCGAAGCCACCAACATCATCTGCGGCGTACCCCAGGGATCATCACAACCTCAATCATCTCCTACGCCGACGACACCCAGCTCATCCTCTCCCTCACCACGAGGGAATGAAGGCCGTCGCCGAATGGATGCAGAGCAGCCATCTGAAACTGAACTCGGACAAGACGGAGGTCCTCATCCTCGGTTCCACCCCCTCGGCCTGGGACGACTCGTGGTGGCCTACAACGCTGGGAACGGCACCCACACCTACCGACCACGCACGCAACCTTGGATTCGTCCTCGACTCCTCCCTCTCCATGTCGAAGCAGATCAACGCCTCCTCCTGCTACAACACCCTCCGCATGCTCCACAGGATCTACAAGTGGATCCCGTCCGAAACAAGGAGAACTGTTACACAGGCCCTCGTCAGCAGCAGGCTGGACTATGGCAACGCACTCTATGCAGGAATCCCAGCCAAACACCTGCATCGACTACAACGCATCCAAAACGCCTCTGCACGTCTGATCCTCAACGTACCCCGACACAGCCACATCACCCCCACCTGAAAGACCTGCACTGGCTCCCCGTCGACAAGAGCATCACCTTCAAACTCCTCACCCATGCACACAAAGCACTCCACAACACCGGACCAGCCTACCTGAACGACAGACTCAACTTCTACACCCCCACCTGCCAGCTCCGCTCAGCAAACCTCGCCCTCGCTGCTGTCCCCCGCATCCAACGAAAGACCACCGGCAGCAGATCATTCTCCTACCTCGCCGCCAAGACATGGAACACCCTCCCCACCCACCTACGGCAGACCCAGGACCTGCTCACCTTCAGAAGACGTCACAAGACCTGGCTCCTTGAGCAGTAGCGGTTCCCCCCTCCCTTCAGCGCCTTGAGACCCTCACGGGTAAGTAGTGCGCTATACAAATTCCCTGATTGATTGATTGATTGATTGTGATGAGCTCCGCGGCCGACACCGGCCAGCCGGAGCAAATGGGGCCCCAACTGAACCCGTCCGCCGAACACAGAAAAGCACCCCTCTGACGAGAAGCATGGTGTATGAAGGAGGGAGATGAAGGATAGTCCTCTTTTTAAAGCCTGGTCGCCCCCCGGAAGATCCATCCTCATATCGTCCTATCTCCTTAACTAATATTTAATCAAAATAATTAGGAAAGGTTCTTGCGGACCGTCTGCAGACCTGTATCTAAGATCTGATACACCCAGACCAATCAGGCTTTATGACTCACCGCGCTACCCACCATAATATTCGCCGGGTCCACAATGCCATGGCATTGGCCCCAGAGTCGGGAAGCCCCGCAGCCGTTCTTCTTGCTGACATAGATAAGGCCTTTGACTCCCTGAGCTGGGAGTATTTGTTCCAGCTCCTTACGGTGATGAACTTCGGCCCACGATTCCTGGCATAAGTTAGTTTACTCTACTCAGAACCTACTGCATCAATACGTGTTGCATGTCATCTTTCCCCTTTCTTTCCCATCAGCCGTGGCACGCGGCAGGGCTGCCCCCTGTCCCCGCTCCTGTTTGCCCTGGCAGTGGAACCTTTGGCAATATGGTTTTGCCGTGATCTGGTGTTCCGCGGTTTCGACTGGCCGAGATCACAACCAGATCGTATTGCATTATACGCGGATGACGTCTTGTTTTTCATGACGGATCCTTGGATCCCGGGCCCACGGTTTTTGGTCAGACCACAGGACTTCATACTAACCCCTCCAAATCGGTGCTCTTCCCAGTTTGCGGGCAGCAAGGTAAAGGTACATGGGCTTCTCAGTTAAAACATGTCACAGATGGATTCCAATACTTAGGGGTGTATGTGTCTCCCTGCCCGACTTCGTGGACACGCAATATCAACCCACTTCTTGCCGACCTTCGTGATGCGATCTCCATATGGTCATCCCTATCTCTCTCACTATATGGGCGTTCGGCAATCTTCAAAATGGTTTCTCTCCCTAAAGTGCTCCATCGCCTTCAGAACTTTCCTTATCATATACCGTGTCGTGGTTCGCACAAATAAACGCTGTACTCAACAAATTCCTCTGGGGTGGGGGAGCGGTTAGAGTGGCCCTGCAGACCTGTACGCAATCCACATATCGTGGTGGAATCGCCACAGCAGATGTATATTTGTATTACATGGCCTCCCACCTTCTGGTCATCAACGATTGTTGGTATAACTCACCCACAGACCTGGCGTTTGCTCTAGAACATGCTGCTATGGAAGGGATTTCCGTCCTTTGATTATTATATAGAACACAGAACCTTGATTTCCTACCGCACGCCAGCAGAACGACAGTCCGGTTGTGGCGATAAACGGTTAGGCGATTGGGATGGCACAGGCGCTTGACCCAGACTACGCCCCTGTGACATGGTATGTACTTATGCAAGGTTGCGACACTGAAGGGGTTCCGTCAGTGGCATCATATAGGCATCTCCACATTGGGGGACGACATGCGGGGTACCACTCTTGAATCCTTCCTTCAGCTACAGGATGATTTTCAGCTCCATAAAACCCAGTTCTATAAATAGCTCCAACTTCGTCATGCTCTTACCCCATTGCTTCTGCAACTGGAGGACCTCCCTGAATTCCACCCATTGGAGGGCCGCCTTCTTATAGGCGACCAGGGCGGGCATAAAATCCGGCAGATATATCAGATACTGACCACACACTCCGCTACGACCCTTCATATGACTAGGAAGGCATGGCAAGATGATATCCCAGAATTAAGAGATGACGATTAGGCAGAGGCTATAGCTAGTCCCAGGGGTGCCGCGGTGTCCTCCAGATACCGTCTCATTCAATTTAAATACGTCCATCGTGTCAATTATACACGCCTTCGCCTTTGGAAGATGGGAGTCATTGCCTCACCTCAATGTTTACGTTGCAACAGGGAGGAGGGGGTCATTCTTTCATACTGTATGGAGCTGCGCCGCTATACAATCCTTCTAGCGCAGGGTCTTGACCTGCCTCAAGGAGGTGTTGTCTTGGGACATACTACTTGACCCTAGACTGTTCCTCCTCCACAGTACGGATGAGATAGGAGGGAAACGCTTCAAGCAACATTTATTCTTCCTTGCTCTCACAATTGCCAAACGCGATATTACGAAGCTATGGAAGGGCACTTCCCCACCGACAATAGGGAAATGGAGAAAGGGACCAGACAGTTGCATGGGTGCGGGAATAGCAGTCTTCAAAGCACGGGTTTGCCCTTAAAAGCACAGGAAGATCTGGTCCCGATGGGCCACCTACAGAGGCATAGACCTTTCCCCCCTCTTCCTTCGCAAATTGTGTTTTTGCTCTTTGGACATGTGTTTGTTTTTTAAAATGCTCGCCAGTGTGGGTGGGGTGGAAGCGTCTGCACAAAGTTTTGGTTCTCACTTTTGTTATGTTTACAAAATGTACCCAATGATAATTCCATACTTGGTAATGTGTCCTTATCCTGTTCTCTAATGGTATATGTTCTAATGGTATATGTTTGGCGATTGCCCAGGTGGTACTGTAAAAACTCAATAAAATTTGTTTAAAAAAAAAAAAGATAACAAAATCGTTGAAACATTAATAAAGAAGAAATATCAAATTGTATGTTAATACCAGACATGGATTTTTTAAAGAAAACCCCAAAAGAATCAACAAAGCACAGGGTTAAGTGAAATCCTGCACCCTGGTGAATAACCACCATGGGAGGGAAGAAAACCTTATACTCTATAGACCATTCATCAAAAACCTTTGAAATTCTGTGCCTTGTCAAATAACCCCCCCATGTAAGGGAAGAAAACCTTACACTCTATAGCCCATTTACCAGTGGTAATGAGTAGCATGATAATAGCAAAACTACACCAAGGTGTTTGTTGAATCAGACCATTACGTGTCATATCAATAGTGCCAATATCGGGTATAATGATACCAAACAAAGGCTCTCAAAGAAAGAACAAATAAATCAATACCGCCTACTGGTGTCCAATTCAGTGTGAAATAGAAAACACACCCACTCTACCGACCACACACATTTGGAAATCGATGGTATGGCAACATCTAAACAATGCCTATATGGCCAGGCCAAGTGGTCTGTTGAGTGCCAACATAAGTTCAAGTAGTGCTCCCGGGTATATAAAACCAGCACTGAAAAAGGGTATAACCCTTACCTCATAGGACATTCGCAGAGTGAAAGGATGGGCAGCGATATTACGTTACCTAAGGTAATTAACTTTGACATCGGATAGAGACATCTAGCCGCAGATTTCTTAACTTTTGAATTAAATACCATAGCTTTACCCCCTGGAGTAGGGTCTGCGAACCAATCCTACCAAAGTTCTCAAAGAGAACCAGCCGGTCATATCTAACAACCAACCAAATGTACGTAGGAATGGCAGAACAAGAGCTTGGCTCTTTATATAATACATGATTACTGTCACAGAACATATAAATAATAAACAACCCTACAGTCTCGAGAGTAACAGCCCTTGAAGGAAAAGGGGGAAAAAAAATAACCATCTGTCAGTTATCAGACATTAACCTCTATGCCCCAAGGGGAAAGAAAACTGGTTGACTAAAAGGGCTGAGTGCAAGCCAAAAGTCAGGCAATCCGCATTCTTCACAACAATGAAGAAATATCAGAGAAAGAACGGTCCTGATAAAATCCAAAAGAAGGACTCTCAGAACACATTCCATTATACTAAGCTGAATGAACACCAAACGAAAGATTAACATTAATACCTTCATAGTATTGAGAATTTTGTTTGAACAAAATGACCATTCGAAGGTTACATAATGCACTGTAAAGAGACTAAAATGACACTAATAGATTTGAATTTAATATTAAGATTCATCAATGATGCCAGTTGTAAAACTTTTTCCCACTAAGGGGCATCACCTGGACATATACATAATATTTATAAAATTGTGACACAATAGACTCCGAGTAGTCTGACAACACATAGAGCATCGCTGGCCCACATTTACTGGAGGACAACAGGTATCTAGAAATCCTGCCCTGCATGGCCTTTAGTGTCATGGTCGGAAAGTCTGAACATGACTCCGAGCCGTGGGCATGCTCTAAATACCAAGGCAAGCAAAAGAAGAAAAGGGAACGCACCTATTAGTGGAGTATCAAAACATTAAATAATAAAAAGATGAAACATTAAAAAGGAAACAACTATTAACCCCCATCAGCTGCAATATCTCTAGTGAGTCTTGGGAAAATCATTTCTCACAAATTTATGCTAGCCCCCAATCAGAGACAGATCAATATGACCACGGCCCACTTACCACCATAGAGCTATCTCTGAAGTAGAAGAGGCTATTCATCAGAGCATTGGGAACAAAGCACCTGCCCCAGATGGGCTGCCAATCGATTTAATAAAATGGAAACCAGACTTCTGGGCCTGTTACTTTTTACTGTGTTTAATAGTCTAACCCACCCTATGCTACTTGATACGTGGGCCAAGAGTATCATAGTTCCAATTTTTAAAAAAGGGGATCGGTCCCAGCCTAGTAATTATAGGCTGATCTCACTAATCGACAATACTCTAAAAATATTGGGAAGAGTTTTGTATAATAAGATCTTAACCTGGTCAGAGGAAAATGGTATCTTAGAGCCCTGTCAGTTAGGCTTCCGTAGCAAGGTGGGCACAAATGAACAATGTCTCAACCTCAGTTTGGTTATTGAGAAATATACCATCGCACGGAAGTCCCCGGTCTACTTGGCCTTTATGGATTTGTCCTCAGCATTTGACCTTGTCAATAGGTCAAAGCTTTGGACAATCCTTCTGGCATACGGGCTGGATGAGCCTTTGGTACATTTCCTAGCGTACCTTCATAAAGACCTCCAGGCGCAGGTGAGGATCGGCATGGGTGGAGAGGTTTCAGGATCCATTAAGGTAGGAAGGGGGGTCAGACAGGGTTGTGTCTTGGCCCCCCTCCTTTTTATTATCTACATTAATGGGCTAAATAACTCGCTAAAAACCTCGACCTACGATGTTCCCACAATTAATGGTAAAACTCTTCCCGTGTTACTATACGCAGACGATGCGGTCCTCATAGGCCACACGCCGAACTCTCTGCATATTTTAGTACAGACTTTTGTCAGGTATATGGACAGCTTGGAGCTATCTGTTAATTTAAAATAATCATTTTTAATGTCCTGTGGTCCTGGGAAGCGACAGCTAAGTTCTATTGCAGTGGGTAGTCAGAAATTGACAAGCACCCACACATTTCCTTATCTTGGGTTGGTCTTTACTGCGAACGGCTCCTGGACTGAGCATCTTGCTCACTCCAGGGGCAAGTTCTCAAAGGCCACCAATTCAATCCTTAGCCTTCCCCGCCCAAAGACCACTGGTGCTATTTTAGCTATTCAAAAAATGTTTAACTTACAGTGCGTCCCTGTGGTCACATATGGGGCTGAGATTTGGGATATTGCAAACAGTTCCTGCATTCAGCAGGAAGAAAATAGGTTTTGCAGGAAACTGCTGGGTATCCCAATCTCCACCCCACAATACATTTGCCACAGAGAACTTAATCTTTAATTTTATATCGGATTTTCTCTGCGCCCAACCTGCGCTTTTTTCGTTATCAGTATGGAAGAAAAAGGCCACCTCCCTTACTAGAGAGATTATTAATGACTGCGTTATGTGTGAGAAAGGGATGGAAATTCCTTAGTTGAGTGGAGTGCACCAAAGCTTGCGCAGTGTCAACTAAGAAAGTATCTTTTTAAACCAAAATACAGTTGAAACTGTGTCTAAAAGGGAGCTAAGAGATGCCCTCTATTCTTTATACAATACAGAAAGGATTGGATTGGAATCCAAGAAATCTTCTGTTCTTAGCTACATGTCTATCGAACAGTATCACCATCCCCTACCCATATATCCCTATGCATGAGTCATTGGGAAAGGAGCCTACTATTCCGCTTAAGAGCAGGAACTGTCAGATTTGCACTGTGTTTTTCCCTTGGTTACCACCCTAACCTCGATCACGTACCATGCCCTTGTGATGGGGTGAGTGGCCAATCAATTTGACACTTTTTATTTTTCTGTAAGTATTATATAAAATACATAAAGTCGCTTTTATATTCATTTTTTAAAAAGAGAAGGCCTATTAGTCTGGATAATGCTTACTCGTGTTTAGTCTCTCTGGCTGACGAAGAGTTGATTTTTCGTACAAGTACATTTTTGAGAATCGCTACCAGAGCACGTAAGACCATGTCCGACCCCTGAGATTTTATTATGACTGAATGACTGACTATCTTTGCACAACTGTAGGATGACATAATGTTTTATATGATAGTAATTTATTTATTTATTACCAATTAAGTTCTTTTTAACTTGTAATCTAATTCATCAAAATGTTATGGTTATATCATTGTAAATTTTCCCATTGTCATGCATTTCCAAACTCTTCGCTTGTTATTTAGTTTGTTATGATGCTGTGCTTTTATGGGTACTAAGCTACCCGAATAAAGTTTATGAACTGAACTGAAAAAAGGAAACAATATATAAAATGAATCCTTGCTAGCAACAAGGACATGCGACAACACTTGTAATACGAAACACAATTTGAACCCAAAACCCGCCTCAAGAAGTAACAGTCATGATTTTCCAAGGACTTGTAAAGCACAGTGAAAATAGATACTTACCCAAAAAGACAGGTAGTATATAACCTCCAGACAGACGCAAAAAGCAGTGTGGGAGAATAACAAGAAGAGCTTCTTCTAAACCCTAAAAACTTCATAAATTGTATGACCGAGCACAGGTAAGAAAACTGAAGCCAGAATTCTCCATCAGATTGTTTTCAACACTACCTATCACACAGCGTAAGATACAGAGTTCACCCCATATGTCTTAGGAATGAACAAATGAATTAACTATCCCCTCCACAAAGGAGAAGGCAACTAACTGGTGTGTTCCAAAGAATACACCATAAACTCTGAGTTTAGTCTCCCAATTTTCCAAAAAGCGAAGCACATGTAATAAAAATTTAGAAATGCTGCGTCGGACCCAGTGCTTTACCTGGAACGCAACTTATTGCCACCCCTCAAAAGATTGAAAAGGGATGTCAAGTATTGGCACTCCCTGCCGTTGACGTTGCTGGGGAGAGCGGTGTTATTCAAAATGATGGCTCTCCCTCGCTTCCTCTACGCGCTACAGAATGCGCCCGCTCTAGTACCAGACTCCTACTTTCAATCTATTAACGCAGAGGTAGGTTATTTGCTCTGGGAGGGTAAACCTCATACGATAGCGCTCTGCAAGCTCATGCGGAGCTGGTACGACGGGGGGATCGCGCTGCCCAACATCCGTCTATATTATTGGGCGTCCCAACTTATCATAGTTAATCACTGGATGCACGCTGCGCAGGATGAACCCGCTTTGAGAATGGACAGGGTGCAGCTGGGCCTCCACGGCGTCCTCCAGGCCCTCTATGTTAAGTCAGGGTCGAACAGGTTGCAGGGCCCCACGGCGCACACAGTACAGATCTGGCACACGGCACAGCGACGGCTGGGATGGGAGGGGGTGATTACGAGACACACACCTCTATGGATCTCCCCAAAGATAGGTGTAGGTCATCTGCGTAAGGAATTTGAGGGGTGGGATCGCATAGGCATCTCCAAGGTCGGGGATCTCTGGAGGAGGGGCGGGTGATACCGTTTGAGACTTTACAAACAGAATACCAGATGAGGCAGACCGAGCAATTTAAATACTTACAAATCAGGCATGCACTGCAGAAAGCGATACCCGGTGGGACCGCGCCACCGGAGTCCTCCCCGCTAGATGACCGGCTCCTCACAGACCATCTCACCAAGAAAGCTATCTCACTGACCTACCGTAAACTGGTGAATCATCAAAAAGACCCCACGGAGCTCCTCAAACAAAACTGGGAGGCGGCAGTGGGTCCCATGGACGAACTAGAATGGTTTGAAGTGCTAGCATCTCCCCGGGAGGTGGCCATCCCGTCCACACTGAAGATGGTGCAGCTAAAAATACTACACCGGATATACTACACCAGAACCACACTTCACAAAATGGGGAGGGCACAGAGCCCGTTGTGCCTATGGGGGTGTGGACTGCGGGGCGCCTTCTATCACACTCTATGGGATTGCCCGAACATAGCTGCATATTGGAGGGAGGTAGTGGGGACGCTATCACAGGTCACCGGGCGCGAGGTCCCACTGGAACCCCGGATGTGTTTGTTGAATGTGTGGGATGCTACTGACCTTAACCAGGATGATCAAACCTGGGTGACTATTGGGCTAACACTGGCGAAGAGGTCCATTGCGCAATACTGGGGGGCGCAGGCAACCCCCTCGCACGGGAGATGGGCCCGCGACATGGACAGTGCCATGACAGCGGAGAGGGTGGTGTGTAAGAACAGAGGCTGCCCCAGGCGCTGGCAACGAATTTGGGGAAAATGGAACATGTTTAGAGGCAATATCTGTGAACCCCCGGTGGCGGACTCAGAGTCCGAGCTCAGTGACTGAAACCGCAGCTACGCCATTCTTGCGGCCTGGGGAGGGATGTGATGGGAGATGGAGGTGCGGGCGGGAGGAGGCGGGGGGTGGCTATGGTGGGAGGGGGAGGTGATGACTGTAGGGGTGTTTTTTGCTACATGTCAGGACAGGCTCCTATGCTACCAGAAGTACTGCCTTGAAGTATACTGTAATGTTCAAAGGTGCATCTTTGTTTTTGTTTAATAAAATGTTTCCAAAAAAGAAAAAAAAAACATTTGGAAATGCAGTCCGCTCAGAAGGAGAAAACAACCTACACAATAAAAACACATAGTCCAAGAGGACTTTAATGAGAGATGAACCACAAGAACATGTATTCAAATGAATACAAAACATAGGCCCTGAATCCACCATTGCCATAAAAAATATACCCACCACAAGAGTAGTGAGGACATACTACGCTGATAACTCTAACGAGTAAAGACCAGAGCGTCCCTATATACCACACTTATCACTGGCGTACCAACATGTCCCTAGGTGACAATGAAAGGTCGAAACCATGCACATTTTAGCATACTGAAGCCTGCGTCAGAAAATCTTCCATACAAGAAGATACTTCTTTTGACAATAACCCCTTGAGCACCAAGCTCATCCTCCGAGGCCAAGGGAGAAAGGGAACCTCCCGTGGTCATCCAAATCAATACCAGCCTAAAAAACAGAGAGAAAGAAAATTGGTACTGAGAATATAACATCTGCTATCGCAAGACACCAAGTGATCAAACCAACAACGGACATACAAGATGCCCTAACAAAGCTTACACGCTTTGAAAGAAAAAGTCTACATCTCAAGTATAAAGACAAGTTACAAAGTACCATATGACAAAAAGCTAGGACTCTGAAGACCTCAGTCTTCCACTGAAGCATCTTAACGCTGCATCAGCTTGACTCCCAGAAAGATGGGCTCCATCAAATGGCATGTCAACTGGATAGCCTCCGAGAAAGCCGAAGTCGCCAACCACACCCTATGCCTTAATGCCACTGCCGATGCCATAGTGCGACCTACAGAGCCCCTGGTGTCCATACCACACCTTATGGTAAGCCTAGCAGCCTGCTGACCATCTTTAATCAAACAACCAATCTCCGCACTGACATTATCCGTAAGAGATGGTAACAAATTCTGTAGCAAATCCCAAAAAGCATGGGAATATCATCCCAGCACACAAGATTTATTTGCGGATCTCAAGGCTGAGCTTGCCGACCAAAGACACGTTTACCACATGCATCACGAGTCTTAGAAACAGAATCTACATCCTGCGAAGAAGTCACAACCTGAGTCACCAAGCTACAGGTGGAAGGGTGTCTATGAAGACAAACCGGGCCCCAGGACAGGCAGGTGTCTACATGCAATATCTCGGTCCACTGAGGCCTCTGACTTAGGCTTGGTCCAAGTGCCTAATAAAACATCAAAAAGGGCCTCCCTGTCTGTCCCTGAAAAATGGCCTCGATCAAAGGGTCAGTGGACTTTTGCACCATAGGAAGTGACAAGTTTCAAACTGTAGCCACTTTTCTTAGCATGTCAGTAAAGGAGGAACTTGCCTCCGTGGCAAGGCCAGGGGAGTAACCCTGAAGCAGAGAAGAATCCAGGCCACTAGCCTCTCCCAAAGCAGACAACCAGCTCTCCTCCATCTGAGGCACACAAATCTCAGAAATGGGCTGAAAGGGCCCTGCCTCGATCGACACAGGCTGTCTTTCCAAAACTTCTTCCTGAGAAGAAATCAAAACCTGAATAGTCAACTCTGCATCAGACGTCGTATGATGCCTGCAGGGTGGAGGAGAAGCAACTTAGACCGCCGCCGTCAGAGTCGACTGATCAAAGTCTGGCATCGTAGGTCGAGATCCCGAAGGTCTGTGGCCCTGCGCCAAAGTGGCGCCAGCCGACATCGATTCCAGCGGCTCAACTGTCACCGAGGGTAAACCCTCCGACAGTGCCAGACTCACCTCGTTGGGGCCTAAAGGTGCTCCAGAGGGAGAATGGGTCCCTTAGATGAGGTGCATGGAATTATAATATTCCTTCATCTGAACCATTGACCCAAAGACTCCCGCAAACATGGAGACGCAGTGCAAAGTTGCGTACGGCCTCCTCAACCGTCGAGCGGGAGGAGCCATGGGAGACAAAGTCCCCATTCAGTGAAGTCAGAGAATTCTGTGACTTCAACCACCCCATACCTTTTGACTTACCTGGAGAACGACGTCCTCCAGACTGGCTTCGGCTCCTAGATTGACCCCGCTTTTCCCAAGATGACAAAGACCGAGGCTGAGAAGCCTTCAAAGATCGTGACATCTGCGCCACCATCCACGGCGGAATAGTAATCATGGACAAAACAGATTACAACAACAAGTTTTAGACATGTTGGCAGTCCCGCTACATTATCAAAAATCACATCCAAGAGAGCTTCACAAATTGAATACTCATATTCAAGAAATCACCCACAGAGCCCTTGATTCAGGTTTCATCTGTCAAGAAGAATACATCTTTCTTAAAAAAACATGTGCCATTGTTCCAACACTATGTGGGGTTCCAAAAACGCACAAGAATGTGACTGATCCCCCGCTTTGCCCCATCATTTTCACTATCGGCTCCAGTACAGAGCCTCTTTCAAAATATGTGGACGCTTATCTTTGTCCCTTATCTCAGAACTATGCTTCTTTTATTCGTGACACAGGCAACATCATAAAAAAGGTAGAGGCCATGCTCTACAATCCTAACACAGATATCTTGGTAACGCTTGACATTGAGACGTTATACACCAACATCCCTCAAGGTCAAGCGTTGCAAGCAGTTGCATCCCTCCTTGAACGATCCCCTGATGATAGACCGGATGGCTTCATCTTACAGTGCCTAGAAATAGGTTCTGATGAACTTTGAGTTCAATGGACTCCTATATCAACAAATCAAGGGCACCAATATGGGGGCCTCTTGTGCCCCCAGCATAGCGAACATCTATATGGGGGAATGGGAGCTCAAAAATGTCTTCAATGAAGCTGCCCCCTTTTTTGAAAATGTCCACACTTGGAAGCGCTTCATTGATGACATTTTCTTAATTTGGAAATGAGATGCTGTAACTCTACAAGAGTACATTCTCTGGCTTAACGCCAGTGATAGTAACCTTAAGTTTACTGCCAAGTTTAGCCCTGATCTGGTTGAATTTTTGGACATCATGATTGTGGGAGCGAATGACACTACAAGTGAGCCTATTTAGAAAACCCACAGCCAAAAATACCATCCTCCAATATCAAAGCTTTCACCCAACATGTCAGAAGGACTCAGTTCCCTTTGGGGAATTTTTACGTGTGCGACGTAATTGTACCAATATGGGGGACTTCCACATACACGCAGATGCCTTAAAGAAGCGCCTACTAGATCGCGGCTATCCACATCGTCTGGTAAGACACGCCTTTAAGAGGGCTAAATATTACAACCGTGATGCCCTCTTGGAAGGTTCCAATCGCACACCACGAGATCAGGTCACCTGTGTAATTAACCATTCCTCACTTAATTATAAGATCAAAAATGTGATCAACAGAAACTGGAAGATCCTTAACACTAAAGAGCTTGACCCCTAGTTACCACTACCGCTGGTAGCCTATAGGAGAAACCGCAACTTGAAAGATCTCCTGGTACATACCAGATCTCAACTAGTGAGGACCCAACGTCAAACTACTATCACAGGATTGCCCCTAGTGGTAGGTAACCACAAGTGTGGTTCCTGCCATGCCTGCGGTGCGGCCACCGTTACAGATCTGCTTAAATACAAAGATAAGAACATCAAACTGAAAGACCTCACAAACTGCATTAGTCACAACATCATATACATTATTTTCTGCCCTTGCGATCTAGCCTATATTGGAAAAACAGGGCATGAATTCCGCACAAAATTTAGCGAACATAAATCTGCCATCCGGACTTATAAAACTACAGCCCCGCTTGTCTCACATTTTTTGGATAAACACCATTCTAAAAAAAGATCCTAAGTGGTGCATCATAAAAAAAGTCAAAGAGGCAGGTGTACCCATGGAAATCGCACGTAAAAGAAGAGAGACCTTCTGGATTTTTAACTGCAATAGCATCAGGGAAGGACTAAATGAGGATATCGTTTGGAATATTACCCGCAGCTAACCTCATGTGTTCACTGCTCCGTGGATTACACACATTCTGCCGGCATATTGTAGGCTCTCTGGAATCGATACTACTGCCTAAACTAACATCTGTCGCCGTGTCTCATTATCAGTTTTTTGGCATGACATACTTTTTCTACCAAGATGCAAATTTTAAGCCATTCATTAACTGAGTAATGTAGCAGCACACTGTGCCCATACGCTACCTCCCATATATATGTTATGCCACCCTTAATGGGTGGATAGGAATGTGCCATATACACACAGAAATACATTTTGGAATTTGCCCCCTCAAGTTCTGCCCGGCTGGGTAGCTCCCAAAGGATTTATTCATTAGTACACCAATAAGGTGCGTTACTCTGTTATAAGAATGCAGTATTGGTCTCTGTTAGTTAGACAGAGATTAATTCTGCTTCTTTTTACTGCTAGTCACACTCTGATTTTAGCTGATATTTTTTATAAGGTTTTTCTTTTTTGTCGACCTTTTTAGCCTAAGTTGCTCTCACCAGACCCTGCTCGTTCGAGTGATGCCGCTTTTATCACTTAATTAATTTCCTGGGCCTTTATCGTTTCTGAAGGCATTTGCACATACGAAGATTGCGACCAGTAATCTGATCTCTAGTCGTATTTTGATATCGACGCTTAGCACGCACTGGCGTCACCGGCTGGGCCGCATTTCCTGTATGGATGTAACTCATTTATAGAGCCCGTCGAACTTTTACCTTCTCCAACTTGGAAGTCAGATATGGCAGACTACAGACTTTGCATATTCACATTTTTCTGGTAAGTCTATCTGCATAAACGTCCGTGCGCCCCTATTACCTGTAAGGTCCCATGAACAATATTTTTTTATTAATTATGTTCCGTTACGCTGCCACAAACCTTGCAGTGTTACACTGTATGGCATTGTGTAACACTATCGGCCTAATGTGCTGCACATAGCATTAATCTACTGCTTACCGTTATGCTCTTCAGTGAATGCCTCTGCTTCCTGTTCACATGCTCGGCACGCCGTCACGAGTACCACGTGGCTAGTGGTTTCATCCCCTGATACAGTGTCGGAAGTTGACTGCGCTACAATATCTTCTTGTGCAGTAGTTTTATTTTACTTTTTATGTGCTGCCAACCAAGTCTCAGCACGATGCCTTAATTCTTGTATTGTTATACTGCTATGCATCGCGAAATATCAGCGGCTTAATACACAACCTAGATCACTAGATTATTGTCCCCTTTTCGTAGTACCATGTATTTTAAAGGGTACTTTCGTTTATCATTAGCATGCCCATAATGACACTATGAGTACCATATGGCCAGCGGTTTGTCTCTCCCATGCAGTGTTAGCAGCTTATTGCGCTGCATTGAGCATGTCTGTATCTCACTGCACAGAACATTGGTTAGCATTTATTGCCATAAGACAGGGTTCTCCCCCCCCTCCCTATTTAAACCGACTATCCACATTGTAGACAGCTGTTCTGGATGACTGACTCATGCATATTATCAGCTTTGCATGAAGAGGATCATAGCAAATTATTTTATACAACTACACAACAGATGTAACTGCGATGTAGGCTTCACAGCCCACTATAGGGATTAAATAGTTACAGCTCATGTACCATTCTAAATTCATCCTTATCACAATATGCTACATCCCATGTTGTTTTCTTGTATTTCCTGTCTATAGATACTATTCATGATTGCACGGGTAGTAGTGTACTGTTGACACCCTACTCAGGAGAGACTTGTCGGATCCGGTCCTTTGTCAAATTACTTTTGAAAATCATATCACCAAGTTCAAGCATTTTTCGACGGCTTAGGTGTGTACTTTGTTATTATTCTCAGTCACATTTCTTTAATATACCAGCTGGCTGTCTCTGAAAGAAACTAATGAGATCATACATATGCCTTATACAGAATCCTGTGCCCTATTGGGACACTTTCACCTGACCTCATTGGAGACACTGTCCCGGCGCACATACCATGTCTTTCTCTCTCGAATACTACATCGCAGTAGTTTAGGTAAGATGACACTCTAGAAAACAGCTCTTGCTACAATGCGTATCTCGCATAAGTCTCCTTTAAGAGTTATGACCTCTATACATCCCCTTTGTTCATAGATACGTAGAGAACCTGATCGAGATACGCCTAAATAGATTGCCAGCAACTTACTGGCCACCCCAACTAGCTGTAAGTAACGTAAGTTCTTTTAGTCACATTAAAATAGGACATCACAAGGTGACACTAGCATGTTGTCTTGACCAGGCAATTATGGCCCTTTTTGGATCACAACACTTCTTTTCTATACCTTTGGCATCTCGGGTGATTGGCAAATCACTTTTTGTTATGGTTCTTTTTTCCTTATCTTGTTCTACTCTTTAGATAATACTCCCCCTGGTAAGTATAGGGAGGTGCACACGCTGTAGCGATATATTCTGCCTATGATATACCTTTGTGGTCGGTAACTGCAGGATGTTTAGTAATAAAACACCTAGAACCAAGGTCCTATTGAATCTTTTTAAATCTTTTACTGCATGAGCTTGTACAGTTATGTAATATATAACATTTTTGTTTCTTCAGATTCCTGCTTTGTGATTTGAATGGGTATCTGAAAAGGTCCTGAAGAAGGTGGTCGTTCCATCCCTTGTTTTCCACCGAAACACGTGTCGACCCAATGTTCAGACCCATGAACATATGATACACTCTTGGTCGTGGAGACGTTATAACCTTGAGTCCCTTGAGTCTCCTTTCTGTTCAGATGTGTTTTAATGTGAATGAAGTATGAGTCTGTATGAAACTGTGTGAGTTGTGGTGTGTATGGTTTGATATATGTAAAGATTTGGTTCCCCTAGGGGGTATCTGTCCAATAATCATTGGTGTGTACAATTTGTATACCTTTGGTGATAAATTTGTCATCTTTGTGAAATGTTTCAAACACTTTTTTTTTTTAAAGAGTAAAGCAATGAACTTATTTGATAAAGAAAAAATGTTTACATAAGAAAATAAACAATGATTAAGTTAATGTTGTAAGTGTTGTTCACCTGATTGGACTTCTGTCAAGCCCATCCTGTAGATAAAAGTATGTAAACAGAAAAGAAATAGAGGTCCTGAGGGAGGTTCTCTCGTTACATCCGTGCCACCATCAACTTCAAACGTCGCTCCTTCAACAACTTTGGTTTTAGTTTCTGGCAGGAGCCACAATCTCCAGCATAGTGGTGCTCACCCAAACACCACATACAAATTGTATGCGGGTCTGTCACCGACATATGTCGGCTACAAGACCCACAAGGTTTGAAACCGGTAGATATCAGGCAAAGGCACACTGTTCCACCGACACAAAGTGTTAAAGCAGGTCAAGAAAAAAAAATCAACCCGAGGAACTGCTTCTCTGGATCCACTTTACAGCACGGAAAAGAAGAAACTGACGTTCGCGCACCGGAGGGGACTTATATGGCTCCACTGGCAGAAGGATCGGAGTCGACGTCATCGCACAGCGCCGTTCCCCAGCGCTCAGAGATACTGTTGAAAAAGTCACAGGTCCATACTGGCGCCTATGGAGAATTCAAAAGTTAAGGAATAATCTGCAGCTAGATGTCTCTATCAGATTTGTTGAATTTGCAAATGCTTGTTCACGGTTAAGTGAAAAGTTGTGATTTGCAGTTTCTCTAAAGAACCCTCCAGTGGCTCTCTCTTTTTGGTGTCCACAAATTCATAAAAATACAGTCTATTTTTATAAATTGGTGTCAGATTTCCTGAGAGTCTTGTTTCAATCTTCTTCAATTGTTCTGGTGGTTTTTAAATGCTTTACACTTGTTCCTTCATTAAAGTCTGAAAGCTTGAAGTCACAGCTGCCCAGGGTTGAGCTAAGGTTTGACAAACTTAACCTGACTGGTGCTGGAAGGGTTGGTAGTGTATTACACAGTGAGGTTTCACAACGGACAAATGACTTACCTTCGGTAAAAACCTTATCTGGTAGAATAGAATAGAAAAACATTTATAGAGCGCATGGCTACTCGGAAGCATCCCAGCGCTGGTAACTGACACGGGGGTAAGGAGCTGCGGTGGCTTAAGAAAACAGCAAGGTCTTAAGCTGCTTTCGGAAAGTCAAATGATCAGGGATTTTGCGGAGATGCAGAGGCAAGGAGTTCCACAGTTTGGAGGCATTGTAGGAGTAAAGCCTACCGCCACTCCTAGATTTCTTGATCCTAGGGATTTCGGTCAAGTACAGATCGTTAGAGGGAAGGTTCCGGTTTGCTTTGTACGGCTTAATCATGGTGCGAATGACAGGCAGGCCAAGTCCAAGTCTTGCCCTGTGCACTATGCATTACTATCTGGTAAACATGATCTAGCCGCAGATTCCTTACTTTTAAAGAACAAGTTACTTACCTTCGGTAACGATGTATCTGTAAGAAACATTAGTTAGTTAGATTCCTCACCTTAGAATATCCCCAGGCGTCAGGCTGGATCCGGAATTTTTTTTCGTCAGCAATACCCCTTGCGCGTCGCTAGCCGTCGTCTGCGGCTCCGCGTCCGTCGTCGGCGTCGTGCGCCGGAATGACGTCGGAGTACTTAGACGCCACCCTTGCGCGCTGACGTCAGTTCTTGTACATAGCATTCCGCGCCAGGAACGCAGAGCCATGCAAGAGACCGACACTGGTGCCAAAAAATCTAGGGCCCTGAAAAGGATAACCGTAACCCTAGATGTCAGTTCGCAGAACGGGGAGGATGGGTGAGTCGGTGAAGAATCTAACTAATGTTTCTTACAGATACATCGTTACTGAAGGTAAGCAACTTGTTCATCTGAAAGAAACATGTTAGTTAGATTCCTCACCTTAGAATAGATACCGCAGCAATACCAACCCCGGTGGTGGGTCTGCGAACCAAGATCACACCAGAAAGTCCTGGAGAACAGAACAGCCAAAGAAGCCGTCTCTCCGGACTTGGCTGTCCAGGCAATAGTGCTTGGGAAACGTGTGCAGTGAAGCCCACGTCACCGCCTGACAGATGTCCCGCAAGGGAACTCCCCGGCCCAGGGCAGTAGTAGCCGCTGTGGCCCGGTGGAATGGGCCCTCAACCCAACAGGAGGGTCCTTTTTTGCCAAGGAGTAACAAAGTTTAATACACAACACGACCCACCGTGAGATGGTCCGTTTGTGTACCGCTTTCCCCTTCTTAGCTCCTACGTATCCAACAAAAAGTTGGTCATCCACCCGGAACTGTTTGGTGCGGTCCAAATAAAAGGACAGCGCCCGTTTTGGGTCCAGACGGTGGAGCCTCACTTCCTCTTTTGAAGGATGCGGAGGTGGAAAGAAGGTGGGCAACGTGACAGATTGCCCGAGGTGAAAGGGGGTCACCACTTTCGGTAGAAAAGAAGGACGAGGCCGGAAGACAACCTTGTCCGGGTGAACAGAAAGAAAGGGGGGCTTAGATGACAGAGCCTGGAGCTCACTCACCCGTCTAGCCGAGGTGATAGCTACCAGGAAAGCAGTTTTCAGGGTCAGAAGACGAATGGGACAATTGTGAAGAGGCTCAAAAGGAGCGCACATCAGAAAAGTCAGGACAAGATTCAAGTCCCACTGAGGCATTACGAAGGGGACAGGAGGGAACATGTGAGTAATGCCTTTGAGAAAACGGGAAACAACAGGGGACTTGAAAAGAGAAGGCTGATCAGGAAGCCGTAAGAAGGCAGAGATTGCAGTAAGATAACCTTTCAAGGTGCCCAGAGCAGAGCCCTGCTGGGCCAAAGAAAGAAGAAAGAGTAGAACCTCAGAAAGAGGGGCGGAAAGGGGATCCACAGCCTTTGCTGTTCACCATGCCACAAATTTGTTCCACCGGCAGGCGTATACCGTCTTTGTGGAGGGACGCCTGGCTGCCAGAATGACATCACAGACTTCAGGAGGCAAGTCTAATGGCATCAACTGCCGCCGCTCAATCTCCACGCGTGGAGGTGGAGACTGGACAGGTTCGGGTGGAGGACCGTCCCCTGCTGCTGCGACAGAAGGTCCTCCTGAAGAGGCAGTCGTATCGGGGGATCGATTGACATGCTGAGTAGCTCGGGATACCAGAACCTCCGTGCCTAATCCGGAGCCACTAAGATAACTTGGGCCCAGTCGCGCCTGGTCTTCTTCAGCACTCTGGGCAGAAGTGGTATAGGCGGAAAGGCATACAACAGACCGCAACTCCACTCGCGACGAAAAGCGTGCTGCCTTGGAAATTCCAACGCGCAGAACTGCTGACATTGCGTGTTCTCTTCGGTGGCGAATAGATCTAACCAAGGCTCTCCCCACTGCAGAAAGAGACCTTGCGCCACGTCCGAATTCAGACGCCATTCGTGATCCATCATGCACCGGCGGCTGAGTTTGTTGGCTCTGGTGTTCAGAGAGCCCGCCAGATGTTGAACCACCAGGGTGATGCCCTGGTGTTCCAGCCATGTCCAGAGGCGCAGAGCCTCCTGACAAAGGGTCCACGACCCCACCCCGCCCTGTTTGTTGCAATACCACATGGCGGTGGTGTTGTCCGTGAACACCTGCACGACACTTCCCCGGACAGAGGGAAGGAAGGCTTTCAGTGCAAGCCGGATCGCTCTCAGCTCCAAAAGGTTGATATGGAGTCGAGCATCCGCCGGAGAACAGAGTCCTCTGATCTCCGCCTCTCCCATGTGGGACCCCCATCCCAGGAGGGACGCGTCCGTCACTACTACGTGCTCCAGTTGGGGTAGGGAGAGGCATCTGCCGCTGACCCAATCGCGGTCCGTGAGCCACCACTGCAACTGTTTCGCAGTGCCCTCCGAGATCAAGACATGGTCGGACAGGTTGCCTCGATGCTGGGCCCACTGAAACTTCCGGATCCCACTGCAGAGCCCGCATTCGCCACCTGGCGTAATGCACCAACAGGATGCAGGAGGCCATCAGCCCCAAAAGCCGCAGCACCAACCTGACCGAAACCCAGGATAGAGGCCGAAAGATGGGAATCAGAGCCTGAATATCCCGGACCCGCTGTTCCGGAGGATAAGCCCGGAACTGCGCCGAATCGAGAACCGCTCCGATGAAGAGGAGCTTCTGGGAGGGACTCAGGTGCGACTTCGGCACGTTGATGGAGAACCCCAGCAAATGCAGGAGGTCGGCCGTAGTCTGGAGGTGGGAGACGACTTGCTGGGGCGAGCCCGCCTTCAACAGCCAGTCGTCGAGATAGGGGAATACTGGAACCCCCGATCTGCGCAGATGAGCTGCGACCACCGTCATCACTTTCGTGAACACCCGAGGAGCACTGGTGAGGCCGAAGGGGAGCACGGTGAACTGAAAGTGCTCCTGACCCACCGTGAACCGCAGGTAACGCCGGTGGGCCGGCAGGACGGGGATGTGAAAATAGGCGTCCTGCAAGTCCAACACTACCATCCAGTCTCCAGGGTCGAGGGCAGCCAGAACCTGAGCTAAAGTTAGCATCTTGAACCGTTCCTTCCGGAGGAAGGTGTTGACGCTCCTGAGGTCCAAGATAGGGCGTAGGCCCCCTTTGCCCTTCTTGGGAACCAGAAAGTAGTGGGAATAGCAACCACGGCCTACTTCTGGACCAGGAACGCGCTCGACAGCCTCTTTGGCAAGAGGGCCGTAACTTCCTCCCGCAGAAGATTCAAGTGATCCTCCGATATACGGTGGCATGGCTGGAGGGGTCGTCTCGAAGGGGAGGGAGTAGCCCCTTCGGACGATTTGCAGCACCCACCTGTCCGAAGTGATGGAGCGCCAGTGGAGCAGGTGATGGCGAACTCTGCCGCCCACTGGCGTGGAATGGGCCTGAAAGCTCGGACTAGGAAGGCTTTGAGGCGGATGATGCCGAGGTGGATGTGAACTGACCGGCACGTTGTCCTCTAGAACCGCCACGGCGGAACCCACGTCCGCGTGCAGGTTGGTTCTGCGGCCGGTGGCTAGGCGGACGTGAGGAGGCGCCCCTTCCTTGGCCACGAAAGGGGCAAAAGGCGGAAGTGTGCGGCCATGGGGCCGAGAGACCCAAGGACGTGGCCGTAGCCCGGGAGTCCTTAAAACGAGCCAGCGCACTATCTGCCTTCTCACCAAAAAGGCGAGCACCATCAAAGGGCATATCCATGAGGGTACTCTGGACATCCCCCGAAAAAGACGTGGACCTCAGCCAGGCGTGGCGCCGGAGCGCCACCGTAGTGGAAATCACTAGTTCTAGTGTACACCTTGTATCAGTCAAAACAACCCTTATGGTGATTGGTTGTAAAGTCAACGTTTTAGACCAGCTATCCTAGTGGTAGCATGGACAAGAGCAGTCTTAGGCTAAACTCTGTATGGCATGTGAAGCCAGCTGTTATACCATTTGCAATCCTTTGAATACCAAATGAAAGGACACCACAACAGATATATTATAAAAATAGAATGTATTTATTCTAGTCAAAATACCCTCAGCACTCTTTATGAGATTCGAGGTAAGTACAACACAGTCTTATTTAAGCATACATAAGTCACACAGGTAAGTAATACAGTTAGGCCCTAGGGGCCACGCAAACCATATACTAAGTAAGTGGTATAAGAACCACTGTCACAAACACAGGTTAGGCCTAGGCCTAGGGAATCGCTGGGGCTACACTATCCTATCAGTTGCTTGGCAGTGGGAGGCCCACGGGATTCAGGTGCAGAGTGGAAACACTCACGCTTAATGCGTTAAAGTCAATAGAAATAGTAGTATTTAGAAATTAAGAGTTTTAGGACACTTCGGAAGGAACTAGGAGTTAGAGACTTGGAAACTAGACACTTGGATAGTCAATACCCTTGTGAGCATCGGAGTACACAAGTTACCTAGCCCACTGGCTGCGGGTGCATAGGTGTGAACTTGCATCGGGTTTCGTCGTCGACTCCTATGGATGCCTGAAGAAAAGATGCTGACAGGCAGTCAGTGAAGAGTGTCCGGTGGATTCCAAGGATGGAATCAAGAAGGAGGATACCTGCAAGCAGAGGGGACAGAGTCTAGGTCACCAGCCAGGAGCCCGGAAGGAACCAGGAAGGAACCAGGCGATGTCGTGAAGATGCAGGTGAAGAGGTGAAGCGTGTCGCAGCAGCCACGGGTACCAGGAGGCGTCGACGACGACCAGAACCAGGAGGCGAGCTGTCCCATGAGGGCTCTTGCTGTTGGCGGCATCGATGTCGAGTTTAGACTGAACAAGCCTTGGCAAGCGCAACCCACGCAGAATGAAGGATTCGCTTCTGTTGCAGACCAGAAAGGCCTGAGGTGCTTCTCTTTCACAGGGAAGCAAGGGCCAGTCTGGAGGAGCCAAACCAGCGGTGAAAAGTCAAGGGTTCGTCGTCGCAAAGGTTACTAGCCAACGGGCAAGCAACCGGACAGACGCGTCGAGCAGGAAAATGCAGAAGGGCCCCACGCAGAACTCGTGGAGTGTGGAGGGCTGATCTTTGGTGCAGATGGTGCTCGGGGTTGGGGCTTCTCAATCCCCAGAGCACAACTTCGAGGATGCCTCAGAAGCTGCGCTGGAAGCTAGTAGCCAATTTTCCCAGGTAGCCATTCCCACGTCTCTCGTCGCCTCCGTGGATCTCAGCTTTGCTGTGGATCAGGGTCGGAGAAGTCTGGAAGTCAAGGCGCTGGTCGGGCTCTGCAGTCGGTTCCTCGTAGAACTTTAGGCAAAGCAAACAGCAGGTCGCTTGATGGTGCCTGTTTGCACAGGGTGGCCACTCCTTGGCCACAAGGGAGATTCTTCAGTCTTCTTCCGTAGTCGAATGTCGAATGTCAGGATAATCCAAAGTCCTAGGGACTCAGCTCCCACTCTTATACTAATCTGGGGGGCTGGGTTACCTGCTAGGTCCCTCCTATGGGTGGGACCAGGGAGGGGGGTGGTTACACCCCCTTCCCTTCGTCCAGTTTCGCACCAGGACTGGGGCTGGAGTGCCCCAGCACCGGTTTGAACTGGGCTATGCATGGGACACCTTGTGTACCCCAGGCAATGTCTCGTTTCTTTCATCCCTCCCTGCCCCCATTATACTAAGTCCTGTCTAGGGTGGTGCTAGCACCTCCCAAGGCAGGAAACCTATTGTCCAAGCCTCCCTCGCTGGAAGGTTTCCCAGCAGCAGGAGGTCAGACTTGTGTGTGTGGCAGCAGCATCCATTTTGTGATGCTGGGGCTCTGGTTAACTTTAACCGGGTAGTGGTAGTAGGTCTTCAACATGTCTTCTCCCTCTAGAAGGGGGGAATACTATCCTCATTGCCAGAAATGGCATGGGGGTAGTATTCCAAAGTGTTAGACACCTTACACGACATGTTTTGATAAACCCAAACCATAGTTACCATAACCGCGAGGATTATAAGGCACTTTAAGAGTATATGGTAGGCGATATCATAGAACAGCTATAAGGACATGGTTCCGAAAGCTGCAGACAGGCTCAGCTCATGCTAGAGCACCATCTCACATGTTAACAAGCACTCTGCCTTCAGGATTGTTAAGGCCTGCCATAGGAGTGACTGATAGGTTACCCATGTGTCTATATATAAGGTAGGTATAGGAATACTACACCTAAGCAAGGGGTGGTTACACGACCTTGCCCCAGCTGAGTGATCAGCCAGTTGTGTCATAATGGAAGGCCAGCCAGGGGTGGCATAATACATGCTGCAGCCCCTGGTAGGCCTAGGGTACACCTATGCCCTGGGTACCTAAGGTACACTGTACAGGGCCCTAGAAGGTGATCCTTACCAATTGGGTTATGTACCTAAAGTACATAGTATGAATTTAGAGAGAGAACATCTGGGCTGTGGGTCTGATTAGCAGGCCCACAGCCACATCTAAGTCGAAAATCAGTGAAGCAAAAGCAAAAAGTGGGGGTGAACATAGAAAGCAGACCCTACTCTCCTACACAACCCCCCCCCCCCAAACCTAGGGACATTAAACTAACCTTGACCAGTTGAGTCTTCATGTTCTAAGGGGAAATATCTGGAGAGTCCATCTGCATTGGCATGGTCAGTCCCAGGTCTATGTTCCACTGTGAAGTCCGTCCCCTGTACGGAAATGGACCACCTAAGAAGTTTGGGATTTTCACCCTTCATCTGATTTAGCCACAAGAGGGGCTTATGGTCTGTCTGAATCTTGAAGTAAGTGCCAAACAGGTATGGCCTCAGCTTCTTCAGGGCCCAAACCACAGCAAAGGCCTCCCTCTCGATAGCTGACCAACGTTTCTCTCTAGGGGTCAGCCTTCTACTAATAAAAGCAATGGGCTGGTCTTGACCATCTATATTCAGTTGTGAAAGAACAGCTCCCACACCCAACTCAGAAACATCTGTCTGGACAATGAACTCTTTGGAGTAGTCTGGACTTTTCAGAATAGGTGCAGTGCACATGGCCTGCTTCAGGTCATCAAATGCCTTCTGACAGCTTACTGTCCACTGAACTTTCTTTGGCATCTTCTTAGAGGTCAAGTCATTAAGTGGTGTCACAATGGACCCATAGTTCTTAACAAACTTTCTGTAGTACCCAGCCAGGCCCAATAAAGCTCTGACCTGTGTCTGGGTAATTGGAGGAGTCCAGTTCTTTATGGTCTGGATCTTGCTCTCCAGTGGTTGAACCTGACCCCCACCTACTAGGTGGCCCAGGTACACAACCTTGCTCTGCCCTATCTGGCACTTAGTGGCCTTGATAGTGAGGCCTGCCTTTTGCAGGGACTCTAAAACATTCCTCAGGTGGACCAGGTGATCCTCCTAGGTGGAGCTAAAGACAGCAATATCATCAAGATAAGCTGCACAGTAGTCATCCAGGCCTGTAAGGACTTGATTCACCAACCTTTGGAAAGTGGCAGGTGCATTCTTCAAGCCAAAGGGCATTACCACAAATTGATAATGTCCTCCTGTTGCAGGGATTCTGCTTTTGCACAGAACTATGCGCAGGAGACCAGGACCTCAGAGAATTGTGGTGTACCAGAAAACTCCCCTCAGAACCCAGAACCCCTTATCCGACTAGCTTAGTATCCCATTCGTTAGCCTAGATCTAGCTAGGCGGTCCCAATGTATAGACAAACCAGAACAAGCGACTTAGATATTTCTCAGGAGTGGTGGGAACCCGAAATACCTGTTCGTTTCTATTTGTTAGTCCACAACATAATAATACAGACACGGTAAAGTTTAAAGAGTTTATTTTATAAACCTCGCGTCCTAAGATGCAGTACTTTGGCTAACACTAGCAGACTAACAGTACAGATCAGAACCATAAGCATTATTACAATACCATACAAAATGAAAGGAGCAATCATACTAATAATGACAGTGGTATACAGCCACACTCCTTTCACTAGAATCTAATACATTATTATTATTAGACTATTAGAAGGTCTCTTAAGCTAACAGGGGGGACCCCATACCGTATAGATCAGCTTAGTAGAATCACATCAAAGGATCAGCTCTCTCATGCATCAGCTCTTCTGTTCGAATGAATGTAAACCAAACTGTTCTGCAATATTAAAGACGCTTGTCCTTCAGATATTGGCAGCTGTATGCATGATATGTCTAACAAGTGGTACGATCAATCTAAAGACAACACTCTGTACCTTCTAGTGACCCAGACTCGTTCTTTGCATGATGTACAGACCAAGGGCACATTTCACGGTTAAGAATGTGAAACAACAGTTTGTTATCCTGTAAGGCAAAGTCGAGTCAGCATTTCTAAAATGAATAACACATAACAACAGTGTCGTGTGCAGCGCAGCAGAAACGACAAGCTTGCTTGCTAACAATGATCTCGTTTATGCTAACTTAGTGTTGTAAATAGGGCGTGGCTTAATCCATCCTACACCCCCCCATGATCGGAGCACGAACCAATAGGGATACACTTATCAAGAACGCAGAGTTCAAGTGATTTAGAACGGAACCACGGTCATGAACTATAAGTCCATATAAGGTAAGTGTAAAGTCCGAGAATAAAAAGGAAAAAAAATTCGTTTAAAAAATGAAAAATGATGTCTCTAAAAATATCAGCAACATTTTCGTAAAAATTAACAGCCCTGGATGCACCCAGGAGTGCCAATGTCAATCAGTCAATCCATAAAGGTATAAGCACCGTAAGTTGCAACAGCTTCCAAGAGGAAATCATTGGAGCGTTCCGCAAAAGTATCCGCCATCCAATTCAACAAGGGAAATGAACACATGTGTTCATCAAGTATCGGAGCATCCAGCACCATGATAGGACAACTGTCAGTCTCCTCGATATAACTCCTTTCAAGGAATTCAATAGCTGCCTCTCCGATATCCCAGTTACCAAGGACTCCGTGTGCAGCACCCAAAGCCATAAACCCGACACCAGAACAATCAAATTCATGAGCCACTAAGGGACACATTAGTTCATCAAAATCCGGGTCAGGTGACGCCAAGTTTGACAGGCACAAGTCCAGAGCCCATTGGAAGGGACAATCTAGGCAATGAAAGACAGGTTGCACACACGTAAAAAAGGGAAACCGGAAAGACAATCCATACTTGACGCTTAATACCGCCAGTGGTAAGGTGCCATAGTAATCTAGCATCCGGCTACGAAGATGGAGCAAGCGCAGCATGCTGTCTTGCAACTCCCGGTGTGCAGCCATACCGAAGTGCGCAAATCAACAAAAGGATCCCAGCCACCAAAGCGAGGAGCAAGGGGAACCCTCCGAAGACACTCGAAAAAATAGAATGTAAAAATGCGGGGATCACACCAAAAACAGTCTGGAAAGATGTCACGAGGCCCGAGCCCACAATTTTAAAAAAATGAACAAGGCCAGTCGTAGACGAAGCATTAAAGATAGTTTGAATCAAGGTTCCAAAATGGAGGGGGAGGTCGGTATTTAAAAGAGCTTGTACCTCAGTGCGTGTGTTCGCCACATTAAGAAGAAATGTTTCACGGGACGAAGTCAACGCACCTCTTTTTTAGACAAAAGAACCCTTATTCTGCTCATCCTATTGAACTCTGCGTTCAAGGTTAGAATCGCTGGCCAGATGGATATATCGAGTCGGCCTTGCGGGGGTGGGAAAAGGACGTTATTACAGCAAACTACTTTTTGCGAAACAGTGACTATGTAAGGAATACCCACTAGCATCCCACAGCAAGCTTCACTATTTAAAAGCAAATAACTACCGTTGGCAAGCAGCTTAAAAGAAGACGTTATAACTGGCATTGGAATCCCCTTTAGGACACAAGCTAAATTAGGAGCGTGTATATTGCAAGCGCCATGTAATTGTATATGTCTACAA
Source organism: Triturus cristatus (assembly GCF_964204655.1). Lineage (NCBI taxonomy): Eukaryota > Metazoa > Chordata > Amphibia > Caudata > Salamandridae > Triturus > Triturus cristatus. The sequence goes on from NC_140584.1 coordinate 416,057,351, forward strand.
ACCACAGAGTGATCAGGAGCGGAAGTGCATTCTTCACCTTTTAAGTAAACCTCCTTGCCATCCCTTACGCATCTGTAAGTGAACGGAAGTGACCAAACTTCGTGCAGGAACGCATCACCAAGTTGTTCATATCTGCCAATGGCATAATGCTTCATGCACGAACTAAATTTGAACAAACTAAAAGGTAAAGTGACTAATCCGTGGATAAGCCACACGGCTGAATTCAACTCAGCTACAGAAAAAGGTAAAGGTTCTAATTTTTCAATGTGCAGCAATGCATAAGTTGCATCTTTCATGGACATGAACTGCTGTTTTTCCGTCAAATTAAAAGGAAGGAACAATGATGAAATATTCATGTAATCCCAAGGGACTTTCCCTGCCTTTAACGTTTGCAAAGTCCATGCAAACTGCATAATTGAACGCAACTGATTTTGACCATGATACAACACAGATACATCATCTTGCACAAGGTCTACGACAGAAGAAACAATATTATCCAATGTATAAATTCTAGAAGACAAAGTATTAATACTGTTATCTATCACAGCTAATACTTTTTCCATATTGGCCTGGTCAATAGCACGTAATCTAGAAGCAGCCTCAATTTGCGACAATTTCCAAAATTCATTGTAAATAGCATAAGCCCATCGTTTAGATCTGCCATTTACAGGACCCTTAATAAAATCATTCAAATCTATTTTTTCATTTAAGCGTGACAAATGAAGCTTAACTGAAGTTAACGTGGAATGTTGCAGCCATGACTGACATAACTTACCTACAGAGTAGGTAGTCACCGTGTGTGAAGATGTGAAACGAGGGTCAACCCTAAGTTGTGTATACCCTGGATCCAAATCCAGAAACCGACGTTGACAGGAATCTGAGCTTGTTTGCCATACCAACCAACCCTTAGGATTCAATGTTGAAATATTGAAGGTGCCATTGGAAACTAGGGACTGCAACATAGTAAGGGACAGATCTGAGTGATTTTCCCAACCAGGATAAGCACCCAGATCAGGGATCGAGGGGGAAATTAATTTTTTAGATATAGCCAATCCAAAACAGGTGGTCTGAAAAATAGACGAATTTAAAAATAAGATATGGTTTGGGATAAGACAGGCACGATGCAAAGCTTCTGTTCCTTGTACCTGCCACGGTTTAGTTCCCCAAACCGATTTAAGATCGATAGTAGCCTTCCATACGTCATAACCTCCAATAGCCAATTCATCCATAAAGGATTTGGAATATAATAATTTTGTGTGTGTCAGTCTGACCTTAGCAGTGGGTTCTACCGCCACCTTAAAATAAAAAGAATCAGGGTTTGACACACTAAAATCCGAAAAGTATGTGAATTTTTTCAATAAAGTGGCAGAGCTGCCGGGCATAGGGACAGGACAATGTTCCCATTGAGTGAAATTAACAACATTTCGAAAAGTATTTGCTCTTTGTAGGAAATGTGTGCCATAATGTTGAAAACAAAATTGCTCATCGTAGTTTGCAGTATTTAAATACAGATCTTCAGCATCAAATGCAGCATAATATTTTAAATCAGAAAACAGTGCTTCTATTGCTTGTACATCCCAATCATCTGAGCGGATGTTTTGTTTAACTACATCACCCATAGAAACACGAAAAACCGTTGGCACATTAATAACTTCGGTGGGACCATGAATTTGAAAGTTCACTGCATCCCATGCAATCCCATCACGTACAGGCCAGGCGGTGATGTTCACAAACGTCTGGTCTCTTTTTATGGTGTGTGATGAGGAATGGGGGGCCAAAGTTCCATCAATTAATTGAATTGTAGAACGCTCATTCAGGTAGTGTCCATTGATAAGTCTAAAAAACACTACCACAAAGCCAATTGTCATGAATAAAAAAATACAAATCAGCACCAACCAGATGTAAGTCCAAGGTGCAACCAAAAAATGTCTCTTGAACCAGGCAAAAAATATAGAAATTTTGGAAGGGGCAGTGGAAGTCAATGATTCAGTTTCAAAGGAAGAATGGGACTGGGTATGTGTTGTTGTATTTAATAGGGGCAAAGCGACTTCTGCAGGATAAGCATACTCAGGATCACCAGGCAAACCACCAGCAGAAGGTGGCCCAGGCGTATCAGTAACTGTAAGCATCTCAATGGAAACCTCAGGCACGATGATAGAGGGTGGCATCACAACAGAGTTTCTCAGCATCGAAGGGCAGGAAACCGAAGGTGTCATACTATGGAGAATCGGCCACCCTGTGTAGCTTGACATTTTCAATTGAAATGTACATGTTACCCTTGCGTCCAGGAAGTGGTGGTAAAACAACTGTACGTGTACCCAATACTCCAAGCACCGGGACCGGTGCACGATAAGAGGGGCCAAACTCCTTCTTGTTCTCCATCTTCTCACGGACCAGGTCACCAACTCGAGGCAGCCAGCCGACTACCGGAATCAGGAGCGCTTCTTCAGATGTAGAGGGCACGTGTTCCTTCGCCAGAGTGTCTCTTGCTTCTTGTAGATTCTGCAATACAGCACAGTGGTCATCTAGGTCAAAAGGCGCGGCAGCCGCCGCCATGTCTAGACCATCAAGGTCCGGAACAAACATTCTCACTCCAAAGAGCATCATGTACGGGGTCCGCCCACCCAGAGACCTTCTAGGGAGGTTATTAAGTGCACGTTGGACGTCATACAAGTGGGCAAGCCAGTTCCGGCCTGTACCTAATACCTTGGCTGTCAACGATTGCTTTAGGTCACGGTTCATCCGTTCCACAACACTATTGCCCTCAGGCCAGTATGGAGACGAAAATTTGACTTGGACCCCCAAACTTCTCATTGCTTCTTTGTACGCCTTAGAGGCGAACGCCGGGCCCTGATCAGAGTGAAGGGTACCACACGCAAAACTCCCTATAAAGACACGCAATGCTTTGATGACAGTCCTGGCATCAGCACTCCTTTGTGGCCACACCCACAGAAAACGTGTGCACGAATCCACTGCAACCAAGATGTACTTGTACGCAGTATCAGAGGTAAAAGGACCGCAGTGATCTAAATAAACACACGCAAGTGGTTGATTAGATATATGCAGCTGCATTGGAGGTGGACGCGCAACAGAAGAAGGTTTAATCTGCTGGCAAATGTCACAACTAAGTACATAAGCCCGTGCTTGTTTATACAAACCGTACCACCAGTAACGTTGCTGTAAAAGAGACACAGTTGCTGACACTCCAGCATGCGCAGACGCAACACCTTCGTGGGCAGCTGTTATCAAATTTGGTCTGCAGTCCGCGTTGGGAATCAATCTATCACCAACGTCGTTAATCCTCACTAACGGGACGTTATCAGGACTTAAGTGATAATGGTATCGAGAAGGGAAACCTCTAGGGAAGTTTGTCCCTGTCTCAGAAGCAGCAATAGCTGCCAAGATGTCAGCATCTATCTTAGATTTTGATCTTGTAACTGCTGCTACTAAATATGTCGCCACTGCTGTTTTAGCTGCCTCGTCAGCCAAACTGTTAGCGACAGCATGGACACCAACTCGTTGGTGACCAAGAGTGTGAATTACATTCACAAGTGGCAGACTCCCTTTAAGTTCTGCCACTCGAGCCCAAAGCGTTTTATGCTTTACTGTGCCACCTTTGGAATCACGAAAACCATTCATAATCCAAAAAAGCAAATTGTCGTTGTAAGATTGAACACAATAGTAAGAATCACTCACTATAAGAGTAGTGACCCTGTAATCGGCAAACTCAAGTGCAAGCACTAGAGCACGAAGCTCCGCCAACTGCGCGGTACAATCACCCAATGACTGCGTATGCACTGCATCAGATTGGAACTCTCCATTTACGAAAGTACCTACTACAATTGCGCAAGCCGCTGAATAAGCGTGCCTTGATCCAGTTGCGGGTTGCGTCGACCCGTCAGTGTATATGACACAATGGTATTCCTCGATGGGGCGCAATGACAGAGGAGCAGGATGAACAAATTCATACTCCAAACTCTCTTGAGTCTGCAACACCGCGTCAAAGATGTATTCGACGTCAGGCGAAGCTAAGGAGGTCGCCCATTGTATCCACCTTGGATGCAAAGCCTTAGAATTCGGTACACTAGCTTCAGTGACTGCTTCGAGAGCAGGAAACGGTGTTACCACCAGCATGCGCTTTCCTTGTGATAGCGCTCGTTCTTTCAGGATCGCCATCTGAACTGCTGTTAAGACTTTTTCAACAGTGGAAAATCGCAGCTCAGCCGAAGTGTACAGATGAGATTTGTAAGCAATGGGGACTGTGTCGCCCTCAGTGAACGTTAAGTACGTGAAACCTTCCGCGCCTGGAACAATTCTAATGACCAGGTTGGTGTGGTTGTCACGAGTTTTTAAATATTTAGCTGTAAGAAGATCAGTTTGCAAAGTATACAATACTAATGAATGTTCTGGTAGCCAGCAAGATCTGGTAAAAGTTGGTTGTATCAAAGCATAAAGCGTCTTGATACGCTGGGCATAATCAGGAATGTAGGATCGACCGAAATTCAGAAAACCCAGCAGGGATTGTAGTTTTTTCAGTGTCGTAGGGATACGAAGGCGTGCGCATTTCTCAAGGAATTGCGGTGCCAAGCCTCGACCCTCATTATTGAGTTCGTACCCCAAGAACAACACTGTAAACTCAGCAATGTGGGACTTCTTAAAGTTAAACTTGTAACCGAAGTCTGCAAACAAAGTCACTATGTTATCCACACGAGCAAGGTGTGGAAGCAACTCGTCGTCTGTCAGATAGATGTCATCAACATACGAGTATGCCTCCGGGTCTACCATCTCCAAGAGAGAGACCACGCGAGCGGCAAAAACTCCAGGGCTGTTTTTATAGCCCATCGGGAGCCTTTTGAACAATTTTTGTGTGCCACCCGATGTGAATGCTGTCCACTCATAACTAAGAGGGGCCAGGTTATGGCAATAAAAGCCATTTGATAAGTCGAGCGTAGTTTTGAAACGTTTTCTCACAAGACTATCTACGAGAGCCGAACTATGAGTATTTTGTACCGCACACGTCCGGCAATGCGAGTTTAAATGCCGGTAATCCAAAACTAGGCGGTACGACCCGTCAGGCTTCGTCACAGTGAATAAAGGATTATTCATGGGTGACACACATGTCTCAATCACTCCTTGATATTCCAATTGTTCAAGGATGGACGCGACGTGAGATCTTGCCTCACGACGCATGGGATATTGGGGTTGAGGCTGGGGATCGGATCGCAATGGAATCTCGTGATTGGGAGAACATTTATCCCAGCCAACCTGATTACGATATAACGCAGGTGCAAGCACCTGTGCCCACTCCCCGGCTAACCTAGTAGACTCCTCCGTGGGCACTGCGTGCCCAAAGGAAGGAAGTATGACTTCCTCTCCCCTTGGAGCGTCCAAAATGAAAGCCGGATCTTTCTCCGCCAAAAGAATATCATAGGTGGTGGTAAGATTATCCCAAAAAACCACTTTAATTTTGCGTTGTATGTCACCCTCAATATTAAGGACTATTTCAAATAATCTTTCTGGGGGAGCTACGCGAATATCAGCAGTTTCAACTGTCACATAAATGTCAGTTGCTGTCGCCTCCAGAAATGGACGCAATGCTTCCCGCACTACTGTAACCTCCGCCGCGCTGTCTAGCAGCGGTAGTGCCCATGTCAGGTTCCGAAGCTGTGTCCTGACCATCTGAGGCATATCTCGCTGAGATAGCAGTAACTTTCTTTTTCTGAAACGGTGGACGTGGTCTGGCAGTGTCTTTCTGCTTGCCTTTACCGTCAGTCTGGCGGGGTTGGTCTCGACCTTCAGCACCCCGTCCTCTCCCACGCTCTCCACCACCAGTGTGCGAAGTCGATGTTTCCTGTGAAGAACGAGGAGAGCGTTGTTCAGAAACCTGAAATCTATCAGGTGACTTAATACGAGTACGATCGCGCAAATCATAAGTGCGTTCACTATACGACTGTACGGGTGAGGCAGGACGAGAAACCTGTTTCTGTTTCTCTTGTTTTTTGGCTCTCCAACTTTGTTTAGGAAAGTTGGGCTTTTCGTCTTTTGTAGACGAACTCACCTTAGTTTGCTGCACTACATCAGGAATTTTGATGGTGGGTTTCACGCCTAAGGCACTACATCCAACCATCCTATAGGCTTTCGCAATAATTTTTGCGAACTCCCTTGGTTTATCGGCATCAGCCACAAGTTCCAGCATATTACCAACTTGGAACTGCATGGCATCTCCTTTGAGGTTGCCCATTACCATGGAACAAACCACATCGAAACTGTCGACAAGCCTTAATCCTAACTCTATTGCTGCCTCCGCACCATGACTTTCTTGGACTTTCTTGATGACGGAGGGTAGTACAGACATAGACGGAGTGCCGTAGCACCTCGAATAGGTCGCAGCAAAGACCTTGCCCCAATTGTCACAATCAACAAGTTCAGGGACCAGGTCCTTCGGCAAAGTAATGGTGAGTATCCTGTGTTTATCCACAGGAGTAGTGTTTGGAAACACGGCTTCTAATTGATCAAATTTTTCTGCAAGCCGGTAAGGAAATTCATCCTTACTGAGGGGGCGCTTGCCGACAACCGCAATTACCATAACAGGGCTAATCACCACTACGTGATGGTGATCCGTCCCGTGCCCAGCAACCGCAGGTGCTCCCACCTGAACTGTGCGTGACACATACTGCACTAAAGCCCTATGGACCGTAATCAGGGCTGTGTGTAGCGTTCGTAAATCACCCACTCCCACCGTCAGGTTGCGTGGGTGTGGAGTATATCCGGCCAGTACCGGCCAAGTGGCCCCTGCAATTGACAACGGGCCCATTCTCGCCGATACGACCTCATGGGGGAGGGCGCCATTAAACCAAATTGTATGCTGCCAGGCAGAAATAGGAATTTCTAGTGTTCTATATGGGGCATAAGCCGCAGGCACAGGCGTGGCTGTATAGTTGTGGAACAAATTATCGTCCGTATCCACCTCCTCAAAGGTCACCCATGAGTAAAACAACTCATACGGGTAGGTGGTATCAGCACTGACCACAAAGACCACGGCCATCCCGTCATCAGGTACCCCATAAGCCCTCAAATGAGCGCGCAGAGGAACCCTACTATGAGCGGGAATATTAACCGCCATAAAAACACCCTAAAGAGTAACAACGATATTTACAGTAGCACTTGGGCTCAAAAATTAAAACCTTTTTAATTTTCAAGCTTGATAGAACCTTTAGTCAAAACCTAGGTAGGTTAAACCGTCACTCTAATTTTCCGGAAACGAGAGTGAGGGTTGTTGTGGACTAACACTCAAATACTACTAAAGCGTCTCAGATCATAAGACCAAACGTTAGGTGCGCCATGTTGCAGGGATTCTGCTTTTGCACAGAACTATGCGCAGGAGACCAGGACCTCAGAGAATTGTGGTGTACCAGAAAACTCCCCTCAGAACCCAGAACCCCTTATCCGACTAGCTTAGTATCCCATTCGTTAGCCTAGATCTAGCTAGGCGGTCCCAATGTATAGACAAACCAGAACAAGCGACTTAGATATTTCTCAGGAGTGGTGGGAACCCGAAATACCTGTTCGTATCTATTTGTTAGTCCACAACATAATAATACAGACACGGTAAAGTTTAAAGAGTTTATTTTATAAACCTCGCGTCCTAAGATGCAGTACTTTGGCTAACACTAGCAGACTAACAGCACAGATCAGAACCATAAGCATCATTACAATACCATACAAAATGAAAGGAGCAATCATACTAATAATGACAGTGGTATACAGCCACACTCCTTTCACTAGAATCTAATACATTATTATTATTAGACTATTAGAAGGTCTCTTAGGCTAACAGGGGGGACCCCATACCGTATAGATCAGCTTAGTAGAATCACATCAAAGGATCAGCTCTCTCATGCATCAGCTCTTCTGTTCGAATGAATGTAAAACCAAACTGTTCTGCAATATTAAAGACGCTTGTCCTTCATATATTGGCAGCTGTATGCATGATATGTCTAACAAGTGGTACGATCAATCTAAACACAACACTCTGTACCTTCTAGTGACCCAGACTCGTTCTTTGCATGATGTACAGACCAAGGGCACATTTCACGGTTAAGAATGTGAAACAACAGTTTGTTATCCTGTAAGGCAAAGTCGAGTCAGCATTTCTAAAATGAATAACACAGACCAACAGTGTGTGTGTGCAGCGCAGCAGAAACGACAAGCTTGCTTGCTAACAATGATCTCGTTTATGCTAACTTAGTGTTGTAAATAGGGCGTGGCTTAATCCATCCTACACTCCTGGGGTTGAGAATGCAGTTTTGGCCTTTGCACTCTCAGCTAGTCTGATTTGCCAGTAGCCTGCTGTCAGGTCAAATGTACTCAAAAACTTGGCAGCTGCCAATCTGTCAATGAGCTCATCTGCCCTAGGTACTGGGTGGGCATCTGTCATAGTGACAGCATTTAGACCTCTGTAATCCACGCAAAACCTAATCTCTCTCTTACCATCTTGGGTGTGAGGTTTTGGCACAAGAACTACAGGACTAGCCCAAGGGCTCTCTGAAGGTTCAATGACTCCCAGCTCCAACATCTTCTGTACCTCAATCTTTATGCAGTCCCTGACATGGTCAGGTTGCCTGTATATTTTACTCTTCACAGGCAGACTGTCACCAGTGTCCACCTCATGGGTGCACCAGTTTGTCTGACTTGGGGTCAGAGAGAACATATGTCTCTAGAACTTGTCTGCAGTCCTGTTGCTGATGGTCAGTGAGGCTGTCAGAAAAGACCACACCATCAACTGAACCATCATCAGGGTTCTGAGTCAGCAGGTCTGGGAGAGGGTCACTCTCTTCTGCCTGCCCCTCATCTGTAGCCATGAGTAAGCCCATGTCTGCCCTGTCAACATATGCCTTTAACCTGTTGACATGAAGCACCCTGTGGGGGCTTCTGGGAGTCCCAAGGTCCACCAAGTAGGTGACTTCTCTCTTCTGTTCAACAATAATGTGGGGTCCAGACCATTTGTCCTGGAGTGCTGCTGGGGCCACTGGCTCCAACACCCACACTTTCTGTCCTGGCTGGTACACAGTCAGCACAGCCTTTTGGTCATGCCAAGCATTTTAGAGTTCTTGGCTTGCCTCAAGGTTTTTAGAAGCCTTCTTCATATACTCTGCCATCCTGGAGCGGAGGCCAAGTACATAATCCACTATGTCCAGTTTGGGTTGTTTGAGAGGTCTCTCCCATCCTTCCCTCACTAGACACAGGGGTCCCCTTACAGGATGCCCAAACAAAAGCTCAAAAGGGCTGTAGCCAACCCCCTTTTATAAGACCTCTCTGTAAGCAAACAGAAGGCAGGGTAAAAGGATGTCCCATCTTCGCCTAAGCTTGTCTGGTAAACCTTTTATCATCCCTTTTAGGGTCTTGTTGAATCTTTCCACAAGCCCATTGCATTGTGGGTGATAGGGGGTAGTGAATTTGTAGTTTACACCACACTCCTTCCACATTGCAGTTAAATATCCGGACATGAAGTTGGCACCTCTGTCAGAGAAAACCTCCTTTGGAAAACCCACTCTGGAGAATACTCCAAGTAGGGCCCTTGCCACAACAGGAGCTGTCGTGGTCCTCAGGGGTATAGCTTCTGGATACCTGGTGGCATAGTCCACTATCACCAGTATGAATCTGTGCCCAGATGCTGTTTGGGGGTCCATTGGTCCAACAATGTCTATCCCCACTCTCTCAAAGGGAACCCCCACCACAGGTAGTGGTATGAGGGGGGCCTTTGTGGTGCCACCTGATTTGCCACTGGTTTGGCAGGTGACACAGGAGCGACAAAACTCCTTGGTATCTTCTGACATGTGAGGCCAGTGAAAGTGTGGGACAAGTCTGTCCCAGGTCTTATTCTGGCCTAAGTGTCCTGCAAGGGGAATATCATGGGCCTAGGTAAGAAGGAAGCCTCTGAAACTCAATGGTATGACCAACCTCCTGGACGCACCAGGCTTGGGGTCTCTAGCCTCTGAGTACAGCAGCCCTTCATCCCAATACACTCTATGGGTACCTTGAGCATTCCCTGCAGCCTCAGCAGCAGCCTGCTGTCTGAGGGGTTCAAGAGAAGGACAGTCTAATTGTGCCTGCCTCAGATCTGCCCTTGAAGGTCCCCCTGTCCCAAGAAACTCAACCTGGTCATGTTCCAGTTCTTCTAGGACAGTTCCTTCAGGGCTCTCAGAATCATCCTCCTGTGAGGGCTGATTCTCTACCTGAGGCAGGGGGGGGGGGAAGGCACAGCCTTAACCCTACTGCTCTTTCTCTTGGGTTGTGTCTGGTCCATTGTCCCAGGATCCAGCACTTGTTCAGTGTTGCAATTTTTGGCCTGTGACCTAGTCACAGCAAGGACATGTGCATCTATTCCCAGCATTTCTGCATGGGTCCTATACTCCACTTCAGCCCACACTGAAGTCTCAAGGTCATTTCCCAACAGACACTCTACAGGAAGGTCTGAACTCACCACAACTTTCTTGAGGCCAGTTACCCCTCCCCAGGAGAAGTTAACAATTGCCACACTATGGGAGGTAGTGGCATTGCTAGCGTTGGTCACTCGGTAATTCTCACCTAGCATGATCTGTCCAGGGTCCACAAAGGCAGGTGTCACCATTGTGACACTAGCACCTGTGTTCCTGGAGGCCTGAGCCATTCTCTGGTTGATCAAAGGAGTCTGTCTGTACTTGCCCAGGTTACTGGGACCCACAGTAGAGCACAAAGCTATGTCCCCATCACAGATCAGAACTGCCTGAGTGGGTATTCTGACTAGGCCAGAATCCACTTCAGTTCCCAGGGTTAACCCTATTACACCCTTTTGCTGGGAACCACCACTTACAGCTGGACTAGGGGGTACAGTTGCCTTAGGGGCAATGGTGGTTGGGGGCTTGTCCTTTTTGGTGCATTCACTAAACCAATGGGAATTGGACTTACAATAGTTACACCAAGGTTTCTTTTGGCCATCTTTCATTTTATCCTTTTTGGGACCACCCTCCCCCTGAGCCTTTTGGGGGCCTGGTGAAGACTTCTGGTCTTTTGATTTCTGCTCATTACCCTTCTGGTCTGCCTTTTTCTGATCACCGCCCTGGTTCTGGTTTTTCTGCTTAACTCTAGTCCTGACCCACCTATCCGCCTTCTCTCCCAATTCCTGGGGAGAAGTTAGGTCAGAGTCAATCAAGTGTTGATGCAGCAGCTGGTTTTGACAGTTGTTAAGGATTTGTTCTCTCATGATCAAATTATACAATCCTGTATAGTCCTTAACCTTACTACCCAATAACCAGCCTTCCAAAGCCTTAGTGGCACAATCTACAAAGTCAGTCCAGTCCTGAGTCTGTGTCTTCTGGGTATCCCTGAACAACAACCTGTATTGTTCAGTGGTTAGGCCAAACCCATCAATCAGAGCACTCTTCAGGACAGTGTAATTGTCAGCATCCTCATCACTAACTGTGAGGAGCTTGTCTCTACCTTTCTCAGAGAAGGAGAGCCACAAGATAGCTGCCCACTGACTTTGGGGTACCTGCTGTACTTTGCAGGCCCTCTTCAAAGCAGTTATCCATTTGTGGATGTCATCCCCACACTTGTAGGGAGTGACAATCTTGCTCAGGTTTCTATTGTCATAGGACCTGTCTCTATCTTTAGGGATAGTGCTGCCACCAGTGGGTCCTAACCCACTTCACTTTTGCTCTCTGGCCAGAGCAATGATTACAGTCTTATATAGCGCGTAGCTACCCGGAGGCATCCCAGCGCTTAACTCAACTAGATCTTGGAGAAATCAGGCAAACAGGAAGGTTTTTAACCTCTTCCTGAACCTGAGATGGTTAGCTTCCATTCTGATGGAGTCGGGGAGATTGTTCCAAAGGGTGGCGGCTTGGAGGGAGAAGCGCCTGCCTCCCATTCGCACTCTCCTGGTTCTAGGAATTGCAATCAGCTTCTTATTTTCAGACCTTAGAGCTCGTCCTGGTAGAAATAAATGGAACATAGATTGAATCAGGGAAGGTCCTATTTTATTAATAGCTTTATGGACCGTAGTCAGCGCTTTAAACTGTACTCTTTGCTGGACAGGCAGCCAATGTAGTTGACGCAGTGCTGGCTTAGCAGAGGTCCGGCGAGGGATATTCAGCAGCATTCGGGCCGCGCAGTTCTGTACTGTCTGCAAGGACTTTATGGTAGCTTGTGTAGTGCCTAAATACAGCGCATTCGAATAGTCCAAGCGTGAGAGAATCAACGCCTGCACTGATATTCTCCTGGCCTCAAACGGAAGAAGTTTAATTATCTTCCGAAGTAGTCTAATGAAGGCATAGCAGGTTCCTGCCACCTTGCGAGCCTGAACACCAAAGTTCAGGGCTGGATCCAGCCACACCCCCAGGCTCTTAATTTGTTCTTTAGGTGGCGGTGGAGGGCCCAAATTAGACGGCCACCAGTTCTCTACCGTGTTGGATGGTTTATAACCTAGCAGCATCACCTCCGTTTTTGATCCATTCAACTTTAAGAAGGATCGGTCCATCCATTCCTGAACTTTATTGAGGCATAGGGAGAGGTTCTCAAATGGGGCATCCTGAGAAGCCAGGGAGATGATAAGCTGCGTATCATCTGCATACGTTACCAGCTGTACTCCCCAGGGCAGCACCACCTCAGCCAATGGCCTCATATAAATGTTAAATAGGGTAGGGCTGAGGGATGAACCCTGGGGGACACCGCATTGCAGGCGCATTTGGGGGGAACAGGCATCATCCTCAAAGACCGCAAAAGTCCTATCGGACAGAAAAGAGCGCAGCCACTTTAGTGCGCCTCCTCCGACACCTACTTCCATCAATCTATGAATCAAGATGGAATGATTCACGGTGTCGAAGGCGGCACTAAGATCTAATAACAGAATGGCTGCCCTATCTCCATTGTCCACAATCTTCCTAGCTTCCTCCACAACAGTGATTAGGGCTGTTTCGGTGCCCTGCTTAGCTCTAAATCCTGTTTGAGTGATATGGAGGGAATTGCTACTTTCAAGATAGGATCCCAGCAACGAGTTGACATGCTTCTCCGCCAGCTTACTGATGGTTGGCAGTAAGGAGATAGGGCGATAATTGGCCCAATCTTCCGGGTTTAGGTTTGGCTTCTTCAATAAAGCTTTCACTTTTGCCTGTTTCCAGGAAGAAGGAACCATGCCTGATGTAAGTGAGGCATTGATCACCTCTTGAATAACTGGGGTCAAAATATCTGATACCAAATTTAAAATGGTAGGCGGGGCGGGGTCCGCTGGAGAGCCTGATTTCAGATTATTCAAAAGGGACAGTGCAGTAGGATAATCTAGTTGAGAAAAATCATACAAACCGGATTTACCGGTGTCCATTGAAGGGGGCAAGATCCATTCAACGGGCAGAGGCTTAAACGAGGAGAAAATATTATCCACCTTATTGGAGAAATAATGCGCCAATTCATTACAGCGGGAACTTGCCAGTCCAGGGTCGTTAACAGGCACAGGGGGAGTAACCAAGGATTTGAAAATTTTGAAAATTTCCCTGGGGGCATTGGATGCCGAGTCAATTTTTTCCTGATAGTAATTTGATTGGGCACTTTTGATTCCCTGTTTATATTTCTTCAGGGCCAATTTATAGGTGTCCTTAGTATCTTCTGAGTAATTTTTGCGCCAGTGTCTCTCCTGCTGCTTACATTGGCGCTTTAACGCTTTAAGTTCCAATGTATACCAGGGTTTTTTATTGTTGCCCCTCCTATGGGACAGTTCACTTTTGGGGAGGATGACATCCAAAGAGGACGTTAGCCATTGGTTAAATTGTATATCGGCTATCAAAGGGTCCTGGGAGAGTGCAGGTAATGAGTCACTCAATTCCTTCCTCCACCTCTCGGTTGAGAGTTTGAACCAGGCCCGTATGGACCTCCTTGTTGTATTAGAGGGCTCAGACAATATCAATGGGACCAAGGAGAGGAGCAACAATTTATGGTCAGTCCAGGGAATATCAATTCATTTCTCAAAAATGAGATTATCCAAATTAGTGTAGCAGTGGTCAAGGGTATGTCCAGCTTTATGAGTAGGGCCTGTCACTAATTGCCTCAGCTGGAGCACTTCTAATCCTGCGTTGAGACTAATGCAGGCTGGTAAATGTGCCTCATCGGAATGAATGTTAAAATCACCCAGTAATGTGAAATTAGAGGTAGTACTAGCATAATTAGTGGCACAAATGGGAAGGTCATCGCAGAATTGACCGTAGGGACCTGGTGGCCTATATAGCAGAAGGCTCGACAGGGTGCAAGTTGGGGAGACGGTAATAGCAAAAAATAAGCTTTCCGCACCTTTTATTGCTGCTTTTTCAACCCTACAACCCAGTACGGATTTATAAATTATGGCAATCCCTCCCCCCCTACCTTCTGGGCGATCGTGTCTCAAGATAGAATAGTTGTGTGGTAATGCTCGGACGAGATCTGAGTCTGAGCTATCGTTCAACCAAGTATCCGTTAAAAATAGCACATCTAGATCTTGTTCCTCTAAGAGCAAGGAGATCTCGATGGCATGTCTTGGTAACGAGCGACAGTTTCATAATGCGAGGTGATACCGACGGAGCCTGTCTCCAGTGCTTTTGGGTGTTTCACATGTGAAATTATAATTACATCTGGTACAAGGTGCAATGTTCCTTACATGTGTTCGCAGTTCACTACACAGCGAGCTGGGCGTGCCTCTGAGTCTGAGTAACTCTTTCCGACTGTACCTCATCAGGGGGCAGAGGCGATCTATACTGGCAGCATCCTCGGTCCCTGGGCCCGACCTGGCCCGGACGGGCCCAGACGGGCTTTCCTTAGGCGCTCCTTTGGCACAAGTCTCTCTTTGGCAAGGGCAAGTTCTTCCCTTTCAATCCTCAGATTGACTTCCCTCATTCTGGCCTGATGCTCTTTTCTCTGTGGAGAAGTCATTCCCCTGTGAGAAGTGGCATTGGAGCTATTAGAGACATGGGAGTGGATAGATTCCCTAGAAGGGGATCTTCCTCTCCTGCTTCTCTGGTTAAGTCCACTTGAGGGTCTGAATGGGGGGACCCCATTCAGACTCCCATGTAGGCTTAAGTTAGCCTGGCTAAGTCTCCTAACTTGGACCTGGCTGTCTACCTCATCTTCTGAAGTCCCTTCTGACTCATCTAGATCAGTATTGTGAGGGGAGTCTTCTGTAGAGGGTAGACCCTCATTGGTACCTAAGGTACCATCCTGGGAGGCTCTCTGAGCATCATACTCTTCTAAGATCTCCACTAGATAAATGAGGGTAGGGTTTGAACCCTGTTTTAACTTTCTGGAGGTACACAATTGTCTCATCTCCTGAAAAGTTAGGGTATCATATCTAGAGGGTATCTTTCTAGGATATCCCCCTCCTGAGAGAGAATCAACTTGATCTCCTCTCAGAGACATGATCTAGTGAGGGTGTGGTGTGTGCACCTACCTATACTAGTTGTATCTACTAAAACCTCTCTAGTAGTCGTAGTCAGGATGTGCTAGGCCCTTCAACCTACAACAACTAAGTCCAGTAGGACTTAAGTATTATAATCTATGTTATATGTACCTGAACAATATCTGTGTGATCTTTCAATTTAGTATCTCAAGATTACAATGGTATTACAACAGCAAGCTCAGATCCCAACCGCTGCTCACCAATGTGAGAAGTTGGCCTGATATATGATGTCACTAGTTCTAGTGTACCCCTTGTATCAGTCCAAACAACCCTTATGGTGATTGGTTGTAAAGTCAACCTTATAGACCAGCTATCCTAGTGGTAGCATGGACAAGAGCAGTCTTAGGCTAAACTCTGTATGGCATGTGAAGCCAGCTGTTATACCATTTGCAATCCTTTGAATACCAAATGAAAGGACACCACAACAGATATATTATAAAAATAGAATGTATTTATTCTAGTCAAAATACCCTCAGCACTCTTTATGAGATTCGAGGTAAGTACAACACAGTCTTATTTAAGCATACATAAGTCACACAGGTAAGTAATACAGTTAGGCCCTAGGGGCCACGCAAACAATATACTAAGTAAGTGGTATAAGAACCACTGTCCCGAACACAGGTTAGGCCTAGGCCTAGGGAATCGCTGGGGCTACACTATCCTATCAGTTGCTAGGCAGTGGGAGGCCCACGGGATTCAGGTGCAGAGTGGAAACACTCACACGTGATGCGTTAAAGTCGATAGAAATAGTGGTGTTTAGAAATTAAGAGTTTTAGGACACTTCGGAAGGAACTAGGAGTTAGAGACTTGGAAACTAGACACTAGGATAGTCAATACCCTTGTGAGCACCGGAGTACTCAAGTTACCTAGCCCACGGGCTGTGGGTGCATAGGTCTGAACTTGCGTCGGGTTTCGTCGTCGACTCCTATGGATGCCTGAAGAAAAGATGCTGACAGGCAGTCAGTGAAGAGTGTCCGGTGGATTCCAAGGATGGAATCAAGAAGGAGGATACCTGCAAGCAGAGGGGACAGAGTCTAGGTCACCAGCCAGGAGCCCGGAAGGAACCAGGAAGGAACCAGGCGATGTCGTGAAAATGCAGGTGAAGAGGTGAAGCGTGTCGCAGCAGCCACGGGTACCAGGAGGCGTCGAGGACGACCAGAACCAGGAGGCGAGCTGTCCCACGAGGGCTCTTGCAGTTGGCGGCGTCGATGTCGAGTTTGGACCCAACAACCCTTGACAAGCGCAACCCACGCAGAATGAAGGATTCGCTTCTGTTGCAGACCAGGAAGGCCTGAGGTGCTTCTCTTTCACAGGGAAGCAAGGGCCAGTCTGGAGGAGCCAAACCAGCGGTGAAAAGTCAAGGGTTCGTCGTCGCAAAGGTTACTAGCCAATGGGCAAGCAACCGGACAGACGCGTCGAGCAGGAAAATGCAGAAGGGCCCCACGCAGAACTCGGAGTGTGGAGGGCTGATCTTCGGTGCAGATGGTGCTCGGGGTTGGGGCTTCTCAATACCCAGAGCACAACTTTGAGGATGCCTCAGAAGCTGCGCTGGAAGCTAGTAGCCAATTTTCCCAGGTAGCCGGTCCCACGTCTCTCGTCGCCTCCACGGATCTCAGCTTTGCTGTGGATGTGGATCAGGGTCGGAGAAGTCTGGAAGTCAAGGCGCTGGTCGGGCTCTGCAGTCGGTTCCTTGTAGAACCTTAGGCAAAGCAAACGGCAGGTCGCTTGATGGTGCCTGTTTGCACAGGGTGGCCACTCCTTGGCCACAAGGGAGATTCTTCAGTCTTCTTCCGTAGTCGAATGTCGAAGGTCCAGAGTTTCTGTTCAAGTTTCAGTTATCAGGATAATCCAAAGTCCTAGGGACTCAGCTCCCACTCTTATACTAATCTGGGGGGCTGGGTTACCTGCTAGGTCCCTCCTATGGGTGGGACCAGGGAGGGGGGTGGTTACACCCCCTTCCCTTTGTCCAGTTTCGTGCCAGGACTGGGGCTGGAGTGCCCCAGCACCGGTTTGAACCAGACTATGCATGGGACACCTTGTGTGCCCCAGGCAGTGTCTCGTTTCTTTCATCCCTCCCTGCCCCAATATACTAAGTCCTGTCTAGGGTGGTGCTAGCACCTCCCAAGGCAGGAAACCTATTGTCCAAGCCTCCCTCGCTGGAAGGACTCCCAGCAGCAGGAGGTCAGACTTGTGATGCTGGGGCTCTGGTTAACTTTAACCGGGTAGTAGGTCTTCAACATGTCTTCTCCCTCTAGAAGGGGGGAATACTATCCTCTTCGCCAGAAATGGTGTGGGGGTAGTATTCCAAAGTGTCAGACACCTTACACGACATGTTTTGATAAAGCCAAACCATAGTTACCATAACCGCGAGGATTATAAGGCACTTTAAGAGTATATGGTAGGCGATATCATAGAACAGCTATAAGGACATGGTCATGAAAGCTGCAGACAGGCTCAGCTCATGCTAGAGCACCATCTTACATGTTACCAAGCACTCTGCCTTCAGGATTGTTAAGGCCTGCCATAGGAGTGACTGATAGGTTACCCATGTGTCTATATATAAGGTAGGTATAGGAATACTACACCTAAGCAAGGGGTGGTTACACAACCTTGCCCCAGCTGAGTGATCAGCTAGTTGTGTCATAATGGAAGGCCAGCCAGGGGTGGCATAATACATGCTGCAGCCCCTGGTAGGCCTAGGGTACACCTATGCCCTGGGTACCTAAGGTACACTGTACAGGGCCCTAGAAGGTGATCCTTATCAATTGGGTTATGTACCTAAAGTACATAGTATGAATTTAGAGAGAGAACAGCTGGCTGTGGGTCTGATTAGCAGGCCCACAGCCACATCTAAGTCGAAAACCAGTGAAGCAAAAGCAAAAAGTGGGGGTGAACATAGAAAGCAGACCCTAGTCTCCTACACGTGGTGTCAAGTCCACACCATATGGCATGTCGCGCTGCATCCCGCCCGTCAGCAAGTGCCCGGGAGCGACGTGTCTGGGCCTCCTCCGGACACAGTGGCAGCACGTCCTCCACTGCATCCCACAGAGAGTGGGAGAAACGGTCCAAGAGGCAAGCGGTGTTCAAAGACCGCAGGCCCAAACTCAGGGAAGAGAACAGTTTATTTCCGAACTGTTCCAGCCTCTTGGATTCCCGATCCGGAGGAGCGGACGGGAAGGAGGATTGGGAAGTGGAGGCCTGGATAACCAGGCTCTCGGGGGTGGGGTGTTGGGACAGGAAACTGGGATCGCCCGAAGCAGGGCGGTGGCGCCGGGCCACGTTCCGATCCACAGGAGGAACTGTGGAGGGCTTGGACCAAGTGCCCTGCAGAACGTCGATGAGGGCCTCATTGAACTGCAGCAGAGGCTCTGTGGAGCTTGCTGACGGTTGAAGCACCTCTGTGAGGATATTAGTCCTCACGGCCACAGCAGGCAACTCGAGCCCCAGGGCTTCGGCCGCCTTGCGCAGCACCACTGAAAGAGCTGCACCTTCCTCCGAAGCCACAGTCGGAGGAGAGATGAAGCCAGCGTCCGGCGAAGTGTCCAGACCACTGGCATCCCTCAGTTCGTCTGCCCAGTCCTGTGAAAGTTGACCCTGGAGGGCCATAGGGTCCTCAGACCCCTCCCAGTCGCCCCCGTCATCCGATTCCCGATTAACAGTAGGAACGATCGGAGCCGGACGGTAGATAAAACGGTCATCCATCGGCGTCGGGTGCGGCGCCGTGCCGGCGTCGGGTCCAGACAGGGGCTAAACCGGGGAACGGCGGCGTCCGGAGACGGCGCCGGAGGTGGAACCGGTGTCGGCACCGGCAGAGGAGGCGTCGTGAGGTCGACCGGCGCCGACAGAGATCCAGACCTGGATCTCTCGGGGACCTGCGACGTCGGGACCGAAGTCGTCGACGGGGCCGGAGCCGCCGGCACGCGAGGTCACCCAGTCGAGCCCGCGGGGCCTAAGGCGCGCCGGCAGGCGTCGACAGCGGAGCCAGGCCCCTCATGGCCGAGAGGAAGGCACTGACCTCCGCCGGAGTCGCGTCAGTCCCAGGGACCGGCGGGTATGGAGACGGACGCGGCTCCTGCGGGGCCGTGGGGGTGGGACCACCCTGACCCTCGGCCGAGTCGCGCGAGGGGAGTCCGAAGAGCGGTGTCGCCTCTTGGACTTCTTTGATCGCTTCGACTTACCCGAAGACTTCGAGCCCGACGAGCGATGATGATGACTGCGGCTCCGCGACCGGTCCTTGGACCTCTTCCTGGAACGGGACCGTGAGTGGTGCGGAGCCGAGTGCCGAAGCTCGAGAAGCTTACTGGACCGCTCCCGTCTAGCCTTCGAGATCAAGGCCTGACAATCGGGGCACGACTCTCTAGCCTTCGAGGTCAAGGCCTGACAATCGGGGCACGACTACGCGTCGTGGTCGGCCCCTAGGCAGTAAAGGCACCGGCGATGGTGATCAGTCACCGACATCAGGCGATGACAGGCGTCACAGGCCTTGAATCCAGGCATCCTATCTGCACCAGAGTCGAGTCGACAAAAGACCAAAAGAGTCAAAAAGTTTTAGTCAAAAATTGACTAAGGGGTAAGCTCTTCCCGGATCGGCGCTGTCTGGCGCGGAAAAAAGAAGAACTGACGTCAGCGCGCGAGGGCGGCGTCTAAGTACTCCGACGATGTCATTCCGGCGCACGACGCAGACGACGGACACGGAGCCGCAGACGACGCCTAGCAACACGCAAAGGGTATTGCTGACGAAAAATCTTTCCGGATCCAGCCAGACGCCTGGGGATATTCGAAGGTGAGGAATCTAACTAACGTGTTACTTTCAGATCTTCCATGCATCAGACTGGATCCAGAAGATTATTGATAGCAGTACCCCTGTGCGCCTATAGGTGGCTTCGGTCGACTCCGCTTGATGTTGTAGGCATCGGGTTAGTGTTCATCATGACTTCCACGTCTATGTAGGCACCACTCCAGCGTGCTGACATCAGTACTTGTCACGACTTTCCACGTCAGAAGCGCGGAGCTATGACGTGACTAATCATGGTGTGTTAAAAAACAACTAGGGCCCTGAAAGGGAACAGCCCTGACAATATAACTAATTAGCAGTGCAGGTAGTATGGTTGGATGGGTAAGGAATCTGGAAGTAGATCCTGTCTCTACCAGATAAGACGTTACCAAAAGTAAGTAACTTTTCCATCTGATAGAGACATCTAGCCACAGATTATTTACCTTTGAACAGATAACCAAGCAATACCATCCCCGGAGGAGGGACAAAGGAGAAAAGTCCTGCAGAACAGAATGGGCAAAAAAGGTCCTCCCTGCCGACCTGGTTGTCCATGCAGTAATGCTTTGCATTGGTTGCCTCGCAAATGTCACGAACCAGAACACCATGCTGAAGAAACATAGTGGTTGCCTTTACCCTGGTAGAATGGGCCCTCAGGCGGCTGTTTCTTTGCCAAGGTGTAATATATTTTTAAGCAGAGAATGACCCAACGTGATATGGTCCTCTTCAGAACAGCACACCTTTTTTACTCCAAAGTACCCTACGAAAAGCTGCTTGTCCACCTAGAATGTTTTAGTGTGGTCAAGGTAGAATGACTACACTCTTTTTGGGTCCACACTTTTGAGACGGTCTTCTTCTTTAAAAGGGTAGAGAGGAGCCTAGAAGGTGGGCAAGGTGACAGATTGTCCCATATGGAAAGGTGTTACTACCTTGGGCAGAAAAGAAGCCCTAGCAGGGAGCAGTACTTTGCCCGGAAGACGGTCAGGGTCGGAGGCTGAGATGACAGTGCCTGCAGTTCACTAAACCTCCTGGCAGAAATTATTGCCACTAAAAAGGCTGTACAATTATTACAAAATCTCTGCCACCAGCAGGCATATACCGACTTTGTGTGGGGACACCTGGCAGCCAGGATAACTTCACAGACTTCATCAGGACGGTCAAAAGCGGTCAACTGTCACCGCTTAATCTCCATGCAAGCAGGCAGAGTGTGGGCAGGTTCGGGTGAAGAACCCTTTTGTGCTGCTGAGATAGAAGATCCTACCGAAGGGGCAGCCTGATCGGAGGACCGATGCTCATTTGCAGAAGCTCAGGATACCATATTCTTTAGTCCCAAGTCCGGAGCCACAAGGATGACTTGGGCCCAATCTCTCCTGAGCTTCTTGAGCACTCTGGGAAGGAGTAGTATGGGCGGACAGGCATACCAGAGACCTGTGCTCCACTCACGACAAAAAGCGTTGCCGAGTGAGAGCTGCCTAGGAAACTTCAACATGCAAAACTGCTGACATTGTGCGTTCTCTTTGGAGGTGAACAGATCTAACCAAGGCACTCCCCACTGTTGAAAGAGACAAGAGACCTTGCACCACCTCTTGATGGAGACACCTTCTTGTGATCTTCAGGGTATTGATGGCTGAGTTTGTCCACTCTGGCGTTCAGAGAACCGGACAGATATTGAACCATCAGGGAAATGCCTTGTTGTTCCAGCCAAGTCCAGAGACGTAGGTCCTTTTGACAGAGGGTATATGACCCCCCACCCCGTCCAGTTTGTTGCAGTACCACATGGCAGTAGTGTCTGTGAATACTTAACTTACCTTCCATTGAGGGATGGTAAGAAGGCTTTCAGTGGCAATCAGATTGAATAAAGCTCCACGAGGTTGGCTTCTGCTGGAGTCCTCTGATCTCCACCTCTCCCAGAAGTGACGCGTCCATCACTACTGTGAGATCTGGGTGGGGCAGGTAGAGGGGTCTGCCCCTGGCTCGTTTTCTATCATCCGGCCCGAGCTTTGAGGTCCGAGTCTCTTTTTTTGGCCGTAGTCCCCCGTGTTAGGAAGGCTCGCATTGGGCGGCGTTCTTTTAGGTTTTTGGCGCCACAGCGCTGGAATGCGCTGCCTTTGGCCTTGCGTTGCACCGCCAATCTGTTGGCCTTTAGGAAAGGCCTAAAAACTTGGCTTTTTACTCTTTAGTATGGTAGTCTTCCTCTTATGCTATGTTTCTGCTTTCTGTCTGTCTCACTGTGTCTGCTGTCTTTAGGCGGGTCTTTAATAAAAGCGCCGGGACACTCTGTAGAGTAGCCGTGCGCTATATAAAACCCTTTTTAACATAACATAACATAACTCAATTGCGGTTTGTCAGCCACCAACGCAGGTCATTCGCGGCGCCCTCCGACATCTGAACCAGGTCGGTGAGATTCCCCTGATGCTGTACCCATTGGATCTTCAAGTCCCCTGCAGAGCCCACATATGCCAACTGCCATGGTACACAAGCAGGAGGCCTTGAGGCCCAACAGCCTCAGAGCCATTCTCACCAAAATCCAGGCGAGAGGCTGAAACATCTGGGTAGGAAACTAGGATCTGCTTTCATGGTTATCCCCACCTTTTGCTTGTCAGAATGCTTGTTTTCACTAGTCTGACAAGGATCCTGCTAACCAGGACCCCAGTCACTGTGCTTCCTCCCTAAATTTAACATGGTAAGTACTTTCGTACCTACACAATAGGCTACTGATATACCACTATAAGCTCCTAGTATATGGTACAGAGATACCCATGGCATAGGTACACCAGGGGTTTTCCATGGGCTGCAGCATGTATTATGCCACTCATGATAGACCACTCAAACTGCCATTGCAGCCTGTGTAAGCTGGTGCAAGCATCACTTACGAAAGAAATATGTTTTCTTATACCCAAGGTCATTACACTTAAAGCACAAGTTACTACTTGTGTAACAATATATCTGTAAGAGACATTAGTTAGTGATAGATTCCTTACCTTAGAATATCCCCAGGTGTCAGACTGGATCCGGAAAGTTTTGCTAGCAGTACCCCTGCACGCCAGTAGGTGGCGTCGTGCGGCTCCACGACCGTCGCTGGCGTCGTAAGCGCCGAGATGACATCACGTAGACTACTTGGGCGCCACCCATGCGCACTGACGTCAGTTCTGTACACGACTTTCCGCACCAGGAACGCAGAGCCATGCAGAAAACTGACCACTGGTGCCATGAAACTAGGGCCCTGAAGAACTTCAGGGCCTTCGGTAACGCTTATTCTGGTGGATACAATATCTGCCTGTGGATTCCTCACGCTCCCACTTATTTGTAAGGCCCTTAATGAACCTCATGACAATGGGGGACTTAAACAAAGACGGCTGGTTTGGCAAACATAAAAAGGCCGATAAATAGCCCTTAACAGTGGCTACAGCACAACCTCGCTGTGCTAAAGAAAGAGGAAACTCCAAAATATTAGACAAGCGGGCCTTCAAAGGGTCAATGTCTCTCTCTCGGCACCACTTAAACCTGGACCATCTGGAAGAGTAAACAGACTTAGTGGAGTGTTCCCTGGATGATAAAATAACATCCACTATATCCAGCAGGAGAGAGAAAGAACTCAGGTTGCCCCGTTCAATCTCCAGGCATGAAGGTGCAGGCTCTGGAGGTGGGGGTGTAGAACCTGCCCTTGCGACTGCGAGAGGAGGTCTGCGAGAGGGAGACGGTGCGGAGGGTGCAACGAGAGGTGAAGTAGGTCTGTGTACCACACCCTTCTTGGCCAATCAGGGGCGATCAATATAACTTGGGTCCGGTCTTAGCGAATCTTCCTCAGAACCCGAGGAATCAAGGGTATGGGAGGAAACGCGTAAAGGAGTTGGGAGCTCCAATCTATCTGAAACGCATCCCCCAAAGGTCCCTGCATTGGAAACTGGAGACTGCAGAATAACGGGCAGTGCGCGGTCTTGTGAGTGGCAAACAGGTCCAACCGAGGAGATCCCCACATCTGAAAGATGCGATGGACCACCTCCGGATGAAGCCGCCACTCGTGATCAGCCGAGTAACGCAGACTGAGACTGTCCACACGAACATTCAACACACCGGCCAGATGATTTGCAAACACACAAATCCATTGGTCCTGAGCCCAGGACCAGAGGCGCAGAGCCTCTCGACAGAGGCGATACGACCCTACACCTCCCTGTTTGTTGATGTACCACATCGCGGTAGTGTTGTCTATCAGGACCTGAACCGACTGACCGCGAAGGGAAGGGAGAAAAGCCTTCAGTGCCAAACTAATCACCCGCAATTCCAGAAGGTTGATGTGAAGCAACCTTTCCTCTGGAGACCAAAGGCCTTTGACCTCCAGATCCCCCAGATGAGCACCCCACCCTAGAGTAGAGGCATCTGTGATCACTGTGGCCACCGGCAGAGGAGGCCGAAAAGGCCTTCCTTGAGACAGGTTGCCCTGCACAATCTACCAAGACAGCTCCGCTGCAGCTTCTCTGAAGATTCTGATGTTCTCCCAGAGATCTCAGTTGTGCTTATACCACTGCCTGCGGAGGCACCACTGGAGTGCCCTCATGCGCCAGCGTGCATGGTTGACCAACAGAATGCAGGAAGCGAACAGACCGAGCAGGCAAAGAACCTTCAGGACTGGAACAACCGCTCCATCGTGAAATAAAGGAATCCTTTCCTGTATGTCGAGAATCCTTTGAGGCGGCGGGAATGCCCGACACACAGAAGTGTCCAGGATTGCTCCTATGAACAGGCTGCGCTGAGAAGGCACCAGGTGACATTTGGGTACATTTATCGAAAAACCCAATTTGAACAACAGATGAGTTGTCACTTGCAAGTGGCGCAAAACCAACTCTGGAGACTCCGCTTCCAACAGCCAGTCGTCCAGGTAGGGGAAGACAGGAACCCCTGACCTTCTGAGATGAGCCGCTACCGCCGCCATCACCTTTGTAAAGACTCGAGGCGCGGAAGTGAGACCGAACAGAAGAACCGCAAATTGGTAATGTTGGGATCCCACCGTGAACCGGAGATACTTCCGATGAGACTTCAGGATGGGAAGATGAAAATACGCATCCTGCAGATCGATGGACCCCATCCAGTCTTCCTGTTACAGCGCAAGGAGAACCTGAGCCAAGGTCAACATTTGAACTTTTCCTGCCTGAGGTAAAGGTTCAAAATCCTGAGGTCCAAGATTGGTCTCAAACGACCATCCTTTTTGGGGATCAGGAAATATCGGGATTAACAACCCTGAACCCTTTCCTGCTCCGGAACCACCTCTATCGCACCTTTTTTGTAGTAAAGTAAGAACCTCCTGCTGCAAAAGCAGCAAGTGGTCTTTTGAACAACCACCCTGGCGAGGAGAATAAGGAGGAGTAAACTCCAAAAATGGGAGGGCATACCCATTCTCGACAAGATTCAAGCCCCAACGATCTGATGTGATCAGTCTCCAATCTTGTAGAAAGTGAGACACCCGACATTGTTGGCGGCCACGAAAGGAAGCAGATTTCCCAAAGCACCGATATCTCTTGTACCCATAACCTCTAGACTGCACCTGGAGGCCTAAAGATCTTGCGGTAGCCCTACTGTTTTTGAAACGTTCCAAGGCTGAGTCCGCCTTAGAACCAAAGAGCCTTGACCCATCAAAGGGCAAATCCAATTAGGTCGCCTGCACATCAGCCGAAAACCCTGAAGACTTGAGCCATGCCATTCGTAACTGAAGACCCCATAACATGAGCCACAGAGTCCGCAGTGTCCATGCCTGACTGAATCACTTGTCGTGCTGCGGCCTGCAAATCTGAAAGGACTGCCAAGAAGTTGGCACGATCCTCCTCAGGCAACTTAGGAGCCTATTGAACAACAGAGTCCATCAATGCATGTATATATTGTCCAAGAAGGCAAGTCGCACAGTTGACTTTAGAGCCATACTCGCAGAAGACAACACCTTCTTCGCAGCTTGCTCCGTCTTTTTCGAGTCCCTGTCACCCAAACCAGTAGGAAAAGCACCAGAAGACTGTTTTGAGCACGAAGCTTGGACAACTAGACTCTCCGGTGTCGGATGTGATGACAAAAAAGCAGGAGCAGGCTTGTATCTTCGAGATAGAACGAGATACAGCCGGAGCAAACAGGCTTCTGCCACACCTCCAGAATCGGATCTGTCAAGGTATCTGTGAATGGAAGTAGGGGCTCAGAAGTTGATGAAGTATTCAAAACTTCCGTCAGTTTTTTGGAGTTAATCTCAGCAGAGGGAAGTTTAAGGCCCAATAAATCAGTTGCCTTCTTTATGACAACATGATAAGGTGCAACGTCCTGCACAACACAACCACTTGCAGATGGTAAGTCATACTCAGGGGAAGTATCTAGGCCACTAGCTTCCTGAAGGCCTTCAAACTCATCCAGAGTCCACAATTTTTCTTTTCTCCTGCTCTTGCAAATACTCCTCCTCAAGCAATTTCCGAGCTTCCCTCCTGGAGCGTTGCTTAGGCAACCGCGTGGGTGGAGCCACACGCGGTGCCAGAGAAGACACCAGCGGCGTCGATGGAGGAGCCTCGAGATCGAAATTCGACGTCGATCGAATCCGAGGTGGCACAGACTCAG
Source organism: Triturus cristatus (assembly GCF_964204655.1). Lineage (NCBI taxonomy): Eukaryota > Metazoa > Chordata > Amphibia > Caudata > Salamandridae > Triturus > Triturus cristatus. The sequence goes on from NC_140584.1 coordinate 416,084,158, forward strand.
AAGCTGCAGGAGTCCAGGGAGCCGGAGTGGACGATCTCAGCGCCGGGAAATGCCAAGCCGGAGTCAACGGCATAAAAGGTGCCTGGGGATAGAACTGAGGCACACCCAGGTTGAATGCCAGAGGACCCACGGGGCCTGAATGCGCACCGGATGGAGTCGAGGCTCTTGTAAATAAACCAAACATCGCATTGAGAAAATTAGAAGGGTCAGCCCCAGGAGCAGGAAATTGATCCGTACCTTCCTGTAGGGGAGTCACCTGAGATCGCACTGGAGCCTGCGGAGCTGGGGACGGCGCCCGCACAGGTGAAGCCACACGGCCTGGAGAGGATCCTCCCGGCGCCGGTGACGTCGCTGGAGCCAGTGATTCTTCATGAAGCGAAGAAGCTTCTGAAATCTGCGACGCCGCAGCCGGAGATGGTACTGGCGTCGCATGAGGAGTAGGAGAGATGAAGTCCCTTCTCCAAGGTCGCTCAGCTGGAGTCGGCGACCTCGATCTTGACCTCTAGACCCTGGCCTTCGAAGAACGATGTCGAGAGGTATGTCTCCTCTTAGATTTTTTGTGTTTCTTCAACCTCGAAGTGTGAGAAGATGAAGACTTCGCCCTCTTCCTAACTCTTTTCCTTTTTGGCTTTCGGCATAAACAATTTGGCTTCACTTTCTTTGATAGCCTTAGGATTCATCTTCCTGCAGCTCCTGCATTCCTCGACGTCGTGGTCCGAGGATAAACACCACAGGCAGTCCTCATGCGGATCCGTGATAGACATGTGTCCGCCACACTCTCTGCAGCGTTCGAATCCGGTCTTCCTAGAAGTAGCCATTCTGACAAACTACGAGATACAAAGTTTTCCACTATGAAAATGGAGAGCCCTGAAAACAACCGTTGAGCGGCGACGGCACGGAAAAAAGGGAACTGACGTCAGGACGCCGACAAGGTCCTTTTGTGGCTCCGATGACGTCATACGTTGCCGCGAGCGGAGCCGTGCTATAGTGACGTCCTCGTCGACATGGGAGAGCTAGGAAAGAATTTTCCCGTGGAATGCTGGCGCAGTGGGAATTCAAAAGGTGAGGAATCCACAGGCAGAAGTATCAATCAGAAAAGGATGACCTTAACCCTAGAATCAATTCGCAGAACGGGGAGGATGGGTGGGGCGGTAAGGAATCTATCACTAACTAATGTCTCTTACAGATATATCGTTACACAAGTAGCAACTTGTGCGTCTAAAAGAGACACGTTAGTTACAGATTCCTTACCTTAGAATAGATACCCCAGCCATACCAACCCCAGTGGTGGGTCTGCGAATAGATTACATCAGAAAGTCACGGAGAACAGAACGGCCGAAGAAGCCGTCTCTCCGGACTCAACTGGCAAGGCAGTAATGCTTGGTTAACGTGTGCAGCGAGGCCCACGTAGCTGCCTGACAATTACCCTGCAAGGAAACGCTGCGTCACAAGGCAGTAGTGGCTGCCGTTGCCCTGGTAGAATGGGCACGCAGCCCCACAGGAGGCTCCTTCTTAGCCAACGAGTAAGCTGCTTTGATGCACAGAACGACCCACCGAGAGATGGTTCGTTTGTGCACGGCCCAACCTTTTTTGGCACCCACGTAGCCAACTAAGAGCTGGTCATCCACCCACAACTGTTGTATAGGCTGCAGGTAGAACGAGAGCGTACGTTTTGGGTCCAGACGGTGGAACCTCTCTTCCTCTTTCGAAGGATGCGGAGGTGATGGTCTGCCCGATGTGAAAGGGCGTGACAACCTTTGGCAAGAAAGGACGGGTCCTTAAAACCACCTTGTCCGGATGAACAGAAAGGAAAGGAGGTTTGGAAGAAAGAGCCTGGAGCTCACTTGCTCTTTTGGCACAAGTGATAGCTACCATGAAGGCGGTCTTGAGAGTGAGAAGACGCACAGGACAGGTATGAAGGGGCTCGAAGGGAGCACACATCAGATATGTCCAGACAAGGTTTAAGTCTCATTAAGGCATTATGAACGGCACGGGAGGAAACGTGTGCGTAATGCCTTTTAGGAAACGGAGACTTAAAAATAGAAGGCTGATCTGGAAGCCGTAAAAAGGCGGAGATAACCTTTGATAGTGGCCAGAGCAGAGCCCTGCTGGGCCAAAGAAAGAAGGAACAGAAGGTCTTCAGAAAGAGGGTCAGAGAGGGGATCCACAGCCTTAGCTGTGCACCATGCCACAAAATCGAAGGCTGTCAACTGTCTCCGCTCAATCTCCACGCATGGAGGTGGAGGCTGGACAGGTTCGGGTGGAGGACCGTCCCCTGCTGCTGTGACAGAAGATCCTCCTGAAGAGGCAGTTGGATCGGGGGATCGATTGCCATGCTGAGTAGCTCGGGATACCAGTATCTTCGTGTCCAATCCGGAATCACAAGGATGACTTGGGCCCGGTCGCGCCGAATCTTCTTCAGCACTCTGGACAGAAGTGGTATAGGCGGAAAGGCGTACAATAGACTGCAACTCCACTTGCGACGAAAAGTGTCGCCTAGCGAGTGCCAGCTTGAAAATTCCAACTCGCAGAACTGAAGACATTGCGCGTTCTCTTCGGTGGCGAATAGATCTAACCAAGGCTCTCCCCACTGCTGAAAGAGACCTTGCACCACGTCAGAGTTCAGACGCCATTCATGATCCATCAAGCACCGGCAGCTGACTTCGTCCGCCCTGGCGTTCAGAGAACCTGCCAGGTGTTACACCATCAAGGTGATGCCTTGATGTTCCAGCCATGTCCAGAGGCGCAAAGCCTCCTGACATAGGGTCCAGGACCCCACCCGCCCTGTTTGTTGCAATACCACATGGCGGTGGTGTTGTCCGTGAACACCTACACCACACTTCCCCGGATAGAGGGAAGGAATGCCTTCAGTGCAAGTCGGATCGCCTGAAGCTCCAACAAATTGATATGGAGCCGGGACTCCGCCTCTCCCACGTGGCCTCCACATTCCAGGAGGGACGCATCCGTCACCACTGTATGCTCCGGTTGGGGAAGAGGGAGGGATCTGCCATTGACCCACTGCAATTGCTGTGCAGTGCCCTCCGAGATCTGGACATGATCGGTCAGGTTGCCCTGATGCTGCGCCCACTTGAACTGCAGGTCCCACTGCAGAGCCCGCATATGCCATGTGGCATGTATCACCAGCAGGATGCAGGAGGCCATCAGGCCTAGAAGACGGAGGGTCATCCTGACTGAAACCCGGGACAGAGGCTGAAAGATCGGAATCATAGCCTGAATATCCCGGACTCACTGCTCGGGAGGATAAACCCGAAACAGCGTCAAATCCAGAACCGCTCCGATGAAGGGGAGCTTCTGAGGGACTCAGGTGCGACTTCGGCACGTTGATGGAGAACCCCAGCAAACACAGGAGGTCGGCTGTAGTCTGAAGGTGGTTGATGACTGCCTGGGGCGAGCCCGTCTTCACTAGCCAGTCGTCGAGGCAAGGGAAGACTGACACCCCCGACCTACGCAGGTGAGCTGCGACCACCGCCATCACCTTCGTGAACATCAGAGGTGCGCTGGTAAGGCCGAAGGGGAGCACGGCAAACTGAAAATGCTCCTGGCCTACCGTGAACCGCATGTAACGCCGGTGGGCCGGCAGGATGGGGATGTGAAAATATGCGTCCTACAAGTCCAACACTACCATCCATTCTCCAGGGTCGAGGGCAGCCAGGACCCGAGCCAGAGTCAGCATTTTGAACTTCATCCAGAGGAAGCGATTGACGTTACGGAGATCCAAGATGGGGCGCAGGCCCCCTTTATCCTTCATGGAGACCAGAAAGTAGTAGGAATAACAACCACTCCCTACTTCCGGCCCAGGAACGCACTCGATGGCCCCCTTGGCCAAGAGGGCCGTGAATTCCTGGTGGAGAAGTACCAAGTGATCCCCCGACATGCGGTGGCCCCGAGGTGGCATGGCTAGAGGGAAGGACTGAAAGGGAAGGGAGTAACCCCTTTGGATGATCTGCAACACCCTCGTGTCCGATGTGATATCGCGCCATCAAAGGGCATGTCCATGAGTGAGCTTTGGACATCCGGTGAAAACCCGGTAGATCTCAACCAGGCGTAGCGACAAAGCGCCACAGTCATAGAAATCGCCCTACCCAGTGAGTTTGCGGTGTCCAAACCGCACCGAATGGCAAACTTAGCCGCATCCTTACGCTCAGCAACAGCTTGGGACAGCACAGCGTGGGTCTCCTCAGGACACTGAGGCAACACCTGTGCAACTGTATCCCACACCGCGTAGGAATAGCGGCCCAATAAGCAGGCGGTGTTCACTGAGTGCAGCCCTAATCTGGCCAAAGAGAACAACCGCTTACCGAACTATTCCAGCTTCTTAGAGTCCTTATTCGGCGGAGAAGTGGGAAAGGCACTCTGTGACGTCGAGGCTTGGATAACCAGGCTCTCAGGAGTAGGATGAGTGGTCAGAAAAGCGGGGTCACCAGGCGCCAGGCAGTGACGCCTGGCGACATTCTTATCCACAGGGGCCCCTGTGGCTGGCCATGACCAAGTGCCCCACAATACGTCAGTGAGGGCGTCGTTAAATGGGAGCAGGGGCTCCGACGAAGTGGACGCTGTCTGGAGCACCTCAGTGAGGAGATTAGTTTTAAGGGCCACCGTAGGGAGATTAAGGTTTAGAACCTCAGCTGCCTGACGGATCACCATCGTGTAGGAGGCGCCCTCCACCATGGTAGGCGGGGGAGAGGGAAACCCCGGGTCAGAGGAGACTTGGGAAAAGGTGGGACAAAGGGCACCCACTGCAGCTCCGAGGGCGGAGCCATGGGTGGCACTGGGGCCAGAGCTGGCAGCGCTGGACCTAGTGGCGCCAGGGGCAGAGCCAACGTCACAGGATCCTGTGGTGCTGAAGCTGGATCCACTGGCGGCCCAACAGGATCCGGACACGGGACCGCGGAGCCCGAAGGCGCGCCGGCAGGAGCCTGAGGCCTAAAGAGGCTGTCCATGGTAGCAAGAAATTCTTGCACCTGTTCGGGAGTCGCCGACAGACCCGGGTAAGGCGGGTAGGCCGTGGGACTCCCAGGCTCTAAAGGAGCTGCAGGGGCAGAACCCCTGTCCCCCTCGTCCGCATCAGAGGACCGACGGGGGGACGTCTGAGAGTGAACTCGCTTCTTCGACTTCGTTTTGTGTCATCTCTTACCCGAATACGAGGGTGAAGAGTTGGAGCCCGAGGAGCGACGACTGTGGCCCCTCGAGCTTTCCTGGGAACAGTCCCTTGACCTGGAACGGCACTGGGACGAGTGCCGGACTTCCAGCAGCTTCCAGCGCTGCTCCCTCAAGGTCTTCGGGGCCTTGGCCCGGGAGTCCGCCACCGACTTATTGCAAGGCAGGCACCACAAGACTTAAATCCAGGCATCCCTACGTGCACCAAGGAGTAAAGGAGACAAAAAGTCTCAAAAAGAGGAGACAAAGTCTCAAAAAGTGACTAAGGTACGTGCTCTAACCGGATCTGCACTTGCTGGCACGGAAAAAGAAAAAACTGATGTCAGCATGCATGGGTGACGCCTAAGTAGTCTTCGTGACATCATCTCGGCAATTACGACGCCAGCGACAGACGCGGAGCCGCACGACGCCACCTACTGGCGCGCAGGGGTACTGCTATCAAAACTTTCCGGAACCAGCCTGATGCCTGGGGATATTCTAAGATAAGGAATCTATCACTAATGTGTCTCTTTCAGATACCTATAAGTCACTCCCTAAGGCAGGCCTTTCAATCCTGAAGGAATAGTGCAGGGTTATAAGTGTGTGGGTACCCCTGCATGTGCAGGACACCACTACAAACCCCAGAGTTGATTCACAAGGCTTTGTAAGTGCGGTCAGCTATTTTAACACATATAGTTGGCATCTGTCATTACGCAATGGATAACTATATAGTGGATGTGCCGAACCTGGGCATGTTTGGTATCAAACAGGTTGGAATCATACCCCAACACCGTTACCGGTGTTAGAGGTATGCTTCTATGCACTGAGGGGCTCTTCCGGGAAGCCCCCAGTACTCCAGGTAACAGACTTCCAGGCTCTGCCAGTAAGCTAGTGCTGCTGCCGACTCCAGAAACAATGTTGCCATCCTGCTGCTGAGCTCAAGCAGGGGAAGGTGGAACAATAGGTTTCCTGTCACAGGGAGGTGTGACCACCTCCCAGACAGGACTTGGTGTATTGGGTGGGGGTGCTTGCCAGCGCCACCAGACTGCTTTGAAGGGCACGTTTGGTGCCCTCCTTGCATACTCCAGTTGGAACCAGTTCTGGGAGCTTTTGGCTCCCGCTCTGGTGCGAAACTGGACAAAGGACATGGGAGTATACTCCCCTCTGTACAGGACCACCTTTGGGAGGGTTCCCAGAGCCGCCCTAACCCCTTTCTTAGGGTATTAAAGGACTTACCTGTGGGTAGGTCCTCAGATTCATCGTGGGACAAGACTCAAGCCTGAAACCACATCACTCTTGACTATCTGGACACCTGGACTTTGCCTGGAACCAAGACTGCATCAAGGAAGACTCCAGCTGCTCCTGGTCTTACTGTTCTGTAAGTCTTCTTCATTGTCTGTGTCTGTGCTTCTTCCAGGACCTTCAACAGACCTGTGGGCATCAAGAACACCCAAAGTAATCTCCCTTGTAGTGAAGGAGTCAATCCCCTGCATCTGCAAGCACTGCAACCTGGCTGACCAGTCTGCTGCTCCTGATGTCTCACAGACTTCAAAAGGGTCAGCAACACAGGTGGTGGTTCTGCAACTCCCTTAAGGCCTGACCGGTCTTCGCTGCAATTTTGAGACCAGTATCCCTCGTTGGAACAACTGGGACCAAACCTCTGTGCACCGCTTTGCTTGCTGGCTCTGCACTCCAAAGATCTTGGAGCTACAAGAGGCTCCAGCCTAAAGGATCTGTTCCTGCCAAGATTAGCGTCCTCACTGCATCCTCGGCACCGTGGGCCTTCCTCTTGGCTTGCTGCTCAACTTCCTCTTGGGACTCCTGTGCCCTTGGCCTGTGGGTACTTTCAAAGGTCTTCTTCTACAGATAGCTCCTCCGCTTGCTCGGGGCCTGCTCTGACCCTCCTGCTTGTGGTGAGTCCCTTGGACCTTGCTGGTCCCAAAGCTGCTCATTCTTCGCTTTCCAAGCCTATTGCAGCTGCCAAGGCTTGTTGGTGCTCCCACCGGACACAGACCCCCTAGTTCTGGACTTCCAACATGGGACAGCTCGTACACGGCCCTGGGTTTTCCTCAGCATAGCCTGGTCCTAAAAGCTGCAACTCCTTTGAACCTCCGTTATCGGTGGGCATTGCTCTTCCGTGCATCCTGGTCACCTTCCAGTGGCATAAACTCTGTCCCCTCTGCTTGCAGGTTCTTCTTTTCAAGAACCCACCCTTGAATTCCACTAGACGCTTGCAGTCTTCGCCAGCGGCATCTTTACTGAAAAGTTCTCCACTGTGGTCTACAGTGGTTTCTAAAATCACTTTGCACCCAACTTCCCTGGTGTAGGTATCCTGGAGTATCCACAGTGTGGCGACTCTCCAGCCTTCTATCTTCCACGGGTTTCTACAAGGTCTGCTGGGAAGAGTCCTTCAAAACTGCAACCGCAACTTTCCCGTTGACTTCTATTAAGTATGTAGCTCTGTTTTCACTCTGCACACAGCCTCTGTGGGGTTCCCGGGTACTTCCCTTGGGTGGTTCCTTGTGTACCCAGCTCTTCCGAGTCTCCTGGTCCAAGTTGCCACTTTCCTTATAGGGATATCCATAAACTGATCACTGCCTTGGAGAATACCTGTAAAGTACAAAAGGTCTCTCAAGGGAAGTGGGCAGCTATCCTATGATTCTCCTTTGCTGGCAGAGACAAACTTCTCACTGTCAATGAGGATGATGCTGACAACTTTGCAGTATTAAAGAGTGCCCTCATAGATTGGTTTAACCACTGAGCAGTACAGGGTTAAATTCAGGGATACACAGAAGTCACACACCCAAGACTGGTTCAACTTTGTAACTACTAGGAAGGGGGACCCCTGGTAAATGATACAGGCAGGTAAGGCAGGGGAAAAGAGAGACAACCAACAAACAGAATACCTGCCACAAATTTTTCAAAGAAGGCCCTATCACGGGTCCTGATAAAAGTAACCACCCGGCGTGGCAGACTGACACAAGAATTGAGAAAAACAATCCAGCAAAAATGAGATTTAATCAACTGATCAATTGTACTTATTTTTCTGTAATTTTAAACCACATTTTATTATATATACATAAATATATTGCAAAACATCAAGCTTTGGATCTGGAAGGCTGGCTTGATGGAAGTAATGTGCATGACTATGAGGGATTGTACAATTTATTGAGGAGGGCACATCCTTAATAACTGTCAAAATCAGCAGCTGTACCAGTACCTGGTGGACTGATCTGACCTCTCCCCAAGAATTGAAAGAAGGCAGACAAATGGGTCGGCACCAGGGTGATGCAGAAATTCAATGGTGGTGGAGGTGACCAGAAGAAGCAAGATTCTTCTAAGGCCCAAGAGAAGGGTGGGGAGAACGGTAAAGACAAAAAGGAGCCTTCAAAAGGCCCCCAAAAATCTTCCTCAGGGGGTGGGTCCTAAAACTCCTCTTCCTTAGGCAAGAGACCTTGGTGTTACCTGTGTAAGGAGAAAGGCCACAGAGCAAAGGAAGCCAATTGCTCTAAAGCAAACACCAAAGCACCTACTACTACTGCCCATAAGGCAACTAGTGCTCCTAGCACAAGTAGTAGTAGTGCCCCCAAGGTATTGGCAGGGTTAATGGGGGAGAATGTCTGCATTGTCAGCATTCCGTCCATCATTTGTTTGTTGTAACGCTTTTCGCCCTAAGTGGGATGGGTATGCCCAGACGTGGGTCCCGTGCTCACTACGCCACTGGAGTCAAGCTATCCTGGCTGATGACGGCTGATAGCCAGAAACCGGTCCTAGGATGCTTGATTCCGGTCCAGGGAAGACATGGCTTGGCAGTTCGGGCTGGACTGTTCCCATGAGGCACAGGGTCAAGTCTGATTTGCATATGGCCATGTCTGAACTGGGGTGGCGTAGTGGGCAAAAGAACGATGGATTTAACCCAGATCTCTTGACTGGGGGAGAATGTCTGCATTGTCAGCATTCCGTCCATCATTTGTTTGTTGTAACGCTTTTCGCCCTAATTGGGATGGGTATGCCCAGACGTGGGTCCCGTGCTCACTACGCCACTGGAGTCAAGCTATCCTGGCTGATGACGGCTGATAGCCAGAAACTGGTCCTAGGATGCTTGATTCCGGTCCAGGGAAGACATGGCTTGGCAGTTCGGGCTGGACTGTTCCCATGAGGCACAGGGTCAAGTCTGATTTGCATATGGCCATGTCTGAACTGGGGTGGCGTAGTGGGCAAAAGAACGATGGATTTAACCCAGATCTCTTGACTGGGGGAGAATGTCTGCATTGTCAGCATTCCGTCCATCATTTGTTTGTTGTAACGCTTTTCGCCCTAAGTGGGATGGGTATGCCCAGACGTGGGTCCCGTGCTCACTACGCCACTGGAGTCAAGCTATCCTGGCTGATGACGGCTGATAGCCAGAAACCGGTCCTAGGATGCTTGATTCCGGTCCAGGGAAGACATGGCTTGGCAGTTCGGGCTGGACTGTTCCCATGAGGCACAGGGTCAAGTCTGATTTGCATATGGCCATGTCTGAACTGGGGTGGCGTAGTGGGCAAAAGAACGATGGATTTAACCCAGATCTCTTGACTGGGGGAGAATGTCTGCATTGTCAGCATTCCGTCCATCATTTGTTTGTTGTAACGCTTTTCGCCCTAAGTGGGATGGGTATGCCCAGACGTGGGTCCCGTGCTCACTACGCCACTGGAGTCAAGCTATCCTGGCTGATGACGGCTGATAGCCAGAAACCGGTCCTAGGATGCTTGATTCCGGTCCAGGGAAGACATGGCTTGGCAGTTCGGGCTGGACTGTTCCCATGAGGCACAGGGTCAAGTCTGATTTGCATATGGACATGTCTGAACTGGGGTGGCGTAGTGGGCAAAAGAACGATGGATTTAACCCAGATCTCTTGACTGGGGGAGAATGTCTGCATTGTCAGCATTCCGTCCATCATTTGTTTGTTGTAATCTTGGGTTCTGGCCAAGTCAAAACTCCCACGCTGGCTGTCCTTGTCTGGGGCAGTGGCATGGAACTTGCCACTTTACTTGTAAGTCCCACTAACTTGGGCAAGTACAGACAGTAGCCTCTGAATAATGGTCAGGAAACTGTGTCATACAGGGCACAGGGGCGAGTGCCACTATGGTGACAGAGAAACTTGCATCTCCTGGACACAGTTACATCCTAGTGGTGGTGGACCATGCCAGCAGGTCTTCAGAGGGTATTCCACTTAGGACCACTAGAGCTCCTGCGGTGCCTAGGGCCATTCTAGGAGTCTTTTCCAGAGTGAGATTTCCTATGGAGGTCTTGTCAAACTTCACGTCTAGCTACATAACTGCCATGTAGGGAGCGTGGTGTAAACTACAAGTTTACCACTACCTACCATCCATAGTGCAACTGGCTTGTTGAAAGGTTCAACAAGACCCTAAAGAGTACAATCATGGGAATCCCAGAAAAGCTCAGGTGAAAATCAGATGTCTTACTACCCTGCGTAAGGTTCCTCAGAAGGGGGTGGGCTACAGCCCATTTGAACCTCTGTTTGGACATCCACTTAGGGGTCCATTGTGTCTGGTTAAACAGGACATTGTGGACTATGTCCTTGGCCTGCGTTCACGTATGGCTGAACACATTAAGAAGGCCAGCAAAAACCTTGAGGCCCACCAGGAGCATCATAGAGCTTCGCATGACCAAAAGGCTATGCTGGCTGTTTACCAGCAAGGACAGAAATTGTGGGTGTTGGAGCCTGTGGCCCCAGTAGCTCTCCAAGACAAGTGGAGTTGCCCCCACACCATCCTTGAGGGGAAAAAAAAGGTGAGGTCACCTACTTGGTTGACCTAGGCACTCCTAGAAGTCCTCACAGAGTTCTTCATCTGAACCGCCTAAAACCTTTTACTGACAGAGTTGACATGTGCTTGCTCATGGCCACTGATGAGGGATAGGAGGAAGAGAGTAGTCCTCTCCCTGATCTCCTTTAGCAAGACCTTCTTGATGGGTCATCTGGTGGAGTAGCCTTGGCAGGCAGCCTCACTGACCAGCAGCAAGCTGATTGTATGCAAGTCCTCAATCAGTTCCTCCCAAACCTGTTCTCTCTGACTCCTAGTGAAATCACCTGGTGTACCCATGAAGTGGACATAGGAGATAGTCTGCTTGTCAAGACTAAAATATACAGACAGCCTGACCATGTCAGAGACAGCATCAGGACTGAGGAAGGAAAAAAACAGATGCTGGAGTTGGGGGGTCATTGAAACTTCGAATAGCCCTTAGGCTAGTCCAGTAGTCCCTGTACCAAAACCTCACACCCAAGATGGTAAGAGTGATTAGGTTTCCTGTAGACTATAGAGGTCTCAATGCAGTGATTAGGACTGATGCTCATCCAATTTCCAGAGCAGTACACATTTGATCTGACTGTTGCCTACTAGCAAATCAAACTCTATGAAGATGCCAAGCCAAAAACAGCGTTTTCAACCCCTAGGAACAAGTTACTTACCTTAGGTAACGCTTTTTCTGGTGGATGCAGTATGTTCCTGTGGATTTCTTACCTTTTGAATTACCCCAATGCGCAGCATTCCACAGAAACTTTTCTTCTCAGCTCTTCCACGTTGACGAGGACGTCACAATGGAACGGCTCCGCACGTTACTCAGCATGACATCATCGGAGCCATTAGACCTCTCCCGCGTGCTGACGTCCGCTCCACCCATTTTTTCCGTGCCTTCGAGTTGAACCAACATTTTCACAAGTATACATATACAAAACACAACTAAAACTGGAAATTCTAAATCATAGACAGTTCCCAATGTCAAGTTTCACATTATTTCGACTATAAAAAACATAAAATGCATATCAATTTATTTTCAGTATAAACAGGAAGGCAACGGGGAGGCGGGTGGGTCAGTGAAGAATCCACAGGCAGATAATGTATCCACCAGAAAAAGCATTACCGAAGGTTGGTTACTTGTTGTTCTGATGGATACATCTGCCTGTGGATTCCTCACCTTTTGAAATGCATTCCCAAGCAGCCCCGCTCCTGGCGGAGGGTGCCTACCTACCTATACCCAAAAGTCCTACAGCACAGAATGTGCAAAATGGCTGTCCCTCCTCACCTTCGTGTCCAAACAATAGCGCTTCGCAGAAGTATGGAGGGAGTCCCAGGTTGCCGCCTGGCAGATGTCTACAACAGGGGCACAGCTAACTAAAGCCGAAGACGACTTTGCCCTGGCAACCGAGGCAGCAGTGCCCAGACCTGACTGTATAACCTGGCGGGCCGCATCTTGAGAATCAGAAAGAACTTCCGAAAAATTGCCCTGAACAACCGCCGAATGTTTCGGGAACAATACCCTTGCCGAGTCCATCAGAGCATGGATATACCGACCCAGCAGGCATGTAGCATTAGATGACTTGAGAGCCATACCCCTGAAGAGAACACTTTATTTGCTGATTGCTCCATACTTTTGGATTCCCTATCTGCAGGTGTAGATGGAAATGACCCGGCAGACTGCTTAGAGGAGCATGACACTTAAACCACTAATCTTTCCGGTGACGTATGGGTTTATAGGAAAGCAGTATCCCTCGAAGCCACCTTATACCTCTTCGCCACAGACCTGGATACCGCAGGAGCGGTCATCAGCTTCTGCCACACCTCTAGGATGGGCTCAGTCAAGCCACGTCGGAAGGAAGCAAAGGCTCTGAGACAGAAGGGGAATGGAGCACCTCCGTCAGAAAGTTTGACTTCAGTTCTGCTGTGGGCAATGGCAATTCCAGCAGATACGCTGCCTTCCTAATCAAAAGACTAATAGGAAGTCAACTCTTGGTTTGGAAGTCCTTTTGGAGAGGAGAATTCCCACTCAGGAAATGTATCAAGTCCACTAGCTTCCTGCAGGTCCTCAAATTCTTAACCCCTTCACCGCACGGCAAATTCCGCCACGGTACCGAGGGGGCTGGGCGTGGCACTCAGGTACCCAGGAGAGCCCCCGGCCGTCATAAATCACGGTGGGCATGTGCTCATGATGGCCGGGAGCCGTCCGAACTCCGCCCGCCAATTAATTCGCCCGCACAGGCGGGGAATTAACCACGCGTAGGCGGAGCAGCAACAGACGGACGTCTCCCGGCCGTCATGAGCACATGACTACCGTGACTCATGACGGCCGGGAGCCGTCATGAGCATCGATGAGGTTAAGCAGGGCCGATAATCTCACCTTCCTCAGCCTCCTCATGTTGATGCTAAAACTCCTCCTCTTCCATCAACCTCTGTGCTTCCCGTCTAGACCTAATCTTTGGAACCGCCGTTGGCGGCACCAGATGTGACGCCAGTGACTTTGGGATCGGCCTCGAGGGATCTAGGCTAGATGCCGCTAGTCGAGGTTGAACTGGCGCTGGAACCAGACGGTATCAGAGAAGATCCGTCCAGTGGCACTTGCCCCTCCATAGATTGTATCGGTAACGGGAGAGGACAAATCCCTGGAGCCATTGGCATAAAAAGTGCCTGAGGGAAGTGAGGTGGCAAGCCTCTCAGGGAGTATGCCAGCGGACCAACTTGCGCACCAGTAGGATTAGCCGCTCCAGCAAACAGGCCGAACATTGCATTGAGAAAATGCGACAGATCCATTCCCAGAGTGGGAAGGCAGGATACCCTGCATCCAGTACTGCAGGTTCCGAGATCGCTTGAGGAGGCAGCACAATCGGCTTCGGTTGCAGCGCCAGAGACCCTGGAGCCAGAGGTGGAGTGGTCGGCAGTGAAGGTGTTGTTTCTCTCAGCACCGGTAAAGTCACCGCTCTCGGAGTAGAAGACAGAGCTAGAGTCACCTCAGGAGAAGGTGACAGAGAAAGTTAATCTTTGCGATGACGCCCAGGGAGCCAGAGACCATGACTTTGGCTTTTCAATCTTTGACAATCGATGGCGAGGCACATGGTGCAGCTTCTTTTTAAGCTTCCAGGATGACTTTGAGGTATGCGGAGTCGGCGACTTTAACCTGGACCTCAGCCTCTTTTCTGTTTTTAGCTTTAGTCATAAACAACTTGGCCTCATGTTCCTTGAATGCCTTGGGGTTCAATCGTCTGCGTGACAAACACATCTGACACCCACATTCCCTGCTTGGTCGCTGCAACAAAGATCCGAAGACTTGCAACATAGAAACTCACAGAAATGGAAAAGAAATGTAATGAGTCGACTGCGTGGAAAAAAGGGAACTGCAGTGAGAACACCCACTAGGTCTTCTTATGGCTCCGATGACGTCATGCAGAGTTTCGTGCAGAGCCACTGCACAAGTTACTTGTGTAACGATATATCTGTAAGAGACATTAGTTAGTGATAGATTCCTTACCTTAGAATATCCCCAGGCATCAGACTGGATCCGGAAAGTTTGTCAGCAGTACCCCTGCACGTCTGTAGGCATCGTCGTGCGGCTCTGTGTACGTCGCTGGCGTCGTATTCGCCGAGATGACGTCATCAGAGCTACTTAGACGCGCCCACGCGCTCTGACGTCAGTTCTGTACACGACTTTCCACGCCAGGAACGCAGAGCCATGCCCGAAACCCACTACTGGTGCAACAGAACTAGGGCCCTGAATCCTAGAGAACAGTTCGCAGAACGGGGAGGATGGGCGGGATCAAAGGAATCTATCACTAACTAATGTCTCTTAGAGATATATCGTAAGTAACTTGTGCATCTGAAAGAGACACTTTAGTGATATATTCCTTACCTTATAATACATACCCAAGCAATACCAACCCCGGTGGAGGGTCTGCGAAGTGAATTCACACCAGAAAGTCACGGGTAACCGACCGGCCAAAGAAGCCGTCTCTCCAGACTTGACTTTTAAGGCAATAGTGCTTAGTGAAAGTATGCAGCGAGGCCTACATGGCTGCCTGACATATCTTGCAGGGGGACACCGCGACCCAATGCTGTAGTAGCTGCTGTGGCCCTGGTAGAATGGGCACGCAGCCCTACCGGAGGTTCCTTTTTAGCCAGAGAGTAACAGGCTTTAATGCATAAGAAAACCCATCGGGAGATAGTCCGCTTGTGCACAGCTCGGCCTTTCTTGGCACCCACGTAGCCAACAAAGAGCTGGTCATCCACCCAGAACTGTTGTGTGCGGTTGAGATAGAATGAAAGCGCACGTTTTGGGTCCTGACGGTGGAGCCTCTCGTCCGCTCTTGAAGGGTGCGGAGGCGGAAAGAAAGTGGGCAGAGTGACAGGTTGCCCGAGATGAAAGGTAGTGACTACTTTCGGCAGAAAGGAGGGACGTGGTCGATGCACAACCTTGTCCGGATGAATTGCCAGGAAAGGCGGTTTACATGAAAGAGCCTGGATCTCACTCACACGCCTAGCGGAGGTGATGGCCACCAGGAAGACAGTTATCAAAGTTAATAATCCCAAAGGACACTTATGAAGAGGCTCAAAGGGAGCGCACATTAAGTATGTGAAGTCCCACTGAGGCATCACAGAAGGAATAGGTGAGTAATGCCTTTGAGAAATCTATTGACAACAGGAGACTTGAAAAGAGAGGGCTGATCAGGCAGCCCGAGACACACTGAAAGAGCAGAAAGGTAGCCCTTGATAGTGTCCAGAGCAGAGCCCTGCTGGGCCAAAGAGAGAAGGAACAATAGGACCTCAGAAAGAGGGGCAGAAAGGGGATCTACAGCTTTCGCTGTGCACCATGGCACAAACTTGTTCCACCGACAGGTGTACATAGATTTAGTTGAGGGACGCCTGTCTGCCAGAATCACATTACAGACCTCAGGAGGCAAGTCAAATGGAATCAACTGTCGCCGCTCAATCTCCACGCAAGGAGGTGGAGGCTGGACAGGTTCGGGTGGAGGACCGTCCCCTGTTGCTGCGACAGAAGATCCTCTGAAGAGGCAGTCGGGATACCAAGCTCTTCGAGCCCAGTCCGGTGCCACAAAAATGACTTGGGCCCGGTCGCATTTGATCTTCTTCAGCACTCTGGGTAGAAGTGGTATAGGCGGAAAGGCGTACAACAGACCGCAACTCTACTCGCGACGAAAAGTGTCTCCGAGCGAGTGCCGCCTTGGAAACTCCAATTCGCAGAACTGCTGACATTGCATGTTCTCTGTGGTGGCGAATATATCTAACCAAGGTTCTCCCCACTGCTGAAAGAGACCTTGTGCCACTTCCGAGTGAAGATGCCATTCGTGATCCATCAGGCATCAACGGCTCAGTTTGTCCGCCCTGGCGTTCAAGAACCTGCCAGGTGTTGAACCGTCAAGGAAAGGCCTTGACGTTCCAGCCATGTCCAGAGGAGCAGAGCCTCCTGACATTAGGGTCCATGACCCCACCCTGCCTTGTTTCTTGAAATGCCACATGGCGGTGGTGTTGTCTGAACACCTGCGCTACCCTCCCCTTGATAGAGGGAAGGAATGCTTCCAGTGCAAGTAGGATCGCCCTGAACTCCAAAAGACTGATATGGAGCTTGGACTCCGCCGGAGACCAGAGGCCTCTGATCTCGGCCTCTTCCATGTGGCCGCCCCATTCCAGGAGGGATGCATCCGTCACCACTGTGTGCTCCAGTTGGGGAAGGGAGAGGGATCTGCTGCTGACCCAACGCTGGGCCGTGAGCCACCACTGCAAGTCTTGTGCAGTGCCCTCCGAGATCTGGATGTAGTCAGACAGGTTTCCCTGATGCTGTGTCCACTGGAACTTTAGGTCCCACTGCAGAGCCCGCATATGCCATCTGGCATGGTTGATCAGCAGGATGCAGGAGGCCATGAGGCCCAGCAGCCTCAGGGCCTTCTTGACCGAAACCCCGGACCAGGGCTGAAAGACTGGAATCATAGCCCAAATGTCCCGGACTCGCTGTTCGGGAGGATAAACCCGAAATTGCGCCCTGTCCAGAACTTCTCCGATGAAGAGGATTTTCTGAGGGGGAATCGGATGAGACTTCGGCATGCTGATGGAGAATCCCAGCAAATGCAGGAGGTCGGCCATAGTCTGGAGGTGGGAGAAGACTGCCTGGGGCTAGCCCGCCTTCAACAGCCAGTCGTCCAGATAGGGGAAGACTGAGACCCCTGAGCTTCGCAGATGAGCTGCGACCACCGCCATCACGTTTGTGAACACCGGTGGGGCGCTGGTAAGGCCGAAAGGGAGCATGGTGAACTGAAAGTGCACGTGGCCTACCGTGAACCGCAGGTAACGCCGGCAGGATGGGGATATGAAAATAAGCATCCTGCAAGTCCAACGCTGCCATCCAGTCTTGCGGGTCTAGGGCAGACAAGACCTTAGCAACCGTGAGCATCTTGAACTTCTCCTTCCGGAGGAAGCGATTGACGTTCCGGAGGTCTAAGATAGGACGCAGGCCCTTGTCCTTCTTTGGAACCAGAAAGTAGTGGGAGTAACAACCACGATCTACTTCTGGCGTCGGAACGTGCTCGATGGCCACCTTGGCCAAGAGGGTTGCACCTTCCTGCTGGAGAAGCACCAACTGATCCCCCGACATGCGGTGGTACTGAGGCGGCAAGGTTGGAGGGGTAGTCTCGAAAGGGAGGCATGGTTGGAGGGGTAGTCTCGAAAGGGAGGGAGTAGCCCCTTCGGACTATCTGCAGAACCCACCTGTCCGAAGTGATGGTGCGCCAGTGGGGGAGGTGAAGGCGAATCCTGCTGCCCACTGGCATTTGGTGGGCCTGAAACACCGGACTAGGGAGGTTTTGAGGCGGTGTTAGCAGGGGCGGTGGTGGACTGACCCGTCCGCTGGCCCCGTGCCCCACTTCGACGGGCCCCACGACCGCGGCTGCGCTCAGACTGTGGCTGCGTAGGCCGGCGGCTCTGAAAGGAACACGGTTGGGCGCCTCGTCCCTGACCTCGAAAGGTGCGAAAGGCGGATCCCAAGGGAGCGCACGTGGTGGCAAGACCCAAGGACTGGGCTTCAGCCCGGGAGTCTTTAAAGCGTTCCAAAGTGCTATCCGCTTTGTCATCAAAGAGATGCGTGCCATCAAAGGGCATTACCAACAAAGTGTTCTGGACATCCCCGGAGAAGCCAGTTGTCCTGAGCCAGGCGTAACGCCGTAGCGCCACTGTTGTGGAAATTGCTCTGCCGAGGGAGTCGGCTGTGTCAAAGCCACAACGCATAGTGAATTTTGCAGCCTCTCTCCCCTAGGTAATGGCTTGGGAGAGCACCGCTCGAGCTTCCACTGGACACTGAGGCAGCACCTGTGCTACAGTGTCCCACACAGAGTGGGAATAGCGGCCCAACAGGCATGCAGTATTCACCGCTCGCAACCCAGAACTGGCAGAGGTGAAAATCTTTTTCCCAAACTGCTCATGTTTTTTTGATTCTTTGTCCGGAGGTGCGGAAGGGAATACGCTCGGAGAGGCAGAGGCCTGGACAACCAGACTCTCAGGCGTTGGGCGTTGCGTGAGAAAACTGGGGTTGCCCGGGGACGGGCGATGGTGTCGTGCCACACTCCTATCCACAGGAACCCCTGTGTTAGGCTTGGTCCAGGTGCTTAACAGAATGTCTGTAAGCGCATCATTAAAGGGCAGTAGCAGCTCCGCCGAGGTCGCCGGCTGCAGCACCTCAGTTAGGAGATTGATCCTGATAGGCACGGAAGGGAGCTTGAGGTTAAGAGCCTCCGCCGCCCTATGCAACACCACAGAAAAAGTCCCAACCTCCTCCGTAGCTACGGAAGAAGGGGACAGTGTACCAGGGTGCGGAGAGAAATCCAGATCACCTGGACCTTCCATATCACCCTCCCATTCCGGTTCATCCTCACATTGAGCTGCAAGAGGGTCCTCAGACCCCCCCAGGACTCCCCTTCGTCCACCGGCTGTTTAAGAGGCTGGTAAGGATGAGGGGCCCGGTGAAAGGGAAACTCCCCACCTGGAACAGGAATCAGCAGATAATAGACCAATTCAGGCTCAACGTAGTCCGGCCCCGTAGGCAACAGCGTGGTGTCCAGTGTCGGCCCGACGTCAGAGGCGGCGTCGGAGGCTGAAGCCAACGGCGCCGCAGGGTATCTTGCCCGTGTAGCCGGGGCCAAAGGCAGCAGCACGGGGGCAGAACCACCCAACGGGTCCAAAGGCGTGCTGGAGGGGCCCGATGGGGCAAATAAATGGTCCATGGCCGACAGGAATACCTGTATTTCTTCCGGAGTCGAGTACGGCCCCGGGAAAGGTGACTAGGCCGCAGGCAACAACGGAGGCGCCACCGGTGCCGCGGGGGAGTGAGCAACCGCCCCTCCACCGCGTCCCGTGACCGGTGAGGGGTAGACGAAGAGCGACATCGCTTCTTCGACTTCTTATGGCGCTTTGACTTACCTGTCCCCAATTCCGACGAACGGTAGTGTCGGCCCACCGACCTGTCCCTCGACCTCCTACGGGAGCGGGACCTCGAGCATCGCGGAACCAATTGCTGGGCCTCCAACAACTTTCGGCAATCGTGGCACGTCCCGGGGTCATGGGTGTGCCCCAAGCAGAAGAGACACGTCATGCGGGTCTGCCACCGACATGTTCCGATGGCAGTCCCTACATGACTTACACCCGGGCATCTCTACTGCACCAGAAGTAGAGTACTCGACAAAGCAAAAGAAACAAGTCTCAGAAATAAAGTTAAAATATTAACTAGGAGTACCGCTCTCTCTCTCTCTCGTATCTGCACTTGCTGGCTCGGAAAAAGAAAGAACTGACAGCGCGCGTGGGCGCGTCTATGTAGCTCCGATGACGTCATCGTGGTGAATACGACGCCCGTGACGTACACGGAACAGCACGACGACACCTACCGACACGCAGGGGTACTGCTGATGAAAACTTTCCGGATCCAGTCTGATGCCTGGGGATATTCTAAGGTAAGCAATCTATCACTAACGTGTCTCTTTCAGATCCATTGTGATATCCTAATCGACATGGGAGTGCGGAGAAGAAAAGTCTCCGTGGAATGCTGTGCATGGGGGTAATTCTAAAGGTGAGGAATTCACAGGCAGATGTATCCATCAGATCAAGCATTATCAATTTATTGTAATGTCTTTTGGTTTGAAGAATGCAGCTGCCACATTTCAGAGGTTGGTGAACAACGTTCTCACAGGTCTGGAAGCCTACAGTACAGCTTATCTAGATGATATTGCTGTCTTTAGCTCCACTTGGGAGGATCACCTGGTCCACCTCAGGAATGTTCTGGAGGCCCTCCAAAGGCATGCCTCACTATCAAGGCCACAGAATGCCAGATAGGGCAGAACCTGTTCATCTGCTAAGGCTGGTTGGTGCGCCTGCTGGAAACCGACCCCCTGGTTCTCGACTTCTGAAATGGGACAGCTAATGTACAGCTACTGGTCTTCCTGAACGTCACCTGGTCCTCACATCTGCAGTGACAGGGTCACTGTCAACTCCTTTGAACTGGCAGTCATCGGTGGGCATTGCTCTTCCATGCCTCGTAGTCACCTCTGAGTGGCATCGACTGTCCCCTCTGCTTGCAGGTTCTTCCCTTCAAGAATCCACCCTTGGATTCTACTTGACTCTTGCACAGTCTTCGTCAGCGGCAACTTTACTGAAGTCCTCCATGTTGGTCTACAGCGGTTTTCAACGTCACTTCACACCTATTCACCCAGCTTCCCTGGTGTACGTATCCTGGTTCCTGGGGTGTCCACAGGTAGGGTGACTCCCCAACCTTCCGTCTTTCATAGGGTTTCTTCAGGGTTCACTGGGAAGGGTCCTGCTTCAAAAATGCAACCGCGACTTTCCCGTTGACTTCTATTGAGTACTCGGCTGTGTTTCCACACAGCCTTCATGGGGTTCCGGGGTACTTCGCTTGGGTGGCTCCATGTGTTTCCAGCTCTTCTGACTCTCCTAGTCCAAGTCCCGACTTCGGTTGCAGTTCGCATTCTACTTTTTAAGCATACAGTTTGGTCTCCCCCTGGATTGTGGTTACCTATTTGCAATTGAAGTATTGTGTGTATTTGTGTTTAGATGTCTGGGTAGGAGATATACCAATGTGTTAGTGAGTGTTGTGTAATAAATAGAACTATTTTTAAATATACACTGTGT
The DNA here is from genome assembly GCF_964204655.1 of Triturus cristatus. Lineage (NCBI taxonomy): Eukaryota > Metazoa > Chordata > Amphibia > Caudata > Salamandridae > Triturus > Triturus cristatus. Next base: position 416,105,283 of record NC_140584.1, read on the forward strand.
AGTTATTTTTTGTTTAACCTACAGGATGAGATCTGGTAAAACAAGCAGCTTAACACTCCTGAATAAGCCAGAAGGCTGCTCTCCACAGCTACCACATACAAAGCTTTCTTAGGTTGTCTAATACCACTATAATGACCTTAAGGGTTGTCTGGATAAGTGCAAGGTGCTTCACTTGAATAAGTGTGCACCATATGCTAAGCCAGTCTCCTACAAAAAGTATCATAGCGTGAATATCCTGGACTTGCTGCTTGGCAGGATAAGCTTGAAACTGCACCATGTCCAGAACTGCTCCGATGAAAGGGAGCGCCTGAGAGGGAGTCCGGTGTGACTTCGGCACATTGATCTCTGACCCCAGCGAATGCAGGAGGTTCGCTGTAGTCTGGAGGTGGGAGATGATTGCCTGGGGTAAGCCCACCTTCAACAGCCAATCGTCAAGATAGGGGAAGATTGGAACCCTAGAACTCTGCAGGTGTGCTGCAACCACCACCATCACCTTGGTGAGCACTCGAGGGGCACTGGTGAGGCCGAACGGAAGCACAGTAAACAAAGTGCTCTTGGCCCACCGTAAACCACAGGTAGCATCGATCGGCAGGCAGGACAGGGATATGGAAATAGGCGTTCTGCAAGTCCAACGCTACCATCCGATTTTACGGGTCCAGGGCAAACGTAGTTGAGGGCTCTGAGATCAAGAATAGGACTATGGTCTCTGCATTTCTTTGAAACCAGAAAATAGCAGGAATAGAACCACAGCCTATTTCTGGCCCGGGAACCCTCTCTATAGCTCCCTTGGTCAAGAGAGTCGTAACTTCCTCGTGGAGTTGGGCAAGATGATCCTCCGTCAGCCGATTGTAAGTTTGAGGCAGGGCGGGGTAGTGTAGAGGGGGAAGGAGTAGCCCTTTGGACTATTTCCAACACCCACCTGCCTGAGGTGATATACCGCCAGTGGTGGTGGTGATGGCGTATCCTGCCACCAACTGGATGGCTATGATCTGAAGGGATCGAACTAGGATGGTTTTGCCAAGGAGGAGGGGTTTGTGGCTTGAGCTGAGTTCTGGCGACCCAAGAAGTCGGGGTGAACCGTGTACATGGCACAGAGAGGTTGCTGGACTTGTGGAACCCTCTGACTGGATAGGGTGGGCATGGTTCGAAACCCCTTCTGTAGCCGCGAAAGGCAGACACAGGCCGGGAAGAGGTGAGATCCAGGGACTCGGCCGTAGCCCGTGAGTTCTTGAAGAGCTGAAGTGCTGCATCTGCCTTGTCTCCGAAGAGACAGGAGCCATCAAAGGGTTTGTCCATAAGCTTAGCTTGGACATCCCTTGAAAAGCTAGACGTCCTCAGTCAGGCATGGCGCCTAATGGCCACCTTCGAGTGAATTGCTCTGCCTAGTGAGTCTGTTCCCATGAGGCACAGGTTCAAGACTGATTTGCATATGGCTGGGTTCAAACTGGAATGGCATGGTGAGCAAAAAAACGATGGATTTAGGCCCAGATCTCTGTACTGGAGTGAATGTATGACATTGTTCTGCATTCTATCCATCAACTGTTGTTTTTGCATTTGTCACCCCGAGTGGGACGGGTATGCTCAGACGTGAGTCCCGTGCTCTCCATGCCACTGAAATCAAGCTATCCTGGCTGAAGAGGGGTGAAATCCCGAAACTGGTCCTAGGATGCTCGGTTCCAATCCAGGGAGAACCTGGCTTGACAGTTCGGGCTGGACTGTTCCCATGAGGCACAGGGTCAAGACTGATTTGCATATGGCTGGGTTCAAACTGGAATGGCATAGTGAGCAAAAAAACGATGGATTGAGGCCCAGATCTCTGTACTGGGGTGAATGTATGACATTGTTCTGCATTCTGTCCATCAACTGTTGTTTTTGCATCTGTTGTGTCTAAGCCACATATGGCAAACTACGGCGAATCTCCCATCGGCAACAGCTTAGGAGAGGAGTGCCCGGTCCTCCTCCTAAACTCTTGGCAGCACTTGCGCAACCGTATCCTATAGCGAATGGAAGTAACGGTCCAAGAGGCATGCAGTATTTACCAACCGTAATGCTAAAAGAAAAGATCTTCTTACCGAAGCTGTCCGGGGGGGGCGGGCGCTCCTGGCCCCGGAAAGGGAGGAAAATGCAGAGCCGACCCAGGCACCAGGGCCTAAAATGGCAAGACTCCTCCGTTCTGTGATGGACTGGGTGAAGTTGAAGTATGCTTCGACTTCTTGTGCTTCTTACCGGCCCGTGAGGACTTCGACTGAGAGGAAAAAGACTTCGACCACCCCGGAACGTCCTCTCGACCTGGAACGGGAGTGAGATAGACGAGATGACCTCCCTGGCACCATACACCGGGCTATGATTAGCTTTAGGGACTGCTCCCTCAAAGCCTTCGGCACCATGGCCCGGCAGTCGGAGCACAACTTCGGGTCATGGATGACGCCTGGAAGTTCAGAGGTAAGGAATCTGCAGCTAGATGTCTATCAGATCATACCATATAATACACCCCATTTTGCACGGGACATGTATCTAGCTCACTAGGAGCAATGCCTCAAAAATAGTTAACAAAATGATCAAAAAAGAGGTCCAAAAAATTGAGGTAGTTCTTCAGATCCACGCTGTTGGTGGGGGTAGCAAGAAATTGACGTCAGGGTAGCGCTTATTTGGGCACCTCAATTGCCTCACTTCCGACAAGGAGCCGATTGACGCTCTTACCAGCACACAGAGGAACTGCTCAAGATTTTCTGGATCCAGTCCGATGCCTGGGGAATATTCTAAAGTGAGGAATCTGTGGTTCAAAGTCTGTCTGTAGTGGAAATACATGGACTCCTTCCCTTCCGAGTGAAGGTACCAAAGCAAGCAATTTAGTGAAGGCTTATGAAGCGGTTGCTAGACCAAATGGAAGCATCTTCAACTGGTACTCCTGGGACCACACAGCAAATTGGAGGTAACACCTCTTAACAAGACAGAATGGATGATCCAAAAAAGTGACATGGAGAACCAGGGACACCACCTAATCCTCCACATTCAGGGTCAGAAGCACCTGGCTCTACATTTTGAACTTGTACTACAGAATGAAGATGTTTTGCTGGGGCTACAGCTGCAGAAGAGGCCGTAATGGTGCACAACTCAAGTGCAGCCGCTGCAGACAACAGGGATGCAAAGCCAAATCTTATGCTCACTAATAATTTGCAGTACCTTAGAAGTTAACTGGGTGTTGACTGTCCACTTCAGACAAAGATTGCTAACAACGAAAACTTTCACTCCAAATACTACTGAACAATACTTGTAACATTTTCTTTTGAGTCACGGATAGATGATGTTTGCTCTATTCATGCAGTAACTCATTTGTGGTTTACTGCTCATTGTCTGGTCAGCTCTTTGTTTTCTAGGATTCCACTAGAAGATCTGCTGACTTGCCTTTTTCTTTATAATATACACACACACACGAGGAGATTTAACGACCAGCAGGGGGCGACTCCCTTATACAGAAAACTAGCAGCACCAAACAGCCACCCTGGGTCAGGAGAAGAGGAGTGTGGGGGATTCCCTTTTAAAGGATGAATTCCCTCACCCACCAGTGGGTGGCATGCTTCATCGGGAACCTCTTACTTAGAGGGAGGAGCTCAGGGATGTTTTGCTGTGGATGACAAGAGGTATACTAAGACCTTCAGATGAGCTTGGTGGGGAGGGTTAGTGTGAGAAGTGTTGGTGATGTTAAAACTAACTACCTGGTATGTCAAAACTGAATTTTAATAGAACATCCAGGGGGGTCAGGGTTAAAAAAGTGGGTATACCATGCTGGGAGAATTCAACCTGGCATGGAAGGGTGCAGTCATAGGGTCGACATGTTTCAGATGTAATGCCCTCCGTAGAGGTGCCCTGGCTTCAGGACCACATAGGAAAAAAGTGTGTAGAGAACTTGACACCGTACCAGCTTAGGTCGGTGTTGAAAGGATACACCAACTGGCGGATTGGAACGACAGTCGTGATTAGCTGATGTTCAGCGGCGTCCCCGACATTTGGGGGGAGCTGATGGCAACTCCTCCTCGGCGCACTCTAGGAAGGTTCCGAAAGACCTCTGCCTGATGGACCGTGTATCCCAACAGCGCGTCCGAGGTGAAGGGAGATTTTTCTTTATGACCCATGACCACGTCAATCACTTATTCGCAGTGGTCTCTAAAACTTCTTATACCAGCTTTCTTTGCAACTGTGGAAAACTTTCAAAGCAAGAAAAAACACTTTAAGCTACAGGTTGGTATGAGGGAAAGAAAAAAGTGATTGATGGATCTGTGACGTAACACTTTAGAGGGCCACAACATGACATAGGGTTTCTCCCTCCATCTTAGCAAGCACTCCCAGGCCAGGGTTCAGCTATCCTTTAGATGAAACAATTAGCAGGCGTTGCAGCAAAGCTATACCCAGCTTATCTCTTGACTAAAGACTACTGAGATATACCTCGGTTGAAACAATGTACAGACATAGACCTTAAAGGGGACCTATTTTAGAGGATACACAGAATCATAATCTCTAGTTTCAGAACAATAAACTATTCCTCTGGTGAAACACAATATAAAGGCTTAAAGCAAAAGTTACTTACCTTCGGTAATGATATTTCTGTAAGAAACATTAGTTAGTTATAGATTCCTTACCTCAGAATTACCCCCAGGCGTCAGACTGGATCCGGAAAGTTTTTATCAGTAGTACCTCTGCACGTCGGAAGGTGGCGTTGGTCGGCTCCGCGTTAGTCGTCGCCGGGATGACGTCGTGGCAGCTACTTAGACGCTGTCCTCGCGCGCTGTCGTCAGGTCTGTACATGGCTTTCCGTGTCAGAAACGCAGAGCCATGCAGGACACTGACCATTGGTGCACAAATCTAGGGCCCTGAAAGGATATCTTTAACCCTAGAAATCAGTTCGCAGAACAGGGAGGATGGGTGGGGAGGTAAGGCATCTATAACTAATGTTTGTAACAGATATATTGTTACCGAAGGTAAGTAACTTGTGCATCTGAAATAAACATGTTAGTTATAGATTCCTTACCTTAGAATAGAAACCCCAGAAATACCAACCCCGGTGGTGGGTCTGCGAACCAAGATCACACCAGAAAGTCCTGGAGAACAGAACGGCCAAAGAAGCCGTCTCTCCGGACTTGGCTGTCCAGGCAGTAGTGCCCACGTGGCCACCTGACAGATGTCATTCAGAGGCACTCTTCTTCCCAAGGCAGTAGAGCCTGCCGTTGCCCTGGTGGAGTGAGCACGTAGCCCGACTGGAGTCTCCTTTTTAGCCAGAGTAACATGCCTTACTACACAGCACGACCCATCGAGAAATGGTACGTTTGTGTATGGCCCGACCCTTCTTTGCACACACGTAGCTAACAAAAAGCTGATCATCCACCCGGAACTGCTTTGTGTGATCCAGATTGAAGGAGAGCACACATTTTTGGTCGACAGTGGAGCCTCTCTTCTTCCTTTGAAGGATGCGGAGGCGAAAAGAAGGTGGGCAAAGTAATGTCTGCCCGATGTGGAAGGCAGTGACCACCTTAGGAAGAAAGGATGGACGGGTCCGGAGAACCACCTTGTCCGGATGAACAGACGAGAGGAGTGTGAGAAGTTGGCCTGATGTATGATGTCACTAGTTCTAGTGTACACCTTATATCAGTCCAAACAACCCTTATGGTGATTGGGTGTAAAGTCAACCTTATAGACCAGCTATCCTAGTGGTAGCATGGACAAGAGCAGTCTTAGGCTAAACTCTGAATGGCATGTGAAGCCAGCTGTGATACCATATATAATCCCTTGAATACCTAATGAAAGGACACCACAACAGATATATATATAAAATAAAGTGCATTTATTCTAGTCAAACCCTCAGCACTCTTTATGAGATTCGAGGCAAGTACAACACAGTCTTATTTAAGCATACATTAAGTCACACAGGTAAGTAATACAGTTAGACCCTAGGGGCCACGCAAACCATATACTAAAGAAGTGGTATAAGGACCACTGTCACGGAAATAGAATAGGCCTAGGCCATCGCTGGGGCTACACTACACTACCAACAGTTAGGAAGTGGGAGGCCCACGGGATTCAGGTGCAAAGTGGAAACACTCACGCGTAAAAGTCGATAGAACCACTAGCAGTTAGAAATAAGCAGTTTTAGGACACTTCTGGAGTAACTAGAAAGTCGAGACTCGGAAACTAGACCCTAGGATAGTCAATACCCTTGTGAGCATCGAAGTACCCAAGTTACCTAGCCCACGGGCTGCGGGTGCATAGGTGTGAACTTGCGTCGGGTTTCGTCGTGGACTCCTATGGATGCCTGAAGGAAAGTTGCTGACAGGCAGTCAGTGAAGAGTGTCCGGTGGATCCCAAGGCAGGGATCAAGAAGAGAGGATACCTGCAAGCAGAAGGGACAGAGTCTGGGTCACTAGCCAGTGACCACGTGGAACCAGGAAGGAACCAGGCGATGCCGTGAAGATTGCAGGTGAAGAGGTGAAGCTTGTTACAGCAGCTACGGGTACCAGGAGACGTCGAGGACGACCAGGACCAGGAGGCGAGCTGTCCCACGAAGGCTCTTGCTGTTGGCGGCGGCGAAGTCGAACTAGTGGTGCAGACCAGGAAGGTCTGGGGTGCTTCTCTTTTGCAGAGAAGCGGGAGCTAGTCTGGAGGAGCCAAACCAGCAGTGAAGATTCAAAGGTGTGTCGTCGCAAAGGCCGCTAGCCAACGGGCAAGCAACCGGACAGACGCGGCAAACAGGAAAATGCAGAAGGGCCCCACGCAGGACTCGTGGAGTGTGGGGGGCTGATCTTCGGTGCAGATGGTGGTTGGGGCTTCTCAATCCCCGGTGCACAACTTCGAGGGTACCTCAGAAGCTGCGCTGGAAGATACTCGCCACTTTTCCCAGGTAGTCGGTCCCAAGTCTCTCGTCGCCTCCACGGATCTCAGCTCGGCTGTGGATGTGGATCAGGGTCGGAGAAGTCTGGAAGTCAAGGCTCTGGTCGGGCTCTGCAGTCGGTCCCTCGTAGAACTTCAGCAAAGCAAAGGGGTAAGTCTCTTGATGGTGCGTGTTTGCACAGGGTAGCCACTCCTTGGCCACAAGGGAGATTCTTTAGTCTTCTTCTTTCGTCGAATGTCGAAGGTCCAGAGTTTCTGTTCAAGTTGCAGGTTCAGGATAATCTAAACTCCTGGGGCCCAGCTACCACACTTATACTAATCTGGGGGGCTGGGTTGCCTGCTAGGTCACGCCTTATGGGTGGGACCTGGGAGGGGGGTGGTTACACCCCCTTCCCTTTGTCCAGTTTCGCGCCAGGACTGGGGCTGGAGTGCCCCAGCACCGGTTTGAACTGGACTCTGCATGGGACACCTTGTGTGCCCCAGGCATGTCTCATTCCTTTCAGCCCTCCCTGCCCCAATACACTAAAGTCTGTCTTGGGAGGTGCTAGCACCTCCCCAAGCAGGAAACCTATTGTCCAAGCCTCCCTTGTCGGGATCACTCCCAGCAGCAGGAGGTCAGACTCGTGTTTGTGGCAGCAGCATCCATTTTGTGATGCTGAGGCTTTGGTTAGAGTTAAGCAGCAAAGTAGGATTTTAACATGTCTCTCCCTCTAGAAGGGAGGAATATCATCCTCATCACCAGAAATGGTATGGGGGTATTATTCCAAAGTGTTAGACACCTTACACGACATGTTTTGATAAAGCCAAACCATAGTTACCATAACCGTTTAAGATTATAAGGCACTTTAAGAGTATATGGTAGGCTATATCATAGAACAGCTATAAGGACATGGTTCCGAAAGTTGCAGACAGGCTCAGCTCATGCTAGAGCACCATCTCACATGTTACCAAGCACTCTGCCTCCAGGATTGTTAAGGCCTGCCATAGGAGTGGCTGATAGGTACACATGTGTCTATTTTAAGGGTAGATATAGGTATACTATATCTAAGCAAGGGGTGATTACACGACCTTGCCCCAGCTGAGTGATCAGCCAGTTGTGTCTGATTGGAAGGCCAGACCAGGGGTGGCATAATACATGCTGCAGCCCCTGGGAGGCCTAGGGTACACCTATGCCCTGGGTACCTAGGGTACACTGTACAGGGTCCAATAAGGTGATCCTTACCAATTGTGTATGTACCTAGGGTACGTGGAGTCCATTTTAAAAAGAGAGCAGACA